>NW_019154101.1:5564482-6164482 GCF_002288905.1 Enhydra lutris kenyoni
AGAGAGAGAGGAGGAAGCAGGCTCCCTGCTGAGCAGAGAGCCTGATGCGGGGCTCGATCCCAGGACCCTGGGATCATGACCCGAGCCGAAGGCAGAGGCTTTAACCCACTGAGCCACCCCAGGTGTCCCTTAAAACTATTTTTTAAAATATTTTTTACGTACTTTATTTGGGGGGAGGGCAAGGATAGCGGGGAGCAGCAGAGGGAGAGGGAGAAGCAGACTCCCCACTGAGCAGGAGCCTGACACCAGGGCTCGTGAGTTTGAGAAAGGGTTCAGGAAAAAGCAAACTGAATGCAGAACATGTTAAAAAGTTACATAAAACTGGGACACCTGGGTGGCTCAGTTGGTTAAGCAGCTGCCTTCGGCTCAGGTCATGATCCCAGCGTCCTGGGATCAAGTCCCACATGGGGCTCCTTGCCCGGCGGGGAGCCTGCTTCTCCCTCTGCCTCTGCCTACCACTCTGTCTGCCTGTGCTCATGCTCTCTCTCTCTTTCTCTCTCACAAATAAATAAATAAAATCTTAAAAAAAAAAAAGTTACATAAAACTATACTTCGTTAACATCAGGGGGAAAAAAAAGTGAAACGATGGTCTAAACCCTTGTTGTCCAAAACAGTAGCCCCTTGCCCTGTGTGGCTCCTTAAGTGAATTAAAACTTAATGAAATTAAGAATTCAGTTCCTCAGTAGCTCTAGCCACATTCTAAATGCTCAGTAGCCCCATGAGGCTAGTGACTACCACACTGGACAGCAGCAGCTATAAACTATTTCCATCATGGCCAGAAATTCTTCAGAACCACTGACCCAAGCCACCACCACACTGGACCTATCTACACAACCAATATGCCAGCCTCAGGGCTTGCCCACATTCTGTCTAACCCCTGCAGCATCTGACTGCACACACTGCTGTCCTCGAGGCGTGCTAAGCTGAGCCTGCTCCTGGTCCTGTCCTTAGCTTGCCAGGACCCACAGACAAGTCACAGGTTATGGCCCCCAGACTTCAAAATCTCCATCACCTCATTAGCGACTCAAACACGCATTATCTCTAATTACGCCAACACCCAGGGCCTGTGTCTGATATCCAGCGCTATCCCGCTGCCGTCCTAAAATTCTCCCGGGGCTTCCCGCAGCCCACCCAGGCCAGCTAGGCACTCTTGTTCCAATTTCACGCGACCGGGGGGCACCCCGCCTACCATCCCACCACCCCTTACAAACTAACTCTTCCTCCTTCCATTCCCCTAGAATCCTAAGACTAGAAAGTGGTGTAACAGCTCACTAGATTATTAGTATAAGAAAGTATCTATGATTTTAGTAGATCCTTCCTACTAAGTGACATTTTCACGGAATCCCCATTTGGGGGGATTTTTCAAGTATTTTTCAAGTTACTAATGAAGATCCACATGATATCAGAATCAATTTAATAGGTCAAGAAAAATAAGATAGGAAATACCAAGTGTATCAAATACAGTATTTTGAAAGTGTGACTTTAGGGGCGCCTGGGTGGCTCAGATGGTAAAGCGTCTGCCTTCAGCTCAGGTCATAGTCCCGGTGCCCTGGGATAGAGCCCTGCATTGGGCTCCCTGCTCAGTGTGGAGCCTGCTTCTTCCTCTCCCTCTGCTGCTCCCCCTGCTTGTGTTTTTTTGCTCTCTCTCAAATCAATCAATCAATGAATCAATCTTTTAAAAAAAAGAATCAGCTGGAGAGCCTCAGATAGGTCCTCAGACCCCACCCTAAGACATTTCTATCCCCTCGGTCTAGAACCTGCATTTTTTATTTTACGCAAACCCCACTTCCCATGTGATGCTGAATATTGTCCTGAGACTGTGCGGAACACGACTTATGAAAGCTCCCCCATCAGATTTACGATGCTAGGGGTGAAAAATGGAGGACAGATCTTTAGCACAGGTGGTAATGACTTTCAGCCAAAGAGAGTCCTTCAGGTCATGTGACAGAGGTAACTGATTTCCTGTTCTGCCTGCCTACGTCCCGGTCCCCAAGAAAACTACCTGACTCCCCTCTATCCTGAAGCCATCTCCTTCCTGCCATTCAACTACTTCCTCTCCTTGAGAACTGAACTCAAACTGCTTTGTCTACCAGGAAACCTTTTTTTTTTTTTTTTTTTTTTAAAGATTTTACTCATTTATTTGAGAGAGACACAGCGAGAGAGAGAACACAAGCAGGGGGAATTGGAGAGGGAGAAACAGACTCCTGGCTGAGCAGAGAGCCCAACATGGGGCTCGATCCCAGGACCCCGGGATCATGACCTGAGCTGAAGGCAGAGGCTTTACAACTGAGCCACCCAGGCGCCCCAGGAAACCCTCTTTGTTAACCACACCGTGTGTCCACCTAAAGGATGTGGAGGTCTTCAGTGTTTCTTAATTTCTGTCTCTCACTCACTTTCTGTGTCGTCCCTGAAGTCTGTAAGGCACTCGCCATATTCATTTTCCCAAGCTCCCCCACTAGATCTTAGATGCCCTAAGGATGCCTGGCAGTTTCCATTCTGCAACCCCGCTAGGGGCCGGGACTGGTTCAGTAGAAGCTCACTGGCTCCTTGCATGTCCTGACACACTCCTTAGGGGGAGGGGCACACCCTGTCCCCCGGCTTTCCATCTACAGCCACTGCAGACAGTCGCTGCCGCTTCTTGGGGATGGAGCCAGGGCCTGGTGTCAGGAGGCCAGCTGTGGGTGATGTGGGGCCAGGTCCCCTGTCCTGTGTGGGCCTCAGTAAATTCATCTATAACTATGAGGAAGTCAGCCTGGGGGTGCAGAGTGACTTTTCCAGAGAGACCGGGGTGATGGGTCCCATTTCCCTGACTTATCGACCAGCCATCCCTGTCTGCCCTGCCCCCAGAATCTGTGAGCTTGGTGGGCCTACAAGGCAAAGAACCATCATCACCTGGAAGGGAGGGCCCTAGCCGTTGCTACCTACCTGCCCTGAGCTGTGACTAGTCTCTGAGGTGACTCTGCTGTCAGCTTGGTAGTGGGATGCCCAGTCCCAGAGAAGGAGGCAGCCCCATTTCAGAGGGGAGGGAAGGAGGCTGTGGGCAGAAAGAGCTGGGCCACAGAAGAAATCGTCTGAAGTGGGCAGAGGGTAGTAGGCAAACTTTCCCTATCTCACTGTTTCAAGTCAGGTCTCCTTCACTGTGGGGCCCCCGGCCAGGTATCTGGGCCCAGAAGGCGGGAGAACTGGAAGGAAAGGCTGGGCAGCCCGCAGCCCGAGTGAGAGTGAGAGTGTGAAAACCATAGTGGGCAAAACATGAGCAGCCCTTTCACGGAAGTCATCCACACTCAGAGGCTGACGGAACACTCTGGGGGCCACAGCCCGCCCTGCCCAGCCCTCACCGCTCCCCCAGCTCAGCGCTCACTACAGGAGCCACTGTCCTACTCCAGCGGCAAGGGTGAAGAGCAGCCCTTCCAAACGAAGGCACCGGGCGGCAACACAAAGGCATTTCGGAGTTATGTGATCTGGGACAAGACCCTTAACCTCTCAAAGCCTCAGTTTCTTTATCTGCAAAATGGGGTTAATGACATTTGTTTCCGAGGACTATTGTGATGGTTAAGATAACATATGTAAAGTCCTGCCCTGTCCATAGGGAACATTCCATTAGCAGCACCTCTGCCACCAATGGCCCTTGATCCTGACCCACCCTTGAGGACCTCTCCCTCCCTGTCCTCACCTTCTGCTTGGTGCTGAGGGGCTGTGGCTTCAGTTTTTCATCCTTGCTCTGGGAAATCCTCAGGAACTGTTTGAGGTCTCCCTAAGGGAAAAGCCGAGCACTTCTGTCAGGTCAGAGGCCAACTGTTCTCTCCAAAGCATTAAACCCAGCAGGGGCTCCCAGAGCGCCCAGCTGAGCAGGAGAGAACCCCTGGCCCTGTACACCCACCGCGGCCAGCTCCCCCTCCACTGGGGGAAGTCCAGTGGGAATTTTAAAAATATATAAGAGATGGCTTCTAGAAGCTCTCTCAGTCATAGAGACAGCAGGACTGCCATTCCTACCCTCGGCAGAGCCCCAGACAGGCAGGTGACAAGACTCCTGGCCTCAGGGAATCAAGTGGATTCCTAACCAGCTCCTAACCATCACAGACCCCTGAGAGGACACCTCTGTCCTCCGGGGGTTTATCACCTAAGAAATATACTGAGGGAGCAGTAGCGGCAGAAACATACATCAATTACTCATGAGGGCTTGCCAGTGGCAAGGAGGAGGACTGCTCCCCCTCTCTCCAGCCGACCTGAGGATGTAACGAGCAGCAGCCTGAGGACCAAGGGAGTAAAGGTTAGGTGGGTTGGGGAACTCAGAGTATTGGGCAGCTCCAGGCGTGACAGGTGAGATGGAAAGAGAAGGCTGGCAACGGGGCTAACACTGGTGCCCCACAGGGGAGAGGATGCCAGAAAGGATTTCCAAGAAGGAAAGCCGGGTCTGCTAAGTTTTATTCTCAGGGGGGTGATGAGCCCGGCAGAGAAGGAAAAATGACAAACCGAAGAAAACCCGAGTCCAGGAAGGAGACCTGGGACGCATCTGGGTGGTGTGCAGAGCGAGAAGCTGGGGACCAGCCCCACACACAGGGGACGGCAGACAGGAAGGAGGGAGCACCAGTCAAGGAACAGCAGGTGTTGGAGAGCTAGCGGGGACAGGGGGCAAGCGTCTCCCAGCAAGCTGACACAACATGAGACGAGGCTCCGTGGCACGCACCCCCCAACCGGCAAGGCCCCCCCCCAGCATACCAGGTCCACGTACTCCAGCACCATGTAGTGGGGCTCGGCTTCCCGGCACAGCCCCAGGAGCCGCACCACGTTGGCATGGTTCAGCTTCCCAAACATCTCGAACTCCCTCCGGAAGTCCAGCTGCTGTTGCTCGTCTCGGCTCTGGAGGCTCTTCACAAGCACCAGGGTCTCCGCCACCCCCTCCTCCACGCCCTGCGCCTTCGCCAGGAACACCTCCCCAAACTCACTTTTCCCTGTGGGTACAGGTCTGGGTCAGTCAGCTGCCCTCACCCCAGCAGGGAAGCTCCTCCCCGGGGGGGGGTGCCTTGCCCCTCTGTCACCCAGAGGGGAGTCTTGGCTGCACCCCACCCATCCACGTGGGGGGCGACCCTGAGCAAACCAGTCCCCGCCCTGCCCTGGGCTTCATGGTCTCCAACAGTACCAGCATTTTCCAAAGGATAGCTGGTGTGAGAATTTTAGAGGGCTCTTAATAAACATATTAATAGCTCCATGTTTTAACGCATCCTCAGAAAAAATTTAACTGCCACAAATCTGTAATTTCTCACATTTTTTTTCCTAGAACAACACTAACTTGCATTAATTTTTTTTTTCTGTTTTTAAAGGCAGCCAGTCTGAAGGAAACACCCAGTAAATAAGGCACAGGGAGTGACTACAGCCAGGGTGGTGAGCCGTGTACAGGTGTGGGGACACACTGGGATTATCTCCCCTCTGCTTCCTGCCCCTGGCTCCCAGGCTCTGGGTTTTAGGGACCTTGGAGCCAGCAGCCCTAACCTCGCCTCCAGACAGGCCTGTCATTAAGCTGTGACCGCTGCAGCCAAGGCGACATACCCAGTGTGGTGATGGGCTGCAGGCTGGTCCTCGGGAAATGCATCTTATCAGTCGTGCTGTGGCGTTTGTTGGTGGCCACAGGGCCAGAGCCCAAACTGGTCAGGGCCACTTCCTCTTGGATCTCGGAGGAGGGCTGCCCGTTCTGCAAAGGCCCACCTGGGAAGAAGAGGCATGGTTGGGGAGGCAGCAACATAAGACTAGACACTCTGGCCACCACGGGCACCTCACTTCTCTCCCCCAGACCTCTCCTTCCATCAAGTGGGTCCAATCACGGTGTTCCACACAAAAAAAGCCAGTCCAACTGGTGTACTGAAGGGGTAGGGGTACAGGCATCCCTTAGAGTAAAAGCGCTGATGGACACAGCTGACTACTACCTCTGAGATGGAACCAGGTACACAGGCCTCATCTGGACCACCGGGCCCTCAACACTGCATCAGTCTAAAGGGCTTTGCTTTCGTGCAGTCTAAGGGGCTTTGCTTTTGTGGGGCCTCCACTGCACAAAGCCCTAACCGGGCACAAAGGGGAAGCACAATGAGGGAGACCCAGGCCCTGCTTTGGAATGCCTAAATGGATAGGGGCAACCCAGCAATGCCTCTGTGAGAAGGGCAGGAGCAGGGGAACTGGCAGGATGTCCCTGGGGGAACTGAATGGGCAGGAGGCAGGTGTGCCACTGAAATACAAAGGCATGTATTAATTGTGCTTGTGGTTTAGTGGTACAGGGAGAAACAGGCCCAGCAAGGTAGAAGCCGGCCCTGAACCTCCCATGAGGAGGTCGTGAACCAGGCTGCTCAGTTCCCCAGGCCAGGGAATGGGCCAACTCCAGGCTTCCAGCTGGGGTTGGGGCCGGATCGCCTAGAGCCCCAGCAGGCCAGCACCACAGCTCATGCGCTCGCTCGCTCGCGTGCTCGCTCGCGCTCTCTCTCGCTCTCACGCTCGCGCGCGCTCTCTCTCTCTCTCTCTCTCTCTCTCTCTCTCCACCAGGGGGCGCTCAGCGCCTGCACACCAACCCGCCGCCACAGGCCATCCCTCACCGTTGAGACACTCCATCTCCGGCTCCTCGCCCTCCGGCTGCTTCTGCAGGCGCTTGGCCTTGCAGCGCTTCTTACAGTAGAACATGAGGCCCAGCACGGCAATGATGTAGGCCACAGCAGCACCCACAGATAGCCCGATGGTCTGGATCATCTTGTAGGGGGGAGGGCTGCCTGGGCCCTCGGACTCCTCCAGCACTGGCTTGTCTGAGAAACACAGAGAAGGGTCTGGGCAGGGCCCAGTGAGGCCAACCCAGCCCTCCTTCGCTCCCAGCCCCTCCCCACCACCTTCCCACCACCTCCTAGTCGACGACTGCCTCCCAGACACCCAATGGCCTGACCAAACCAGAGAACCAGGGCGGGTCACCACCGTCTCTGGCTTTAACAAGGGGTGGGTCCTAGGGCCCCACTGAAGTCACAGAAGTTCTGAAGGATCTGAGGCCAGTGATTCCCAAGCTGGGGTGCATCTGAGATGTGAGGCCAGGGACACACATAAAAAGAAACACACCTGTCAGGATGCTAACACAAACCCATGCTATCGCTGACAAGCTTCCTGAGTGGACTTGGTATCTTGAACCAGGCCTTGAAGAGCAGCATTTGTGAATTCCTGATTTAGGATCCCAGATGGCCAGACACAGAGCAAGCTCTTCAAGAACGTGTTTGCGGAAAGGATCTTCCAGACTAGGGGCTCTCAATGGCCTAGGGTCCCATGGTGAAAGAGGAGCCAGGAATCACCAGGGAAACTGAGGGAGAGAGGCCCGCTAGGGAGACCACTAGGACTTCGAAACTCCCACCCACACCTAACACGTCAACCAAGAGGCCTTATCATTTCACTATTATCCATTGAATGTTCCACAGAATATTTTGTCTAGAAAAACAGTTCTGCTGCTAAACTACAAGTTTAAGAACTTCTCATTGAAACTACTCTCATCTTACAGATGTAGAACCAAGCCCCTAGAGCGGAAATAACACCTCCAAGGGCATAGAGCTGGGGAGGAGAGACCAAACCCAAACCCCGAGTCCCTGACTCTTGGCAGAGCCTTTTTTTTTTCTTTTTTTTTATTTATTTGACAGAGAGAGATCACAAGTAGACGGAGAGGCAGGCAGAGGGGGTGGGAAGCAGGCTCCCTGCTGAGCAGAGAGCCCGATGTGGGACTCGATCCAAGGATCCTGAGATCATGACCTGAGCAGAAGGCAGCGGCTTAACCCACTGAGCCACCCAGGCACCCTTGGCAGAGCCTTTTACCGGATGGATCTTTCTCTCTGGGCCTCCGGGGCATGGTAACACTTTCCTGCAGCACCCTGGCCTGCTCCCCTCCCTGCCTCCCCCTCCCCCCCAGATATGTGCAGCCGCTGCAGGAGACCTGGGAAGAAGCATTTTAGGACAAGAGGACCACCCCTACACCCCCCACACACACACCTCCCAACACACACACACACACACACACACACACACACACACACACCCCACCCACCCCCCCACCCCCCAGCTGTGGAATGTTAAATCAGCAACAGCCCAGCAAGGAACCCAACATTATGCCACACAGCATGGTAGAGCAGAGCCAGCTGAATCCCAGCCCCCAACATAAAAAAAGGATTTCAGGGTTCTCCGTATATAGGGGGCCGATGAAAACAAAGATGAGAAAGAAGTGTGGCCCTAGCACTTCCTTTGCAGGACACTGCTCCCCAGCACATACCCACAACATAGAGGGGGGCCTCCGTGTGCTTGATGTTACAGCTGTTGCCCGCGATGCAGGTGTAGCGGCCTGAGTCCTCGGGGGCCACGTCATGGATCACCAGGGAGCCATTCTGGAAGATCTGCATCCTGCCAGGAAAGAAGCCACAGCGCTGCCCACCTCTCCAGCTCCTGGGGAAGACTGGCTGCAGGAGAGGTGCGATGGGCCGGGGAAGCAGACGGCCCTACCTAGGTCCCAGCTTGGTGGGGTCCAGGATGCGGTCTTTGCCCTTCCACTGAATGAGAGGCTTGGGGTCTCCCTGGGCCTCACAGCGCAGCAGGGCTGTGTGGCCCTGGTACACGGTCGTGCGCTCTGGCTCCACCTTGAAGGTGATGAAAACTGGATGGGAAGAGCCCAACAAGGGACGAGGAGCAGTGAGCCGTGGGACTGGCCGGCTGTGGGCTGCCCTCCTGTCCCGGGGCCCTGCCACGGTCGCACCTGCCACAGTGAGCTGGACGTGGGCACGGATCTGGCCCTGCAGCCCATTGGAAGCGATGCAAGTGTAGTTGCCGGCGTCATCACGGGTCACCCTGGAGAAGTGCAGGGTCCCGGCGTTGTCTGTCACCCACTCGGGGAGGCTACTCCCATCTGTGGTGGCAACAAAGGGAAATTACAGGCTTGATCCAAGTCACTCAGGACCGCAGTGCACTCAGTCACCCACCTCTACTCAAAAGCGTGTTACCTGTTGCTCCTGATGACTCAGACAAAGTCCCAACTCCTGAGCCAGGCACTGGGAACCCCCCGTTACTTGTTCCTTTTCCAATTTTTTAGTCTCCTCTCCTTCCACTGCCCTTACAACATCTCCCTCCTGCAAAACTGGACTTCCGACGGGGCTCCGATTTCACCTTGACCTCATCCTCATGGCCTGTCACATCTCACTTCTAGAACCCCTTCCCGTTCTTAGCCGTCCAGGCTTCAGATCCCTTTGCTGCTCCAGCTCTTAACAGAAAGCTGACTCCGACCACCCGAGCAGAGAGCGCCCGCCCACCTCTTCCCCGAAACCTGAAGTCCTCCTCTCCCGCTCATACTACTCATGGAAATGTAAAAACTGGTCTAGCCCCTTGACAGACAACTTGGCAATTTACAGCAAGGGTTGCAAAAACATGTGTACCCTTTCATACATAATTATTCCATTTCTGGGAATCTCTCCCAAAGGAAATAAACCCAAATCCAGAAAAAACTTTGGCTTAAAGATGTTTACTGCAGCGATAAAAAGAGAGAGCGAGAAAGGCAGAGAGGGAGAGAGGGGGGATGGTTAACAACCCAAATCTCCAACATTTAGGGAATATTTAAGTAAATTACAGTGACTCCAATCATCAGAGTATTATTACAATCATCAAAACCAATGTTTATGTATAAAAGCATGTGGAAATGCTTGATAACGTTAAGTAAAAAAGGATATAAAATTACATAATTAACTATATCTTCTTTTTCTGTAGTAAGCATGACTTACTCAATGTAAGTTTAATAAGTGAAAATTACATGTTCAATAAAATTGCTATGTGCAAACAGAAAGATATACATAGAAAAAGAAGGGGGCACAAACCCAAAAATGATGGTATAGCAGGATTATGACCTCCCCCCAAATTTTCTTAGTTTTTTTTAAGTTGTTTTTTTTTTCCCCTTTTCTTTCTTTTTCTTTTTTAAGAGAGTGAAAGAGTGTACATGCCAAGTGGGGGGTGAGGGAAAGCAAGAGAGAGAATCCCAAGCAGGCTCCACAACCAGCTCAGAGCCTGGTAACACGACCCCAAGATCATGACACAAGCTGAGACCAAGAGTTGGACGTCCGACCAACTGAGCCACCCAGGTGCCCCTGAAGGTTTGATTTTTAAGTCAATTCTACCCCCAACACAGGACTAAAACTCACAACCCTAAGATCAAGAGTCCCATGCTCTACCAACTGAGCGCACTAGTCGCTCCCGCCCCACAAACTTTCTAAAGGAGCCTGCGTTACCTTTCTGTCTAAATATGCCTATTTTGAAGGGAGAGGGAGGAATTCACAGCACCATCTGGATCAAGCCAGTCACTTGCGGCCTCAGTCATTGTCCATGACCTCTAATGCCATAACCTGACCTCCCTGGTGTCTGGCTCCTTTCTTCCTACCTGGACTGTAGGTCGGCCCCACATTCCTTGTCTTTTCCACAGTTCCTGGCATGGTGCTGGGCCCTCCTCCGCTGGTTCTCAGACACGCACACATCCGACCAGTGGATTGTCCTACCTGCCCCCACTCCATGCCCCCCCGGTACCCACCTGCCCGAACCCACTTAATAGTGGGCTTTTCTCGGCCTGTGGCTGAGCAGGGTACCGTGGCCTCCTTGTCAAACTCCATGCACTGCTGCGGCCGGGGCGGTGGTGTGAACTTGAGCTTTTCTGTTTTAGCAGAGGGAGGGTAGGTGAGCACCAAGAGGAGGAAGCAAGGCAGCTCAGTCGGCCTCGGCTGGGGCAGGCCTGAAGATCAGGGCCCCCTGCTGCTCCTTCCCCTTTGCTCTCCCCACGCTTGCTCGGGCGCTCACCCAGCACTTGGACGCGGGCCTGGGCCTCGATGCTGCCGGCTGGGGTGCTGCTCACACAGCGGTACCATGTGCCATCATACACTTCCACACTGTTGATACGCAAGGTCCCATTCTTGGAGACTTCAAACCGCGAGTCCTGTGGCACACATTACAGGACCATGGGAGGTCTCAGCCCCACCAGCATCTTCAGGGGAAGGAGGGCAAGGGGAGCCGATCCCAGAGGAGAGCCCCAGAAGGGGATTCTGGCCCCCTCCGCCACGAGCCAGCCTCACTCTCACCTCTGAGATGAGCATCTGATTTCTGTACCAGATGACTGTGGGTTTGGGCGTGGCCTGGGTCAGGCAATGCAAGTAGCCTGGCTTGCCCTCCTCCAGCTGGCTGTCCTGGGGCTTCCTCAGCCACGTGGGCACAGCTAGAGGGACGGGGAGGGAAGAGAAGACGAAGGAACACATCTGCAAGACCAAAGGATCCAATCCCTCGAAATTCCAACCCCACACCCGACCGAGTTCAGAAGCCCCTGTCTGCTCCCCCGAAAGGTGCAACAACGACCCCTTAGTGAGGACAACCTTTGGAATATGATCTTAGTTAACGGTCACAATAAACCCCATACGTGTATATTCCTATACCCATTTTACAGCTGAGAAGACAGACATTTATAGTAATGGTGATGTGCTAATACCTAATAGATAGGATTCCAATCCCCGGTCATGTGCCCCGCAAACCCTTCCTCTTTTTATTACACTGAAACACCCCAAGGCTTGGTCCTCAGATCCTGCTCTGGTTTAGCCAACCTCGTACCCTGAATGATCTCAGCCAGTCCGTGGCCTTCCACGCCATAGGAGTGCGTGATTCCCAAACCTACACCCTGACTCCTGACCTCCCCACCATGAGCTTCAGACTGGCAAGCCCAACTGCCTACCTAGCATCTCCGACTGGATATCCAACAGGCCTCTCGAGCTTTATGTGTATGAAAGAAAACAACTGACTTCCCCTGGAACCTGTTCATCCCAGCTTTTCCTGTCTCAGTAAATACCGCCCCTACAGAGCCAATGGCAAGAGCCCAAACGTACCCTTGACTTCCCTCTCTATAGCCCCTCCCATCACATCCATTCTACGCAAACCCCATCTCCTTGAGCTCCCCAAAATCCTGAGTCTGATCATCACTCTCATCTGCACAACTACCGCTCTGTTCCAGGCCCTCCAACACCTGCCCCAGAGAATTATAGTCATCTACTAACTGGGCTCCCCATCCAGAACTCCTGCCCCTAACGTTCTGGTCTTCTCAGAACTGCGGGGAGTGATCTTTCGAGAATGTTACTCTCCGACTCAAAACCCTACAAGGACTTACTGTCTGACCTGGGGTGGCAGATTGTTTGCAAAGATGGTCGTGAACGGCTCTCCCGTCCCTTGTTCCTCTGCACTCGTGCTGCTGTCACTTTCCCCATCAAAAGACAATCTACTTTTCTCGTGCCTCAAGTCTGGGGGGCCCACGACTGGCCTGGCCCAACACAGAACCCAGTGGAAGTCGTGCTGAGCAGCTGCTGAGCGGCTGCCTTGAGAAGCCTTGCGACTTTCAGTCCTGGCTGAGGAGGCCCCAGGCCTGCTGTAGCAGCCACGGTGGGGGGTGGGAAGGACGACACCTGAGGCACCCCAGCAGATGCAACCTCCATCAACCTCGAGACATCTGAATGAGGCTGTCAGGGAACAGCCAACCACCAGCTGACCTCCCAGCTGACTGCAAGCATATCTGATCTTTCTGACCACCTTGTAGGGTAAGTACTGGGTCAGGAGCTCCATTTTATGGATGAGGAGACCTACCCCTGGCAAAACGGGGGCTTGCCACACCTTGTCCCTCCATGCGCAGGGGAAAGAGTGGGACCTGGGTCTCTAGAATCCCAGGCCCTCACCTTTGCTCTGCCATCAGAGGACTGTTTTTCCGTGTGGGCTGTCACCCCAACTTCTGTGCCTGGCTTTTCAGGGTCAACCCCAACATCACCTTCCAACAGCTGACTGAGTCCCAAGCGTGCAGAACACAGAGCTGAGGGGGTCTCAGGTGAGCATCCGGGAAGCCTTTGCACATGGCCCCCAGAAACCAAGGCCTCGTCGTGGCACCCGGGCTCCCCTCCAACCTTGCCTCATCCCACAGGGCCAAGGTGCTCACTGGCTACAGTGATGTTGACATCTTGTCGCCGCTGACCGGCCAGGTTGGCTGCATGGCAAGTGTAGACGCCAGCGTCACTCTCGATGGTTCCAGCAAACACCAGGTCATGGCCCTTCTGGAAGACTCTGCCGTGGGTGGGCAGCCGGACTCCCGCGTGCTCCCACCACACATGGGGCTCCGGCAGGCCCTGGGGGGGCAAGCAGGCCACGCGCTCCTCGCGGCCAGCTGTGAACACCTGTGGCTCAAATGGCAGCATGTCTTCAATCTCTGCGGGGAGGGGAGCAGGAGGCAAACCGCCCAATTACCGTGGGTCTCGGCACCTCAAACTCTCCCACAGCAATCTCGGGCCCTTGGTAACACAAACCCCTGACACACTGCCTCTCATCTTCCTGGACCCAGCATCCTCTTCCTCTCTTTGTCCTCCGAGCTGCTTTCTGAGTAGAATCAGGAGCCTAACTCTCCACGTGCCCACAGCGTTGAAGGCGGCCCCTGCTTCAGCACCCCAGACCCAGGGACCCACCTGCCAGGTGAAGCGTGGCCTCAAGGATGACGGGAGGGCCCCTCTGCCCGTGGCCTATGCAGCGGTAGACCCCTGCATTGCGCGGCCGGACCTGGGTCAGCAGCAGGGACCCATTGGCAAACACAGTGGCTCTGCGGAGGTGCGGGGGGCTGCGAAAAGGAGACAGTGCTATTTGGAAAAAGAGGCCCACAGGCCTCCTTCTGGAAGGGAAGGAGATGGAACCCCATGCTGCAAAGGTCAGAGGTACAGGAAGGAATAGGCCAGGAACAGGACAGAGAGAAGGAAGTCCACATGCCACATTAGTGTGTGTGTGTGTACACATGCACATGTGTGTTCATTCATGAGTGAGCACAGTTGTGTGCCACCTACAGGAGATTCAGCTTTTGGGACAATGGGGAGAGCCACAGTGTCAGTGAGAGTCAGTGAGCCAGCAACATGTGCCACTGTGGAGACAGAGGGCCACTTCCCACAGGGTAAAGGCCAGCCTGCCAGTAAGGCCCCAGCCCCAGCAGCCAGAAGCCCCTTGGCCACACCAGACAAACTACTGATGATATCTTCAGGACTGAAGCCCAGTGGGATCCAAGCCCCAAGCCTACACAGCCACACCCCCAAGGATCAAGGACATGCTTGGTGCCACCAACATGCCCTCTACTCTCATACGGCCCAAGGAAGGACAAGAGTCCCAATAAAGGAGCTGGCACCACCCAGAACCTTCTGGAAGTGTTTGCTTCCTCCAAAAAGTGTGAGTGTGTGTATGTATGTGTGTGTGTAAGGTAACCTTACCATCCATCCAGACTACGGTTACCAGGTCCCCTGTGTCCCTCTAGACTGAATCACTACTCCCCATCCCAGAAGACCCACACAGGCAGGAGGGGAGTGGGAAGAGAACAGAGCCACCACTAGCTCATACAGTGCCTTTGTGTGAACTGGAAAAAGATGCCCTTCCTGGAGGCTTCCCTTTGTTGAACTCATTCAGTAACAGTAAGACATTCTACTGCCATCTGCTGGAAACTTGAAGTAATACATGTATAGCCCTAGGATATCTGCAATACTGATCCCATGCGTTTAGAGAATGCACCTGGGCAATATACGACCCATACCACTGTACTTGGAACGCCCCTTGCCAGATGCCTTACCGGCTGCGGTTAGTGATGGGAGTCTCATCTTCAAAGACCCACTGCAGGCTCGGGGGTGGCTGGGCTGAGAACTGACAGTGGAACATGGCCTCCTCATTCCTTGCCACCACAATGTCCTGAGGCGCCAGCACTACCCTAGCAAAGCTCTCATCTGGGGAGGGAGAAGCACAGGTATGTGAGCAGGCAGCATGGGGAGGCCCCTCCCATCCCTGCTGCACTTTCATCCCCACCCCGGGCTCACCGGCAATGCTCAAGGTGAAGTTCTGGCTGCTGCAAGTCTGCCCAAAGGCGTTTTGGGCACAGCAGGAGTAGAGGCCACTGTGCTCCGGGCTGGCCGGCCGGAGGGTCAGGTTTCGCTCCTTGCTGCTAACCGTGTGATTGCTCTGGCCATCGGAGAGGGGGTTCCCATCTCGGAACCACTGATAGGTGGGCCTGCAATGCCGAGAGCATCAGCAGCAGGGAGGCACAGGGTACTCACGTGGCCAGCGGACAGGGTACAGAATCGGAGGGTCAGGGCTAGACCCCTCAGTTTACAAATGGGGCTTGGGAGGGGATGTGACTTGCACAGGAACACACAACAATTCAGGGGCATCATCAGGCTGAGCTGCTACAACTCTCAGCATCCAGAATTCAGGATCATTCCGCAGCACAAGGCTGCCCCTCCTCCGGTCACTGAAGGCTAGACTGGAGCAGCCCCTGGACAGGGGTGGTTACAGAATGAAGCGAGGTGCCTCTGAAGAGAGTCCAGGTGTTGGGACTTGTCTAGTCCCTACTTGTCTAGAATGACCCTCTCCATTCCCACCCTCCAACTCAGCTCCTTACCGAGGGTGCCCGTCAATGTGACAGCGCAGTGTGACCTGGGTCTGTGGCTGGATCTCGGCTTCTGAGGCTGGGTGCTTCAGAACCACAGGGCCAGTCTCAATCCCTGCAGCAGAGGCCACAGTTGCTGAGGAGCAGAGCAGAGCAAAGCAGGGGGCGAGGAGGAAGGAGAGGACAGAGGGGAAGGAAAAGCAGCAAAGGACACAGCCTGCAGGTTCTGGAGCCAAGAGACAGCGCAGGGAAGCCCTGCAGAGCTGAGGCCGGGGCTACACACAGGGGGTGGGTTGGGGGGGGGGCCAGAAACAGAGCATCCACTCTGTCTGTGGCGGGTCAACCCTGACGCTTGGCCACGCTGCCACACTGCCCTTGCCATCTGCTAAAGCATGCAGCGGGTCAAGGGTCCTCTACCTGAAGGGGAAAAAAATCTTACGGAAAAAAACAAATAAAAAAAAAACTTCTCTTCCCCCCCACACACAGAAAGAATGGACTCCAAGTGCATTCAATTGGAAATGAGAGAAGCTGGGGGAAAGGAGGGGTCCCACAGGGTTCAGTAACAGAGGACTTGCAGGGAGCGAGCACAGCCTCCCAGCTCTCACATTTGATGTTGAAGGAGGCGTTGGCACTGCGGGCCTCCTCTCCCGTGGCGTTGTCCCGCACCACGCACTGGAAGGCTCCAGAGTCCTGCAGCCGATCCACAGCAGCAAAGCTTAGGCTGCTGCCCTGGGCGAAACGCCTCTCGGTGTCCCGGACGGGGGCCCCATCCAGCAGCCAGTACACATGCACCGGGCCTGGGGCCTCGACCTCACAGCGGAGCAGCGCCCGGCGCCCCTGCAGTGCATCCTGGGAGGATGGCTCCTTGATGAAGACAAGGGCTGCCTGGGCACCTGCAGATGGGGACAGGGGAGAGGCACCGTCAGGAAGAGCTAGAGCCACCGTCCTCGCGCAGGTCACCCGCCACCCGGTGCACAGGAGGAAAGGGGCTCCGCACACAGGCGGTGTCCGGGAAGTGTGGGAGAGAAGGATCCAGAGCCCACAAGTGCCAAGTGTCCACTGAGAAACTCTGAAACTGTGCTGGCCGCCCTGGAGGACACAAAGATACAGTGCACACCAGTTGGCAGGGGGCACAGAGCAGTTACACAGAACACGGTGGCTGTGTGCCCACTGAACAGTGCAGGCAGGCAGTGCACAGAAAAGAGGGTGTTCCAAGGTTGGGGGAGGGGCGGGGACACCGGGGAGGCTCCCCAAAGGAAGTTTCTGACCTGTGGGTCCTGATGCTGGGCTGAGGAGCAGAGGACGTTAGCAGGCGGCCCTCCCCCATCAATCTTCAGAAACCAGGATGCCGAGCACAGAGCATCTTGGAAGGATTATTCACACTCACAGCCCCGCTAAGGGTCTACCCACAGATGCCTTGCAGCCCAGCATCCCCCAGGGACTTCTCTGGCGAAAGCCACCCCATCACAGAAGAAGCCAGTATTCTCTAGATCTGGGGCTGTTTCCAAAGGCAGGCCAACGCTGCCCCCCGCGTCCTACCCTCTATCCCTAAGAGTATGTCTGGCCAAGATATGGCTTTTCTGGGTGAAGTTGAGAGGTGAGCATTCCCCTCTCTTGTACCACAACAGTTTGGCTCTGGCTGGGGCTGGAGGGGCACCTACAGAGAAGGGGGGCGGCCTGCAACCGGGGTGGAACCATAGCCAGTGGGAACAAAGGGGAAGTGAAAAACCTGTATTGAGCGGCAGATGGGTTGAGGAGGCGGAGGGCAGGGCTGGGCAGGTGGCATGGTGACAGCAGAAGTAACACACCGGGCTTTGTTCCGGGCCCACGTGGGCGTCCTGCAGAGGCCCTGAGCTGCTGGGCCAGGAACACCGGCCTGCCTGCCAGAGGTGGGTGACGGCACAGAGGAGGACTTGCAGCCCCTCCGGGAAGAAGAAATAGGCCTCCTGAGGCTGCTACGTGAAGAAGCAGGCTCTGCCTCTGACCAAAGCGGGACGGTAAGGGCAAGAGGAGGCTGAGGTCTTGCTATGCCCTTCCAAACCTACAGAGGCTAATCACAGCTGTTCCAAGCCCCTGACAATGAAGTTTGGTTCTTTAGGGCCTAAGAACCAGTCTCTCCATAAAGTCAGCAGCAAGACAAGTGCAGACTCTGTCAGAGTGAGGTCCAGATGAGGGGCTGCCCCTGGTGTCGGTCCATCTCCCAACATTCTCAGAGGTGCTAGCCCGCAAGATAGTCATGGAGCCAAAGGGGGCCCAGAGCCACCTCCATCTCTGCTCAGCGGGGCACTGCTCTTTGGGTGGGAGCATTGCTGAGCTATCCCACCCACTGTGCAAGTTAACAAACCTGTCCTCGGGGAGCTGCCAAGCACACCCCCAGTCACCGTGACATCCCAAACACCCCACTCACTTCCAGTCACCACACAGGAATGGGACCCTGCCCCTGCCCCCGCGGAGCAACTCAGCACAACCCCTTTGTCGAGCAGACAGGTAAACTAAGGTCCTTGGAAAATGAAGGGATCTGCCCAGAATCAAACAGCTCATCTGACCGTGACCCAAGGAAGCCAACTCCTAGCCCCGTGCTCTTCCCAGCTCCGCCCACAAACTCAAAACCAACCTGGAAATGGCTGATCCCACAATGGGGCTCAGTCCCCATGGCCAGGGAGAGAGGCAGACCTCCTACAGACAATGCCAGACACACAAAGGCGCTCAGCTCACTGTCTGACTGAGGTCACCTTAAGGGAGTGTGGGGCAAGAGCTGGAGAATGTGGAGGCGTCTGGCACACCGCCCAACTACCTCTCACGAGGCACAGGGGCAGACTCAGGCTGATGCCCCAGTGGTCCCCTGCAAATGGGACTCACCGAATTCTTGGGGCCCTCGACCCTGAACTCCAGGACACTTATGAAAGGCCAGAGAGATCATCTGCCGTCAGAGAGTAGGTGAACGACCCCATTTCCCCGCTCAGCTTCTCCAGACCCAGGGAGCCCAGAAGCTCGCCTGTGCAGAGAAACCTTAGTTAGGCATGTGGAATCACAGCTTGGGCTCAACCCCTGCCCCCATGCTTGGTGTGTGACCTTGGGCAAGGCATGCAGATGGTCTCTGCCTTGGCTCCCTCGGCCTCTCTCGTGAGCTTGTCATGAGTCACACACACAGAAACTCATGTCAAGACACTCAGACAAAGCTGACCCAGTGAACGGTGGCTACCATTCCTATCTCCACTGGCACGCGTCTTGCCCAATGACTCTGGGAGGACCACTCCCAGACCCAGATGGGGAGGAGCTTCTGCAACAGAGAAGTCTGAGGGGAATGATCAGGTCGGGGTGGGATGCAGGGAAAGGGGCTGTGGGCTTGCAGGAACCGCAGACCACGGGCCACAGCAATCAGAGCTGGAAGAAGAGATGGTGTGACTCAGAGGGACCCCAGCTCAGCCTCTGGCATCCCCTCCTGGGGCGAGCGCTGCTCTGGAGCTGTGTGGTGAGAGATGCTGCATTCCCAGACTGCCGCTCAGAGCCTCCTGCGCCCCCACGACAGGGCCTGGGAAACATCAAAGCTGGCCCTGCGGGGCCCTCTGTCCTGACGTCAGCTCACAGCAGGTCCTGGTTAGTGCTTGGCTGGGGCAGACTTCAGATGTTATAAAAGGCAGGGAGAACAGCCACCAGGCCTTCTCCAAGCCCCCAGCCCCTGCTCCAAACCACCATCGGGAGGCTGGCCCAGGGCCGTGGCCCCACATTGGCCGAGAAGGTGACCAGAGGCCTTTCTGGTGTGCAGGGCTTGCCAGAGAGCTCGCTCTGTTGTGTAGCTTGGCGGGGAACAGGAAGAAGGTTCAGGGGCAGATGGGGGAGTCCCTCGCAGAAATCCCAGACTCCAGGAAAGGAGGAGCTGAGCAGTGAGGACCTCCTCAGAAGCTTCGGCCGGTCCCAATGACAAGATGTGGAGGACAGCAATGACAGAGAGACAGAAGGTTTTTGGGCACCGAGGTGGTACCTGCCCCAAGGTGGTGCATTCACCAGCACATTCCTGACCCTGCACCATGGATGACTTGAGGATATCCCCCAGGGCTAAGGTCTGGGTATGGCCTTCTCTGGTGGCACACTGGTCCTAGGCTTCCCAAAGCCGCCCCCTCGTTCACAGTCCGACCACACCGTGCATGGTGCCTCCTACACCCAAGCACCTTCAGAGCAGAGGGCTGGCCTGGCCGCTCTGCATCCCTGCCCTCGCCATGCAATGGGGACCCCGCCCCTCGCCCTGAGGCTGAGTGGGTTCACAGAGATGGAGCCCCCAGCACAGCACGGAGGACTCGGAGGGTCCGGGGCTGCCCTGCTAGGCACAGAGGGTTCCAGCAGTCCCCCCGCAACAGCAGGCAGCCAGAGCCATCTGCCCCCACACCGGGCGCCAACCCCAACAAAGCTGGAGCTGCGAATACCCAATAAGGGCATTTTCCGAGCCATTTCCTCGGCTCCCCCAACAGCCATCTATATGCAGACACTCTGCCTGCGCCTTGGCCCCAGCGCCCAGAGCAAGGCTGTGCGGGCAGCGGACCAACTCTGCTCCCCACCCCCCAGCAAGCGGCTGGTCCGCCGCCCGCCCTCCTTGCTGCTCTCTGGGCTCCGGGCCCAGCAGACCCATGTGTGTCTATGTGTGCATGTGTGCACACACATGTGTAAACATGATTTTATGGAGAGCAGAAAGCAGCAGGAAGTTTTTCTGCTCTGAAGTAATTTCAGCTACTCTGGTCCAAGCATCCATCTGGGCCACTTAACTACCTGTCTCACAGTGGGGGCTGGTCCTCCTGCTTGAGGAAAAACACCCCAGGACCTGTGCAGGCCCAGAACCTGCCAAACCTGACCAGCTGATTGTATCTACGTGCTCTCCCTTTTCCTAAAGAAAATGCCATCTTTGGGACACATGCCTCAGGACTAGGCTGAGCTACCAAGATGCTGGCCGGCTGGCCCTGAGGGGGGCATTTCACACAGCAGTGTGTGACCATGTGAGGGACCACCCCCAAGGCCAACCAGCCACACAGAAGTAGCCGACTCCTCCACACCTAAGACTCCATCTCTGGCTCCAGAGCCTGGGTCCCCGTGGGGAACATCCTGACTCCCGGGTGGCCCCCAGGGCCCAGGCTGAGGTGGCTCCCGTCAAGGCACACAAACCCCTGATGAAGAGGTTTGCCAATACCCTGTGCCTTGTCTGGGCAGTGGCATCAGGACACAGGCCAGGAGAGGCAGCCCTCAACCCAAGCAGCACACTGACATGTGCCGTCCAGGAAACACAGCAGCTCCCGGGCCCCCACCCAGACGAGGACAGCCCTCCTCACAAGTACACTGTATCCAGAAACACTAAGGGCGCCAAGCAAGAGGCCCCAGGGGTACGAGGGTCCCTGCACCACAAGTCCTCCCCAAGGGGTCACACACTGTACATCCAGACCCTCAGCCTTCCGGGATTCAACTGGCATAACTTTCTCCTGCCCTTGAACCACCCCAAAGGTCCGGGGCTCACACACTATGTCATTTGGCTGAGGAACAAATGTCAACCGCTGCAGGAGTAAGTCAAGTGGATGAACAGCAGGCTGAGCTAGCCCATCCCTCACCAACCCACCCAGGTCAGCAGAAACACTAACACCCCAGTGGTGTCTGTGAATCTGGGAACTGCAGTGTCCCTCTCTACCACCAGCATGTACCAGCAAGATACTGTACACGGTTTTAGCACCAGCAACCCAGACCCTCTGACAGTAAGCCCAGACCATAAGGATGCATGGGGTCCCAGAAAATCGACCACAGCAAACTATGAGACCCAGAGGCAGAGCACAAAGTTTCTAACCCCCTCTGCCTCTCCAGGGTCTACGGAAGGCCCCAGGTTCACGGACGGGGGAGCGCCATAGCCCTCTGCAAGCCGTCACAGTCCTTGTTCTGAGCTGCGCAGGAGAGCGCAGAGCCAGAGCCAGGGAAAACCGGACAGTCTTCCCATCCTGGGATCTAGCTGCAAATGTCTGTAGAGGCTCCCACATCCGGATTAGAGGAGCAGAACAAAATAACCAGAGATTAGAGCAGAAACAAAACCTAGCAGGCCAGCTTGTCTACCTTAGATGAAAACCACAACTCAAACCTGTCCTGCCCACTCCTGGGAGGCCCCCGAGGGGGAAGATCAACCTCTGATGGCAGGAGCAGGTCCTGTGTCCTGTGTCCAGCATCACGTGGCATCCAAGCCAGAAGGACAAATACGCCCGCAAATGAGGCTTAAGACGCTCCCCAGCCAGTGGCCACACTGCTGGTCCCTAGAACCAGCCCATCCTCTGCTGGGGCTGGGAGGGCCGTACCTGGGATGCATCTCTCACCCTTGGTAACCCTTACATGGCTGTGATGTCTTCAAGGAAGCAGCAATGAATTAAACACCCAGTCACATGATGTGGTGTGATCAGGCCGAAGGAACAGGGCACGGGGAGACCCAGGTTCTAGTCTCCACACAACTGCTAACAAGCAGAATGACCCGAGCCAATCACCACCCCTTCCCAGGCAGACTTACTAACTATAATATTACATCAACGAGAGAATTAGAATGGGACCATTCCCAAGACCCAGTACTCGAGCTGCAAAGCGCTTCAAAGGCAGCTACAGGAACAAAGGGCTCAGGCCCCAGAGTCCTCTCCCAAACCCACCCCAGCCCCCAGCCCCCAAAGCCCAAAGGGAAAGGCAGGGCAGGGCCCAGGATGATTCAGGAGATGCTGTAAATGGCAGGTGTGCAGGTCGGAGGTAGCTGGGGGCTGCAAACAGGGACCCGGCATCACTTTCTGACAAGCTGCTCCCATTCCAATGGCTGAGCTCATACCCTGCCTCGCCAGATCTCGCCTCTGCCTTAGCCACACACTTGCACTGAGCGCTCACTGCCTGTGACACCCCTGATAGTCCCATCTGTGCTATGACTGAGAGCTGCACCCCCAAGCTAGGCTGCAAGCCTGAGAAGAGGGCAGACATTCGTGCCCAAGAGGATACGGCTGTGCCCCTCAGAGGGCCGGGGCACCGTAAATACCCCACCAGCGTTTGGGGGGAATGAAGTCACCGAGAGTCTGCCTGACCTGAAATCTTGTCCTAGGGCTACCTTTATCCCATCTTGGCCAATTTAATTTCCTTCTCTGGGTCCTCAGTTTCCTATTCTGGAAAATGGCACCCTTGGAACCAATTTTAGTGATTCTCCTTCGGATTCCTAGGGGAGTCAGCAATATTCAAAGGAAATTCACATTAGGTACAGACCCACAAAATCTGCGTATTTTTCAGGAAAGTTAAAAAAGGAAAAAGAAAAAGAAACAAAACAGAAAGGCTAGGTAGGGAACCATGGACCCCAGATTAAAATATCCTTGGATAAGGTGATCCCTGGGGAGTCCAAAGGCTTGGTGGATAGGGCCTGGAGGGGCGTTGCTGGACCAGAACTGCCAGGAAGAACCAGGAGTTCGTTCCACCCTCTGTGCCTGGGGACAGATCCATTCTCAGTACCAAGGAGAGAGAAGTCACCTAAAGACACCGGTCAGAGGCCTGTGAAAATAATACACACATGTGAGCAAGGCGACAGAGCTGCTGGACCAGGATGCTGAGAAATGAGCCAGGGCTCAGTCCCAGGAAGACCTCAGGGCTGCTCAGTCAGTGTCCTCGGGGCTCCAGAGGGGACAGAGAGCCCAGCGCCTGGCTGCAGGCTCCACAACCACTCATTAGACTCCCAAGTGCAGAGGTGAGGGCTCCCGGGAACCACAGTGAGAACCGCCCTAGGTGAGCCTGGGGTGCATCCTGTGGTCTTTCCTGGGGAGGAGGGGAGCAGACTAAATGACAGCCTGGGGACCACCACCTTGCAACTGGGGAGACCTAGCCTGGGTTTATTAATTTTCAAGGCAGGCTCAGAAAACTCTGTGAGACTCTTAGTTTCTGAGCTCTTTCTACCCATCTCTGCCTCCTCCCTGGGAGGCTGATAAGGCAGTGAGCACAGATCTCAGCCCTAACCAGAGTGGCCACCACAATTCAGCCCAAATTCCCTATGGAAGGGGACACGATTCCCTGCCTTTTAGCTGGAGCAGCCTGTACTTCAGTGAAGAAAATCCTGGGGTGCCTGGGGGGCTCAGTCTGTTAAGCGTCTGTCTTTGGGTCAGGTCCTGATCCCAGGGTTCTGGGATCGACCTGCACAGTGGGCTCCTTGCTCAGCAGGGAGCTTGCTTCTCTCTCTGCAGCTCCCCCTGCTTGAGCACCCTCTCTCTCTCTCTCTCTCTCTCAAATAAATAATAAAATCTTTAAAAAAAAGAAAATCCATCCTGACTCATAAAGAAATTGAACTGTCCCTTAGACCTGCTCTGTCCAATATGGTAGCCACTAGCCACGAGGGGCTCCTGAAATGTAACTGAATTAAAATGAAACAAAATTGAAAATTAACCTTCCTCCTTAGTGTGAGGCACATTTTAAGTGCTCAGGAGCTACACCTAGATTGAGGCCACCGTATCCCACAGTGCAGATCTGTCCCCACAAAAAGCTCCATTAGATGGCACTGCCTTCGTCCCTCTGACTGCCGGCTTCTTACACGGCCCCAAGCACAGGCACATTATTTCTAACCTAAAGAACCCTCGACCCGGGGGTCAGCCTCATTTTTCTGAGGAGGAAAGTGGAGTCCAGGCTGTCCCAGGAAATGGCAGTCTGTCTGCAAGTACCCTCTGGCTCTGTCCTGCCCTGGTTGTCTATCTGTCTGGGTTGGGTCTGCGTTCCTTCCATGATGTTCCTTCCATGATGCTCCTTCCATGATGCTCCTTCCATGATGCCCTGCTGGCTGCTTCTTTCCTTTCACTTATTTCCTTTGATCCACACCCTCCCCCAACCCTTCTGCCGTGTTTAATGTAAATCCTTTTCTCTGTGCGCTCTGGGGAAATGGGACTGCAGGGTCCCAGGGCAGGTCCTTTTAACTTCTGTGAGTGGTCTCCATTCTTGCTCACTCCACGCCTTACTTTGTTCCACTTAGCTCTGTGTTTGAAGATCTTTCCCTGTGGCCATGTCCTACCTCCTGCTGTTCTCCCAGGAGATGAACCGAGCTGCTAGGCTTGGGGAGGGAAGACGAAAGTGGATTTTTTTTTTTTTTTTCAACAAGTAAGTGGCCGAACACAGCTGTCCACAATTTGAAGACTGGTCTTTAAGCCCACACCCGCCTCCCTGAGTGCCCCCAGAACCCTGGCCTCTATCGCCGCACATGGTCCCCGCTGCCTGCTGGGTATCCTTGGAACCAGTTTCTCCTGCCTCCCTCCCTTTCTCCCCGGTAAACCCAAAAAGTCCCTGAAGAGGCTGGACTTCAGCTGGTTTCAAAGTGGTAAGAGGAAGAGCCGGTCTCAGACTTTTATATTTAGAAGCACTCTGCAAACCACTTCCCGGGGCAGACAGGAGTGGGGAATGTGAGGAAATCATGTGGGATGTGGAAAGCACGAGCCACTCCAGGCTTGCGGCAGCGGGCTGCATTTGCCACACAGCCCGTGACACGCAGCGATGTCTCACACATGGGCAGGAGACAAATGTGCCCCTGGGTGGCTGGCAGGAGACCCCGTGGGACAACATGCACCACGGACTGGCTGTGCCCTCCAGGCCAGGGCACAAGGCAGGGCCCAGGAGTCAGAAGCAGACCACCATCCACAAAGTGCCCCTCCCCCAGCCTTCTTTTCTTTCCTTTCCTTCTCCACTTGTCTGACCCAACAGCTGTTTCTGGAAAGCAACCCTTCTCTCCAGGGAGGGGAGAGTCTTAGAAAGGGATGCTGCCGGCTTTGGGCCTCAACCGGGGACACAAAGGATCCAGACTGAGGGAGGAGGGCTGGAACCACCACCGGCTGGAGGAGACACGAGTGTCCTCCTGGACTCCAGGCTGCTGGACAGGCTGGGGACAGGTGTGGGGCAGGGCTGTCCAGAGTGCCCACTGTCTCCTTGTGAAGACAGATCTGCTCCCGCCATCAAAAGTTCTCTTAGCCACCTCTGTTAGCATGCGTTGCTGGAAACAACGTTGGAGGGGAGGACGATCTTGGAGTGGAGACCCAATCCTGCAGCCGCGAACACATTGCTCAAATATGACTCAGATGTGATGGGGTCTGGCCTGGTGTGACAAGGTGAGGGGGAGCCACAGGCAGAGGGGGATGTGGAAGGCAGGCCAGCTGCTGAGTTAAATCAAACCATAGATACTTGCTAGGCTCCTTATAACCTCATTTTCCTGCTTAAAATACAAACTTTCTAACAGGGCAATCGTATTCTTTTATTTAACCTCCTAACTGCAAATCACTACTAGTGATTTGCTCCTTTGTTTTTTTAAGGAAAATAACCAAAAAAGAGTCATTTGTTTAAAATCAGCTGTTTAGAGAAAGCATTCTGGCTAAAGATGGCAAAATGAGTATTTCAATCCTCAAATCAATAACAACAGATGAAAAAAATACAAGCGGATGAATAATAGAAACAATTCCTTGTAAGTTATTTTTAAAAGCAGCCAAAACTTGCAACTCATCACCAGATGCTTCAAGCCTAGGTAGGGATAACTGACTTTGGGGAGAAAACATTATAAAACATAAAACACACACAAACAGCTGGGGGAAAAAATTTTTTTTAAAGCCCCTAAGAGTGGCTGATGCAATAACTGAATTGAATAGCCAAAAAAATGACAAAGACCTAAAGTTTATTTCATGCCTACTCTGTCGATCTTTGAGTCAGGGTCTGGAAGGCACCAAGATCTGGCTTTACTTAAGTCTGGAACTGACTGTCCCCCCATTCCAGGAGGTGCTTCTTACAGACCTCTAAAGTCACGGAGGGAGAGAGGGGGGAGAAGGAGGCGGGGAGAAAGAGGAAGAGAGGGAGGCGGATGGCAGGGAGAGAGGGAAGGGGGCAGCGAGCAGACACTGATAGAAAGAGACAGGGAGATGAGATGAAGGGAGCTGGAAGGAAACTGACAGAGACAGATAAAGAGGAGACAGAGGGAGACTAACAACTGACAGAGGGAAATGAGCTGACTTAAAGAGGAAGAGACACAGGCAGAGAGGAGAGAGAGGGACCCAGGTCCTGACAGAAGAGAAGGTGAGAGGCAAACAGGTAAAGAGACATGGGCAGAGACACACAGAGAGACAGAGTCATGGAGACCCAGAAAAAGGGGCAAGAAAAACAAAGACTCATAGCAGACGAATTCACACACATGTAGGCATGCATAGGGCTCCTCACGCCTGCAGAGCAAGGCCCAGCCCCACAATGACCCCAAGTTCAAGTTCCCCTGGCAGGTCTATCCTTGGGTCTCCAGGTCCTCTCCCCCCACCCAACAGCCTCAGAGACTCTAAACTCAGTCCCCAGGTTGGGCCACAGGGCTACTTACTCTATCACTAGACACCAAAGGTTACAGGCTCGACTATGCACAGGAGACCTGGGGGGAGGTAGCAAAGGGGGAGGGGCTCTCTAGATACCAGATTCAGGCCATTTATAACGGAGATCCCTCAAATAAGAGGCTCCTGGTAAATAATTCACCAGGAAAAGTACAGTACCTTCCCGGGGCTCATCCATTATTCACCAAGATAAATGTACCATATTGTTATACTTCCTGACATCTAAAAATGGCCTGAGCCATTAGGCCAGGGGCAAGATGACAGCGGGGCAATTTCCACCACACCCTTCCAGAACCCTTGACCCAGCAGTCCTGGTGCTTCTGGAACTCAGTCTGCCGCTCTTCATACAAGGGCAAACCATTCGACTTCCACAAAGGGCGAACCCAGCTTCCGACCACGAGATCTCAAGAGCCCGCTGCCAGGGGCACCTGGATGGCTCAGTTTTTAGGCATCTGCCTTCGGCTCAGGTCATCATCCCAGGATCCTGGGATGGAGGCCCGCATCAGGCTCCGTGCTCAGTGGGGAATCCGCTTCTCCCTCTCCCACTCCCCTTGCTTGTGTTCCCTCTGTCACCGTGTCTCTCTCTGTCAAATAAATAAATAAAATCTTTAAAAAAAAAAAAAAAAAAAAAAAAGAGCCCGCTGCCAGGTCAGAAGGAAGCCCAGAAAGAGTGTGGACCAAAACTCCCATGTTCACCAGACCCTTAAGGTTTTGGTGCTCCTCAAAGGGAAAAGGCAATCCCTTTGCTTGTATCGAAGGGTAATTCTGTTCCTAGACGTTCAAAGGGTTTTTGACTTAGGTGGCAGAGGAGTGTCAGCTACCAGGTACACAAAACCCAGCACCCTAGCCTTGGAGCTGAGCAAATCATTCTCCTGCAGGCCCTCGCATCCCCATTTGTAAGGTCACCAGGCTCCGCTTTACCACGCAGGGCCCTCACGAGACCGTGGTGCCCTCCGGGAAAGCTGAAGAGCTGCACATCGTTAAGGCAGGATGGAGATGGACAAGAGCCCAGAGTCTGGGTTCAAGAGCTGCACGTACTCCATTCCCACTCCCCCTCTCACCAAGTGTATGTCCTTGGGCAAGCTGTCTACCCGTGCGGTGCTCCCACTTTTGCACAAAATGATGCTAATACCGTTATCTGCCTCACGGGCTTGTGAAAAGTAAATTCACATGTTAATAAGTGTAGCATGTTTGGAACAGTGCCTGGCACGTATTCAGTTAAAGACTATGTGAGTCCTTTATTCTCCTTATTATGTTCAAGATTTTTTAAAAAATATTTTATTTATTTGATGGGGGGGAGAGAGAGCGAGAGAGAGCCAGCATAAGGAACAGAGCAGCAGGCAGAGGGGTTGGGAGAAGCAGACTCCCTGCTGAGCAGGGCGCCCAATGTGGGGCTCGATCCCAGGACCCTAATCATGACCTGAGCCAAAGGCAGATGCTTAATGGCTGAGCCTCCCTGGCGCCCCTCGAGACTTTTTGTCTTTTAGGAACTACATGCCAGCACAAACATCCCTCACCTGGCATAGGCCTTTGCTGGCATCCCTCCCATGCAGACCGATAAGCGGCAAAGTGCCCTGTTTGATCTGTCACTCGCCCAGTTTCTGCCACCTGAGCATGGTGGTTCTCTCTGAACAGACCCTGTGAGCCCCCCAATCACCTGTGATGGCACACACCCGTGGGGCGCCGCAGTTTGAGTGGGGGTTGCCCCGTGTGGGTGGAGCCCCACAGCGGAGCTGCCAATCGCTGGTAGCCTGGTATTCTGCTGCCCGCAGTCCAGGGGCCTACAGGCCGTGCGCGGACGAGAGATGGTTCAGAGTGTCCTTCACTGGCCACCAAACATGCTCAAATTAAGAGGCACCCTCACCATGAACGAGCAATCAGAGCAAGACTGTCAGGGTGAGAAAGGATCCAGACCCTCGTGGGACAAGGCAGGTCTCTGGCCTCAAGGAACACACCTGCTGGCAGGCGAGGCGAGCACCGTCAATGTCTGTGTGCTAACTCCTGGTGGTAACCACTGGGCTGCAGCTTTCTGACCTCATGAGGCCCTCCCAAGAGACGCCTGGAAAATTCTATGCTTTATAAAGGAAAAGACTACATAAAATAGGAGTTGTAAACAACTCCCAAAGGCAAACAATAAATTAGGAAAAATATTTCTAGCAATGGACAGAAGATGGGCTGCTGGTCTTGGTATATAGATACAAATCAATCATAAAAGTACTAAAATTCTCACAGTAACATGGTCAAAACATATGCAGAGTTCTCAAAGCAAATATTAATATAAGAAAACATTCTAGGAGTGCCTAGGTGGCTCAGGCGGTTAAGGGAGAGATTTCGGCTCGGGTCATGATCTCAGGGTCCTGGGATCGAGCCCAGCATCATCCTCGGGCTTCCTGTTTAGTGAGGAGTCTGTTTCTCCCTCTCCCTCTGCCCCATACCCCAGCTCATCCTGTCTCTCTCTCAAATAAATAAAATCTTAAAAAAAAAAAATCCAAAACACTAGGAATCTAAGAAATGCAAACTAGAATAAATTATTCTACCCATCAAATGAACATCAAGATTTTTAAGATAGCACTCAACACTGGTGAGTATATGGAGAAAATGGTCTTCATGCTTTGCTAATGGGAGTATAAATTATAATAATTCCCTCCTGCAAAGTGGTTCAGAAACTGGACCAGTATCTTAAAAAATTCATGCCCTTCCTCATTGGAGAAGTGCCTGATTCCACGTCTGGAGCAGGAAATGCACAAGACAAGCCTGGAACATCATCACATACAGGGGAACGAGCAAAGACCAGTAAGGTCACATCCAATGGTTCCGGGCCAGCTTGAAGAGGCTCCCACAGACCAGAGATGGACTAAGCATCCATAAGCATAAGAACCACGTGGACTTATACATACTGACTAAGTTAAAATCCATGACTTCATAATGATGTTCTTAAAAAGCCCCAACAGGGCACCTGGCTGGATTAGTCAGTAGAGCATGCAACTCTTGATCTCAGGGTTTTAAGTTCGAGTCCCATATTAGAGATTAGGAACTACATGCCAGCACAAACATTGGTGTAGAGTTTACTTTAAAAAAAAGTGTAGAGAGGGGCACCTGGGTGGCTCAGTGGTTAAGCCTCTGCCTTCAGCTCAGGTCATGATCTCAGGGTCCTGGGATCGAGTCCCACATCGGGCTCTCTGCTCTGCAGGGAGCCTGCTTCCTCCTCTCTCTCTCTCTCTGCTTGCCTCTCCACCCACTTGTGATCTCTCTCTGTCAAATAAATAAAAAAAAATCTTAAAAAAAAAAAAAAAAGTGTAGAGAAAAAAAAAAAAGTGTAGAGTTTGGGTGTAGAGATTACTTTAAAAAAAAAACAAAACATTTTTTTTTTTTAAAGCCTACAGCCGGGGCGCCTGGGTCGGTCAGTCCATTAAGCTGCTGTCTTCAGGGACGCCTGGGTGGCTCAGTGGGTTAAGCCTCTGCCTTCGGCTCAGGTCATGATCTCAGGGTCCTGGGATCAAGCACCACATTGGGCTCTCTGCTCAGCAGGGAGCCTGCTTCCCCCTCTCTCTCTGCCTGCCTCTCTGCCTACTTGTGATCTCTGTGTGTATCAAATAAATAAATAAAATATTAAAAAAAAAAGCTGCTGCCTTCGGCTTGGGTCATGATCCCAGGGTCCTGGGATCGAGTCCTGCATCGGGCTCCCTGCTAAGTGGGAAGCCTGCTTCTCTCTCTCCCACTCCCCCACTTGTGTTCCCTCTCTCACTATGTCTCTCTGTCAAATAAATAAATAAAATCTTAAAAAAAAAAAAAAAGTAAAAAGCCTAATGCCTTCCACTGGTCACCCCTGAAGGATGCTAGAAAACCAACCCATTATGTTAAAAACTGGTTAAGCCCCAAGCTTTATATATCCCCTTTCTGAATAGCTATACCTCAGGATAACCAGCCAGGGTTTGTCTTTACAGAAGTCTCCAGATGATAAATACCATATCACCACTTTACAACCCCTAATGAAATCATGGCACTAGCAATGATTATTGATGGCTGCTAATTCCAGAGACACAACCAGATGTTACGTGTCTGCTGAGGGAAGCACACCTGAAAAAAAAAAATCGACTCGAATCTGGTGAAGCTTGCAGACCCGTTTCCTTATTAAAAAGTTTAAGAAACTTTCTAGAATGAACTTGGAAAACAAGGAAGACCTTATGTAACAATGTGCCACCCACTAAAGTAATAACTATAAATGTACCTCCTGGGTCTTCTACCCCTCTCACAAATGGTTATTAAAACCTCATACTGTTAACAAAACATTTCCTGTGCACACCACCTGCCTTCCCCACCAGATTCTAAGCTCCCTGAGCACAAGGGTTGGCCACGCACTTGGCCATCCCCTCCCGTGCAGGGGGCTGGCCCGTCCGAGATGCTCAGGAAATGCCAGCTGATCTATGGTGGTTTGACGGAGCCATATTTAGCTCCATTATCCCTGCGTGGTGTGGAATAAGCAGAGGGTCAAAGCCCAATATGGGATCCTCGTAGGCAATTATGTTAATTATCATTATTAATTCAACAAACATTTATCTAGAGCCTACCATGTGCCAAGTACTCTGCAAGACACTGGGGATGAGAGGGAAAAACACACAATTACTGTCTTTAAGTATCTCAGTTTGGTGGGGGAGTCAGACAAGTAAACATATAATTACAATAATAGCTAACACTTACTGACCGCTTACTATGTGCCAGGCACCGTTCCAAGCATTTTAACCATACTGGCTTGTTAATGCTTACAGCCACCCGGTAAAATGGATACTGCAATCCCCATTGTACAGATAAGGAAACTGAGGCACGGAGAAGTAAACAGCTTGCTCAAGGTCACACGGCTAGGAAGTGGCAAATGCAGGATTTAGATCTCGGGTCATCTGGCTGCAGAGGCCAACGGATCATCACAGAGGGTCGATCACGTTATCACACAAGGCAGGGGGTGGATGCACGAGACAACTCCAAGTGGGGGAACGGGGGAGCAGAGAAGAATCCTGGAGGAAGGCTCTTCAAGACAAGCTTTTCACAAGGAATGGGGCTTGGCAAATACAAGACTGAAGCACAAAGACAAAGCATGGTCAGAGCACGTCCGGGAATTCAGGGTGCTCAGAGTTTAAGAGGCGATGAGGGGAACCATAGCAAGAGGCCACCAGGCAGGAGTGTGGGAGAAGGAGGCAAAGGAGGAAGGATAGAAATTTACTGTGCTCAGGCTGTACCAACCAAAAAAAAAAAAAAAAAAAAAAATCACCACACCAGTGGGTCCCTGCCTGCGACGAGGTGGCTGTTAGCACAGAAGGCGGACTGAAGTGGCTCCGTCACACGGAGAGCAGCAGGGGTACCCACAGAAGGCGTGATTATGGAATAACGCCTTATCTGTCCTACTCGTTTCCTAGGGCTGCTGCAACATTCCCACAACTGGGCGGCTTAAAACAACGGTTTATTCTCTCACAGTTTTGGAGGCTGAGGTGTGAACTCAAGGTGTTGGCAAGATTAGTTTCTTCTGGGGTGGCAGGGGCTCAAGTCGGTTGGGCATCTGCCTTAGGCTCAAGTCATGATCCCAGGGTCCTGGCATCAAGCCCCAAATCAGGCTCCCTGCTCAGCGGGGAGTCTGCTTCTCCCCCTCCCTCTGCCTGCTGCTCCCCCAGCTTGCGCGTGCACGCACGCTGTCAAATAAATAAATGAAATCTAAAAAAAGAAAAAAGAAAAAAAGACTAGTTCCTTCTGGAGGCTCTAAGGAAAGTCTACCCCAAGCCTCCCTCCTAGCTTCTGGTGTTGCCCACAATCCTTGGCTTGGAGATGCATCACTCCAAGCTCTGCCTCCTTCATGGGGCCATCTTTCCTCCCTGAGTGTGTCTCTCTGGGTCTCTCTCTCTCCTTGTAAGGATACCTCTAGTCATAGAGGATTAGAACTTACCTTAATGACATCCCCTTAACTTGATTACATCTGCAAAGTTCCCATTTCCAAGTAAGGTCACACTCACAGATACTGGAGCTTAGGACCTGGCCATTAACTTTTGGGAGAACACAGTGCAACCCTGAACTACTACTCTACAACTTGCTTTTCTCGCTCTACAGTTAATTACAGGTATCTTCCCATGTCTGTCCCCATGGTTCTAGCTCACTCACTTAGACTGCTGTGTATTATTTCCCTGCATCAATGACCCATAATCTATTTGTCTAGCATCCTAGAGAAAGACTAGGACAGATAATCATCCCCATTAGGAACACCTGGATGCCTTAATATTTTGCCATTACAAACAATGCTTCAACTAAACCTCTCTGTACAGGCACCCATGCACACTGATAATGAGAGTGCTTCTGTAGGATGACTTCCTAGAAACAGAAACCCCCCTGGACCGAAGAGAATACAAGTTCAAGTTTTTGATAAATGACTAACGGCTCTAAAGTTTGTGCCAACTTGTGCATCCTTACCATACCGACACTTACTGAAATAATGCTTTGTTGCAATTTACAATTCATTCAACACATTTAGTTTCTCCTTAACAAGATAAAGCAATCTTTCACGTATGCATCAGTTAGCTGAATTTCTTATTGTCCATTTTTTTTAATTTTTATTTAAATTCTTGTTAGTTAATATGTAGTGCAATATGCGTCTCAGGAGGGGCGCCTGGGTGGCTCAGTGGGTTAAAGCCTCTGCCTTCGGCTCAGGTCATGATCCCAGGGTCCTGGGATCGAGCCCCGCATCGGGCTCTCTGCTCAGCAGGGAGCCTGCTTCCTCCTCTCTCTCTCTCTCTCTGCCTGCCTCTCTGCCTACCTGTGATCTCTATCTGTCAAATAAATAAATAAAATCTTAAAAAAAAAAATGGGTCTCAGGAGTAGAATTTAGTGATTCATCACTTACATATAACATCATAACAACAGTGCTCATCATAACAAGTGTCCATCACCCATCAAGCCCATCCCCCACCCACCTCCTCCCTCCGTCAACCCTTATTGTCCATTTCCTATTCAACTTTGTTGTCTACTTTTTTTAATTTTTAATTTTATTTTATTTTTAAGATTTTATTTATTTATTTGAAGAAAGGGAGAGAGCACAAGTAGGGGGAGTGGCAGGGAGAGGGAGAGGGAGAAGCAGACTCCCTGCTGAGCAGAAAGCCAGATGTGGGGCTCCATCCCAGGACCCCAAGATCATGACCTCAGCCGAAGGCAGATACTTAACTGACTGAGCCACCCAGGTGCCCCTATTTTTTTTTTTTTTTTTAGATTTTTTTTTAACTTTTAAGTAATCTCTACACCCAGTGTGGGGCTTAAACTCACAACCCTGAGATCAAGAGTTACACGCTCTACCAACTGAGCCAGCCTGGTGCCCCATGTCTTTTTTCTTTATTAGCTTGTAATTAATAAGATCAAGACTATAAGGCCTCTTCTGCATTACATGTTATACTTCTCCCTCCTGAGAATGGTCATTAAGTCACTGAATGCCTCCCATGTGTCAGGCCTTCCTCTAAATGCTGGGGATACGGTAATGAACAAAGCATTAGAGGTTCTTGTTCTCAATTGTTACACTTCTCATAAGAAAAGGTGTTTGCACTTGATTTGGGCTGGGAAATAGACAGGAAGTGAATTTTCACCCCTGGGTACAGAGTTCCTTTGATCCATTTAAATACTATCCTGTTTCATCCGCTTGAGAGCCTTCTGGAGAGAAATCTACCCCTGCTCTCCAGGGGTCCTAGAAGGATCCACCAAGGAGCAGGGCAGATAGTGGAAGCAAGAATAGCTAAGGGATAGCTTTGCCCCCTCCCTGGAAGAAGAGCCACACTGCCAGGTGCCCACGCACCCCCCCTCCAAGGCATCTAGGGACAGGGCCTTTAAGCCCCAGTGAGTTCTGAGAGCAAAGGGAGAAGTCTGAAGAAGGAATAACTCCTCTCCATCACAGCAGAGAGGGTGCCAATGGATCCCCATTCCTATGAACCCCAAGGAGGGATGATGTCGGATTGGGCTCTGACCCTTCCTCCCCAACCCACTTACAGGATCCACCCCCTTGCATAGGTAGCCTACACGTACACACACACACACCCATATTCAGGGATGAATCAGACAAGCTTATCCTCTTCGGATTTAAACCTTGTTCTTCAACCTAGTCTTCATCAATAATAAAGATGATACACTGATGTCCATCTGTCCAATTCCTCTATCTATCTTTCCTTCCTCACCCCTGCCCTCCACTGGTTCCAAATTCAGAGAGGAGAAGGATGATATTTACTGACTCCTGCAACATAGTTTCCATAACTGCTTGATGCCTGAGTATTTTGATCTTTGATTTTGTGAATGTGATAAATGTTTTCTTTGTATTTTCTGAAAGGTTATTTACTGATAAGTAGCAAACCAGGATTTTGTGTAGTTTTGTATTTGGCCAAAGGAGTCAACTATCTCACTGACTCTAGTGGTTTTCAGTTGCTAGTTGAGTTTCACATGTAAAAATCAGGAAGCCCCGGGCGCCTGGGTGGCTCAGTGGGTTAAGCCGCTGCCTTCGGCTCAGGTCATGATCTCAGGTCCCTGGGATCGAGTCCCGCATCGGGCTCTTTGCTCGGCAGGGAGCCTGCTTCCCTCTCTCTCTCTCTCTGCCTGCCTCTCTGTCTGCTTGTGATCTCTCTCTGTCAAGTAAATAAGTAAAATCTTAAAAAAAATAAATAAATAAATAAATAAATAAATAAATAAAATCAGGAAGCCTGACTGGCTCAGTGGGTACAGCATGTGACTCTTGGGTCTCTGAGTTATGTCTGAGCCCCATGTTGGGTGCAGAGCCTACTTTAAAAAAAAAAAAAAAAAAGGATGCCATCTACAAAAAACACTAACTTTATTTTTACTTTCATCTTTATTACAATATTATTTCAACTAGAATTTCCAGGAGAATGTTAAAATAGTAGTGATATTATGTTAGTGTAATAATACCTTCTTTATTTTTTTTAATATTTTATTTATTTGACAGAGAGAGATCACAAGTAGAGAGAGAGAGAGGAGGAAGCAGGCTCCCTGCCTAGCAGAGAGCCTGATGTGGGACTCGATCCCAGGACCCTGAGATCATGACCTGAGCTGAAGGCAGAGGCTTAACCCACTGAGCCACCCAGGCAGCCCCTAATACCTTCTTTATTTTAATGAGAATAGCATTCTAGTTTCTTTTCTTTTCTTTTTTTTAGATTTATTTATTTACTTGAGAGCGAGCGAGCAAGAGTGCCGGGGGAGAATTAGAAAGGGAGGGAGAGGATCTCAAGCAGACTCCCCACTGAGCGAGGAAACCCACATGGGCCTCAATCCCACCACTCTGAGATCATAACCTGAGCCAAAATCAAGAGTTGGATGCTCAACTGACTGAGCCACCTGGGTGCCCCTATAATTTCGTTTTTAAGTATAAGGTGGGCTGTGGTTTAAAAAAAATTTTTTTTTTTTTTTGTAAGATTTTATTTACTTGACAGACAGAGAGCACAAGCAGGCAGAGAGGCCGGCAGGCTCCCCGCCAAAGCAGAGAGCCAGATGCAGGACTCGATCCCAGAACCCTGGGACCACGACCCGAGCTGAAGGTAGCGGCTCAACCCACCGAGCCACCCAGGCGCCCCAGTTTAAAATTTTTTTCTTTAAAAAAAAAAAAAAATCAAGAATGGATGTTCATTTGACACAGTGACTATGTCTTCCTATACTAATGAATTCTATTTGATTAAACTACCTGTGCATCTTTGGAATAAATCCTTTAGTTGTTTATGGTATATTACCCTTTAACATATTATTAGATGGAACTTGACAGTATTCTATATTAGACTTTGACACCACTCTCTCTCTAAGCAGTGTGCTTCTCTCTTCTGCACTATCAGTCAGCATTCAGAAACAAGGCTGTAGCAACGTTGTGACAGGCGTTGGGGCGGCCATCCATCTGTTCTTGGGCTCAGAGACAGTCTTTTTGCATCAGAAAGCTCTATTTCCTCAGCATTTTGAAATTTCCTGTCAATGCCTTCAGACTTAACAGCTCTGGGTTTTATTTAGTTGTTTTTACTTTCTTCCAATTGTTTCCAATAGACACTGGTCACTCACTTAGTCATTCTAATGGTTCCTGAATAAACTTCGGTAATTTATGTTTTCCTTGCATAGACTGCTTAGCATGGCACTGAACATGGTAAACTGCGATAAACTTTTTAAATCTTTCTATTGCAATAACAGCTCTGATTATTAGTAGGTATTTCTGAATGCCCTCCTCATTGAACAGTGAGCTCTGTCTCACTCCCTGCTACATGTCCCCAGTATCTCTCAGGTGCCCCGTATGTGCTCAAAAAATTGTGGTAAAGCCAAGAATGAGGTTGAAGCCTCTTTTTCTCAGAAGCCTGGGTGGCTCAGTCAGTTAAGTGACTGCCTTTCGCTCAGGTCGTGATCCCAGGGTCCTGGGACTGAGCCCCAAATCAGGGTCCTGCTCTGCGGGGGAGCCTGCTTCTCCCTCTCCCTCTGCTTGCTGCTCCCCCTCCTTAGGCTCTGACAAATAAGTAAATAAAATTTAAACAAATAGGGGCTCGCTCCTGGGTGGCTCAGTGGGTTAAAGCCTCTGCCTTCGGCTCAGGTCATGATCTCAGGTCCTAGGATCGAGCCCCGCATCGGGCTCTCTGCTCAGAGGGGAACCTGCTCCCTCTTCTCTCTCTGCCTGTCTCTCTGCCTACTTGCGATCTCTGTCAAATAAGTAAATAAAATCTTAAAAAAAAAAAAAAGAAATATTTATTTGAGAGAGACAGAGAGAAAGAATGGGGGTGGGGGAGGAGGAGAGAGAATCTCCAGCAGACTAACCCCCTGAGGGCAGAGCCCATAGTGGGGCTGGATCTCATGATCCCGAGATCACGACCTAAGCTGAAACCAAGAGTCCGACATGTAACCGACTGAGTCACCCAGGTGCCCCTGTTCATTGCTTTTTAAACTCTTGAATCTATTTCTCTAATTATCACATTTTTTTCATCATTTTCATCTCACTGTACATTTTCCTCTGGATTCGGAGAGCTCTACTACTACATGGCATTGATTAGGTTAATCGTAGAGTCCATTAGGCCCTTTAAAGATTATGCTGGAAACTTACTTCTGCTATTGCATTTGTTTCCTTATACCTATTTGTTACCTCAGCCAGTCCCGTATTTATCTCCTCCCCCTTCTTGGTCAGCTTCCTTTTGATCTCTATCTGTTGCTTCTCATCTGATTTTTTCTTTCCATCTCAGGTTTCATAAAATACATATCTTCTTGATTTGGGGGTGGGGGGATGGGGGGAGATGCTGCCTTAAAAAAAAAAAAAAAAAATCACTTCTTTTTTCCAGCAGTATTCCAAGGAAGAAATGACAAGAACTGAACTAAGCCACGGGCAATGGGATGGAAGGGAAGGGAGAAGCTAGGAGAGCGATTAAGGGACAGCAATAAATGAAGAAGCAGAAAAAAACAAATCCAGACAGCCAGCAGAGCCTACAGGCTCCAAGCATACATCCATGAGGAGTTGTAAATGTCCCTGGAGCTCACCGGCCACAAAACAAGGGCAACACCACAACAGCCCCCACCCCTCACTCCACACACACACCTTCCTGCAAAGACCCTCACCAGAGCCTCTGAGCTGGCCATTATCATGTTCATCCTACAGATAAAGAACAGAGTTCAGAAAAGTTAAACTGCTTCCAGAACTAGAATTCCAGTCTGTGGAATCCAGCTTCTGGAGCAACCATGGAACACTGAGAGCAGGGTTACCCAGCCTGTGAGAAGACAGATGACAGGAACTCAAGCCACCCTGCTATGTCCATCATCAAGTTGGGGGCGACAACAAGAATACATCTGACAGAAAGGAAAATGAAGAGGAGCAGGTCATTTAAAGCTACATGGTGTAGAACAGAGAACACACATGGCCTCAAAAATGAGGGAATGAGAACCTTGGTGGGCACTGGGCTATCACACTCCCAAATTTCCCGGAACATCCCTGATAGGTGCTGGCTATCTTGGCGTAATTATTAATAATGTCCCCGTCTGGACGGTAAATTCTCTGGTCCCCCTAGCAATGCTCCACATGTGAACCATGCGCACCTGTTTTCACATGTTATTCTGTGTGATTTTCTGCAGGCCTACTGAATAGTGCTGTTTTGATGAAAGGGGCACCTGGGTGGCTCCCTCGGTTAAGTGGCTGCCTTCGACTCAGGTTATGATCTCAAGGTCCTGGGATCAGTGCCGCATGGGGCTGTCTGGTCAGCGGGAAGTCTGCTTCTCCCTCTGCCCCTCCCCTTGCTCCTGTGTGCGCTCTCTCTCAAATAAATAAAATCTTTAAAGGGGCGCCTGGGTGGCTCAGATGGTTAAGCATCTCCCTTTAGCTTGGGTCATGATCTTCAGATCCTGGGATGGCCCCCACTGGGCTCCCTGCTCAGTGGGGAGTCTGCTTCTCCCTCTGCCTCTCCCTCCTACCCCCTCCCACACACACTCTCTCTCTCTCTCTCAAATGAATAATGAATAAAATCTTTAAAAATAAATAAATCTTTTTTAAAAAGAAAAGAAATTTGATGAAAGCTAAAAACTCCCTCTTCAGAAAAATTACGTAAGTGTAGAACGTTGGACACAAGTTTGATTATGTTCATTCCTTTTGGCAGAGCAGCTCCATCTCTGGGAATTTATCCTACAGACAGGCAAGCACAAGGGCAAAGGTAGGTACAAGGACATTTCTGATGGCACTGTTTTAAATAGCAAATCCTCAGAAACACCCTAAAATCCATCAGTAGGGAATGAGTCAAATAACCTGGGGGAGGGGGGTGGGGATCTGCCTCTTTTTTTTTTTTTTCTAAAATTTTATTTATTTATTTGACAGAGAGATCACAAGTAGGCAGAGAGGCAGTCAGAGAGAGAGGAGGAAGTAGGCTCCCCGTCGAGCAGAGAGCCCGATGTGGGGCCGATCCTAGGACCCCAAGATCATGACCTGAGCCGAAGGCAGAGGCTTAACCCACTGAGCCACCCAAGCACCCCTGCACCAAGCTTCCTCTTAAAATAGGTAGGAGTCTTCCTGCGCCTCCTCTGTGGACCCCCGCACTCCCCTGCCCCGTGCCCCCAACGCAGCAAGGTCCCAGGGGAGGAAGAGACACAAGCTTGCTCACAGGAGGAGGCTAAATAATGAATTGTAAGTGTGTGTTTTCTTTGGCCAGGGCAGTCTGGCCAAGCACTGGGGGCTGCTGGGCAAACATTTTTCATATTTTAGTAGCTGGCCTATGCCCAAAACAGTCAGAAGTTAAGTAAGCTTTGAATGAGTTGCGCCTATCCTCTTCCCCCGCCCCAAGAATTCTTAATGAGGTTCTAAGGCAGCGGCCTCCAGCAAACCGGTCCTGTTGCCTTAAATATCACTGGCCCTTCACTACTTTTAATGAATGCAAATGATTCAGCAACAAAACACTTAGCCTGGAGTGAAATCCGTCTTTGTGTGGCTGGTTTCACCGGCTTACAGCCCAGCTCAGGCAGGGCCCTACCGGGCAGCGGCCCAGCAAAACCTGAGGTGCCCAGGCTAGCCCAGGCAGACCCCCCGCACACCAAGGGCAGCAGGCGCCGAAGGCAGGAAGTGCTCAGCAGGAGGGAAGACCCCTCCCTCACCGCCCCCCTCCACTCACCACCCTGGCCACCAGATGCAGACCCTCACAACTCCACCTCTTTATAACTCTGGCTGCAGGGCAGAGGAAAGTGTGAGCGGAAAAACAAAAGGTATTTCTTTGATCTAATCAAAGGGGTTGGTCCCGGGCACCTCAAAGGCCTGTCCGGTCACCATACATCCCGCATTCAAGGCCATTATACTTTGACACGCCCACCCCCACCGCCTCCTCACCTGATGCCAGGTACCCGAGGAACAGAGCAACCAAGAACCTGAAAAGCTCACTTGGACCCATGCCCTCCTTCACCAACTTCATGGCAGCAACAAAAACAGAGGGAGTGTAAATAACCCAATTTACACCCTGTTTTCAGAGTTCTCTTTTTGGCCGCAGGAACTGAAAGCAATTTGTCAGGAGTCTAAGAGCAACCTTCCGCTAATTCACTTCCAACATGGGCTCAGGGGGATTTGCCGTTCCCATCGTCCTGATCATATGCCCCATCAACACTTCTCCCTGGGGCTGGGGCAGCAGCCTGGACCAGAACAAGCAGCTGTTAACGCCACAGCCAGCACCCCTGAGGCCAGCAGCTGGCAAGAGACCCCCAGAGGTCCATCCAAGTCCTCTCTAGGTTGTTCTGGTTGTGGATGTAAATAAGGAATAGGGGATGTTAGACCCAAACTGACCAAAATCAGGAGCACTGAGGGCCCACAGGTATCTCTCTGGGTGTCCGAGATATAAAAAGGGCTTCAAAGTCTTTGCTGACCTGGTTTGAAAAGCACCACTCCCTCTTTTCAATCCTCACAGGACAGAGAAGCCGGCTTCCCCGGAAGAACACTTCACACTGAGTTTCAGAGGGCCTATATTCTCAAAAATGCCCTTTTTGAGGATTTAAATAACCACTACATCAAAGGCTTTTAGGAGAAGAGCACTGGAATTTCCTTAACCTCAAAACCATTCTTCCTGATTGTTCAAGACACATCTGCCACAATACCTTATTCTTCTTCAAGACACTGCCAAGGAAGCCAAAGGAAGCCAACGGAAGCACAAAAGGGCATTCACTTCACACAGGAGCTGCGTCTCCTAGACCCTGGGACTTCTAAGTTCTTGCCTTCCAGAAATGATCCATTAATCAGACCCTTTCCTAGCTGGGCACACCTACTGAGGGTTAAAATTCTGGACAACAACACAGAAAGAATGTATTTTGAAACCCCTATAAGGTAGAAGTAAACATCTGGAAGGCTTACACAGCAATCCATTTTTAAAAAAAGGAAATCAAAAAGTTTTGCTCTTTACTTTCACTAATGCATATGAAAGAGATCTCTTCCTCTGTCTACCATCTAAACCCCAACTCTGCAGTTAATCCATCCTACCATCAGATAAACCAGAACTCAAGCAAATGATGAACTCCCAGCCTTTGGGCCACTCTAGTCCTGGGGGTGGGGAAGGAAGGTGCTCTCAAGCAAACGCCTAGATAGCACAAAGCAGAATGAATGGCACCAGTTGTCTCCACAAAGCTTGGCTCAAACCCACACCACTGTACAGCCTGGGAGGGGAAGGAAATGCTACCAGCTCCTGTCTGTCTCCTGCCTGCCCCCACTCACGGATCCATCCTCCGAGTGCCTGGCATTTTCTGGGTCCCCCTTCTTTGGTGCTTCTCTGCATCCTTGCATTGTTAATTACTCTCTTCTGGTTCCTTCTTGATGTGCCTCCCAGACGATCCATTCCTGGAATGAGTCTCTAGCCTCCCCCAGGAATAGCCCAGCTTTTCAAAGTGGAGACTCTACCATTAGAAAGGGATTTTCTTTCCATAATTGTCTGTCTGCCCTCCTAGGGACATCCGCCTCCTTTTCTAGACATCTCTTGCCTTCTGAAGACTTACAGTGCCTCCCCCCACCCTCTCACATACTCAACCTAGCATGATGCCTGGTGCCTTAAGCATCATTTGTTATTTATGTGCCAGACTAAAAAGGAAACAGTTTCTACTGAAAGTTACTGGTGGATGGCAAACAAAAGCAGACCTGTAAATAAATCACCCTCATATGATAACTATCTTTTATGATTCACTCTAGGACAGTCTAAGTCCTTCTCATACACTGAATTTCAAAGGTGTCACCAATTTTAAGATGCACTGTTATCTGTGTTCCGCTAAAAGGAGATGGTCCCAGTTAAACTAAGACACAATAGGACATAATTGATTATGTTACCACCAGGCTTCAAAGGTGTGAAACTGGGGGGAAAAAAAAAAAAAAGAGCACCTTAGAGATGATGAAAGACAGACTGTACTGTCTCACGGAATCCTTACAAGTACCCTAATGGGGTTGGTATTATGACCCTCATCTTACAAAAGGGAAACTGAAGCTCTAGGGTCTCTTGGGGAACAAGTTGTGAAGCCAGAACTCCATTCCTAAACAGATTTCTTTCTTTCCTTTTTTTTTTTTTTTTTTTTTTTTTTAATTTGACAGAGACACAGCAAGAGCAGGAGGAGGCAGGGGGAGTGGGAGAGGGAGAAGCAGGCTCCCCGCTAAGCGGGGCTCACTCTCAGGACCCCGGGATCATGACCCGAGCCAAAGGCAGATGCTCAAGGACTGAGCCACCCAGGCGCCCCATCCTAAACAGATTTCTGAATTTCCCTGGCCCAGGCAGGTGGCACCCCCAGGCCTCGGGCAGATCAACCCCAGCTAAGCTGCCCCATCAAAGGCAAATAACCCTTGCTTGGCTGATTGCTAAAATCAGGGTCTTTTTGCAATTGCTCCTTACAGATCTACTTCCAGAAACAACAACAAAAGGAAAACAGGTTTTCCTAGCTCCTTCCTCACAAAACTGGCTGGAAGTGAGGGGGGACCTCGCAGCCAACTTGTTATATATAAAGCACATTTAATGAGCCTTTCAAGCTGCGGGGGTGGGAAAGGCAGGGTTCACTGGAAATCTGATACTTTGGCAGCCAAAGGAGAGGGACAAGGCCCTTCGCATCAGCCCCAGGGGGATAAACACCATCTCAAACCTCTTTGTCTGCCAGAAGGAGATACTTCCTGGGGGAGCCAGGAGGCGGCAAAGCTTTTTATGACAAAGCCCACCTAACAACCACCCTCTACCAGAGACCTGGCTGGGGTCTTTGTACAACCCACCTATCCATAAACCCTCTGTCCTTTCCCAAACCTGCTGGGGTCCCTCTACCCGCAAATACCTGTGACAGCCATAAACGCCCTTAAACAGCCCCCGTTTACTGCCCAGCCTGCCTGCTGCTAAATGAGGGCATTTGTTTCGAATTTGCAAATACCGAAAGCAGTGGAAACCTAAGTCCACTCCTAAAATGAAATGTTCTGCATTCCTCCGGGCCTGAAGCACCGCGCTTCAAAAGCTGCAAGGGGCCCTGGTTGTTTACTCACTGGTGGGGATGTTGGGAGAAGTATTTCCCTGCTCCCCGAGGAGGTTCCTTTGATCTGGGCTGGGTGGGAAGGGGACAGAGAGAGGTGCCACCCAGGCTCAGGCCCGGCTGGCCCACCCTTGCTGGACTCCTTTTTGGATCTGCCGGCAGCAGCCTTGGGGGGCCTGGGAAAGTGAGTCTCACCGTCTCTCCGGGAGGCTCAAGGAGAGACACAGCAGGCCAGCTCAGCAGGACCTCTCTGACCAGGTTCAAGAGGCCCTGGAAACAAAGGGAAAGTTAAGAGTTGAAAAAGACACACAAGGCCAGAGAAGCACCCCAGCCCCTTACCCAGAATCGAAGGGGGGGCCGACTCGACACCCCCTTTCCCTGCACCCCACCAACAAACTCAGGACACTACTTCCAAGCAGGGTGAGATGTTTACTAAATAAAAGCCCTTTGTTTCAAGGAGTCTTCAGAAGGGGGGGGGGTGGGAGGTGGTGGTAAAGAGAAGACAGAGATCCTCCTCCAGGCCCCCTGGGGCCGTTCCCGGGCTCAGCCACCCCTCCTCCCCGGGAAGCTCCTCCTGCAGGAGGCCCGGACCCCTGCGGTGGAGGAGGAGCCCGGATCACAGGCCGACCACAAGCACAAAGCGGCTAGCAAGCTGGGCATTTTTTAAATTGGTCAGTTTAACAACTGGGTAATCTGCTAAATTAACCAAACAGATAGAATGGTTTGGTCTTTGTAGCTGGAGCTATAAGACCAACAACAAATCTTCTCCGCCAGCCCACCCACCCCCCTTTCCCAGGACTGCAAGACAACCATTTTCTTTGTTTGTGATTTGTTTTGTTTTTCGGGTAGCTGGAAATGAACTTGGGATCTCAAACTCGATCCTTGCACATCTCCTCTGTAAGGACCTGCTGACCTGAGGATCCTTCTCTCTCTCTCTCTCTCTTTTTTTTCCCTTTTAAACAGATGAGCTATAAGAGAATCAGAACACCAAAGTATCACTTTGTACCCTTCAGCAATGGGATTCAGGTTCCCAGGCCGGAACCTGAGAACTTTGGAAGCAGAAGAACAAAACTCAGCCGGACAGCCAAGAGGGGTTAGCAGCTCCCGCCAAAGGGAGATCTAGCTGGCACCCAAACACGGACATGTCCCAGAACATCAGAGGTCACTGTCCGAGCAATTCTGAAACCTCTTGGGAATTAAAAGACTTGCCTCCAAAATCAGAAATGGAAGGGAAACCTATGTCCACCGTGTCCCTATCGAGTGTGGGCACACCCATCGCCACAACAGCGGTTAGAGGCAGCACCTCTGTTAACCACAGAAGCGACAACTCTCTTTACCACCTACGTGGTCTCCAGCACAGCATCACAGGGTGTACACCTCCCTGCAGGCACACGGATCTGGTATGAGGCAGCACCCCTGCAAGCCAGGGCCTGCAACTGCCCTCGACCTTCCAGAAGCACCAGGTGGGAGAAACCGAGGCCTCAGCTCAAACCGTGTTCTGGACTTCTAGATTACACAGTTTGACCGTGACTCTAAAAACTCTAGGATGGACGGAGACCTCTGAACAGGGCACCGAAAACCTTAACCGTGCTGTTTTGTAATGACAAATTCTTAAAAAAGAGGAAGAAAATCTGGCAATCTTGAACACAATGGGGCAAAAGGTCTCTCCATGCGAAGTTACTGAACTGCTCGATCCTTAGGTAGAAAGAGCGAAGGCTCCTCCACCCTCTAACAGGACTGCCCCTAAACCCACACAGTGGTCGCGTCTGCCAAGCCCACTCCCCGGCATGCACTGCACTTCGGGGCCCGTGTGTGTGGCATTTCACAGCCCCTAGACAGACAAGAACAGAGAATCAGCTCTCCCACCTACCAGCCCTGCAGTCCCAACTGGATCTTACTCCATACCTCAGGTGCTCTACTTGTCAAATGCCTCCCCTCCGTTCACCTTCCCCCCCACCCGGAAACCACCCATCTTCCTCCTGCCTGCCTCTGAGCCACACTATAGGATCAAATGTCAGTGTGAGTGAAAGCGTTCTGTCAACTGCCACTGGGGGTACACTTGTTGGGGTTACAGAGGTGGCCCTCCCAAAGCACCCCCAGCCCCTTCTCCCTGCTTGAAGCCTCTCTTCAGTTGTTCCTGCTTCTGTGCAAAGGAAGAGGTGATCCTCACCAAAGCACTAATTCCTCAAGTACTTGAGGACTAACGAAGTAAGTTTCTGTCTTCTTCTTCTTCTTTTTTTTTTTTTTTAAGATTTTATTTATTCATTTGTCAGAGGGAGAGCGAGCAGCAGCACAAGCAGGGGGAGCGGCAGAGGAAGAAGCAAACTCCCCACTGAGCCAGGAGCCCTACTCAGGGCTCTATCTCAGGACCCTGGGATATGACCTGAGCCAAAGGCAGATGCTTAGTGACTGAGCCACCCAGGCGCCCCATCTGCCTTCTTTGACTCAGATAAAATCTTCTTTTGGAGGACACTTGGGTGGCTCAGTCAGTTAAGCGTCTGCCTTTGGCTCAGGTCATGGTCCCAGGGTCCTGGGATCAAGTCCCGAGTAGGGCTCCCTGCTCAGTGAGGAGTTTGTTTCTCCCTCTGCCCCTCCCCCCAGCTTCTGCACTCAAGCTCCCTCATGCTCATTCTACTCTCTCAAATGAATAAATAAAATCTAAAAAACACACACACACAAACTTTTTCCCTCTCATAAGAATTCTCTCCCAAACCTTTCTAGAATTTACTCGAACTTCTCCATTCCCCCTTGCACCTAAGGAATAAAACCCTAATACCAACATCACCAGTTGATCGAGTCTAAACACATCTATGCCCACGCAGTAGACACTCCAGAACAAAATACGGCCCTTAAAGTCCTCTCCCCAAAACTATAGGTGAGGAAAAGGGCCTATAAGATGTGACAGAAAGAAAGCCGGAGGTTCTGAATGGCAATACTGGGTCAGTCCCCAAAGGTCACCACATTCAAGGTCTTCCAAGGTCTTGAGTCCTCAGGTTGAGGCCCAAGTGGCAGGTGGGACTTGTCCAATGTCATATGAGCAGTCTGGGGCAAATGGGGGAGCAGGGCCCATGCCTCCCTCCCAGTGCCTCCAGACGAGGGACACACCCCCCCCCAGGGTACCCAGAACTAGAGCCCACCAAAACCCATCTTTGCTACTGAAGAGACTCTACCATCACTGCAGCATTTTCTCTAAAACAGGAAAGCCTACACACTTTACCTGGGGACACTGGAGGGCCCAGGTGTCCAGGGAGAGAGGCAAGCCTGGTACTTCTTAATGAGATGTGGAAGAAACTCTGAGCAGCCCCACTTCCCTGAAGTCTCAGCCAGGCTTCCTTATTAATTATTACTAAGGCTTTAGAAGCCTGCATGTGCAAGGCAGTAAAATCCTCTGGTGGGGGGAGGAGCCCAGAAACAGACCAAGATCCCAGCAGCTACAGACATATATGCCAAGCAGGTACAGCACTGGGGCCTCAGCCTCTCGGGTTTCTCCTACAGTATGGGATGAACAGCAATGCTCCAGGCCACCACCACAGGAGGCAGGTGAATAGTAGAGAAAATTACTCATCGAAAACATAATATTAGATTAGAGTTCACCAAAATCATCTTGGCCCATCAGCTGAGAAGCAAAGAGCCACTCATTCCAATGGGATGGCCACATATGATTGTATAGGTTGTGCACTACTCAAGATACCCAGCCAAGGTGTTAATACTGAAATACTGCCCTGTGTCCTGATGCAGGGTTGCATTCACTTGGAGGAAGGGCACCCATTTCTAATCTGCACAAATGTACTCTTTGAGCTAGCTGCTGGGACACCTCAGCCACCCCCCAAACAGACCCATCATTCTCCTCACTGCCTCACCAACGGCACCCCAGAAGGGGCAAAAAGGAGCCAGTGTATCTCCCGGAGCGGAGGCAGTGCATGCTACTGTCCACTCGGGCCTTCTTAACCACCCAGGGAGAGAGCCATCCATCCCTGACCATGCCACACCTCGGGAACCTCCCTACAGTATTGACAGAAGGTCGCATAAACTACCCAGAGTGACCGGGGAAACCCCACAGCCATCCCATGATCACAGAATCTCCTCCCCTGGATATTCTAAGTCAGCCAAGGCTGCACAAAACACAGCTTACCACCCACTCCCTAGAAGAACATCGGCACGCCCAGGGAGACGGTGGCCCCGAACCAGCAGTGATCACTCTGGGAGAATCTGCTAGGACAGAGGGAGAAGAGTTCTCACCAGGAAATGCAAAGAGCTTGTGCCCACCTTTCCGAGATGCTGTTGGAATACTGAGACCCATTTAGAACATCTGTGCTCTCAAATGAGGAAACCATTTCTAAAGCTGCCAGTCCAAAATAACTCTGGCAAGCTCTTACAAACCATTCTAAAGATTGAGAACTGGAAAGAAAGGCTGATGTCCTAAAAGGAGACAAAGGGTCCAGGTAGCTTCTGGCCAGAGAGGCTACACCCCCGGGTCAACCTTCTCCAGGGGGAACACGACCTTGAACTTTCTGGAGGTGGACAAGGGAGTGATCAGCGGCACTTGTACCTTGCAGATGAGGAAACTGAGGTTCAAAAGGTTAACTAACCAGCTCAGGGTCATAAGGCTAAGCAGCAAATAAGCCAGGTCCAGGATACAGAAAAGCAGGTGTCACGGGACAACAAATGTCTTCTCCTCCTCTATCATGCACTGGTGGGTGTGATGTTAGACAAGAGCCAGCCACGTTTTCAGACTCCTGGTCCAACGCCTTTATGTCATTCTGATCCATCACCACAGCCTACCTCTATGAGCAATTCAATTCTCTCTTCCCTCTGAAGCCCTTCCCCTCCCTGTTTGCTCCTGTGACATGGACTTACTGTCCTACACATTCCAGAATGGTTTATTTAGCATTTTACCAAGTGGTGTCTTTTACTACACTTCATGTGATTCCCATCTCTCTGTCGTGTCTCCTTCCTGCCTCCTGCCCCAACTGAGACACTTCCCCCACAGACGACTCTCGAGGATGCTTTGGACTGATCCCATCCTAAGCCCCTCCAGACCAACACCAACCTTTCTCAACACCACACCTCCACTTTAACGGACATAGCTCTTATGGAAACCCACTGGTTCTCAAACCTGAACATCAGTAAGAATCTCCCGGGAAGCAATTTTGTTTTGTTCTACTTTTCCTGGGAAACAATTTTAAAACTCAGTTTCCTTCTGAGCTTGAACTGTGACGGGACTGACTATTCAAAATCTGAGATAGAATCTAACAAACGAGAAAGTGAAATACCTTTTCTGCCTCCTTCCCTGAGGATTCTGATGGGCAGGTCTGCAGCCAGGCCCAGACAACTCCAATTTTAAATAGGACCTCCGGTTACCAGGCTTTCCACAGTATTACCTGATGGTCTTTGGACCACAGATCCACATCTTCCTAACATGTGACTCGCAATCTCTACCCCACAACTCAGGACCTCATTCTTAGAAATTAAAGACCCATCCAAACCAGCAAATGCATATCCTTGCTCATCAGGGTCTAAGCTTCTGGCAGGAGCTTGGGATTGGCAGGACACCCGGTCGACTGTGTTCCACTCACCTGTGTATCCTTTCCCCGGAGTCTGGTGACCCCAACCTCAGCTGCAAGAGGGGAAAGGCGCCTGCGTGTGTCTGGCCTTCCAACAAAGCTTCCTCCCTGCCCCACTGCTACTTGAGCGGCTTTACTGGGAGGGAAATGGCCTAAACACAGAGAAGAGGATGGAAAAAGTGACATACTACAGAGGGCTTCCTCAAACCACGGATTAGCTGTAGCCGCTCCCATGCCAGCTCCCCACGAAGCGCCAGGGGCTCGGCAGGGCCCGGTGTGCACTCCGTGGTGAACTCGGAGAACCCCAAGATGGCACTCTCTGCTGGCCACAATGGCAAAACTTCCACAGCAGCGTCAGGGACTAGAGGACCAGGCGAGGGGGGGGTTGGCGCAGAGCAGGAATCCAGGAGGGAGGCAGGCAGGGAGCTAGAAGGCAAGGTGAGCGCCAGCAAGCGTGGCCCTGAGCCTGTAACCCCACTGTGTGTCTCTGCCAAGGGCAGCACCAGGGGCACATGCTACTGAGGTTAGGGACAGCAGAAAGAGGTTCAGAGAACAGACCTAGGGCACCCAGCCATGCTCAATGACCCTTTCTTCCATCAAGAAAACACCAAAGACTGAATCCCTGGCCCCAAACTGCTCTTGGCTCAAATATTAGAGTCTGAACCAGCCAACATCCATCCCAGCTGAGTCTCACGGAAGCTCCTCCGGCTTAAATGCAAACTCACATACACACCCTCACTCCGAAATATAAAGTCTTCCAAAGATTTAACAACAGTACAGCCACTGGAGCCCAGCAGAGACATTATGAGTCAAATGTATTCCTGAAAAGTCCTCTGCTGACCAAATTTCTGCCTCACAAATCCAATTTCTCCACTGCCCTTCGTTATAAAACGAGCATAGGCGCCTCGAGGAAAACCAGAGGCTCCAAGAGGAAGTGAACAAGTCACCAAACGCTACGTACCTTCTAGAGTCCCACGTTTAATGGACAAGTTTCCTGACAAAATCTAAATCAAGTTCAACCCAAAGGGAGGTGATTTTTTTTTTGACACGGTGAGGCAATTTTTACATGCAGACATCACACGAAAGAGTGCATACATGAATTAAAAGTTAGTTAAGGTAAATCTTCAAATACTGTGCAAGATCTAGGGCCCCCAATTTGAAAGCTCTACCCCTCAAGTTTCTGTATAAGGAGACCAGGATTTTGGGCACCTGGGTGACTCAGATGGTTAAGCATCTGCCTTTGGCTCAGGTCATGCTCTCCGGGTCCTGGGATGGAGCCCTGAATCAGGCTTCCTGCTCAGTGGGAGAGCCTGCTTCCCCTGCCCCTCCCTACTGCTCATTCTCTTTCAAATAAATAAAGTCTTTTAAAGAGAGAGAGAGAGAGAGAGCGCGCGCGCCTGTGCCCAGGACTCCTGGAACTCTGGGGTGTAGTCACCTGGGTGGCTTATTCAATGCAGACTAGGTTTCTCCTTGTGTTCCCAGGGAATGTTGATGCCACTTTTCTGTGGACCTTATTTTGAGTGGCCCCTACACAGCTCACCATTTTCGAAGTGTGGCCCTCTAAGACAGGTCAGCTTCCTATGTACATGGGGTTGCCAGGCCCAGAACTCTTGGAGAAGGCCGGAAGCCCTGCCACATCAAACTCAGAAAACCACCACAATGAACAGGCAGCCCAGAAACAGGGAAGGAAGGTCTGGCCCCTTGATACAGTCACGGTAGAGCAGGCACAAGGAGGAACAACAGGCAGCCCCAACCCAGAGGAGCTGAAAGGGACACAAAAGACCCCTGACAGCTAGGAGGCAAAGGGAATGTTTACCTTTGCCCTTGATTACTCTGCCCTGTGCCCAAAAAGTTCACTCACCTTTTCAATAAACCTAGAGGACCCATCATAAATGATACTGTAAGGAATTCCGCAAGAGGGGAGCGCTTTAATTAAAACTCAAATGAGACAAAAATAGGTTAGTGTTCTAAGAATGACAGAGTCCGAAAGTCCTACAGGCATCTTTCTGGCAGGAGAACAGGACAGCTTTGGGGAGGAAGCGGGGCTGAGCGAGAGATGGGTCAGGCAACACATACCAAGGACTGGTTGGAGAGGAAAGAAAGGGCTGAGAAACCACGCCTATCTCAGGGGATGGTAAATTGACTCGTTGGGTAGCAATGGAAGGCTCCAGTAGGTGGAAAATGTTTCCTGTTGGAGGTGACTGTAAGGCTGGAAACATATGTGGGAAGCCTATCCCAGGAGATGGAAGAACAAGAAAAGGGCCCTGTATAGACCTTATTACATTTAATCCTTTGCACAACTCTGGGAATTCTCTTCACAGAGGAGGCAAACTTCACAGAGGAGGTCAAGAAATTTGCCCAGGGCCACAGGGTCTGTCAAAGTTTGAGTTGCTCTTCTCCACAGCCTGAGCTCTTTCCACCACTCAGCCCTACTCTGAACGCCCGGAGTGTGACTAGATCCTTCAGCAAGCCAAGTACAGAGATTACCCATGCCCTCCCTAGCAGCAACGACTCAGGAAACCCATCACTGATAAAGAGCAACTCCCAGGTCTGAATGACAGGCTGCAGAGCCTTGAGGAATCTGCAGGACAGCCTAGGTCTTACTGTGACAACTCAATCTCCCCAAAGACACAAGAGCCTGGAAGGAAGAACCCAGAGAGGGGGGATGGGAAGAGGAATGGGTAGTGACCACAACCGACCATGCAAACAGCTGGGGCTAAGAATCCCAGATTTCCAAAGTCAAGCCCTCTCCTTCCGCCTCCACTGTATTTATGTCAACAGGAATCTCAAAGTTTGGAAAGCTATTCAGCCATTTACAGCATAATTATCCAAACTTCAAAATGGTCTAATCCACAAACCAAGCTAGCCTCGGTCCCTCACTCTGGCCTTATTAACAGCAGAGTCTCACTAAAACTCCAGTTAATTACACAGTTAAACAATGAGATGGAAAAATCTACTGTAATCTATTAAAAAATCGTTGCCCCCTGAAGTCATGCCGTCCAGGGGTGCACTGAGTCCCGGATTTCACCAGAAGACAGCAGGCACCTCGGCCTCGGCTGAAATTGCTTACAGCACACGGGCAGGTTCCACACCAGGACACACTTGGTGGAACTGATGAAGGCTTTCATTCAAATGTTCCTTTGTTGAACACAAGACATCTCCCCACCCCCAGAAGAGATTGCAGACTTCCAGTCCCAAACCGCCAGCCCGCCCCAACCCCCCCCCCCCCCCCCCCCGACACACACATACAGGACGCCCCTTCTCTCTCCACTTAAACACCCGTCATCGGATTAACATCGATTAACATCAGAGTTGTCTTCTCACGGAAGGAATTTAGGAATTTAGTATTTGTTGACTAACAAGGACCCAGTCTCCACCAGAATTTCCCCTTGACTCCAGAGCTCTAAACATCAGCAAGACAGCCGTAGCAGCCGACCCACTCACCCAAAGCCCAACAGCCACCAATCCAGGAAGCCAGCGAGCTGGGGCTGCTCGTCCATCTGGCTGCCCCCACCCCATCCTGGCTGCACAAAAAAACTTTCAGACTACCTCTGGGAGCAGATGTGGGTCCTGCCACGAGCAATAACCACCCTACACATCACAAGGAACACAGGGCAGCTCCAGAAAGACCTCCTATGATTCCTGGGAACTTGTTCTTACCTCTCCTTTTAAACTAGGGCTGGGGGAGATGTTGATTCCATCACCACCAAAATCCCTCAACAGCTGACAGCCAGGGAGATGTCGGAAAAGGCAATTCACTACCCCCACCCGCCCTATAGACACTCTTCCAAGAAAGAGGAAAAGTGCTAAGCTAGGACCAGGAGTCCTGGGCAGATTCCTCCAAAAAGGGGTGCTGCCAGGATCATCACCAAAGATTTTGTGTTGTGGGTTTCTTTTTCTTTTTCTTTTTTTTGGGGAGGGGGGTGTTGCATATTTCCAGTCCAGGCCGTTTGTGGTGTGCAGGTAGCTTGGTGCTTTCCTGTAAAGCACTTCAACACCTCAGTGGTGACTCTCAGGTGTGACCAAGCCAGGAAATAAAGGCGGGGGGGGGGGGGGGGGGGGGGGGGGGGGTGTCGGGTGCTGTCTGCCCCGTAGATACAAGCCACACCCTCATCAAAACGCCAAGGCCCTCCAATAAAGCGCAGAATGAACTCTTTTTGCCTTTCTGCCCGCAGAATGAGAGATTTTCCTTCCTCCGGAGGAAAGACAGGATGGAAATCCAGAAAGGAGCAGAACCAACCCCGTCCGCACCTTTGCAGGCCGGCCATGCCCGATTTTGGCAGCGGCCTTCACACATTAGTCACCACGACAGCCTCGGACTCCCTGCTCCCCAGATTCGACCCGGCTGGGAGTGGGCTCCGGGCTCGGGGCTCCGGGCTCAGGCCCAAGAGCTGGAGGAGACGGGGTAGGCCCTATTTTTCCCTTTCTCCTGCCCGCACTAGCACGGTCATCAGGGTCCCAGCCTGGCTCGGGAACTTGGGAGAAGGGAAGCCGGGAGCGTCTGGCCGGCGTAGGTAACAAAGCTCCGCGCTCCGCGCGGCGCAGGTCGATCCCGAATCCGGCCCCAGGCCGGCCTCCTTCCCCTAGGCTGAGACTGCTGGAGGGGACTCCGTCCCCCCACCAGCCACCGCATCGCGCTCCCCTAAAGTAGGGACAGAGTCGTTTCCCTCCTGAAAAGAAACTCCCCAGCAGAGCCCGGGAGCCAGCAACTCCCGGCAGTTCCCGAGCAAACTCTCCGCTCCGACAGGGAAAACTCCGTGGCGGGTGGAAAGGCGTCCTCGCTGGCGCCAAGGGAGAGGGGCCCGGGCGAAGCCAAGGGGGCGAGTCCGCGGGGGCTTCGCCACCCCGGACGCCAGGACTTCGCGCCTGCCGCCAGCCTCTCCACCACTCCAGGGTGTCTCGCCCGGCCCAGCTGCCCAAAGCCACCTCCTCGTGCCCCCTTTTGCCCGCTGGGCTCCCGCGCTCCCCGAGCCCCGTCCCCGCAGCTCGCCGCGACTCACCGCCCAGCAGCTGCAACAGCAGGACGCTGAGCAGGGGCAGCCGGCGGAGATTGTTCGGGATTCCTGGCGCAGCTGCCATCGCGGCAGGCTCCGGAGGAGGACCCGGCCGGCGCTCGGCGGGCGTTCGAACTGCGCTCCGCGGCGGGCCCGGGAGGCCGAGCGCACCGGAGGGCGGGCGCCGCTGCAGCAGCCGCAGCCAGAGCCCAAGCCCGAGGCGTCCCGAGCAGGACCCGCGCGCCGCTGGTACCTCCGAGCCCTCGCGCGCCGCCGCCACCGTCGCTGCTGTCGCCGTCGCCGCCGCTGCCAGGCCCCGCCCCGCGACGCCCCCTCCCCGCCGGCCGCCGCGCGACGCCCCGCCCCTTCGACGCCCCCTCCCCGTCGCGGCGGGGAGGAGCTCGCAGTAGGGGGAGGGGTCTGGAGATGGATAGGGGACAGAGGGAGGGAGGCCCTGGGGAGTGCGGGGACCTGAGTGAGGTAGGGCAGCATAGGCTGTGCCTACCGTCCATTCTGCAGGGACTTGGGGAACCAAAGTGACTTTAGTGGCCCCTGCGGAGGATGGTTCTGGGCCTTCCCGGGGGCTCTGGGCAACTGTTCCCCCCAAATTCTCTGGGTAGAAAGGGGAAAAGGTGGGCTCTGGCTCACTTCTCAACGACCTAAAATCCTGAGGGAGACCTAGAACAGAAGGGTGTCCTTGATGTCCCCCAAGCAAGGTAACCTGGAGTTACTGAAGAACCCCAGGAGAGATACAGCCTGGAGAAGTGAAGGACCCGTGCATGGCTGGGATCTGGTTTGGCTCTGGACCAATCTGAACCCAAAGGTAGAAACAGACTGGGCTCTGAATGCCTGGCTGAAGGCTGTTAAACTGACAAATTTATCCCAAGTCCATCTCCAGGCAGTCTGGGCTGCAGGGCATGGCCAAGTCTCCAGCTGTGGGGAGGCCCTGCGCAGCCCTTGTTCCAGGCACCCCCCCACCCCCAGCGCCACCACCCCCACATTCTTTCTTTGTTGTGAAAGCAGCAAGGGGTGTAGGAGGCGGGTCAGGAGGAGTCAAGCTTTAGAAGATGGGCCCCAGCTGCTGCTCAGGCCTCCAGGATATGCTGAGAGGGGATGGATAGTGAGTGCCTCATCCCCCTCTGGCTCCGGAGGGCCCCCCAGGCCCGCTTAGACCTCCCTTCCCCCAAGCAGCTGGGAGGAGGAGGGGCAGCCACAGAGGGCCTCACAGGCCGGGAGCCCTGGCGCCAGGACTCCAGGGTCCTGCCACATGGCCACCACATGTCCCTGACAACCCAGTCCATAGCACCTTCTCCTTGGGGTTGTGGGCCTCCTCCCCCATCCCCCAGATGCCCTCCTGCAGGCCCTGCTGCAGAGGATACAAACAGAGGAAGGAAGAGAGGAGAGATACAAGAATCAACACTTCTCTTGTTGCCCCATCCATCACTGTCCCTTGCCCTTCTGCGAAGGGCCCCAACACAACCCTTGCTCCCTACCCTCTTCGGTCAGGACTCAAGTGGCAAAATGGTTACCTGATTCTTTTATTTAAGAAAAGTGAAATACACGGACCTGAAGTGAGGCAGCAGAGGGAACAAGAGAGGCCAGAGCAAGGCAGCTTGGCTGGCCAGCTCCAAACCCTCTGACCGAAAAGCCAGCAGCAGGCTCCATCTCTGAGATGCGTGCCTGCTCCTTAAGCATCTTGGGGGCCTCAGAGCTAGCTACTCTAGAGGACTATGAGGAGAGGGTGTCCTGAGGGTCCTTCCTGAGGGGAATTCCTGAGGAGGGAGCCAAGACCCTACGGGCAGCAGCAATCTTCTGGTTAACTGCTCTCCCTTCCCTGTCCCACCTTGGGATTGGAAGAGCCAGGAGCAATAGGGAATGCTGAGAGGGCTGTGGGGGGAGACCCAGCAGACCTGGGGGGGTGGGTTGAATGTCAGCTGCTTGAAGAGAGATCCGTAGTGCTGGCACTGAGGCCCCGGGAGACCTGAAACAGACAACACCATGCCATCAGACCAGGGACCTCGGCTTCCCAAAGACTGTCCCCTGGAGTCTAGCCATTACGTGACTGTGACTGCAGTCTGTCTCTAGAGCTGGGATGGAGCCTGGAACTTCATTCTCAAGCTCTGGGGCACTGTGTAGTTTTGGCCTTTGCTAGGATGTTCAAGAAGGCCATGATCTAAGGGCACCTGGGTGGCTCAGTCCTTAAGCGTCTGCCTTCGGCTTAGGTCATGATCCCAGCATTCTGAGATCCAGCCCCACAGTGAGCTCCCTGCTCAGCGGGAAGCCTGCTTCTCCATCTCCCCCTCCCCATGCTTGTGTTCCCTCTCTCTCTGTCTCTCTGTGAAATAAATAAATAAAATCTTAAAAAAAAAAAAAAAAAAAGGGATGGCTGGGTGGCTCAATCGGTTAAGCCGCTGCCTTCGGCTCAGGCCATGATCCCAGGGTCCCAGGATTGAGTCCCGAATCGGGTTCCTTGCTCCACAGGGAGCCTGCTCTCTCTCCGTCTCTGCCTGCCACTCTGCCTGCTTGTGTGTGTGCTTGCTCTCTCTCTCTCTCTCTCTGACAAATAAATAAATAAATAAATAAATAAATTCTTAATAATAATAAAAATTTAAATTTAAATTTAAAAAAGAAGAAGAAGAAAGCCATGATCTGGTGGAGAGAGTGCTTGAAAGACCAACATGAATATCAGCCTATATCCTATACTCTGACTGTGTTGACACAAATGGCCACTTGCCATTAACATGTCGTTACTGCTGTCTCAGATATAGATGACTTAATACTGTTTTTTTTCTTTTTCCCTTCTCATCTGCCACTGAGTCCCCAAGGCGGAGAATATGGTGGCTGCGGGAGGAAGAGCAGTTGGTATCCCCAAATGATTCTTGAATTATCCATAATTCCAAAGTACCAGTTTAGAGAACATCAACTCCTGTTACCTTCCTGATTAATTTACTCACTTCCATCTCTGACCCAAAACTGTCCCATAGTAGTCACCACCCCAACAAGGTGTCTGCGCGATTCTCTTCTACCCAACTCCAGTTCCCTGGCTGAGTCTTCACCCCAGAAGACTCTCTCCTCTTCCCTAGCTCCTGCGACACCGGCCCCATGGCTCCCCTTTTTTACTCACCCACCCATAAGCTCTCTCTCACCTGGAGGGGTGCTGCACTGGGTTGATTCAGATAGTTTAAGGAAGCTGCCCGCTTCATGTTGCTGCTGCAGTGCAAAAAGAAAGAACTGAAGCCCTCTCTCTTCCCTGTTAGAGGTTCTAACACTGTGGGCCCCTCGTGCATTGCTGTACGCATCAAATCACAGCCTCCTCACCATCTGACAACCACCCCCCTCAACGCACACACATGCACACTCTCTTAACTTCATCAGTAACCGGCATCTCCTCGGCACCTCTCCCGACCCCTGGGGCACCCATCTTTCCCAAACTCTTTCCCCAGGGCCATCCTATCAACCTCCCCCAGGTTTCTCTCCAAGACACTTCTCCAGAGATGGGGGGCCAAGAGGAGTTGGAGGCAAGGGCTTACTGATCTGCTTTACCATCTCTCAGTCTCACTGTGTACCTGGAGGGCCGAGGCTCAGTCCCCTGGAGTTTCCTCACCAGGAGTTCGCTGCTTCTACGAAGCACATCCCGGATCTTGCCCAGAGAACCACTCCTCTGCAGGGTCCCACTGCCATCCTGGCAGAGAGGGATGGGGCACAGAAGCTAAGGGGAGCCCATGCAGACAGGCTTCCAAGTCTACTGTTCCCATTTATCCTGCACACATCCCACCTCCCCCAAAAGCCTCATGATTGAAATCAAGAGCCCTAGGGATGCCTGGGTGTCTCAGTTGGTTAAGCGTCTGCTTTTGGCTCAGGTCATGATCCCAGTGTCCTGGGATCAAGTCCGGCACCGGGCTCCTTGCTCGTCAGGGAGCCTGCCTCTCCCCCTGCTCATGCTCTCTGACAAATAAATAAATAAAATTTTAAAAAAGAAAAAGTAAACAAGAGCCTTATCAATAATGGCTTGCCTACCCCCTTGCGAGGGTGGGACAAACCGAACTGGAATGTGGACTACATGCTCTCATGTCCTACTTGGGCAGGCCGAGCTTCTCCCCATCACACCAGCAGGAGGTAGCCCGAGAGACCAAGGGGCAATAATGAGACTCACCCCTGACCATTCCACGGCCACAGAAGCGTCTTCACCTCCCTCAAACTTCACACTGCCCCCAGGGCCCTCCTGAGAGGTCCTTCCACTGTCACCTTCCCCAAGCAGCTCAGCCACCTTGGTTTGGCTGATAGGGTCAGTGCCCTGGAAGGAAAAGATAGGCGCTGAGAATCTGCACTCCTTAACTCCTCAGGCTGGAGCTTTCAAACTTTTTTTTTACCATTAGCCCCAACGGGAGACATTTTTCCTTGTGATGTCCTAGTACACACACACTGAAAAGTACTCGCCTCTTCTCTTTGCAATGCATTCCTACTTACAAACAGATATCCATTTTCACTATGGCCACACTGAATTGATTTCAAGACCCACTAGTGAGGGGCACATGGGTGGCTCAGTCATTAAGCATCTGCCTTTGGCTCAGGTCATGATCCCAGGGTTCTGGGATCAAGCCCCGCATCAGGCTCTCTGCTCAGTGGGCAGCCTGCTGCTACCTCTCCCACTCCCCCTGCTTGTGTTGCCTCTCTCTCTGTCAAATAAATTTTTTAAATCTTTAAAAAAAAAAAAAAAAAAGACCCACTAATGAGTCATGACCCACAATTTGAGAGACTGACTTCAGGCTTCCCTCAACCTCAACCCCCTCACCCACACCACCCATGACCCTTCTCAGTAACTTCTTCAAACTGTGAAAGGACATGGCTTTCCTTTCAATAGTCCTGTTTAGTGATGTGAACCTTGAACTTGGAGTCCTGACCATAAAGGGCGTGGGTAAAAACACACTTAAAAACAACCATGACTACAAGAGACTCTCACCTCCATTTCCCCGCTTTCTCCTCGGCCTCTCATTCTTCTGAGACTCTAAAGAAGCCTCGGTGATCCCCCATCTCCAGGACCTACCTTCCAGACCTCCTTCCCTTCCTGGTCACTGACCTGTTTCTGGGAGCGTAGGGCACATTCTTCTAGGGTCTCGGCTGCCTCCAGCTTTCCCTGGCGCCTGTACAGAGCTCCGAGGTTTCTCAGAGTAGTGTTCACTGTGGGGCTGTGGGAAGAAAGTAAGGATGGGTTCAGAAGAGAAACAGGTGAGAGAGGGAGCAGAGCCAAGAGAAGGTTAAAGGGATGAGGGGAAAAGGTCCCAGAGGCCAGGCTCAGGGTTTGGATGGAGGGCGTGGGAAGCCAAGCCAGCATCTCACTGGCCACTCACCTGCTCACTTTGCAGGCCTTGTACCAGCCTCCGTACTCAGTGTAGGGTGTGCCACCCTCTCGGTGTTGGCTCTGCAGAACAGAGGAGAGGGTAAGCCAGAGCTGAAAACACAGAAATGCCTAGGGGCTACGGTGTGGGCTGGGCTAGGGATGGCACTGGACATCTGGGGCTGGTGGTCAGGTGGGAAAGAGTTAAGGAGCTGGGCTCATGCAAGGAGGAAGCCAGAGACCCTGGTGGCCTGGGACTCCCCAGGCTGGACCCCACACTCACTTTGCTCATTTCCTCCCGCTCCTCTGCATGCATCCAGATGGGCTTGTGGTCATCTAGGAATGATACATGGATGGGGTAGTAAGGTTAGAGAACAGAGCTAGACATACAGAGGGGAGCCACAAGCCAGAGGCCCATGGAGCTGAACTAAAGGGGTCTGGCTCTGCCTGGGAACCATTAGGGCGTAACCCCTCACCTTTGGTCTGCATTTTTTTTAAGTAGGCTCCACAGGTGGAGCCCAATGCAGGTCTTGAACTCATGACCCTGAGATCAAGACCAGAGCCGAGATCAAGAGTCTGACACTCAACTGACTGAGCCACCACCCAGGTGCCCTGGGTCTGCATCTCTTCACCACCCTGTAGCTCCCTCCCCAGGCCCACCCCACTCACCATCCACAGACCCAAACTCCTGCACATGCGCACGGGTCAGAATCTCTTTATAGAGCGTCTCAGCCTCAGCATATTTGCCCTGTTTCAGGTAACAGGAAGCCTGCAGGCAGAAAGGCAAAAACACGGGACAGAGACAAGGTCTCAGCAGGGCTCAGGGACTTCCACCTCTTGGTCTCTTTGTGACTTTTCCCAGAGATCCTCCTCAGACTTTCTTTTCTAGCTGCAGGGTCAAGGGTGTTCACTCTACTCCCAGAAGGCTATGGGACTTCGCCCTGCCACTGGAATGAGGCAGAGCCCTCAGCCCCAAAGGCAGCCCCCCAGAGGCACAAAGGTGATGAGGTCAGCGTACCACAGTAGGGTGCTTTCCCTTCCACTCCCTCCATGCCCTTCCAGGTTGTTCTTCCCTTCTGCCCTTACCAGGTTGTTCTTGGTCCGGGCTACGTTAGGGTTGTCCGGTCCCAGCTGCCCCTCATAGATAGCCAGGGCCCGCCTGTAATAGCGCTCCACGGCCTCATACTTGCCCTGGTTTTGGCACAACAGGGCCAGGTTGTTCAGCTGCTTTGCCACATCTGGGTGGTCAGTGCCCAGGACCTGGGAGTAAAAGAGTGACAGATGGCTACGGCCATGTGTGTGTGTGTGTGTGTGTGTGTGTGTAACCCGGTGGTCAGTGCCCAGGACCTGGAAGGGAGTAAAGGAGTGACAGATGGCTACGGCCGTGTGTGTGTGTGTGTGTGTGTGTGTGTGTGTGTGTGTGTGTGTGTAACCCACGTGGGGAGCAGGGGAAGGGAATGACAAGAGAGGGAACAAGGCAAAGAAAGAGGGTTGAGTAAAAACATGAGGGAGGAGGGTAGACTGGAAGAGAGATGGTGGAGGAAGGGTCACAGCATCAAAGAACGAGAGAACACAGGCACCTTTTCTCGAATCTCCAGTGCACGCTGGCACAGTGGTTCGGCCTCCTTGTATTTGCCCCTTTTGCCATAGAGCACAGCCAGATTGTTGAGTGTGGCAGCCACCTGAGAAGAAAGGCCCGTCCCCTCAGCATCGGTGCCTTGAGATCCAGGGGTTCCCCCCCTTCACAACAGGGCCCCACGCTGCAGGACTCCCAAGGGAAGAGGACCGGGGCCAGCCTAGCCAGAGGCAGGGGAGGTTCTGAAGGTTCTCTCTGGGGGTGGTACCGCCCTCTAGGGGGATTTGTAGATATTTCTGGAGGTGGGATTTGGTGTGGTTTTTGGTGGCCATGAAGACTGGGGGCACTATCACCTTTGGAAAGGTAAGGATGGTACAGATGTTCTGCGTGTGTGGGATAGCTCTGTTAACTTTGGAGCGTCCGGCCAGACGTCTGAACATCGTGAGCCTTGACCCTTAGTGGGATAGCAAGAGGGGAGCTGTTTTCTCAGCTACATTGCCCCTGCCTACCACATGTTGCAACATAAAAAATTATGTTCATAATTTTGCAAAATACCTTGTTTGCAAAAATACCTTTTTTCTCATTTTCTCCACTGTGACAATCCATCATTGCTCGTTTTCTCATCATATACGAATAAATCTGGCCTGTTGTTACTGAGTCTGACGTGGGTTTTTAATCTTGTATCCACCAATACTTCTGCTCTGTCATTTTTTTTTAAGTTTACTTATTTATTTTTTTAGTAATCTCCATGCCCAATGTGGGGCATAGACCCCAACATCAAGAGTCACACGCTCTTCTAAGTCAGCCATGTGCCCCTGCCCTGTTGTTTTTTCTTTAGTACTTCTTACATCCAGTGTCTTACTGCTCTCAATGTTCTAAATCTAAAGTTGTATTATATCATATTATATGTAAGTTATGATCTGTATTATGTCTTCTACTGTAGTTGGAGTTAATAGAACTGTTAGCACGTCATGTTTTCATTTCATTATAACACATCCTATGTGTTATTTTATTCTGTTACTTTCCTCATTTTTATATGATAAAGTGCCATTCAACATTTTTTGGAATTGTATGTGTAGGTCAGTTACAGTGTCTATGAATCATGCTTCAGGAAAATACTCATTATAAGAAAGACTCATTGTGCCTCAAAGAGTTGAGAACCCCTGGGCTTAGCAGAGAGGGCCTGGAAGAAAGAAGCCCTCACAGCAACTCCCTCCACAGTGAGTGGGCTGAGGGCAGTGGATAAACAAACTAAGAGAAGCCAAAAGAGCAGGAGGTGAGGAGGGCAAGGAGTACTGACAGCAGGGTGGTCCCGGCCCAGGGTGCTCTCCCGGATGTTGAGGGCGTCATTCAACAGATGGGCAGCTTCCTTATACTTATTCTGGTCCCTGGAAGAGGAGAGAAGTGACAGGGGTTACCCTGAACTCTGCCCCCAAGTCATCTCTTTCTTTCCTTCCCTTCAGTATGACTGAGGTACATTTAAGGGTTAGGGCCCCCCGCGAGGAGACAGGAAGCCTAGGGGAGAGCAGTGAGAGTTCACCAACACGCCTCTATGTGGATCCAGAACACTGCCATGCAAAGAGGAGACCAGCTATAGGATGCAAGAGACGGAGACAGAGAGGGAAAGAGACCCTCCCAAAGGAGGGAATGGAGAAGCGAAGAGCCTGAGAGGTGAACGGCTCTGAGGTCAAGGGGTGAGGTATGGAAAGAACGAGAGTGCAGAGGAAGGCCACGAGTGGGGTCACTTGGGATGCCCAGCAGGGAGAAGAGGTACCCTCTGGAGAGGAGGAATGGGAGCCGAAGGTGGATCAAGGTGGGAACCTGGAGGCAGAGCTGAAAGATGAGGAGGCCAGGACTCACCGATACACCAGAGCAAGGATGTTGAGCATGGTTGCCACATCAGGGTGGCCACGGCCAGACGTGCGCTCCAGGTCCTCCAGTGCCTGCTTACAGAGTGGCACGGCCACCTCATAGCGACCCTGGGCTGCGTACTGGATCACCAAGTTGTGCAGGGTCCGCAGCCTCGCTGGGATCTCATATCCACTGTGCTGGGCGCCCTGGCTACGGGACACTATCCATCCCGGAAAATGAACAGGAGACTTCCTCAGGGCACTTCCTCTCCCCTTTGCTGTCCGCCCTCCCCACCCCAACCCTGCCTGTGCACACCCCCTGCCACGGCCTCCCACCCCCCAGACCCACCTCTACTGCTATTCCTTCACCCACTCCCTGGTACCTGTGCCCCTCACAACCCCACTTGTTCACCCAATCACTCATTCATTCAACAAACTTTACTCAGTAAGCATGAGCCAGGGGCTGTGTCAGGGATGTGAAAATAAGAAAGACCTGCTTCTTTCCCTCGAGGACCTCATGTTCTTTCACTCCAGGGTCATCATCCCATTGGACTTTGAGCTCCTTACAGGCAAGAACTCTGTCATTCTCAACTCAGTCTCCCTAGTGCCTACCATAGGGCTCAAGACACATTAATGGTATAATAAATATTGGTGAATAATGGGGAGGCTGTGGAAATGGAACCAGTAGCCCAGACTCTACCCTATCTCCAGGGGAAGTGAAGAACATATTTCTGGATGGTGAGCATCCCGTATGCAAGGGGGGGCCACATCTGGGACCAGCCCTCTGCTGCCTCTCTTTACCCTCCAACTCCAAAGGCAAACTCACAGCCGTTGCTGGAGTCTTCTTCTTCCTCATTGGGGAAGAGATCATCCAGGGAATCCTTGGTGGCATCACCCTCCTTCTCCTCCTGGAAGGCAAGAAGCAGCATGGCTAGGCATAGATATCCCCAGTAGCCTCTTCAGGGCCCCTCTAAGGCATGAAATCACTGACAGGTGGAGAAGACTCTTGTTCATGTCCCTGCCACTAGGAAGGCCAGCATCTGTCCGCCAATCTCAGCCCGCTCTTGTTTGTAAATATCCTTCTTTCACATTGAGAGCTTCCTAAGCACCCTCATTCTCTAGCCTCCACACCTCCCCACCCCCCCTCAGTTCTTGTAATTATAGCCCAGTGCTGATCCCTGTGTGTTTACACTGATTATATGTCTGTCTTATCTTTCCTGAGGGCAGGGAGTGTGTCTGATCTTATTGACACGTACCCAAAGAGTACCCAAAGCGTCTAGCTCAGCCTCCTCCCCATGATCTGCCACCACTCCCTCTCAACTCAGTGCCCAGCCCTCACTGTCTCACCTGCTTCCACATGGGAAATTTGCTTTGCGCCACGAGCACATCAACCTTGCAGAAACACCTCCAAGCCTCCCACCCAGCCTTGTCAATGAGTCCAGTGCAAATCATCCCACTTTTCCTGGGAGAGATCAGCTCTCCAGCCCTGGAGCCTTATCTATTGGCACATTGCCACCCCCAGTCTAGAAAGCTCCTCCTTTCCCCTTCATCATCCATCAAAATCCAGCCCAACTCCTAACCTGTTCAATGAAAAAAATCCAACCCAAATCATACCCCCTCCTTGTGTATGACCTCATCTGCAAATCCTTCTCAGGCCATTCCAGTCCCCACAAACCGATCCTGGAATTCCTCCCATTACTGAACCACTCATCCAGCACTGAGCATCTGAAGTGTCACATCGCGTCGACAACATTGTGTCATCACACACATGTCCTCATGTGTAAGCCTTGGCCCTGCAGCTCCATTAGGAGCTTGAGAGGACGGAACTCTCTCTTATAGTTCTTTACATCTCCCCCACACACAGCCTCTCACACTGCCTACAGCAGAGAGATAAACACCTGACTGTTGAGTGAGGGTTACACTTCATACATCTTGAGAGCAAATTTTAGGAGGGTCTTGCTCGACTGTGCTATGGTTTCCCGTGTTGGAGCATGTAGGATTCTGGGCTGGAATTGCCCGGGTGCTTATGTGTCTCCCACAACCCCAAAACCTCTAACTGGGGGAGCAGGAACTCTGTCTGCCTCTGTCACTGCTGCACGCCCCCAGCAGAGTGCACAGTGCTTGGCATACACAGCTGTCACGGAACTACATGCAGACCAAATGAGTTAAGACTGTTTCAGCCATGCTCCTCTCTGGAGTTGGTGGCAGGACCTGCATTCGGCCAGGAGGGGGCAGGTGGTGCAGCATGGCCAGTCCCTGCTGCTTGTGACCAGTTGCCCCCATGTCTCTGGTGACTCCTAGCTGTCCCCCCCACTACTGGCGACTCCCAGCTACCCCAGTAGCCAGCCTTGCTGGCGCGCACTTACCGCAGTGTGCCCATCCTCATCATACTGGCGCAGCTGGCCCAGGAACTCCAGGTGCTTCTTTTCCTCCTCCAGCTGGGCCACGGCCTGTTCGCTGCGCTGGAGCCGCTGCTGGGTGCCTGCCAGCTCATCCCGGAGCCACTGGTTCTCCTGACACAGCCTCCGTACCTGAGCCCGCAGCTTCTGTTTCTCCGACTCCACCGTGCTCAGGTGGCTGGCCAAAGCCAGCATCACCTAGGTGGGCACATCCCATGAGCACCCGACTCTGGAGTAGAGTGTTCCGGGATTAAGTGGGAGGGGAGCCTACGGGGAGGCAGCAAGACTGGCAGGGGCCAGGAGGCGGGGCTGGACAGCAAGAGTGCTACCTTCGAAATATACCCTGAATCCAATTTTTCATCACCTTCAGAGCCACCACCCTGGGCCAGGTCACCATCACTTCCCACCTGGGTGACTACCACCACCTCCTCACTGGCCTCTGTTTTGGTCCTTTTTCCTTGGAGTCTGTTCTCAACCCAGCAGCCAGCTAGTCCTTGTAACATGTTAAGTCAGACCACATCACTCCTCTGCTCCAGGTATTCCAATAACTTTCATCTCATTCCAGAGTAAAAGCAACATCTTGTGATGAACCACGAGTTCCACATGATCTGTCCCCTTGGCTCTTAACCCTGCTACACCTTACACTTCATTTTCTCTCTTTCTTTCTCCTTCTTTTTTCTTTTCCTTCATTCTTTCTCTCCCTTCCTTTCTTTTAAGATTTTTGATTTTTAAGTAATCCCTCTACCCGATGTGGGGCTTGAACTCACGACCCCGAGATCAAGAGTCTCATGCTCCATGACAGAGCCGGCCTGGCGCCCCTGCACTTCATTTCCTATTTTGCTTCACCTCACCGGCTCTTACTGCAGCCATACTGGTCCCTCACTGGCCTCACCGGGAATGCTCCAGTTGCGGGCCTTTGTAGGTACTGCCCACTCTGCTGTAGATGCTCGTCCCCCATTTATTGTAGGACTCACTCCCTCCTCTTCAAATCTTGGCTTAAATGTCACCTTTCAGTAAGACTTTTTTTGACCATCATATCTAAAGTTGTATCCTCTTTCTGCTCCCACTAGTCACCTTCTCTGTTTTATTTTTATCCCTTTTCCTTCGCAAGTATCACTCTTTGACATACAGAATCCTTTCCTCATTTGTGTATTGTCTGCCTCCTGCAGCTAGAATGCAAGCTCTGAGATGGCAAAGATTTTTGATTATTGCATTCAGTGATGTTTCTCCAGTGCCCAGAAGGCTTGTGCCTGGCACAAAGCAGGGGCTTAATACATATTTACTACATGAATGAATGCAAGCATCTAGGACCAGGCAATCCTAAATGACCCCAAAACTCCAATCAGAAATATGCTCCTCGAAGGGCCACTTGGTATCACTTCCTTCCTCTCACCTGGGCCTCACTCAGCCCCAGCTCGATGTTTTCCATGGAACGTCGCAGCTGCCGGGCCTTCTCATGCACCAGTCCTTCTTCATGGCCTCCCTGCTGCAGACACTCAATGGTATGGGATAGACTCTGCAGGACAGCCTGATGTTCACTGTGTAGGGCCTCCAGCCCTTGGCTCACCAGCCGAGTGCTTCCCAGGATCTCCTCCTGGCTGAGCCGGTGCCCTGCAGGCTCATCCCGCTGCCCCAACACCAGGCCTGACATCTTGGCCAGGGGGACCTTGCCTGGGCTGAGGAGAAACAACAGAGTTCAGCGGGTAAAGATAAGAAAGAGAGGCTCAGCACCTTGGTTAAAGGGTGGTAAGGACCCAAGGGAAGGGACAAGAAAGAGTATGGGTGACCTTCTGGTTTAATTGGAGAGAGAGTGACCAATAGAGAGGGAACCTACGACACTAAACGCAAAGCTAAGGTTGCGGGAAAAAGAGAGGGAGAGGAATTGACTTGAACAAAGAAAGATTACTGAAGGAACAAAAGTGCTGAGATCTAGCAATTGGATTTAGAACTCAGGAAGAAAACAGAAAAGTTGTTGGAAAGAGAGCGTGGGTCAGGAATAGGAAAAGCAGGGGCGCCTGGGTGGCTCAGTGGGTTAAAGCCTCTGCCTTCCGCTCAGGTCATGCATGATCTCAGGGTCCTGGGATCGAGCCCCGCATCAGGCTCTCTGCTCAGTAGGGAGCCTGCTTCCTCCTCTCTCTGTCTACTTGAGATCTCTGCCTATCAAGTAAATAAATAAAAATCTTTAAAAAAAGGAATAGGAAAAGCAATCAGAGGAGAGACAGCACTACAGAGAACTTGAGGGTGTCTGGAAAACACTGAAAAAGAAACAGGGTTAAAGCAGACAGGAGATACAAAGAAAACGGTGCAGAGGTTTCAGAAAATAGGAAAGGTACAGGATTCAAAGTTACGGGGAAGAGGGTAAGAAGAAAGGAGCCTTCATTGCAGGACCCAGATGAGAGGGCCCCAGAAAGCTCAAGGTGTTCAGAATGCGTCAGCCTCGGAGCCAAGGCCAGCATCTCCAAACCTAGGAAACTCTGCTTCTTTCCCCACTAGGCTTTCAACCCATACTTCCCCAGATGTCAGGCTCTCTTCCTACTTCCTCAAAAGAGCCTTGTTTCTCACCTTTCCAGTATTCTTACCGGTGTACGGAGCACAACCCTCGCCTGTGGCACTCGGGCCAAAGCCGGAAGAAACTCTTCCAGTAGCCAGGTACTCACAAGGAACTGCCCTGCCCAAAGTCCAGAAGTCCAGCCTTCCCACCCCTTCACGCACCACTTCACAGCCACCCAGAAGACCTGGCGCAGAGCCCTACTCAGGACAAACACCCTCCCTCTCTCTACCTCAGGCCTTCAAAGGCGACCAGTGTCCCTCTTCCTTCGCGAAGCCAACCTCCCATCCCAGGCCACGGGGAGCTCTTTTCTCCCCAAGAAGGGAATGAGACTTGATCTGAGATCTGCGGCAAGGGGCGTGTCTGGGAAAGGGTGAGGAGGCAGACCTGGTCACTCCTGACCCGTTCACTTTCATGGCTTTGTCTCTGTCATGACCACCTACTAACAGGCTCTGAGAGGAGTCACCTTAGGGTGCCTCTCAGACGCCTGATGATGCAGGAAAGAATAGCACGTCTTCTGAGCGGCTGTAGGGTCACAGGGAAACGCGGTGCTGGGAGTCGGTCTCCCCAGCCTGGGCATGCGATCGAGGACTGTTCCCGGCTGTCGATCTGCCCTGGGGCCCAGGGTGGGGACGGAGTGAGACGGGCGGGGGAGATGGGGGGAGGTGCGGGGGCACCGCCGAGCTCCGCGTCTCGGGTGAGTACCCAAGAGCCAGAGAACGCCGAGGTCAATGAGTCCGTCGGTAGCGCAGGGGGCGGGGCAGGCCGTCTGTCTGTCCTTCTGGACGCCGAGGGGCGGGAAGACTCGCGGGGGGCGGGGTTTTTCAGCGTGTCTGGAGTTGTGTGAGGTCGGCTGGTGGGCCTTTGTCCATCTGTCCCGGAACGCGGAAAAGAGGTAGTGGGACCTCAACGCTAAGCCCCAAAGTACCTTCAAAGACTCACCCGCAGTCTGTCGCTCTGGCTGCCTCCCTTGCCGGTACTGCCCCTTTAAATCCATCATGGCTGCCGCTCGAGGCAATTGTTTTGACGGCTCCGAGGGGCGGGGCCTGCTCCCCAGTCACGCGACCTAAGGGCTGTCGGAGGATTGGCTTTGACCACCCGCAAGGAGGAAAGGAGGTGTGCATCCACCTTAGTCTCGGGTTTTCTGCCCACCTCCTTACGTCAGGAGAAAGCGACGGCACCGGGATTTGTTAGCGTCATCTAGAGACGCCCGGCGGCCTGGCTCAGAGTAATGGTGGTGTGCTGACTCCCGCGGAGCTTGGGTGCCCTCATGGCTCTGAGGGCACTGACTCGCGCTCTGGGCTCTTTGAGCCTGACGCCCCCAGCCGTCGCTGCCCTCGGGCCCAGCCTGCTCCCGGCCGCGCAGGTAATGCACCCTATCTGGAAATGAGGCTGTTTCTGTTCGGGCCGCCGGAGAGGGCACCCTGGGATGGGAGGCGGAGGAAGTGAGTCTGATCAGGAATCACGCCGGCCTGGGTCTCTCAGCCTCAGCTTTCTCGTCTGCAAGTGTTGCTGTCCCACAGGGTCGCTGATTTCCTCAGACGAGATACTGGAAGTGAAAGTGTTTTACAGGTCACTGTACAGGTTTCAGTAATAATCGACATTGAGTCCCAGTCATACATCAATCATAAGTAATTGACATTTTAAGTAAATCAGCTCCTTTTTTTTAAGACAACTATCATGACATTTTATTTATTTTTTAAGGCTTTATTTATTTTAGAGAGAGCGAAAGCAATCACAGAGGAAGAGAGATCACAGAGGCAGAGGGAGAGGCAGACTCACCACTGCGCGGAGAGCCCAATGCGGGGCTCTCGATTCCAGGACCGAGATCACGACCTGAGCTGAAGGCAGACATTTAACCAACTGAGCCCTCCAGGCGCCCCCGCCCTTTTTTTTTTTTCCCACTTTTTTCAGGTAATGTTATGTACAGTTTCATTGCCAGTATATGCACAACAGTAAGCATAGAACTATAAATACACAATATAATTAAGAGTAGAAAACAAAATTGTTACAGGTAAAGCGGAGGGAATATAGAGAAACTGTTTACCTGCTGCTCGAAGAGAAGTGAAGGGAAAAGCCTATGACAAATCATCCAGTACTCTTGTCTTAAATTCTTTACATACATTTCTACAGTTTTTTCGATTAAACAAAGAAAGTACAGATAACTCTGTAACGATAGCAAATTGCTTCCCTAATAGCTATTTGCCTTTCAAGTCAAATTCACTTCATGTTAGGATTTTTTAAAAAGTCAAGATGAGAAATGACTAGTATTCTGGTTCCTGATGATCTAATTTGCCTTTCACCATACTGGTAATTTTTGAAAGTTGGCTGCACATGGAAAGAATAGGTGTAGCAAAAGGTGATTAAAAATTTTTGTTAAAATGTAACAGAAGGTACGCCTGGGTGGCTCAGTTGATTAGGCAGCTGCCTTTGGCTCAGGTCATGATCCCAGCGTCCCGCATCGAGTCCCACTTCGGGCTCCTTGCTCAGCAGGGAGCCTGCTTCTCCCTCTGCCTGCCACTCTGTCTGCCTGTGCTCACTCTCTGACAAATAAATAAATAAAATCTTTTTAAAAAAAAATGTAACAGAAAATCACCCTTGAAGTAGTTTTCCAGAAGACACTACAGGCAGCAGCTGAGTTATAAGGATTAGCCCTGAAGCCAAGCATAAGTAATTGACATTTTAAATGTCAATTTAGGGGCGCCTGGGTGGCTCAGTGGGTTAAATAAAGCCTTTGCCTTCCGCTCAGGTCATGATCCCAGGGCCCTGGGATCGAGCCCCATCTGCTCAGCAGGGAGCCTGCTTCCTCCTCTCTGTCTGCCTCTCTGCCTACTTGTGATCTCTGTCAAATAAATAAAATCTTTTTTTTTTAAATGTCAATTTAACCCCTTTTTTTTTCAAAGATTTTATTTATTTATTTGACAGAGAGAGATCACAAGTAGGCAGAGAGGCAGACAGAGAGAGGGTGAAGCAGGCTCCCTGCTGAGCAGAGAGCCTGATGTGGGGCTCGATCCCAGGTCCCTGGGATCATGACCCAAGTGAAGGCAGAGGCCTTAACCCACTGAGCCACCCAGGTGCCCCAATTTAACCCCCTTCAATGTCCTTTCAACCCCTATATAAGGTTATCATTACCATTTTACATGAGAAAACTCATCAGCAGTCCAAGGTCATACACCCAAGTATTTTTTTTTAATAATTTCTTGTTTTGTTTTAAGATTTTTTAATTTGAGGCAGCACAAGTGGGAAGGAGGATCAGAGAAAGAGGGAGAAGCTGGCTTCTTGCTTGGCAGAGAGCCCAACATGGGGCTGAATCCCAGGACCCTGGGATCATGACTGAAGCCAAAGGCAGACGCTCAACCGACTGAGCCACCCAGGTGCCCCATATACCTGGTATTGAAGCTATAAACAGTCTGGCTTCAAAACCTGAGCTGTTGGGGTGCTTGGGTGGCTCAGTTGGTTAAGTGTCTGCCTTCAGCTCCCATCATGATTCCAGGGTCCTGGGATCCAGCCCCATGTTGGGCTCTCTGCTCAGCGGGAAGCCAGCTTCTCCCTCTCACTCTGCCTGCTGCTCCCCCTGCTTGTGCTCTCTCTCTAATAAATAAATAAAATCTTAAAAAAAAAAAAAAAAAAAAAGCTTGGGCTCTTAACTAACTACTGAAGATGAGTCATTGCTGAGATTAGAGAATGCAGCCCCAAAAAGGTATCCTTCAGTGTCCCTAGTGGGTGATTGGTGAGTCACAGAGAAAAAAAGTGTAAGTCTTGTTCCTCTAGACCTTTCTGGATGATGGGTAGAGTTTGGCAGATGCATACTTAAAATTCAAAACGAAAGCAACCTCCTCTAAAATGCTGTGAATACAGCAGGGAACAAGACAGAAATGATCCCTCCCCTCCATTCACACCTGGAAAACTCCCAGAAACATAATGCAGAGGGGCACAGGCATTGGTGCTGATGGCATATGAATGTGTGAAAGTTAACCAGCTTTGGAAGAGGAAGTTGTTTAGAGAAGAAAGAGTTACCCAGAGAAGGAGAATTTTGAGCGAAATTTGGAAGGTGCCCCAAGAAAAGAACATTCCATTGAAGAAATACTTTAGAGGTTAGAAGATCAAATGAGGAGAGGTAATCAACACACATACACCTAGATAAACATTCCAATCTTGTATGTGTGCAAGCAGTAAAGGGTGGAGTTTTTGGATAGCGGGTCTGGGACATTCCTAGAAAGAAGTAGGCTGCTGGGTCTCTACCTTCACCCTTGGTTCTCTGGTGCTTCTCCTTCTGTTACCTTTCAAGTCATAGAGATTTCTGTTTCACCCTTCTCCAGCTGCCCTCTTCCTCAGTGTTGCTCCCCTGCCGTCCACTGCTTACCTCCGTGGCCCTTAGTGCGAATATTGTGTCCTGGAAGAGTCGTACCAAGTACACCATTACACCAGTGAAGATGAGGAAGTCTGGGGGCCGAAACCACACAGGTGAGAGCAAGAGCAAGAGGATTTACACATTAAAGGGGAAAAACATGTTAGGATCCCAGGTCTATTTCTTGACAGGCAGAGGAATGTAATTAAAAAGCATTTATTGGACTCCTTCTGCATGTAGTGTGTGCGTAAGAATCAGAGAGTAGAATACAAAGCAACAGAAAGGTGGTCTGTGCTCCTAAAGACCATTTAGGTAGTTGAAGAAAACCAGATATACACATGAAGTGTACATTCTTCACGTCCTTCAGAAATTTCAACAGCTGAGCACTATTTCCATCATTCTCAGTAAACTTACTGAATTCAGGGACGCCTGGGTGGCTCAGTTGGTTAAGCCGCTGCCTTCGGCTTAGGTCATGATCCCAGCGTCCTGGGATCGAGTCCCACATCGGGCTCCTTGCTCAGCGGGAGCCTGCTTCTCCATCTGCCTCTGCCTGCCACTCTGTCTACCTGTGCTCACTCTGACAAATAAATAAATAAAATCTTAAAAAAAAAAAATTACTGAATTCAGTAATTTGTAGAGATTTTGTCTGGAGGTTTTATATAACTTCAATATCCTATAATTAAGTTTTTACCAAACTCTGTGTAGGTATTTCCCCACCCCCCTTTACCCAAGTGTGCTGTGCAAATATATTATTTTCCACTTGTGTCATAATGTTAGGAAGTACTGCTTTCTGCACAGGATGGGCCTATTCCCACTGCTGGGAGCTGATTCATCTGACTTGAGTCATGTCTCTGCACTTTCCTGACCACAGGCCGAATCCAAGTGCATGGTATTGGCGGGGGCCACAAGCAGCGTTATCGCATGATTGACTTTCTGCGCTTCCGGCCTGAACTGGAAACAAAGCCAGGACCGTTTGAGGAGAAGGTCATCGTGGTCCGCTATGATCCCTGTAGGCAAGTTTGGGATGTGAGATGATGGTGGTATAGCTGTATGACTGTTCTATGGGTTTTCAGAAGATGTAGGGCTGCCTAGATGGTCTGCTCATATGTCCCTCACCCCAAACAGATCAGCAGACATAGCTCTGGTTGCTGGGGGCAGCCGGAAACGCTGGATCATTGCCACAGAAAACATGCAGGCTGGAGATGTCATCCGGAACTCTGACCACATAGGCCGAATGGCAGGTGAGAGACGGCTGCCAGATGTGTATGGGCTTGGAGGCTGCAAGGGGTCTGGGGCTGATGAAATTCTGTCTTTTAGTTGCTGCTCGGGAAGGGGACGCACATCCTCTTGGGGCCTTGCCTGTGGGGACCCTTGTCAACAACGTGGAGAGTGAGCCAGGCCGGGGGGCCCAGTATATCCGAGCCGCAGGTATGAGGAAAGGAGCTACTTGGGGGTTTTAGGATACCTGAGACCAAAGGGTATCTGAGGTCCCAATTCTCTGAACCTGTGGGGCCACATGTGGTCCGCAGGCAGAGAAAAGGAGGGAAAAATCCACGGAAAACGAGGGTGGAGAGGTGCTGGTGTTTTTAACCTCAAACATTGCACGGTTCCTGCTGCGGTGTATCTGCTCCTAAGGGCAAAGAAAGGGCGGGGTATGCAGTATGTCCCCTTATGAATTTGCCCCCACCTCCTCCCTGTGGAGTGTGGCAAAGCTGTTTCTGCCTTCCCCAGGGACGTGTGGTGTGCTGCTACGGAAAGTGAATGGGACGGCCATCATCCAGCTGCCCTCCAAGAGGCAGATACAGGTGTGTGTGGATACAGGTGGGAGGGATCAACAAAGGAGGAATTTTTGGAATGTACCTTTCTGGCCTGGGATAGTTCCCAGGTGTTTCACATGAGGAACCACCCTGAGTTAGGTGTGTCCCTTTCTGCCCTGTGACTAGGCACGCCCTGTCAGGCTGACACTGTAATGGGAGAGGGAACAGTGCCTTTTGTTTTCTACCAACCATAGCACCTGCAGTCAGGTTCAGTTATGCTGTGGTTTTCTCCTGTCTTCTCCCTTCTTTCAGTGAGGGTAAGAAGACTGCCGAGAGTCACGCAGGCAACAAAAACAGGTTCTTTCCCCCGTGGTGCATTTTTTTCCAACTGCTTTTTTGGTCAGGTTCTGGAAACGTGCATCGCAACAGTAGGCCGGGTATCCAACGTCGATCACAACAAACGTGTCATCGGCAAGGCTGGGCGGAACCGCTGGTTGGGCAAGAGGCCTTCCAGTGGACTATGGCACCGCAAGGGGGGCTGGGCTGGCCGCAAGATTCGGCCACTGCCCCCCATGAAGAGTTACGTGAAGTTGCCCTCCGCAGCTGCCCAAAGCTGATATCCCTGGATTCTAATAAAATCGCCCCCCATTTTTATCCATTACTGGTTTTTTTGGAAGGGAGGATGGTACATACTAGACCGGGGAAGAAACACAGGCGCAAAAAGGGTGGGAGAGGAGAAAGGAAAGGAAAGGACGATAAGAGGTGAAGACTGGAGCTGCGCGCCTCTCCCCCCCCCCCCCCCCCGCATTTCAAGCCGTCCCCACCCCCTTGTTTGGAGGAGGGGGTTAGAAATGACCTCCAAGATCTAATCCAGCTCTGACTTCACGAATTCGGGAGGGCACTTCCGGTGGGAGGAGGGAAGACGAAAAGGAAGAGGAAAGGGCGGCGTGAAGGAGGAGGTGCCGCGCGTCGCCGAGGTGGCACCGGCGACTCCGCCCCGGCGCTCTCCCAGGGCCCCCAGCTTTCCGCTAGGCCCGGCGGAAACGAGCCGCAGCTCCGGGCGGGTGTCGGAGTTCCCGCAGCTGGGCGGGTGGTGCCGCTGTCTGGGCCGGGTCCAGTCTCGCCCTGCCCCGCCCCGCCCGGACGGCTGCTGACCTGTGCGCGCTGGTGATGACAGTGGCCGCCCCAAGGTGCTCTGTCCCTGCGTGCCACGCCCCCTGCCCGCCCGCCTGTCCTTCAGAGGCAAGCCCCCTCCCGCCTCTCCGCTTCGACCCCCTCGGGGGCCCAGGCGGAGCCCAAATCTCTGCCAGCATCGCCGCCATCGTCTTCACCGCGTCCCTAGCTCGGCGAAGGACAGGCCTCGCGCCCGGACCCCCATCGACTTCTGAGGTGGCCAGAGCCCCGCCGCGGCCCCTGCCCCTACCCTGGGTTTTCCTCCACACACTCGCCCAGCGGCCGCGCGCCCACCCGATCTCGCGCTCCCCCACCCCAGTTCCAGTGCCTTGGGATTCTCGTTCATCTGGCCTAGCCCCCTCCTCCGTACCTTGCCGCGCACCCCCGGCCCCTCGGGTCCACCTGCCTCCCGCCGCTCACCCACCGGGTCTCCCGCGACCCTGTCCTGGGTCTTGCATCGCCCCCACCGGCCTTGCTGCTCCCGCGTCTCCAGTCCTCCATCCTCTCCTCCCAGCCCATCGCGCCTTGCCCTCCCCCCACCCCACTCCACCAACAATTCTCCGGATCTCTTGTGCCTGTTACACACTCCTGCGCTTCAGCCACTGGACGTGGCATCCCTTCCAGACACATTCCCCAACAACACCCACACCTCACACACACCCCTCTGGGGCAACATGTATCAGGGCCTTGGGATTCACTTGTAACACCAAGGCTGCCCTGCCCCCGCTGTCCCCTTCCCACTGCTCCAAACCAACCCACTCCAGGCTGCAGGGTCTTGGACCCTCCTTGCAACCAAATACTGTACTCTTAGAACAAACACCCCAGTGTTCCCTGTGAGGCCTGGCCCCACCCAGCCTGTAGCAGGCAGCTCCTGGGCCCTGCTTTTACCCCAGACACCCGGACAGCTGTGACCACATTTGCTTCTCCAACTCCTGGACGACCTTGATTTTCTCAACTCCCACTCTCATTTTAGCTTGTTCTCTCCTGCTTGTGTGTCTCAGGTGCCGGCATGGTGGGGGAGCTCCGCTACAGGGAATTCAGAGTGCCCCTGGGGCCCGGCTTGCACGCCTATCCAGATGAGCTGATCCGCCAGCGGGTGGGCCACGATGGGCATCCTGAGTACCAGATCCGCTGGCTCATCCTCCGGCGCGGGGATGACGGGGATGGGGGCTCTAGCCAAGTGGACTGCAAGGCCGAGCACATCTTGCTGTGGATGTCCAATGATGAGATCTACGCCAACTGCCACAAGATGCTGGGCGAGGATGGCCAGGTCATCGGGCCCTCTCAGGAGATTGCGGGGGAGGCTGGGGCCCTGGACAAGTCTGTGCTGGGGGAAATGGAAACCGATGTGAAGGCTTTGATTCAGAGGGCCCTCCGGCAGCTGGAGGAGTGTGTGGGCACCATCCCTCCTGCTCCTTTGCTTCATACTGTGCATGTACTCAGCGCCTACGCCAGTATCGAGCCTCTGACTGGGGTTTTCAAAGACCCAAGGGTCCTGGACCTGCTCATGCACATGTTGAGTAGTCCTGATTATCAGATCCGCTGGAGTGCGGGCCGGATGATCCAAGCCCTGGCCTCCCATGATGCTGGTGAGGAACAGTGTGGGGGGAAAGGAAGCTGGGTCAGCTCGGGGCCTCACAGGACACTGTGGCAGGAGCCCCTGCCTCATCAGTGCCTCGGTGATTTTGCTGAGGTGGAAGAAAGGAGATAGGAAGGGAGGTGGGGACCTCTCCCTAGGAAGAGGAAAGCTGGCTCGGTCAGGCGGGCGTGCAACTCTTCATCTCAGGGTCGTGAGTTCAAGCCCCATTTTGGGCGTAGAGTTTACTTTAAAAAAAAATAATACTAAAAGAAAGAGGAAGGGCTGAATCCTCAAAAACCTCATATTAATTGGATTTCTATGCAAAGGAAGAGTTACGATATTAGACTATTGTAAGATATATATCTATATAAAATATGTATATAGAAAAGAGGAAGTTATTGTTTTTTTTTAAATGTTTTATTTATTTATTTGACACAGAGAGAGAGATAGTGAGAGATAGAGCACAAGCAGGGGGAGTGGCAGGCAGGCAAGCAGAGGGAGAGGGAGAAACAGGCTCCCTGCTGAGCAAGGAGCCTGACCTGGGGCTTGATCCCAGAACCCAGGGATCATGACCTGAGCCGAAGGCAGACACTTAACTGACTGAGCCACCTAGGCACCCCAGTTATTGTTTTTTTTTAAGATTTTATTTATTTATTTGACAGAGAAAGACAGCGAGAGAGGGAACACAAGCAGGGGGAGTGGGAGAGAAAAGCAGACTCCCTGCTGATCGGGAACCCCGAGGCGGGGCTCGAACCCAGGTCCTGGGATCATGACCTGAGCCGAAGGCAGATGGCTAACCAGCTGAGCACCCCCAAGTTGTTGCTTTTGAAGCAAATCAGATCAGGTCATCCCTAATGTGTGATGACAAAGGGATTGGACTGAGAGAGTAGAGGGTCTAGGAGGGATGCCTGGGAAGGGCAATGTGAGGGAGCAGTTCCTGACTGGGGTGTGGGTTTCAGGGACCCGGACCCAGATTCTTCTATCGCTGAGCCAGCAAGAGGCCATTGAGAAACACCTGGATTTTGACAGCCGCTGTGCTCTGCTGGCTCTGTTCGCACAGGCCACGCTCTCTGAACATCCCATGTCTTTTGAAGGCATTCAGCTGCCACAGGTATTCTGTGGGGAGGTACTGGGGTGGGTGCTATAAACAGGATCAAGGGACCAGGCCTTTGTACTGGTCCTTAAAGGATGGAGTGGAAAGAGGAGCTGAAGCTGGGACAAGGTGGATATAGGCCAAAGGTTTCATCCCACAGGTCCCAGGAAGGCTGCTCTTCTCCCTGGTAAAGCGCTATTTGCATGTCACTTCCCTTCTGGACCAGCTGAATGACAGCACTGCAGAACCAGGGGCCCAGAATAACTCTTCTCCTGAGGAGTTGAGTGGGGAAAGGGATCGACTGGAGCTGGAGTTCAGCATGGCCATGGGCACCTTGATCTCAGAGCTGGTGCAGGCCATGCGCTGGGACTGGGCCTCGAGCAGACAGGGGCCCTTGGCCCGGTCTTCCTGCTCCATCTTCCAGCCCCAGCTGGCGGAGGCTGGCCCGGGGCTGCCACCCACCCGGGCCCAGCCCTCCATTAGGAGGTCAAGGAGGTTCCGCCCCCGCTCTGAGTTTGCAAGTGGCAACACTTATGCCTTATACGTGCGAGAGACACTGCAGCCCGGGATGCGAGTGCGCATGCTGGATGACTACGAGGAGGTCAGCGCTGGGGACGAGGGCGAGTTCCGCCAGAGCAACAACGGCGTGCCCCCTGTGCAGGTGAGCGAGGGTGCATGGGGGACACTGTTGGGGATATAGCTAGGGGAGCATAACTGGGGCTTCCATGCAGGGGCTCTGGCAGGCCACCTCCGGAGAAAACCCCGTGGGGATTGGAATGGTTAAAGGGGGTCAGCAAGTGAGAGGTGGGCCATTTGGAAGGCTAAGAAAATCGGGGTTGGGGAGGCCATGAGGTCAGGAAGATTCACTCCCAGGAAGAAATGGATAGAGCAAGATTTTCCCAAAGGTCAGGGTCAGGGAGAGAGTAGCTGAGGCCAGGAGGCTCTTTGGGGTGGGGGGCATAAGGCATCTGGGATGGGTGGGAGGAGAAACAGCCTATTCCCAAGAGAAGGTGGCCTTTATGTACATGTTCGTGTCCTCCATATGCCAGCGTTGTGTTGTTTGGACGTTGTTCCAAACCTGGCCAGGTGGTCAGCCAGAGAGTTGTGTGTCCTCATCATTGGGCCACCACCAGCCAGTAAGTGAGCTGTCTCTTCCCCTTCCCTCTCTTTTCTCCCCATCCTCCAGGTGTTGTGGGAGTCGACGGGCCGCACCTACTGGGTACACTGGCACATGCTGGAAATTCTGGGCTTTGAGGAAGACATTGAGGATGTGGTTGAGGCTGAGGACTACCACAGGGCAGCAGTCAGCGGAGCCCTGGGTGTAGGTGAGCCCAGAGAGGAAGCAGGGTCAGCACTGAGCCCAGGAGTGGTAGTCTGGCTGAGTAGGCAACAACATCCCTGGGCCCTCGGACTCGTTTCCACAGCTGTGCCCTCCTGGCGGTGGAAGCCCATGACAGAACTCTATGCGGTGCCCTACGTGCTGCCTGAGGATGAGGATGCTGAGGAGAGTGAACACCTGTCCCAGGCGGAGTGGTGGGAGCTCCTCTTCTTCATCAAGAAGCTGGACGGCCTCGACCATCAGGAGGTTCTCCAGATTCTGCAGGAGAACCTGGATGGGGAGGTAGAGTCAGCCTGGAGACACCCAGCAGTCGGAGGGCTCATGGCAGGGGCTGGGCTGATAGAGCATTTGAGAGGCTTAGGACGGGGAGCAGAGGTCCGCAGTGTCGGGGGCTGCAGCAGAGGGTATCTAGAATGTTCAGAGGCATTGGCCAGATGTGTGGGAGGAGGCAGCTGCCAGCCAGGAGAGGTTCAGGGTAGAGAAGGTGTGTGCTGAGATCTCCCACCCCTGTCAAGTACCCGCGGAGCGTCTGTGCTGGTCAGGGCTACCACAGTGAGACCTTCTCCCCAACGACAGGTTCTGGATGACGAGATCCTGGCTGAGCTGGCCGTGCCTATAGAGTTGGCCCAGGACCTGCTGCTGGCTCTGCCACAGCGACTCGATGACAGCGCTCTCAGGGACCTGCTCAACTGCCATGTCTATAGGAAATATGGGCCCGAGGCTCTGGCAGGACAGCCAGCTTACCCAACCCTGCTGGAAGCCCAGGCTCAGCCTCAGGAATCAGCAGGTGCAGCCAGAGAGGAAGGTGGGGCGCCGGGATGACTTTGCAGCAGCTCTGCAGGCTGGCCTCTAGGCGCCTTCCTCCCAGGACAGGCGTCCTCCTGTCTGGAAGAGTTGGCACCCGAATAGAGCAGCTCCCTCCAGTGAGCGGGGGAGGATGGAAAGTCAGAACATTGAAAGAGATCTGAAGCCTCATAAACCCCCACACCGAACTTTTTCTGGTGTAGAGAAAGCCAAATTATTGCATGCTTTTAGATAGAGGGAAACGCTCTGCAATTTGCAGACAGGAGGCTCCTTTGCTATTTTAAGAGTATGAAACATAAGATTTGCCACAGAGTAGTCTTATAAATACATTTAGAGATGCCCTAAGATCCCCAAACTAATTTTCGGGGGACCCCTGCCCCCCAAAAAACCATTTTTAGGAGAAATTAGGAATTATGAATGTGTCTGTCCTTTTCTGATGCTAACCTCACCGACCACGGCCAACTCTTGTGACCTCCACCTTCCTGTAGGAAAAGAACCCCCAACGCAGTATCCCGACACTCCTCTGCGGCGACTGATGGAGGGCTGTGGTCCGCCTGGGAGGACCTTCCTGGACCTGGAGCACGCCCTCAGCTCAGGAGGGCCCCAGGAGACGGAGATCAAGCCTTTCCTGCTCCAGCTACAGCGGCAGCCCCAGCCCTTCCTTACCCTGATGCGGAGCCTTGCCACCCCGGCAGCCAACAAGCCCCTGCACTTGACCGTTCTGAGGTGAGGGGGTGGGGCGGGGCATGGGACCAAGGGGTCCCTGAGGCTAGCTGCACATCTCTCTCCTCCTGCCTCCCCACCCCCACTCCCCAGAATCCTGATGCAGCTGGTGGACTTCCCCGAGGCTCCGCTGCTCCCCTGGCACGAGGCCATGGACGCCTGCATGGCCTGCCTGCGGTCACCAGACACTGACCGAGAGGTACCCTCACCCTGCTCTGGGGAGATGATGCTGGAGGGAAAGGCCACAAGGCAGCCTCTGACAGGGCAACCCCTCTGGGCAAGGCTCCAGAGGGCACAGTGGAGCCTCTGTGCTCCTGGTCTGGGATTTGTTTTAAAAATCGATTTTTTTTTTCCAAATAGGTAGTACGTTCATACAGGTTATAAATCAAAATGGTAGAACAAGGTCTACACTGAGAATTCTCATTTCCACCTGTTCTCACTTCCATCCAGTTTTACCAGTGCCTCTCCCCATGTCCCTTGTTGATCACTACTCATTTTAACGTATGTGTCCTTCCTGTGTGTCCTTATGCAAATATAAATAAGCCCAAGCATATAATCTTATTTGCCGTCTCCTTTCTTACACAGAAGGTTACATCTCTGTTACATGAGAAGCCTCAGTGGCTCCTGCTTGGCTAGGCCTGTCAGGGGATGGGGGTGAAGGAGGCAGAGGGGACCTCACATCTCAAGGTCCCCCGCCCGCCACAGAGAGGTCCTGGGCTTGGAAGGCTTGGCAGTGGTTGTCTGCAGTGCACACCTTTGGCGGTTACCCAGATTTTCATTTTGGAGCTGGACTCACTGAGCGTCCCTCCCCACCCCCTCCCTACCATCAGGTATGGTGCTTAGGGCCTGAGCATCTCAAAATGCAGCCCCACACCTGGTTTTGGGACAGGGCCTAAAAAGGAACCACCTGGGAAGCTCTCTGCACCTGTTGCCAACGTCCTCAGTCGTCAAGCACCCCAGGATGGAGAGCACGTCTTAGCTTTTTCCATGTCTGTTTGCCTTGGGTTCTCCAGCTCCACCCAGCCCTTGTGTCTCCCTGCTTTCTGCTGTCTGTTTACTGCGATAGCTCCAGCACCTACGTACCACAGTGGGTGCACAGGAAATACTCCTGAAGATGCCCCGGGCCTCGTGCCCTTTAGTCTCCAGCCCTGTCCCCACCGCAGGTGCTCCAGGAGCTGATCTTCTTCCTGCACCGCCTGGCCTCCGTGAGCAGGGACTATGCCGTGGTCCTGAATCAGCTGGGAGCCCGAGATGCCATCTCCAAGGCCCTGGAAAAGCACCTAGGAAAACTGGAGCTGGCTCAGGAGCTGCGGGACATGGTGTTCAAGTGTGAGAAGCATGCCCACCTCTACCGGAAACTCACCACCAACATCCTGGGAGGCTGTATCCAGGTCAGGAGGAGGGCAGGCGGAGGCTTGTGGGTTCACCACTGGGTGAGAACATGAATCCTGAGCAGTGGCAGGGGAGGAGGCAATGTTCCTGCAGCTGGGAAGGGCGGGCAAGGCCAGTGAACCCAAGGGCATTTGTTCTCTGCAACCCCTCCCCCGCCTGGTCCTGCTCTACCAGGGTTCTGGAGGAAGTCCCATTGCTGCCAGGTCTTTCCTCCACACACGTTTGCGAGTGCTCTCCACGTGTGGTCCTCTCCCCTCCCCGCACCCCTTCTTTCTGCTCTTCCGGCTGCAGATGGTGCTGGGCCAGATCGAAGACCACAGACGGACCCACCGACCCATCAATATCCCGTTCTTTGATGTGTTCCTCAGATACCTGTGCCAGGGTCTGTGCCTGTCCCCAGCTTCCACCACCCCCTGCCACGCCTGTGTCTATTTTCCCTCCATGCCTACCAGGCTGTGACGGCCACCCCTGCCCCCCCGCCCCCAGGCTCCAGTGTGGAGGTGAAGGAGGACAAGTGCTGGGAGAAGGTAGAGGTGTCCTCCAACCCTCACCGGGCCAGCAAGCTGACGGACCGCAACCCCAAGACCTACTGGGAGTCCAACGGCAGTGCGGGCTCCCACTACATCACCTTGCACATGCACCAGGGCGTTCTTGTCCGGTAACTCGTCCCACAACATACGTGCTTTGTGGTGACTGCCTTGTGTTTGTCTTGGGGGATGCACCACCGCCCCCTCGAGCCCAAACAACCACAGAGGCCCCTTGGCTGTGTCTATGCGGCCATGCCTTGTTCCGCTTCTGATGGTTTCCTCGTCCCTGCTCCCAGGCAGCTGACTCTGCTGGTGGCTGGTGAAGACTCGAGCTACATGCCAGCGAGGGTGGTGGTGTTTGGGGGCGACGGCCCCAACTCTCTTAACACAGAACTCAACTCGGTAGGGACCGTCATGCCAGCAGATCACCCTTCGCAGGGTCCACCCTCCTGCCCAGACTCATGAACTCCTAAGCTCTTCCCTGTCCGGAGCCCCAGAGAAAGTAGAGTCCTTTCTCCCTGTGCCTTTATGATGGCATCAGGCCCCGAGCTGTGAGGGCGGAGTTGGGACCCCTTGGTCAGGACGCCACATCTGCTGGGCTGAGGGGAGGAAGAGGGCGCAGGAGCAGGCGTGGGTGCTGTCAGCACTGCCATCCACACGCAGGGAGCTGACAGCCCACCGCACCCTACGCCAGGTCAACGTGATGCCGTCCGCCAGCCGGGTGGTCCTCCTGGAGAACCTGAACCGCTTCTGGCCTGTCATCCAGATCCGCATAAAGCGCTGCCAGCAGGTGGGGCGAGGGAGGGGCCCAGGCTGGGGTCTGCGGCTCCGGCGCTCCGTGTCCTGTAGCTGTTCAGATCTTGAGCCAGAGCTCCCACTCCTGGCCAGGGCAGCTCCAGGAGGAAGGCACGAAGGTGTGCCTGACCCCAGCGCACTCCAAGGGGGATGTGGGTCGGCTGAAGACAGGCCTGTGTCCCTTGCAGGGCGGCATCGACACGCGCATCCGGGGCGTAGAGGTCCTGGGCCCCAAGCCCACCTTCTGGCCGGTGTTCCGGGAGCAGCTGTGCCGTCACACACGCCTCTTCTACATGGTTCGGGCACAGGCCTGGAGTCAGGACATAGCAGAGGACCGCAGGAGCCTCCTGCACCTGAGTTCTAGGTGTGTGCTAGCGTGTGTGTGTGTGTGGCTGAGTGTGCGTGAAAGGTAAGAGCAGTACCCTGGGTAGGGCTCTTTGGAGGGCTAACGTGCTTGGGGAGGCGTCTGGAGGGTTCTCCAGTTTTGGGAAGGAAAGAAACGATGAAGAGAAGAGATTTTTCTGGTGGGCTGGGGGTGGGGTGTGCCAGTTAACATAGGGGAGCTTCGAAGTACTGGGTAGAGATTGGGTCTGGCTGCTAGGGGCTAGCCGGGCAGTCCTCGGCCATGCAGATGCTGGGGTAATTTATGCCTCAAGCCCCTGACACCTGCCTCCCTCATCCCCACCCTCAGACTCAATGGGGCTCTGCGGCAGGAGCAGAATTTTGCTGATCGCTTCCTCCCTGATAACGAGGCCGCCCAAGCACTGGGCAAGACCTGCTGGGAGGCCCTGGTCAGCCCCCTGGTGCAGAACATCACCTCCCCCGGTAACCACTCCGACCCCTGGCCCCACTAACCAGCCCCTTCTTGCTCTGCCCTAGAGCCACCTGCCTTATCTTCTTGGCCCTTTTGGTACCTGTGTTGGTTGGTACCCCAGTGCCCCTCTTCTACCAGCCCAGGGCCCATCTCCTTTCCCATGTCTCCCAGGTGTCAGCTGATACCATAAAGATGGGGGGCCTTGCTACCTGCCCCCATCCTCACCACCCAGTAACTTCTGTCCAATCCCTCCTTCTTGGTGCTTCTGTCCAGCCCATCCTCTCCCTTTGCCCTGGAGAGACGGCCTACCTTGGCTTGTTTTTCCCCCCACCTCCAGATGAGGATGGCATCAGCCCCCTGGGCTGGCTGCTGGACCAGTACCTGGAGTGTCGGGAGGCTGCGCACAACCCCCAGAGCCGTGCGGCTGCTTTCTCCTCGAGGGTGCGCCGCCTCACCCACCTGCTGGTGCACGTTGAGCCCTGTGAGGCGCCGCCTCCAGCCGTGGCTGCTCCCCGCCCCAGTGAGTACCCGGGATTCAGGTGGGAGCTCAATGAAAAGCGTTTCTTTGTGCCCTCATGCACTCGCACCCTAGAGCCTTCTGTCCCTCCTCCCGCTTTCCCTCCCTGCCGCACTCAGACTGTTCATCTTCCCAGTTTTTGTCAACCCCAGCCAGGAGCATCATGGGGAGGGGGCAGCATGTCAGGAAAGGCCCCAGGGCTCACCCTGGTCTGGGGACCCCTGAGCTGAGGGGCTGTCCCTGTCTCCTGCCCTTTCCCCTGTCTCCACAGAGGGCAGAAACCAAAGCCATGACTGGAGCTCCCTGGCCACCCGGGGGCTCCCCAGCAGCATCGTGAGAAACCTGACCCGCTGCTGGGGGGCGGTGGTGGAGGAGCAGGTATAGGGAGGGGAGTTGGGGCGGAGGGCTGGACCAGAAGCTGGCCTGCCCAGCCATCCCCTCACCCAGGGCCGCTTCCCTGCAGGTGAACAACTTCCTGACTTCGCACTGGCGGGATGACGACTTCGTGCCGCGCTACTGCGAACACTTTCACAACCTGCAGAAGTCGAGCTCCGAGCTGTTCGGGCCCAGGGCGGCCTTCCTGCTGGCCCTGCACAACGGCTGTGCCGGTGGCTTACTGAAGCTCCCGTTCCTCAAAGCCGCCCACGTGAGCCTCTTGTCCTCCCCTCCGCCCCAGGCCCCTCCCTGCAAATGTCCCTGTCCCCCCTCCTCACAGCGGCCTCCATTGTTCCTCCTGTTCAGCCAGGAGCGGGGCTTATACAGAGCCCTGTGTTTGAAAATTCAAACACAAAAGAAACACATGGTGACCTGCAACGTGCAGTCCTAATATTATTACCTTGATAGCTTTTTGTTTCTGTTCATGTGCATTGTTTAACAGTTTACTCACAAGTAGCTAAAATGCTTTATCCTGTTGTCTTTTGCCCATTATACAAAGATATTTTTAAGATTTTATTTATTTGAGAAAGAGAGAGCATGCTCGTGTAAGTTGGGGGAAGGGGAGCCGGAGAGGGAGAAGCAGACTCCCCACGGAGCAAGGAGCCTGATGCAGGGCTCGATTCCAAGACCCTGAGATCATGACCTGAGCTGAAAGCAGATGCTCAGTGACTGAGCTACCCAGGCGCCCCTGATTGATTTATTTTAGAGAGACAGAATGAGAGAGCAACAGCGAGAGCAAGAGTGAGAGAGAGAGAAAGAGAACAGGGGGAGAGGGAGAGAGTCTTAAGCAGAGGCCATGCTGAGCGTGGACGCCGGCCTGGGACGCCATCTCCTGACCCTGAGATCATGACCTGAGCTGAAACCAAGTGTCAGACGCTCAGCTGAGCCACCCAAATGCCTGCCCCCGCTCTGTTAGATTTTTTTTTTAAGATTTTATTTATTTATTTGTCAGAGACAGCGCGCGCACAAGTAGGGAGAACAGCAGGCAGAGGGAGAAGCAGGCTCTCCACTAAGCAGGGAGCCCAACGTGGGTTTCCATACTAGGACCCTGGGATCATGACCTGAGCCAAAGGCAGACACGTAACCGACTGAGCCACCCAGGCGCCCTTGACCATTATATTAAAAGCCTTTTTCAGTGTTGCTCCTTGTCCTTATTTTTAATTTTTGTATAAATTCCATCTAAGGGATGTACTAGAATTTCCTCTGCCCTTCCCACATTCTATAAATATGTAATAAATGCTTCAGCTGTGTCCGGTGCTGTGGTAAGAGCTGAAGATAGACAAAGTCCCTCTTCTCAGTTTTTAAGGCATAAGGTTGGGCAGGTGATGAAGTCAGCCGGGCTGATCGCTGCAGGGCAGGGGGCTGAACAGTAGCTGCTCGAGCTGCTTCCAGCCCTTCTGTCTGATCAGTGACGCTGCAGTGTGACCATCCCTGTGTGTGTAAGTCATTTCCTCACATTAAATTATTGGGGTTAGTCTAATTTTTAGACACATTCCATGTGGGAAAAAAAACAAAACACCTCCTTGTTGTCAATTTGCACAGCTGGTGACAATTTTATAAAAGAGTTTTGTAGGGGCACCTGGGTGGCTCAGAGGGTTAAGCCTCTGTCTTAGCCTCGGGTCATGGTCTCAGGATCCTGGGATCGAGCCCCACATCTGGCTCTCTGCTCAACAGGGAGCCTACTTCCTCCTCACTCTTTGCCTGCCTCTCTGCCTTCTTATGATCTCTCTCTGTCAAATAAATAAATGAAGTCTTTTTAAAAAATTTAAAAAGAGTTTTGTAAAAGCGTTACCCACCTTAGGAAGCAGCTCAGCCACTCCTGTCCACTTCTCAGACCTTCCCCTGTGCCCCTGCTTGCCTCCTCCTGCTGCCGGTCCATGGTTTCCCTGCACCATTCTCCCTGCTCAGGTGAGTGAGCAGTTCGCCCGGCACATCGACCAGCGGATCCAGGGCAGCCGGATTGGCGGAGCCCGCGGGATGGAGATGCTGGCGCAGCTGCAGCGCTGCCTGGAGACGGTCCTCATTTTCTCTGGCCTGGAGATAGCCACCACCTTTGAGCATTACTACCAGTGAGCGTGGAGCGGGGCGGGGGGAGCGGATGGTGGGGGTGTCGGGTGGCCGGAGTCCCAGAGCAGGCCGTGGGGCCATCCTGAGGCTCGGCCCGTTCTGCGTGTGCTGCAGGCACTACATGGCTGACCGTCTCCTGAGCGTGGGCTCGAGCTGGCTGGAGGGGGCCGTGCTGGAGCAGATCGGTCCCTGCTTCCCCAACCGCCTCCCCCAGCAGATGCTGCGCAGCCTGAGCACGTCCGAGGAGTTGCAACGTCAGTTCCACGTCTACCAGCTCCAGCGGCTCGATCAGCAGCTCCTGAAGCTGGACGACACCGAAAAGAAGATACAGGTAGGCGCCAGCCCAGGGAAGGAAGCGGGGAACCAAGTAGAGGAGGCCTGGCAGCTGTCGGAAACCCCGCATTTCTCCTTCAGGGAGGCCACGAGGCCAGCGACAAGGAGCACAAAGGAGGGAAGGCAGAGGAAGCAGAGGGAGCTGGGGTTGCAGAGGCCATGGGGGAGGACGACAAGGAAGAAGAGGAAGATGAGGATCTCTACTATGAGGGGGCAATGCCAGAAGTGTCTGTGCTGGTCCTGTCACCTCGCTGCTGGCCCATTGCCTCCATTCGTCACACACTCAACCCCAGAACTTGCCTGCCCTCCTACCTCAGGGGCACTGTGAACCAGTACTCCAACTTCTACAGCAAGAGTGAGGAGCCAAGAGGAGGATGGGATTCGGGAAAGGAGTCTGGGGTGGGGGTGGGCCCCGGGACAGGAGCCTCAGTGGAGTGGATTTGAGAACAAAAGGCAGGAGCTCAGGTTTGGAGTGAGGGGTGGGGCTGTCAAGCACCAGGTCCCCAGGCTGTCCCCTTTTCCTTTTCTGTTCTTAAAACAAAGGACTCTCTTTAGAGAGTGGGAGGTGGGGAGGATGGGGCAGGGGCACCTGAGGCCACCAGAAATGACAGGGGTCTGGCTCCTGGTCAGTCATCATTGCCTGAGTTCCCTGCTGGAGTCTGGTCCTGGGCTGGGCAGCAACACAGAAAGGGGAAGAGACTCAGACCGTGCCCTTGGGCAGGGAGGGGGTTCCCAGACTAAGCAGGGAGACCTCATTCCCTCTCTCATGGATATTCCAGTTTGATGAGAGCCCCAGGCCTTCCTCACTTCATGGCTTTGTCTCCCTAAAAAAAAAAAAATGGGGAACTTCTGGAAGGCACTGATCAAAGTCCCTGGTACAAAGCAAGGCACAGGGTGGGCTCCCAGATACATGAGGCTTACTCGAGGCAGGCACTGCAGAGGCTGAGCTCCAGAAGTTCAGACCAGGAAGCATAGTATCCATAAACACTGGGGCACATGCTCAGCAGATGTTAGCAGAGGCAAGGCTCAACCAGAAGTCCCCCCTCACCAGCCCTGACTCCCTCCTCTCCCTGCTCTGTCTCAGGTCAGAGCTACCCGGCCCTGGAGCGGGGCCCACAGAGGCGGCTGCAGTGGACGTGGCTGGGCCGGGCTGAGCTGCAGTTTGGGGACCAGACCCTGCATGTGTCCACCGTGCAGATGTGGCTGCTGTTGTATCTCAATGACCTGAAGGTGGCCCGCCCCAGCTATGCATCCTGGCTCGCTGCACCTTGTCCCTCACCCCTCTTCCCTAAACTTCGACTCCCTGTTCTCCCTCCTTCTCCCTTCTCTGCTCCGCCGTTCAGGGAAGCCCTGAATATCTCCTTCATCTTCTTTAAGGCTGTCTCCATGGAGAGTCTGCTGGCGCTCTCTGGGCTCTCTCCAGACGTGCTCGATCAGGCGATTGGGCCTCTTACCTCTTCGAGAGGCCCCCTGGACCTTGAAGAGCAAAAGGATGTCCCAGGAGGTATGTACTTGGGGCAGAGGGGCCTCTGCTCTCAGCCTCTGCATGGGCCTCCTGCTGATGACTAGCGCTCATTTCAGGGGTGCTCAAGATTCGGGATGCCAGCGAGGAGCCCAGGCCAAGGAGGGGCAACGTGTGGCTCATCCCACCTCAGACGTACCTGAAAGCTGAGGATGAAGAGGGTCGGAATCTGGAGAAGAGACGGAACCTTCTGAACTGCCTCATTGTCCGAATCCTCAAGGCGCACGGGGACGAGGGGCTGCACATTGACCAACTTGTCTGTCGGGTAGGCGGGGGTGGGCTGTGGGTGAGGGAGGTTTGGGTGGGGTGCAGCCCGTAGGAGGAGGCTTGTCAACACTTGAAGCATCTGGTTCACCGTGGAGCCTGTAGGTGTCTGGCGGGGGAGGCTGGGGCTCACTGGCCCGCAGCCTGTGCCTGGAGTGGGGGCTCGAGGTGGAGTCAGCTGGGCGTCTCCCACCTGCTGTGTTCCCTTGCTTCTCCTTCCCAGGTCCTGGACGCCTGGCAGAAGGGCCCGTGCCCTCCCAGAGGTTTGGTCAGCAGCCTCGGTAAGGGGTCTGCCTGTGGCAGTACTGATGTCCTCTCCTGCGTCCTGCACCTCCTGGGCAAGGGCACCGTGAGGCGCCATGATGATCGGCCCCACACACTGTCCTATGCGGTCCCTGTGACGGTGATGGAGCCTCACACTGAGTCCCTGAACCCAGGCTCTTCTGGCCCCAACCCGCCCCTCACCTTCCACACCCTGCAGATCCGCTCTCGGGGCGTGCCCTACGCCTCCTGCACCGGCACCCACAGCTTCTCTACCTTCCGGTAGCCCTGGAGATGGGACCAGGGCTTTCCATGGAAATAAAATGCGGGAGTTTGATTACATGGCCTGTGTGGTGACTGCTAAGGATCTGACAGGGGCAGTGGAGACTCTCCTGGCTGAAGAGGGAGAGGAGCCCTCTGGCTCTGAGATCGTGTCATCCCACGCCAGGCGTCACTGCTAAGGTGAAGAAGGCAGCCTGGGGAGAGCGGTGGAGGGGGTGGGGTAACTTGGTGTCCCCCTCTTGGGAGGGGAAGTGGACAGGGATGGACCTCCAGCCCTTCTCAGAGTTTGTGCTCTGAAGTGCTTTCATCTGGCAGGCTGGAGACCCAAGGCTCGTGACTTGCGCAGATTGTTAAGCAGGGCTCCATTTTCATTTGTGGAATGGACCAGAATCCCTCTGGGTTCTGACGAGCACCAGGTATGGGGACATTTGACATGCCGTGAATTCCTCTTTCAGCCACCATACCCAGCAGTGAGGGTAATGCACGGTAAGATAAAGGACCCTTGGGCCACTGCGGGCACCCAGGAGCCTGAAGGTATGTTCCATCTGAAAGCTTTAGAATCTGGGTTGGAAGGAGACCTAGAAGGAACTACAGCTCCCTTAAGCCCCTCCTTGCTGCCCCCTCTTCTGGTCATGCAGAGCTGCACTTGCCAAAGCCAGACCCCCACTAGCACCAGAGGTGGGCCACTGTCCTAGTGGCTTCCTGTGTGCTGCTGATGGACTCCTCTGGCTCTGCCCATATGGAGGCAGGGCAGGGTGGGCGAGGGGACACGGTGCCAGGGGAGGAGCACTGCATCTTGGCAGGGCCCATTACAGGAGTCAGGAAGGAGTGACCCAGGCATACTGAATCCCAAGATTCTTGTAGCCAAGAGATGATGAGGAGAAGGCTACAGAGGAAAAGGGCAGGGGAGGAGAGAGGGAGCCATGAGGTAAGAGAGGGCCCAGGGGCCAGACAGAGGAAACTGGGTGCCACCCAAGACTGAGATTTGGAATAGAATATGTAAGGGAGAAAGGCCAGGGCTTGGGAGAGTCATGCCCAGGGCAAGACAACAAAACAGAGGGCAAACAGGGTAGCCACAGAGGGCCCGTGCTTGCTTTCCTTTGCAGTTTGGTGGCCCCTGGTGCTGAGGGTGGTTCTCAGAGCAGAACCATCTTGTCTGTCCATGTTAGTCCATGACACTGAAGACTGGCAGCAGGCCAGGGCAGCCCTGGGCCCCAGGGAACATGGGGCTTGTTACAGCTGTCATTGGGTGCCTCTTCCAACCTTTGTGCCAGACATCATGGCCTAGCTCTTTTATTGGCCCAGGCCATGTCCTTCTTCTTGAGCTAGCTCTCAGAAGCCAGAACTTTTTGCCCTTTTCTGGGTTCTCATGCTCTTTCTGAGCCATCCTTCTCCATCAGAAACCCAGAGAGGCTCCAGGCTCCAGTAACCAGATCAAAATGCACCACATCCAGGGGACAGGACGGGACTTTCTCCTGCATCGGCCACATGGGCCAAGCTGTAGGCTCAGCCCTTCATTCATCCCATTCAGCCTCCCTGGCCCTCAGGCTTACAGAGTGCCTGTTTATCTGCAATGGTCTCTTGCAAATTTGTATGGGAAGCCTTAGGCCCAACAGCCTGCATGTTTCTGCCTGCAATCCAGCTCATGTGCTGCCCACTGTCTTCAGCACACACCTCCACTGTGGCCTGATTTGTCGAAACCCAGTCCCCCGGGGTGAACAGTCCTGACTGCCCCCCCCCCCCAGCACCAGTGAAGACGAGCCTCCTCCCCTGCCCTTAGGACTTGCCATCCATACAGGGCACAGGCTTCCTGTCCAACACAGAAGTTTGCTCCCCTGCCCGCCTTGTAAGACCCTCCTCAGAGCCTCAGTTCCTTATACCCCAGACAGCTGGCTGTACATGAGCAATATTGATCCCACTTACACAAGATGTTTCAAAATAGGCAAATCTAGAGACAAAGTGGTTTAGTGGCTGCCTAGAGCTGGGGAGATTGGGAAGAAATGGGGAGGGGCGCCTGGGTGGCTCAGTTGTTAAGCATTTGCCTTCGGCTCAGGTCATGGTCCCACGGTCCTGGGATCGAGACCCCTGCAGCGGTGGGGAAGCCTGCTTCTCCCTCTTCCTCTCCCCCTCCTTGTGTTCCCTCTCTTGCTGTCTCTCTCCATCAAATAAATATCTTTAAAAAAGAAAAAAATGGGGGGTACCTGCTAGAAGGTATTGGGGTTTCTTCTCAGGGTGTCAAAAATGTTACAAAATTGTGATGGTTGCACAACTCTGTGAATAAACTAAAAACCACTGAGTTGTACAATTTAAATGGGTAAACTGAATTATGTCTCAATATGTTGCCAACAAAAATAAAAAAACAAGCAGCTCAACTAACCAGAAGCTGAAGCTCCAAGCTCTGATGTCTCCTGTGGGTCCCTGACGAAAGGGAAAAGCAGCATCTGAAGGTCTGGCTGCGGGGGCGGCAATCCAGCCCCAGCTGGACATGCAGTGTGGTTTGACCACTGTTCGTCGGAAGCCCCTTCTCATGCTTGGGAACTCCACACAAATCACGAAAGGAGACAGAGCCCACTTCCCACCACATAGAAGACCAGATACTTGGCTTTCCCAGCTATCTCCTTTTAGTCCTATAACCAAGGCTTAGCTAATCAAATGCCTCTGCCAGGAATTTCTCAATCAACAGCAAAGCAGGAAGGAAAGCGAACTACCTCTGGTGGCAGCTGGGACAGCTTCAGCACACTCTGGTTCCCAGGTAGGATTTAAGGTGCTCTTAACGGCTCAGACCTATCTGCCAACCACCGTTCCTCTTGTTTTCTAACTTGTTTCTGTGAGCCCAAGGGTTCAATAGTTTTTCTGCTTTTATCAGCCAGAATCTGCTCTTTGGCTCTAACGGAGGACTGGCACATGTGACATCAGGGACCCTGTAGCACTGGATCCCTCTGGGCAAGGCAGACTATCCTGGTAGCTTCGCTCCTCAGCTTACAGTCACCGGGAGACAAACACCGTATGCTCATCTCACATTTCAGTCATCAGTTACATCTTTTCCCCCATTCAAGAAGCATCAAACCTTAAATGTCCTAGCTTCTAATTCCCTCTTCCTTTTCCTGATAGCTGCTTTTTAGATGTCTTTCAAACATCCTTTAATTTCTTATGATTTATCAATTAAAAAAAAAATCTCTGTGCCCAGTGTGGGGCTCAAGTTCATGACCCTGAGATCAAGAGGCACACGCTTTACTGACTTGAGCCCACCATCAACCAGTTAGAATTAACTGGGGTTTCTGAGGCTTAGGGTTTATGAATTTCAATCCTACAAAATTCCCAGCATCTTTAAAATATTCTCTCCTCTGGAATTCTGACTGTATGGATCACATCAATCTATCTCCCATGTTTTTTCTCCATGTTTTTTCACCTCTTTTCCTCAGTTTCCATTTCTCTACATCCCTGTGTTCCATCTGTGTACCTTCAGATCTACTTCCAGTTCATTCTTCTTTTAGGTATGTTTCATCTGTTGTTTAACCATAAGGTTTCTAACCGCAAATGGTATACTGTTAATTTTTAAAAGCTTTACTTTTTTATCAAATCAATTTGGTCCTTTTAAATGTTCTTTTCTTTAGTCATACTTTATCTTTAAATATGAGCAAGATATTTTGTATTTTGTACTTTTTAAAATTTACTTATTTTATAGAGAAAGAGAGAAGGGGCAGAGGGAGAGGGAGAGATTCTCCAGCAGACTCCCTGCCGAATGAGGAGCAGGACACAGGGTTCAATCTCACAACCCTGAGATCATGACCTGAGCCAAAAGCAAGAGTTGGACATTTAACATCCTGAACCAAGCGCTCCTATGTTTTATATTTCATATTTCTAACAGGTTTTTGCTGGTCTGATTCTGTTGTGTATTTTTTCTAATGACTCAGTCATGGTGATTTCTTTCCTTGTGTGGCTTTGTATTTTCACTGAAAGCACACATTTCTTCAAATTTTATCTGAAGAAATTCCCTGAGGCTTGGGTTTAAAGTACAAACCTCAAGAGAAGATTATACTTGCTTCTGCTAGGTGTCTGGGAGCACAACCACCCTGAGACCACTTCAAACTGAACTATTACCTTGAGGATTTTCCAGTCTACACAGGTAGTCTGAACTCTAGACCCAAACAGTACTGAGAACCAACTGTGGTTACACATTACTGGGGAAACTTTGTGCTCGCCCCCTACCTCTCCTTGTATCCAAAACCAAAGCTAAGAAGGTAAGTTGTGGGAGTGGTTCGCTCTTTCAATGACTATGTTTTTTGAGGTTTAAGTAGGAGGAGTCTCTTCCTTCTTTGTGGGAGCCTTCTTTGTTCACTGCCAGCTGCACTAGTGGCCCACTCAAACAATTGTTCTAGGCCACTCACAGACCCCACCAAAAAAGCAGAAAAAAAAGAAGAGTGACAGGAATGTTTGTGAATTGGCTCTTAAATAAAGTCCCAGCTCTAGGAGCCATCCACAGACGTCATGGCCTTCACCAGCCTTAAGATCACTCACTGGCCCATTCTCTTCCATACCACAATCATTGGTCTAAAGCAAGGATGGAAGGACATGAGGACATGAGGAACCAGATCCAAGCAGAGGAAGTGTGGCATAGCACAAGGCTGAGTTGCTCTTCTTGTCCAATCCTGGAGGAGTCCAAGAGCCCTCTAGTCATCTTTGAGCCAACCTAGATCAAGGGCTAAGATTCTTGCCCTTGGATGGAAAAGAACCAGAACAGGCCAAGCCCAAGTCTGTCCCCACAGATCCATTTCTCACTGGGCTCACAGTGGCAGAGCTCAGGACAGCTCCTTATTACTCTTTGCTCAAGGGGAGATGTCTCCGGTCCTTGCCTGCGTTTCGGTGCCTCTTTCGACTTAAAAAACTCTCTAGCTTCTTGCTGCGTTTCAGCTCCTTGAACTTCTCAGCTAGGACCAATTGGCGCTGCTCAGCTAGAGGACAGGGAAAAAAAGGCTGGTAAGCAAAGGAGGAGGCACCCTTCCCCTTCCCCCGGTCTGTACCTCTCAACCACTATGCTGGCATGCATGACTTGCTTGGAGTTCATTGGCATGTGCAGCACATGGACTTGTTCTAGGATCCTCTGCTTCATCTATTACACCAACTGTGAGTTCCTTCTCTATGCCCGGCCCAACATATGGAGGGGAGGCAGGAGAGAGATAAAAGCAACCCTCCTCGCTCGTAATCTATACTTAGGGATATGAGAATAGTTACAAATAACTCCTGCCTACCATCTCTACTTTCCTCCAACTTCCCATGGCATCCTGCCTTCTGGCCTCCCTCAGGGAGCTCACAGACCTCCAACACAACATGCTGCCTCTATGGCCGCCCAAGCCCATCCTTGCAACCAGCCTGAGATAGCTGTGCTCCACTCACATTTCTTCAGGAAGTATGGCCGCTGGCCCTGCTGGGCCCGAGCCCTCTGCTCTTGCTTCAGGGCCAGGCGCAGCTCCTGTTGCCGCTTGCGTTCCTGCTGTGCCCGTTCTTGCTGCTCCTGAGAAGCGAAGAGGAGGTGGATGAGATGGGTGGGCAGGAGGGCCTGGGAGCCACCCCCCAACTGCCTCGAGCTGCTCTCACCACCCACCTGCAGTTCTGAGCCACTCACCATCCTCTGAAGCAGCTGCTGCAGTTTCTCCTGCTCCTGCCCAGAACGGTGCTTCTTCAACTGCTTTTTCACCAGCTCCACAGGGCAAAAGGAACACGACGGTTAGCAGTCTGTACGTGTCAACCAAAATTCTGTGCCAAGCATTATTCTGAGAGGTTCACATATGCTAATGCAAATGACATACTGAGATATGCATTATTATTACCTCTTCTTATGATTAGAAAACTGTGAAGTTAAGGAACCTGCCAATGGTCACACAGCTAGTCAACTAATGAGCCAGGATTTGAAAACAGGAAGCAAATTAGGGAAAGTTAATCAGTTAAGGAGAAATAAATCTTCCCACCCCTATGCTCCCTATTCCCCTCTGCCTGACTCTCTAACCTGTCCCTTAGTTTCCTACCCTTCGGAATCCCCATGAGCCAGTCTCATGTTCCAAACCTCTTTCTCTTTGGCTCGGATGTCATTCAGGAATTCATAGGTTTTGTCAAACACCTCAGGATTATACTCTCCTGAAAGATCGTCAAAGCGTGGATCCCGGGCTACCTTTGAAGAAAACAAGAGTATAAAAGAACTGTTCCCTCTCCCCTGAGACACTTCTTCCTGCTTCCTCCTCACCTTCTTACTGATGGGGACAACTTGACGCAAAAATGGCACCCGGACCTTGGCTGACATTTCCAGAGGCCTACGGAGAAATTAAAGGACATGTCTAGGGTCTCCAGTCTTTTTTTTTTTTTTAAGATTTTATTTTCTTATTTTTTTATTTTTTTGAGAAAGAGACAGAGAGAGAGAGAGAGAGAGAATGTGTGTGAGGAAGGGGCAGAGGAGGAGGGAGAGGAAGAGGATCTTAAGCAGGCTCTATGACCAGTGTGAGAGCCTGAATGCAGGGCTCAATCTCATGACCCTGAGATCATGACCTGGGACAAAATCAAGAGTTGGGCGCTTAACTGACTGAGCCACCCAGGTGCCCCAGATTTTATTTTTATTTTTATTTTTTAAAGATTTTTATTTATTTATTTGACAGACAGAGATCACAAGTAGGCAGAGAGGCAGGCAGGAAGAGAGAGGAGGAAGCAGGCTCCCCATGGAGCAGAGAGCCCAATGTGGGGCTCGATCCCAGGACTCTGAGATCATGACCTGAGCTGAAGGCAGAGGCTTTAACTCACTGAGCCACCCAGGCGCCCCTTATTTTTTTGTTTAGATTTTATTTAAGTATTTGAGAGAGAGAGAGTGAGTGAGAGAGCACAAGCAGGGGAGAGGGAGAAGGAAGCTCCCCACCAAGCAGAGAGCCCAATGTGAGGCTAGATCCCAAGGCAATGGGATCATGACCTGAGCCAAAGGCAGACACTTAACTGACTGAGCCACCCAGGCACCCCCCCTAGATTTTATTTTTAAGTAATCTCCACAACACAATGTGGGGCTCGAACTCACAACCCTGAGATCAAGAGTCACATGCTCTTGGGGAGATCAAGAGTCACAAGGCTCCCCAGCATTTTCAATTGTGATCAAAGGCCTCCCACCTATGAATTCAGACACCTATTCAAGGTCCCAGGTATCCTCCAGTTCCTGGAGCAGGCCTTGCTCCTCACCTGTGCTTATCTGCAACACACGCATTTTGGACACGTGGTCTAGAACCTTGCTTCTTAGAACTGTTTCCAGCTGCCAACTGTTTGTATGTCTCAGTCCCCACTGGGCTCTGCAATTCCAACAGCTCTTCAAATGACATGTTAGATGTGTCTGTGGAAGGAGAGGTGAGGACATGACTCAGCACAGCCTCTCCCAGCTGCAGAGACCTCATCCCACCCTCTTTTCTTTTTTTTTTTTTTTAAGATTTTATTTATTTATTTGACAGACAGAGATCACAAGTAGGCAGAGAGGCAGGCAGAGAGAGAGGAGGAAGCAGGCTCCCTGCTGAGCAGAGAGCCCGATGTGGGGCTCGATCCCAGGACTCTGAGATCATGACCTGAGCCGAAGGCAGAGGCTTTAACCCACTGAGCCACCCAGGCACCCCCCCACCCTCTTTTCTTAGGTAACTAACCCTTTCCAATATCCCCATCAGACCAATCACTACAGGCCCCAAGCAGCACAGATAGTAATGGTGCTACCTCAATACCTAACTTCCCAAACACTCCAGCCACCTGGGGCCTCACCTGGCTAAGAACTGTAAGGCCGGAGGTGGGTCAAGCCACAGTCCCTTCTTTTTCATCTCTTTTGAATCATGCCTCCACAGGCTTCCCCACAGGGCGTGTCTCCCTTGCTCAGCGACCACTGCCAGCGCTTGGCTTCATATTCTCGGCACCTCTTACCTCAGCTAGTGCTCTCGTCTTCTAATTGGTCTCCCAACCTCTGTCTCCTCCCAAAGCTAGGTTTTCCAGTTCAGGTTTGACAGGGGCATCTAAAATGCAAAGCTGATCTCATCACTCCCACCTCTTTGCCACACATATACCCTTTGGATCACACCACTCCAGAACTCAAAGCTCCTTAATGGGTTCCTCTTGATCAGAGTAAAAGCTACAGGCCTTATAATGGTTTGAAAGCCCCCCTGTGATCTCTAATCTCATGTCCTAGTAATCTCTTCCCCACTCCTCTCCAGTCACTGGTCTAGCAGTTCCTGAGCAAAAAGGTCTACGTTCCTGCCTCAGTTCCTCTGCATTTGATATTGCCTCTGCTTGGGAGATTTCTCCAAATATATTTAGTGTTTGCTCCCTTAGCTCCTTCAAACTGTTGCTCAAACATCCCCTACTCAGTGAGACCTTCTCTATCTCCAAAACCCTTATAAACCTTTTTAAAAACTGAGATATACTTCACATATCAGATTCACCCTTAAAAACACACAGTCCCATGCTGTTGCTTTTTACGTTATTTAGTTGTTTGTTTGTTTGTTTGTTTGTTTTTGGTCACCCTTTCTAAAAGGTAAGTTCCATGAGAACGGGATTTCTTTTTAAAATTTTAAGTAATTTCTATACCCAACGCGGAGCTTGAACTGACAACTCCAAGATCTTGCTCTACCCATTGAGCCAGCCAGGCGCCCCAGAACAGTTTGTTTGCTTTATTCACTGATGTAACTACAGCAGCTAGAACGGCATTTGGAACAGGTGCACAGAGTGGATGTTCACCAAATGTTTTTGAAATTGGTGAACCTGACCTACTGACCCCTCCCCAGCAACCCATGCGTCTCCTGATCGTACTTTTACACATGCGTTTTCTCCCTGCGGAAAACCCGCATCCTCCTTTTCGGAATCTGCCCGGGATCTGCTAACCCAGGAAGCGCCCCTCACTGCCCAATGCGTCGGCGGCGCTCCCTACAGCGGCTCCTTCAGAGAACTTCGCAGTCTCATGGTGACTGCACCGCCCCCTGGCCTTCTCCCTGCCCCCGGCGCCCCGCTGTCCCTCGGCCCGGCACCGGGCCCTCACCCTTCCGCAGGCCCCCGGCGACCTCCCCGCCGCCCCGGCCACCGCGAGGAGGCCCGGCGGCCGCCGCGACACTGGCACGCTCCCTCGGCATTGGCTCGCACGATTCTCCGGCTCCGAACGGGACTACTTCCGCCCCGGTGGCTCCCGCCCCGCCTCTTCCGGCCTCACCTGGAGGCCGCGTCTGCGCAACTCGTTCGTTCAAAGGGGCGGACCTGCGGGCGGCTGGGCGCCCGTTCGAGATAATGTCGCGCCCTTTTTGTCGCGTGGCGCTGGACTCCGCGCTCAAGAGGCACAAGGTCTGGGCCTTAGTGGTTTTTGGTTTCCTTTTGCTCCTGGCGGAGAAGCTAGAACCTCAGCACCCTACCCCTTTGCAAGCTTCTGTCCTCCACCCCCACCCATCGCACTTCACAAAACACATCACACGTTTGGAGATTTTTAATTCCTTTTTATAAAATCTGAGCTGGCTGGGAGCGTCAGGGAACAGCAACAGCTCAGGGAAGGGTGGGATTATCTGCTGGTCCTCGCCTCCCCAGGTCAGGGAGAAGGAGGTTTCATGGCAACAGTTGCAACTCCTCTCAGCTCCCAATGGATGCTCATGGCTCAAGCGGGGGAGGGGGTGGAAACAAGGGTGGGGGGGAAGCTCCTGAGGCTCAGACACTGCTTGCTTCTCCCTTATCCCCACTTCCTTCGCTTCCCAGCAGAGCCTGGCTGGCCTGGGGCAGAGCAGAGGCCCAGGAGCAGTTGGAAGGAGGTGTATGGGACAGAGCACCAAGGGGAAGGGGCCCTCGCCCCAAGGGGGGGGAGGGATCTCGCCCTCCCCCCTACAGCTCCCCACTGAGTTCACAGCACAGGAAACACCTCTAGTCCAACAACTCCACGCAGAGGTATACCGAGTCCAGGGTCCAAAGGGGCAGGCAGGTGAGGGATGGGAAGGGGCAGTGAAGACAATAGCAGGCTCGGGAAGGGAGGCGGCAGCAACTTTCTCCTACCCATGGGAGGAGACGATGGGGCGACTGATATTGCTGTTGGTGGTCATGGCATTCAGCTCCCACCTGGAAGGCCAACAATGACAGGCAGAAAGGACAGCTGGGAGAGCCTCCACCCCCAAGGCCAGAATTGCTCAAACAAAGGTATGAACACATCACACATCATCAGTCCCTTCAACATTCTAAAGCTCAACCACCCACAGCCATCTCCCTTCTTAGGACCTTACTAATAAGTTCAACAATCAGGCCCCACCCACCACCAAATCCAATATCACCCACTCCTCCACCTGCAAGTTCATGTAGACTCCCTATCTGTGTTTATATACATGCGTTTGTGCCCAACACCTGGAAAAAACCATCTGTGTACACAGCTCAGTAAATTTCCCAACCTACCTTTCATCCTCTGCTCAGACCCAACCAGGAATGCCTGTTTTTGCTCTCCAGTCCTATCCTTTTTAAGGGCCTGACTCAGCTCTCCTGGGCTTCTAGAAGCTTTCCCCGCCCCTCTCACCACATAAAAATCAAATCCCTTCTTCCTCCTTTTTTGACAATTCTATCACTCTACAAAGATTTACCAAATACCTCCTTATGCCTTGCACACTGTGTCACTAAATGCTGAACACACACCCTCTCAGCTTAAACTTAACTGATACAAGGAGAGGGAAGTGTCCAGAATGACCCAGAAAAAACACAATATACACCAAATAACTTTTGGTGCTTGATTTGGACCTAAGAATGGGATTCAAAGGTAAGTACCTAGGAAGGACCGCCCTTAACTCTGGAACTAATGTGATCCAGAGATTCCTAAACTTGTTGGTACTTTGCAGCTAACTTTGAAGACTGAATCAAACTTTCTCAGCATGTTAAAAAAAAAACCACCAAATAGGCTCGGGACTCAAGAAGTGATGCTGCTGAGCTTGGTTTGAAACACCTGATTTTTTCCCCCCTATTATTTACCCGCCTGATAATTTTCAGTCTCCTTCCCTCTCACTCTCCACAAGTACACTACATCTCCAGCAGAACAGAAACCTCTCTCCCCTCCACATGGAGGCCAAGCTCACCACATCATGCCTGTGCTGCCTGCTCACCCTCAACCAAGCCCTCCTCCCCAACCACCCACTGTACCTGATGTCATGGGGCAAACAGGACTGGTCCAGGTTATACTGAATCACGGCCAGTTTACAAAGAGTCTTCAGACTAGGGCCTTTAAAGAAGTCAGGGAGAGGGAGATGGTCAGAGCCAAGGAAAAGGTTCGTTCCTTAATGTCACCACCCAAAGCCAGGGACCTAAAGCAGCAGCACTCTGGGAATACGTGTACTTACTAAAGTCCAAAATGTGTAAGTCAGAATGATCTATGAGGTCAAATTCATCTCCCAGACCTTCCTCAGGAGATGGACTGTGGGGATCAAAAAGAAATGAAGAAAGGAAGAAAGACTATCTATGAGACCCTGTCGCTCAAATGCCTCCCATGCAGTCACAGACTTGGGCCCTTCCCTGAGGCCTCCCTGCTTTCCTCCTAACCTGGTACCCCCAAAGAGAACAATCTTGTCACCAACAATACAGCAGCACTGGCGCCGGCGGGGACATGGCCCCTTCCCCTTTGGTTCAATCTTCTTCCAGGTAAAGGACACTGAAGAGAAGTTGATATGGAGGTTGAATACCTACCCAGTCCAGATATCCTCTCCACCCCGACTCTCGCAGGATTTCCCCTCTCCCCCATCAATTGCCCCTCATTTTCCCCCTAAAGGTAGTGCTCTGTACCAGGGTTAAACTTCCAGAGGTCATGGAAGTGCCGGTTCAGCCTCGCATTATAGCCACCAAAGATGTACAGCTCCCCATTGTAGCCAACTGGAAGGAGAGAGGAATGTGGAGTGTGAGGACAGAGGGCGGGAAGGGGGACCCCAAAGGGACCAACAGACACTCACAGGCTGAGTGGCTCCGGCGGCCCTCAGGCAGCACGGGAGTTGGGGGACAGTCCAGCCAGGCCTCAGTCCTGGTGTCAAAGACACGGATGCGGTTGCAATAAATCTCGTTGTTGGAATGGAATGGCCCAAAGCGGTCGGCACGTCCCCCGAAGACATACATGTGACTGCCCAGCATTGTAGCCGAGTGGAAATCCCTCCAGCGCGCAGGGTTGCCCTGGGTAGGAGCAGAGAGATGAGAGGGAGGGGGTCAACATGGAGCCTAGGAGGGGATCTGCTCTCACTGAGCTTCCTATGATTTCTTCAACTGAGGGTAAGGATCTGGGAGAAAAAAGAAAGGGCAGACCTTTGTACAGATAAGGGTCCATGTCATGGTGCTGGTATCCAGCTTGTGAATGTCATTGGAAAAGCAGTCCGCCTGAGTGGGAAGAGAAAGGAAGTGAAGAAAGGAATAAAAGATGGGATCAGTGGTCACTCTCTGACCCTCCACCTGTCCCCCTCAAAACCTGCGAACAAGTCAAAGCCTCCTATCCCGCCACCCTCAATTTCCCTTTCTCCTTCTCATTCCCACCCTAAACTTCTACTTTCCTGCCAGACGTACCAGCTGCTCATAGCCCCCGAAAATGTACATGGTCTTGCCCAGGACACAAGCTGAATGTCCATCCCGGGCTCCAGGAACTGTTCCCGACACGCGGGGTGTGGACCACTTGTGAGTATCTAAAAGAGAGGAGAAGGGCCAGGTAAGCAACCGGACACCTCCTCCTAGACTCTGGGGTGCTCTATTCCCAGCCGCCCCAGCCCACATCTGTCCCCACCCACTTCCCTGAGGCATCATTTGGCAAAACACAGCCTCTCTGAGACCCATACTCACTGACATCAAAGGCATAAAGCACATTGCAGGCTCCTTCGGTGTCATTCCGCCCGCCCCAAAGGAAGACCATGTCGTCGATGAGGACGGTTGAGTGTCCATACCGCATGTAGGGTACCACAGGAGCCTGCCCACGGATGGCAGGCCTCACTGGGGGCAGCTTTGTCCAACGCAAGGACACTGTGGGCACAGTTCTGCTCAGCCCTGGAAAGCTCCCTCCCAGGCTGTCCACCTTTTCCCAAACCAGATATTCATTCCCCTGTCCCCTTTGGCCATGGGTACCACCACCAAACCTGATTCAGCGACCCGTTCCCCTCCCTGATGTGGGTACCCAGGGGTGGTCCCAGCATCAGCTTACCTGCATTGAAAATGTGCACATCAATCTGACGCAGTGTTTCATAGTCTTCACCAGAGCAGTAACCCCCGAAGGAGTATACCCGGTGCCCAACAGCCACTGCAGCATGGTTCACCCTGCGGGGCCCGCCCTCCAGGTGCACTGTCCACCGTAACATCCCCTGGGTCACTGGTTACAGCAACATGCCCCCCCGGCACGGCCTGCTGCCTCTGCTACCTGCACACAAGTTAGGGCCACAGGCTCCTCAGGCAGGGCCTTTGTCTGGCTCACCATGACTCTGCCCAGGACCAGCCCTTCACTCCAAGTGTCACCCTGATGGCCCTCCCACACCACCCGTCCAAAGCTCAGGTGGTTGGCCCTGGCCCAGGGGAGCGGCAGAGGTCAGGGAGTTTGCCCTGGCCCTGTGTTCTCCAACAGGGAAGGATGGGGCCACTCCCGACCTGATTGACAGCTCAGAATCTGCTGATCAAGGGCTCGGCACAGTCATCCTCATTTACTCATGGAGGCCCCATCCCATCCCTGGCCTGGCACAAGCTCCAAGGGCCCCCCAACTCCCTCACCCCCCAACCCTCCTTCCCAAGGCAGTGCATTCTCTTGTCTCTCTGGCTCTGCTCCGCTTACTGCCACCTCTCTAAGAATCTCTGCTCTTTAAGGTGGGGAAAGGGATCTCAAAATACTCAGGACTATTAATAGCCCAGCCAACCCCAATCGGTCCACTGAAAGCTGGCATTGGTGCTTCAAAGCAGAAAAGCTTTTAGGCCTTTAGAGTGAAAATAGTCCCCCTATCCAGGACAGGGTGGGATTGATCCAGGGCAGGGACCTCCAGGGATGGTTAGTCCCTCATAGGGAACTCCTGCCAAGCTGAGCTGTTGTCATAAGGGTCATCCAGGGCCCTTCACAGGCACTCCAAAGTTCCTTTGACAGCTGTGCCTGGTATCCTGCCAAGACCAGGAACTTAAGCCAGAAAGGTATGTGTCTGCTGGGGACTGAGGGGGTGGGGGAGAAGAGGAGGTGTTTTCCCCTCCTGCTACTTCCCCAACCCTGCTATTGTAAGGATAAACAAGCTATTTTAGCAACTCTTTTCCCACTTGGATCCCTGTTATGGGGACGGGGTAGGGTTGCATTAGAAAAGAGAAAGGAGGGTTGCCTGGGTGGCTCAGTCAGTTAAGCATCTGCCTTTGGCTCAGGTCTTGGCTCAGGTCACGATCTCTGGGTCCTGAGACACCTGAGACAGAGTCCCACAGCCGGCTCCCTACTGCCTACTCAGCGGGGAGTCTGCTTCTTCCTCTCCCTCTGCCCCTCTCCCAGCTCATGCTCACACACACTCTCTCATAAATAAAATCTTTTAAAAAGAGAGACAGAGACAGAAAGGAAACAAAAAATGTCCTTGGGCAGGACAATAAATAGACTCAGGCATGACCTGCCAACCTAGTGATAATGGGTACGTTTGAAGGCTCTGTCAAACAAATGCTTCTCCAACTGGTATTGCCCTCGCTGGCAGGCACCTGCTGTGTTTGAGTAGATCATCTGCTCCCTGTTCAGGAAGCCCTGGCAGAGGAAAGAGCCTGACAGAACCTCAGACACAGAGAAAGCAAGTAAGGGAGGCCCCTTGAAAGAAAGAGACACAGCTTTCAGCTGGCTTGCCCCCTCCCCCTTCAACCTCCCTCAAGCCCCATCCCTTGCTCTAAATAGCCAGCCTGCCAAACCTGAAATAGCCCCAGCAGGAAACCACTCTCACTTCATTATTCCTGTCCTCAATCCCAACAGATCTTGGATCTGGGCTTTCGGGAGATAGAAGGTTGAAGGTTTTAGGAATTCGAGTCTTTCATTTTCCCTCATAGCTTCCACTTCCCCTTCAGCTATGTCAAGATAAAGTAAAGAATTCACAGGAGAAGAGAGAAGCAATTCCATCCAAAGGTGGACAGAATCGTAGCTTCTTCACAAGGAAAACTCAAACTCATGGAGAAAAGCTCCCACCATCTCAGGGTCCCCGCTTATCTCTGGGTCTCCTGGATCCTTCATCACTGCTGCATTCTCCAGCTTCTTCCATTCTCTTCACGTACATACCCCCCTCTCTGGTCTCTTGCCATGTTCACTCCCCGTTTTTGGCCCTTCTTGATCTCCTGAGAGCTTTGCAGTTTTCTGCTTTTTCCTTCTCCCACCGCACCAAGCTCCACCCCGACAGCCCTCCATTTTCCCTGAGCCACCAAGGGAGAAAAAGCTAATATTCACTGACCCCTTTCGGCCAGGGATATTCCCACGCTACATGACGCTATCCCTGTCTCCTTCCAGTCGTCCCAACCTCTCCTCCCCCAGAATACTAGACCCTCCCCCCGCTTTTCTTCCATTATCCTCAGCTTCTCCTTCTCCTCATAGCCCAGTGTTTCTTCCAATTCCCTTCAGTGCCTCCGCCAGCCACCAGGTCTCCTCCATTGGTTTCCTCACCATCCTCCCCCAGCCCTTCTTTCCCCATTAACACTCTCCGTTCCCATCATCCCCCTAGTTCCCTCCCCACCCCCACCTCATTACTCTCAGGCCCCTCCCCCACGACTCCAGCTCCAGCAATGAGCGACCCCAGCCCCTCCAATTTTCCTTGTCCCTTAACCCATCCCGGGCTACCTGCCAGGCCGGGCCGGGGCGGGGCCGCGGGTCCTCGAGCTGCCTGCAGTCTAGAACCCGTTGCGCGCCAACCGACACCTCGGTCCCCAACGAGATAAACACAGCCAGCCTCGGTCCTTCCGGCGGGCGGCCGTGTGCGCACGTGCAGTCAGAGCTAAGTACCTGAAGCCTACCGGGACTTGTAGTCCACGGGTTTCCGGAGGGTCGTGAGGGGCCGAGGAGAGTGCAGGAGCCGAAGGAGATTGTGCGCATGTACGTATATGTGTCAAATCCCGTGGAGGGTCACTGGGTAATGTAGTCCTTTGTTGTCTGGGCTGGGGATGGCAAAGGCGGAGCAAGGGGCGTTCTCCTCGCCCTCGATCGCGTCAATCATGAGCACGGGGCGGGGCGGGAGGACCAAGCGCCAGAGTACGTCCTGCCTCGCCGGAAGTGAAGGTGCGGGTTCAGCCGCGGGCTCGGAGCGGGTGAGGCGCGAGGAAACACCGGCGCCTAGAATCGGTGGGGGCGGGTGGCGGACGCCGCAGCTGGGGCCATTAGAGGGGAGCCCCTGGGGCCTGAAGGGCGTTTGTCAGGCGGTACAGAAGGGAACCCCTTGGAGAGGGGAGAAGGGGGCGGGTACGCCCTGTCTAGGGGAACATGTTTGGCGACCCACAGTTCCCAAGTCGAGGACGGGTAGGGGAGGGCGGGGTTCTGGACGGAGTGTCTTTTGGGAGGTGGCGTGTTCGGGCTGTTATTTAAGAATTGGCAGAGCAAGTGGGGTGGGCCTCGGTTCAAGATATGAGTCGATTTAGAAGGTGGAGGGCCCAGGAGAGGGTGGGGTGCAGGAAGCTTGGGAGCGTTTGAACGTTTTGCGGGCCCAGGAGACCTCAAGGAACTGGATGAGGGGCCGAATGTGGACCAAATTTCATCCGATCCCTATCCTCCTGCCTCCCTGTTTTTGCAGCCCCTGCCCGGATGGCAGCAGTAGTTCTAGGGGGAGACACCATGGGCCCCGAGCGTATCTTCCCCAACCAGACTGAGGAACTAGGACCGCATCAGGGCCCTACGGAAGGCACTGGGGATTGGAGCAGCGAGGAGCCTGAGGAAGAGCAGGAGGAAACGGGGGCAGGCCCAGCTGGTTACTCCTATCAGCCCCTGAACCAAGAGCCTGAACAAGAGGAGGTGGAGCTGGCACCGGTGGGGGATGGAGAAGATGTAGTTGCTGATATTCAGGATCGGATCCAGGTATGGTGGAGGAGGCCCTGTTCTGGCCAGGTGAAGGTGGGATCCCTGAAGAGCTGGCCCTGAGCTGTCTTCTCTGGCTCTGCAGGCCCTGGGGCTTCATTTGCCAGACCCACCATTAGAGAGCGAGGATGAAGAGGAGGAGGGAGCTACAGGATTGAGCAACCACAGCTCTATTCCCATGGACCCGGGTAAAGCGAACATTCTTTCATTCTATAATAATGATGGAGGAAAGGGACTGGTCAGACCCAGTAAAGGGAAGTCACAGAGGAACACCCTGATCCTGAAATGATAGTTTGTAATCTAAAATTTTACAGACTTTGGAATCCAGGTGAAATGCTATTGTGCTAGACTTGGGTGGTGGGCAGGCTTGCCTGGAAATAACAAGACAGATTTGGTTGCCCTCCGAGCCCAAGGGTTATGGGTTAATTCAAGGAATGGGGAGCAGAGCTGGTACCATAGTTTCTATCCCCTAACTGTTCTCTGTGATTTCAGAACATGTGGAGCTGGTGAAAAGGACAATGGCTGGAGTAAGCCTGCCTGCGCCAGGGGTTCCGGCCTGGGCTCGGGAGATATCAGATGCCCAGTGGGAAGATGTGGTACAGAAGGCCCTCCAAGCCCGGCAGGGGGCCCCAGCCTGGAAGTGACTAGCCTGAGAGCTGCCTTATCCCCTTGCATTCCAGGCCAGAACCAGCACAGGACTGAACATATCCCTGGTTGTAACATCCATCTCCATCTTTCCCATCTCCCTTTCCACATCAAGGCAAATCAGACTTCTTCTCAGAGACCCACTTTATTCAGTTCTGTACATATGGGGACATCGGCCCAAGCCCAACCCATCTTCGCATGTATCGCTCTGTGGAGAATAAAGCACCCTATGTACACAGCCAAAAGCTGCACTGCCTGTGCCCCTGGGACCTGGGTCCGGCCCTCCTCAGCCCCTCGCCCTTCCAAGGTGTCCAGCAGGGACAAGTGGGGGCCTGCCCATCATCAGCACCAACCAGGAAATAAACAGGTGCTGAGGAAGCCATGCTCAGGGCACTGTGCCCTGCTGCCTCCTGGCTTTGGGAGCCAACAGCCAGGGAAAACAGTCAGCCCCAGGGTGGTCCCTTCCATGTCTGTGATCCCAGGGCTGCTGCTCATCAAAGAGGGGGCACAGGGTAGGGTGTTTGTTCACCCCCTTCTCTTGGTCCATCTGGGCCCTATATTCATCACCTGTGGTCCACAGCCTATGCTTTTCTCCTTTTGACCTCCCATGTGATCTTGGTCAGGCAGGGGTTAAAGAAAATAATTCAGCCCCATCAGCCTGCTCACTGCTGGGACTGGGGGCCTATTTGTGCCTGTTGGGGGTTGGCTCCCCTCCAGCTACTCCAGGGGCCAATGGGGCCTGACCTAACTTTGGTGAGAGTAATCTGCTGCTCCCTATGTGCTTCAGGGGAGGGAGCAAAGGAAAGACACCTGGAGTTCAAAAGAGGATGAAGGGAAGGGGAGAGGAGCGTTATGTATTCCTGTGTGTATTTCTCAGAGCAGCCTCAAGTAGCTGTGGGGTTAGGAGCAGGAGGGGGACAGGCATCCCCAAGTTGTCTGAGCGCTGAGGATCTCAGTGCTCAACCTGTCTGTACTAGCCACAGGGAGGCATGAACACATCTGGGGGAGAAGAGAGACCACTGTATAAGGGTCCCCACTTCAAGTGCTGCATCCCCTCCCTAGAGTAGCTAGAGAGGCACTGCCTTGCCCCAAGTCAGCCAGTGGGGAGCAGAGGGTGAAGGGCTAGGGCAGCGTCCCAGGGCTGAGTGGGCTGTGGCCCTGCGGAAGGATGGTGAGGGGGTCAGAGAGCCTCCTGGCTGGCAGTTAGGAATTCTTCCGCCCGCTTGTGTGCCTCCAGCGCCTTGATGGTGTACACGTCCTGGGGCAGCTCTGACTTCCGCCGAAGCAGCACCTTCTCCTTCTTGATGTCCTTGAGCATCTGCGTGTGGGTACCAAGATGGTGAGGGATGCTGGTCAATTCCCAAGAGATTCTATGGTTTCCTCCCCTTATTCCTGGGCTCTGCTACTCCCATCTCCTCTCCCTTCCAGAGCTTTTATTTCTGCTCCCCACTCCCTCTGTGCCTTCCCACCTGCACAGCCTCTGTCTCCACTGTCCTCTTCAGAAGCTGGATGTCCTCTGCCGTGGGGGTCTCTGTCTCCATCGAGTACACAGGAGGCAGTGGTGGAGGTGCTCGAAACATGGGATACTGAGTAAGGAAAGGAGAGGCACGGGCAGGTTGTGAGAGCCACTTCAGAAGTTGGTGGACCTGTCTGCTTCGTGTTCCTCCTCAAACAAACCCTCCCTCGGCCAAACTGGGCCCTGGAGTTCGGGGCAATAACAGCAAAACCTCACCTGGGGATTAAGTCGGGCCAGCTCCTCAATCTTTTGCCACATCTCTTCCCTTTCCTTCATTCGGAACCGGCCCCTAAGGGAGCAAGGACAGGATTGGAGGAGGGGAGTGGGCTTGAGAGAGAACCAGAGGGACCCCAGGGGTGAAGATGGAGGCCCCCAGGTAGAGAGAGACTCACTTCTGTTTCTCTGCCTTATACTGTTGCGTGCAGTCATCAAACAGCTTCTGGTTCATCTCCATAAACAGCTTCAATGCGTTGTAGATCAGTCCATGGATTGTCCTGCCGCCAGGAAGAAGGATCGGGTATAGGAGGTCTTACCAACGCTGAGGGCGGTGCTCTCTCCCAGGAGGAGTCTCTGCTAAGAGTTTTTGGAGACCTCTGCAGCGTAAGCTGCTTTCTCTAGCCAAATCATGTGACTGGACTGGCATTTCAGGGTCTTTATAGCTATTGGTCCGCCTGTCTGTCCTTCCCTCACCCCATGCTCCAAGACCTACCTTCTTCCCAACGCTTCCTACCCTCTGGCCTACGCTAATGGTCTCCCCGCAGCAGGGTGGACGGTATCGGCACCACAGTGCACTTGTGTTCAGCAGGAAAGCCTCTACAAGGCTGGGATTCAGCACAGGCTACAAAGATCACATGGGCTTCTCAGAGCACATCATGAGGTCTCCAAAGCCACCCACTATCTGGCCATAGAAAGGATACGAGCCCTGCTCTGCTGTATGGTATCACAGTCCTCTCACAGAGCTGTCCCCTCGCTGGGCAGGTCCTCAAGGGCCTATCAGCGTGCGGTGAGCACCAGCCCCCCTGCTCGGTGGCCAGATGAGGCCCTCTGGCTCTTTGGTTCTTCCCCACACTTACAGGGTCCCAAACCAGAGCTCCACCACCCAGCCCTGCCCCAGCCCCGTACTTGTTCCAGTGGCTCTTGGAGTTCCTGTAGAGGGCAGGGAACATGATGGGGAGGACTCGGGCAGCATTGTCACTTATCAGGCTCATGATGTACTCATTGTTCCAGTAATAGAGGGCGCGCTCTGCCACCTGGTGGGGACAGGTGGGACTCAGCAGGGACACGGATAGCTCTGCTTAAAACCCTCCCCAATTTCTGGGAGGCAGGGGACAGGGATGTGCAGGTCAGCGTCTCACCTGGAAATGGGGGCTGGAGACACACTTGGCAAGCTGGCGGAAGAGTGGTTCCATCACTTTGCTGAACTCCGAAGGTTCAATGACATCCAGAATCTCCTCTAGCTCATTCAGGAACATGACTTCCTTGGGGCTGTGGGTCTTGGGCCAGAACTTGAGAAGTCCTACAATCACCTGTGAGGAGGGCACAGGGATAAAATTCTCCCTCAACACCTGCCTGCCTCTGCCAGAAGTCTTCCAGCCCCTCCCCCGACTTGGGTGGGCACTGCTTGGGTGGCCTCCCCTTAACTGCTCACGTTTCTCTGACCGGGATCTGTTTCCTACGTATACATAGGCTCTACTCTTCCTTCAGAGAGGAAAGCGTGTCACCTCTTGGGTCACATCCCTCTTGAGCCCCTGCTTATGGCATTACTTGATAGGCAGACTGGCAAGTCTAACTGACAAGAAGAGGTGTCCTGGGGCTGGGAAGGGGAATTACCGGCTCCGTGAGACTGCTTTCCTTCTCCAGGAACTGTACCACGCAGTAAGCCAGCTGCAAAAGGTTGAAGCAGGAAGGCGGTGAGGTGCAGGGCCCAGGTCTCAGGTCAGGGACAGAAGCAAGAGCCCAGAATGGAAGAAGAGGTGTACCGAGGAATTACCCACCCACTCCTTCTGCCACCCCCATCCCAGCTGGAATATCTTCCCCTCCCCCTCTTTTCTCTGCTGCCAGAGTCAGGAATCATCAGGAGGAAGGCAGCTCACCTGAGGGTGGTAGACACTCAGGGACTTGACCTTGTGAAGGGGAAGCAGGACACGGATGAGGAACATCTTGTGCTCTTCCTTAAGGGGCAAGGCAAAGCCGTTGATGATGCTAGGAATTATGAGAGGCTTGTTAGGACCAAAGGACGGGTCAAGTTCAGTGCTCCAATCCCTCCAGCCTCTGGGCATGCGTCCCCCCACCCCACCTCTCACCTGCCAAGAATCTCTAGGAGCTCAGCAATTCCGTTGTGATGTTCTGTCTCATAGATGAACCTGAGGGAAGAAAGAAAGGCTCTCCTGATAATCCCTGATGTCCCTCCAGCACTCTGCAGAGTCCTCCTACCTCCCTGCTCCCACCCCCACTTAGCAGGGCTTGCTTTGCTCCTAAGCCTGGCTTCTGGCCTCACCTGTAGAAGATGTGGTTGATCTGCCGACGGATATAAGCCCGGAGCCCCAAAAACTTGCCATAGATGCGATGTAAGATGGTCTTGAGGAAGTCCCGCTCTCGAGGATCCTCACTGTCAAACAGGTCCAAGAGCTGGGAGCCGGCGACGGGAAAGGCAGTTGAGTTGAGGTAGGAGCCAGGGAGGGCTAGGGTGACACGGGGTCCTAGCCAGGGGACAGCTAGAGATTCTCTGGATGGGGGGCATGGGGACAAGTCTCTGGCAAGCAGAGACACAGCTCTCCCCAGGGCAATGTCTGGATACGCACGTTTACGTGCCCCACTGCCGGGGAAGAGGTAACTGTTGCTTGTTTCCTTCAGTTATGCTGGAAGCTTCCCAAGAGCAGAGAGGTTTGTTTATCCCTCCCACCACCACCTGTCCCTTTGTACCAGACCCAGCTGAAAGCCCATCTATTCAACAGATGGAGAAGGAGCAGGGCTGCCTCAAGGGGGCGTGGGGCTAGAGTTCATGGACTAGAAGGAGGGCAGGACAGGGACTTCAGGGACTCACAGCAAGGACAAACTTCTGGTCGATATACTTCTTTGCTATGTTTGGCTGGAAATCAGGAGACTCAAGGAAACGTAAGAAGAACTCATACACGAGCTGTTGGGGGCAATGAGCATCCGTTTAGGCGGAGTTCCCCAAGGTCTGAGAGATCCCCACTAGCTGCAGGTCCCCGAGCACCCCATCCCCTGTAGCCAGGCCACACTGCCCCCTCCCTCTGATACCTGCAGGTGCGGCCAGGCGGCTTCCAGGGTGGGCTCATCCTCTTCTGGGTCAAACTCAGCCCCAGTGGGGTTTGATGAAGGTGGCAGCGTCCGGAAGAGGTTCACTGAAAACTGAGCGGTAGGACCCAGGTGAGCGCTCCTGTTGGGCTTCTCCACAGCCACGGTCCCTCCCCACTCACCCCATTGCCCCATGCCCACCATGGTGACTGCCTCAGGGTAGATGGCCTCAGTGACAACATCGCGGCTATGGGTGATGTACTCCACCATCTCGTTGAGTCCTGCCCGCTTCACCTCCTTGAATTTGAGGTCACTGAGCGGATCTGACACAAAGTCAAAGAGGACGCAGCACTGGCGCAGCTTCTGGATAAAGAGCTCCTCCCGCTCCTGGGTGGGCGAATCTGGGGGCAGGGAGGCAACAGTCACACTCTCGTCCCCAGCCCTTCACTGCCCTGTGCTACTAGCCTTACAAGGTTTTCCCCTACACCGACCTGCCCCCCAACCCAGCCCTGGTGGAACTCCCTCTCATATTCTCTAGAACTTCCATCCCTCCAAAATACCCCAAAAGCCTCCATCAGCCAGTGCCCCCGGGAACCCCTAGGCCTGGTGTACCAGCGCCCTTGACCTTTTCCAAGTACCTTTCAGGGCAGGGAGCTTCTGCAACTCCCGGTTCTTGCTGAGATTGAAGCGGGATGAGCTTTGCCGTCGCTCCTTCTTGACAATCTGGGGCCCTCCGGAGTACTTGATTTTGCTGAGCTGCGTCGGGGGTGGCGTGCTGTTGCTGGGACGCTTGTTGGATGATGGGGGCTGGGGCTGGGGCTGGGGCTGCGGCTGTGGCTGCGGCTGGGACTGGGCCTAGTCAAACAAGTGGCTGGTTGGAGTCGGCTCCCCAAGGTATGCCTACCACCCTGGGCCGCTGCCCATTCCACCCCCCCAACACCCCCCCCCCATCCATCTTTGCCTGTGCAGGCCTGGGTAGCCACGCAGCTGTCTCCCGCCCTGGAGCAGCACCAGTCAGCATCAGAGATAGCTAAGGTCTATTATCCCTAGAAGAGAGGGGTCGAGAAGCTGTGTCTTCCAAAATGATGCCCACTGCCTGGGCATCAAGAGCCTTCAAAATGCTTGTTCTGGTTCACGAACAGGCAAATCTAATTGATGAACTGATGGTACCAGAAGGCAGAAAAGTGGCTGTCTCTCCAGAGGAGGGCTGGCGGGGGTATGGGCTTAACTGAGAAGGGCCCTGAGGAACATTCTGAATAATGGAAATATTCTCTCTCTTAACTGGATCTGGGAGGTGGGTCCTAGCGGAAACACAGGTGAAAAGTCATTAAGCAACACATGTGAGATTAGTGTACTTTACTGCTTTACTGACTGAGTCACATTCTTCGGTTCAAGGTTAAAAGAAACACCGCCCCCAATAAAAAAGTTCAAAGAAATTTATTCTTATGTCTCAGTAGTTTTAACTATGAAAAATATAGCTTAAGAAAATCCTACAGGGGTGCCTGGGTGGCTCAGTTGGTTGAGTGTCTGGCTTTTGGTTTTGGCTCAGGTCACTGTCTCAGGGTCCTGAGATGGAGCACTCGGTCGGAAGTCTGCTTGAGATTCTCTCTCTCCACCTCCCCCATCCCACAAGCACATATGTGCACTCTCTCTCGCAAATAAACAAGTAAAACTTAAAAAAAAAAAAAAGAGGGGTGCCTGGGTGGCTCAGTCAGTTAAGCATCTGCCTTTGGTTCAGGTCATGATTGCAGGGCCCTGGGATCAAGTCCTGCACCAGGCTCCCTCCTCAGCGGGGAGCCTGTTTCTCCCTCTGCCTGATGCTCCCCTTCTTACCCTCTATCTCTCTGACAATAACAAAATCTTTAAAAAAAAAAAAAAAGAAAAGAAAAATCTTACATACAAAAGAAGGCTTTTGTGTACTCTCTTTTTTTTTTTTAAAGATTTTATTTACTTGACAGACAGAGATCATAAGCAGGCAGAGAGACAGGCAGAGAGGAGGAAGCAGGCTCCCCGCTGAGCAGAGAGCCCGATGTGGGGCTCGATCCCAGGACCCTGAGATCATGACCCGAGCCGAAGGCAGAGGCTTTAACCCACTGAGCCACCCAGGCACCCCTTTTGTGTACTTTCTTTACAGCGCTATTTATAAAAGCAAATAAATAAATGGATGGAGGGATGGAAGGAAAATCATGGGAGTTAAAATTGTGTTTATAAAAACTATGTACTAAATGTAATCATACATGGTTCAGCTCTGGAAAACATTTACATAGTCATAGTAATTTGCCCAAAATTGGTGATAAGTATTTTGGGAGCATGGGAAATGTCTGTGTTGGTGATATAAGATGCTGAGGCCTTAATTTTCCATAGTAGAAAGTCAAGAGATAATATCTAACACTCAAAAATTAAAGAGGGGTGCTTGAGTGCCTCGGTGGGTTAAGCCTCTGCCTTCAGCTCAGGTCATGATCTCAGGGTCCTGGGATCGAGCCCCGTATCAGGCTCTCTGCTCAGCAGGGAGCCTGCTTCCCCCCCCACTCCCTCTGCCTGCTGTTCTGCCGACTTATGATCTCTCTCTCTGTCAAATAAATAAGTAAAATCTTAAAAAAAAAAAAAAAAAAAGAAAAGAAAAATTAAAGAACAAAAAGTAGTAAAAGAATCTTATTTGGAAGCACAGAAGTCAATTTCCAAGGAAAGGGGAGTTGAAAGGTGTCTCCAGAGAGCAATAGGAGAGCGGGGGGCTAGGCAGGCGCCGCTCTGTTCATTACAAGGCCAAGGGTACTACCTGACTTTCCTGACAATGTACATGTTGTCATGTTGATAAAAATTTTAAGATAAAACGAAGCTGAAAACTATGTAATGACAGAAAATTGCTTCCTATGCTAAGGTAAATAAGGATAATGCAAAACTGTACAAGCAGAATGAGCTCACCCACATTGTACCACATGCACAAAACCAAAACCCAGTGCAGAAAGAAAAAACAAGAGCAAGTCTGCCACGGTGTTCATGACTATCTCCCGTTGTAGCACAATGATACAGGACTTTTCATCTTTTCTAAATGTTCTGCCGGCTGACCCTTTTATATAATTGGAGAAAAACTGCTGATTTTTTAAAGCTGTGTCTCTACTTTCTCCCAGACGCAGGTGTGGGAGCCCCACAAAGCCCATCTTCAGACGGCTACATACAGGTGTGTGGCTGTCCGCCCCCAGGTCCTGCCAGGTAACCACCTGCGGGGAGAGGGCAGAGGCAAAGCCACAGGACAGCTTGCCCCCAGAGACTGCAACAGGACCAGAGGACTGAGGCCATGCCCAGCTGGGTACCCACAGGAGAAGCTGACCTTCTGTCCTCATACCTGCCATCCCCACCGGCTCTCCAGTCTCCTCCCCAAACTCTGACTTCCTACCACAGGAATGGGAAAATGAGAAATTCTCTGGGGTAGGGGGAAGGGGAGGAGGACAGAAATGCTATGCTTTGCAGGCTCTGAATTTTTTTTATAGAAACAATTATGTCAAGCTTGTGACCTATCTGGGGATCAGAGGAGAAGAGAGATGTACTGGATCCAGCCTGGGGCAGGCCTGTGGGTCCAGGGTAGCTCATTACCTTTTTGGCCATCTGGTCTTCTCCTCCACCTGAAACGACTGCTCCAGACATTAACCTGACTAGGGGAGTGCAAGGAAATGGGGCAAGAGCAGCCGCCATACTCGTCTTCTGCTGTGACCAGCGTGCGGCCAGCGTGATTTGGGGCAGACTGTGCAAGGCGCCCTGGCGTCTGGGGTCTCTCTTCTGGCATATGGCGGATGGGTCATACCTCAGTGAGGGATAGGGGAGAGAGGCAGAAGGGTGGGATACCAGAGCCCGGTGTGTGTCAGACCCATCCCTGCTTCCGGCCTTAATTTCCCTGTTGTAGGAACAACCAAACCCTTATCTGTGGAGCTTAGTGGTCAAGAATACAGACTCATGCTAAGACTGCCTGGGTTTGACTCCTGCTCTGTCATTTATTAGCCCAGTAACCTCCAGAAAGTCATACAGTCTGCCTGCCTCAGTCTCCTCATCTGTAAAGTGGGGATGACAATAGTACCTACCTCATAAGGTTGTAATAAGGATTTAAGGGAACATTATATGACTCACAGTTTTTATAAGAAATGTCTTCTACTATTATCACAATTAATTATTTCCCATCCCTGGATTTTAGGAATGCAACCTGGAAATTCCTCAAACTAGCACACCTCAAAAGTTCCTATGGGTCCACTGTCTTCCCTGGTCTAAAATGGGGGAAACCAAGAGCACCTGGGTGGTTCAGTCAGTTAAGCATCTGACTCTTGTTTTCAGCTCATGATCTCAGGGTTGTGAGACTGAGCCCCGTGTTGGGCTCCATGCTGGGCTTGGAACCTGCCTAAGATTCTCTCTCTCCCTCTCCCTCTGCCCCTCCCTGCCTTTTCTCTCCCTCTCTAAAAAGAATAAATACCATGGGGGCACCCAAGAAAGCATTTCATCTTTTAAAGACACATTTAAGTTCCATCCTCTTCCAAAAAGCCTTCTCAACTCCAACCCTGCAGTGTCCAGTCCCTGCCCTTGACCTCTTGACACTACTTGTCTGTTTCACTGGTTCTGGGATCATCCCCAGTGATGTCTCTTGCTTGGTGTGTTCACATGTCCAACTAGGTAAGTTCCCTGAAAGCCAGGACCCTGGTTTGCACTCCTCTGGATCCCCTCAGCACTGGCACCTAACAGTCATTCCATGAAGGTCTGGACGGTTGACTGACAGGGGGCCAAGCCCAGGCCTTTCCTGTCCCAAGCTGGGACCTATCAGAACAGAACACTGTGCGGTGTCAGGAGCAGAGGAGGAGGGAAGAACATTAGTGATACCAGGGCCAAGGGCTCAGAAGAACAAAATTCTAAGGAAGAACATATCTCTCTCTGTCCTCCCAGATTAAGACAGACCCCTGCACCTCCATAAGCCTCACACAGAGGAGAGGTCCAGGGAAAGCAGGCACTGGACCCAGAAAGGGAGAAGCAAAGCCTCAATTTTCTCTGTTAACAGAGAAATGAACTAATCTCCAAGTAAGGTTAAGAGAACAGAGGGCTGCATGGCTAAAAATCAAAGTTTAAAAATCAAAGTTTAAAAAAAACAGGTTGATGCCTAAGGTCTCTTCCCTACTTAGGATTGCATCACTGAAGGTGGGGGAGGCCCGAGAGCAGCTGAGCTCAGCCTGCCCCACCACAGCCCATCCCACCGGGCCACCCTGGTTTTGTAAGGACCCTTGGCTCCCAGGCCCCAGACACAAGAAGCATCTGACAGACAGCTTGTCCAGCCAGCAGCACCGGGCTGCCAAGCGCCAGTGAGGCATTCCTGGTCTTTTCATTCTTCCCTGGGAAACATGCTTGTCAGAAGGGATGTATGGGGCTGTGCCAGCGACTCACTTCATGTTCAACTCTTTCTCCTAAAAGCTTCAGCTTTTTTTTTTTAACATGTTTTTTAAAGATTTTATTTTTTAGTAATCTCTATACCCAACCATGGAGCTTGAACTTACAACCCCAAGATTAAGAGCAGCAGGCTCTGCTGACGGAGCCAGCCAGGCGCCTAGTAAAAGCCTCAGTTTGTTTTTTTTTTTAAGATTTTATTTATTTGAGAGAGAGAGAGAGAGCACACTAGAGGGGGAGAAGCAGAGGGACAGGGACAAGCAGACTCTGTGCTGAGCTCAGAGCCTGAGGTGGGGCTCGATCCCATGACCCTGAGATCACGCCCTGAGCCAAAATCAGGAGTCAGACACCTAACTGGCTAAGCCACCCAGGTGCCCCAAAGCTTCAGCTTTTGACTCCTCTACTGACCCGGGCTGGAGGTGGGAAGCAGGTGAGTCCCCTGGAGAACCTTCTGCAACCCTCCCAGCATGGGTGGACACTGACCAGAGGCAAGCCAGCCAACCCGCTCCCCACCCCTTACTGGTTCTGCCTGGTCCCACTTCTGAGACTATGTCATGGCCAACTCCTCTGCCTGAGCTCCCTGTCCTCCCACTTCCAAGAAGCATTCCCAGATTCAGGCCTCCAGCAGTCAAGTGGGACTTCAAATTTAGGCACCAAGCTCACTTTTAATAAGAGACTGCAACTAAACTTGCCCACTCTGAACCAATCCTAGTCCAAACTGATCCTAACACAGCCACCATTAGTAACCAAACCCAAATATTTAAACCGGAAGCAGGAGACAGAAATACAAATTAAGCACTATAGAAAGTATTATGGCACGGGGCGTCTGGGTGGCTCAGTCATTGTTAAGCGTCTGCCTTCGGCTCAGGTCATGATCCCAGGGTTCTGGGATTGAGCCCCAGTTCGGGCTCCCTGCTCCATAGGAGGTCTGCTTCTCCCTCTCTCTGTCAAATAAGTAAATAAAATCTTCAAAAAAAAAAAAGAAAGAAGGAAAGAAAGAAAGAAAGAAAAACGCAAAGATTAACATCACTGCTTTTGCTTAACAAATTAACTAGTCAAATAAAGATCATTTTCGTGTAAAAGCCCCAAGACCGCAGGGGCATTCTCTCCTCTCCAGAGCTCCATCTAGCTGCGCTTCATTATTTTCTCCCTTTATTGACTAAAGTCATGCTAAGCCTTAGAGATTAAAAGGTGGCCCCTGTCCTCAGAGAGCTCACAGTCCAGTGGGCGAGACCAACACGCCGGCAGCTCTCAGGGGAATGAAAAAGCAGAGAGGGCCACCACAGATCTGGGAACACAGGCTCCGGCTGAACAATTAGCGAAAGCACTCCTGCAGGTGTGACTTCTGACTTGGCTCTCAAAGGACACACTTGAGTTCAGCAGGCAAAGAAAGAGCACAGGAAAATAAAGTCATCCACGCCAGCGGAATCTCATCAGTAAGGGCCCAGAGTTATAAAAGGGCTTGTATCGGAGGATGGGAAGTCCAGTGGGGCTGAGAAACCAGGATGGGAGCTGGAAGAATGGGGTGGGGCCAGCTCACAGGGGTCCAGAGTGTGAATCTGAACTGTAACCTGTAAGCAGTGAGATGCCAACAGAGCTTTTTTTTTTTTTTTAAAGATTTTATTTATTTATTTGACAGAGAGCACATGCACAAAAGCAGGGGGAGCGGCAGCAGCTGGAGAGGGAGAAGCAGGCTCCCTGCTGAGCAGGGAGCCTGATTCGGGACTCAACTCCAGGGTCCTGGGACCATGACCTGAGCCTAAGGCAGACACTTAACCGATGGAACCACGCAGGCACCCCAACAGAGCCTTTTAAATTCAGGATTGATAAGACAAAAAAATGTTTTTAGGTTAACAACTCTGGCTACTGGGAGGACAGGCTGAAGTGGGTGAGATTGGGATAGAGTCTTCCTCCCTCTGTCCCCGCTCCCAGAACTCAGGACGGGGCACAGGATATAAAAGGGTCCAGGGCAATGAGCTATTCTCTCCATAGAGAGACCAGGAAGGACCGCTGCCTGCAGCAGTGGGTCAAAAGGGAGCCTGACCCCATCTCTCAAGCTCCTTTCCGCTCTAAGACTCTTCAATAACCTCAGAGCCAGTGTATCAGGTCAGTAAGAACCCGGGAGAATTGGCTCCTGGGCCACACCACACCAGGCTGCATTCCAGCTCAACTGTTTACTTGCTGAGTAGAAGCTATTTAACCTCACTAAGCCTCAGTTCCATCTGTGAAATGGGATGATGACGATAATGGAATGACCTCAGGGGAGTGTTGTCTAGATTAAATGAGATTAAAAGATTAAATGCAAGCAAAGGTCTGGGGCGCCTGGGTGGCTCAGTGGGTTAAAGCCTCTGACTTCGGCTCAGGTCATGGTCTCAGGGTCCTGGGATCGAGCCCCACATCGGGCTCTCTGCTCAGTGGGGAGCCTGCTTCCTCCTCTCTCCCTGCCTGCCACTCTGACTACTTGTAATCTCTGTCTATCAAATAAATAAAATCTTTAAAAAAAAAATGCAAGCAAAGGTCTGAGGACAGAGCCTGGGAAATTGAACAGTGTGTGTCCTCAAATTCAAGTCAACCCAACACCTGTGAACACGACCTTATTTGGAAACAGGGTCTTCGAAGACATAATCAAGTTGGGGTGGGCCTTAAATCCCATACAGCTAGTGTCCTCATAAGAAGAGGGCAATGCAGGGGCGCCTGGGTGGCTCAATCGGTTGAGCCTCCGACTCTTGATTTTGGCTCAGGTCATGCTCTCAGGGCCCTGGGATCAAGCCTGGCGTTGGACTTCCCGCTCGGAGTCGAGTCTGCTTATCTCCCTCTCCCTCTGCCACTCCCCCTGATTGCATTTTCTCTCCCTCACAAATGAATAAATAAATCTTAAAAAAAAAAAGAAGAAGAAGAAGAAGAAGGAAAGGTGAACAGAGAGACATAGAAAAACAGGAAAGAACCCTATGTGAAGACTGAGGAGGAGACTGGAATGATCTATCCATAAGCCAAGGAACACCAAGGATTGTTGAAAACCACCAGAAGCTAGGGAAAGAGGCATGGGAGAAGACTCTTCCCTGGAACCTCAGAGAGACACGGCCTGCTGACATGTCAATTTCAGATTTCTGGCCTCCAGAACCATGAGAGGATCAATCTCTGTCATTTTTTTTTTAAGATTTTATTTATTTATTTGACAGACAGAGATCACAAGTAGGCAGAGAGGCAGGCAGAGAGAGAGTTGGGGAAGCAGGCTCCCCGCTGAGCAGAGAGCCTGATGAGGGGCTTGATCCCAGGACCCTGGGATCGTAACCTGAGCCAAAGGCAGAGGCTTAACCCACTGAGCCACCCAGGCGCCCCAATTTCTGTTATTTTAAGCCACCTCGTCTCTGGGCATGTGTAATGGCTGCCCTGGGACCCTGACACACAAGTAACTACCCAATAAAATAAATGGTGGCTGCTATCATTATTAGAATCAATTGAAAAGCCTCTGGCAAATGCATGACCCAGGGTAAAAGAGCCCCAAACTCTGCACTAGAAAAAGCAAGGGAAGGACTGTGCCAAACGGCTTTGGAGGACCTGAGCCTGGTAGCCCGGCCCCCAACTTTTCCACCATCCCTCTGCCCGGGGCCCCATGGACAAGCCTGGAAAATCATGCACAGTTCCCGCCGCTGCCTCCTACAGGGGAGCCCTGGGCAACGTTTCACAGAACAGAGCCCAAGGCGAACTCAGCACTCTCCTCTTTCAGAAAGGCCTCATTCTTATCGACCCACTGCCTTTAACCCATGTTTCCAGAACGGCAGTGGAGAGAAATCCCCACAGTTGGTCTCAGCATCTTTCTTAGCCTGTTTGAGCTTTCATTTTCCTACCTATGAAAGGAGACGGTTAGACTCTAAGGTCGCCTCCAGCACTTTTCTGAAGTTGACTGGTTTGCTTATTGGTCACTAATGCATTCAAATACAGGTACTTCTGGTGTGCCAGGCCCTTCAGCATGGGAGGGGAGCCTCACAGAGCTCACTGCTGACACAAGGGTTCAAACTGATGAACAACGAATTTACATCAAATTGTTTAACTACAAAAAAAAAAAAAAAAAAAAAAAATTGTTTAACTACAGCTGTGGTTCATCGCTGCCCCGACCACGTCCTGTTGGGGAGGGATAGGGAGGTGGTCAAGAAAGGCTGCTTTTAGGACAAGACATCCAGTCTACCTAGTAACCAAACAAGTGGGAGTTAGTTAGGCAAGAGATGAGAACGGCCCTCTAACTATTCCTTTCTGTCCCTTTAAATCCTGTTTCTAAGTCCCTCTTGCTGCTTTGAATGTCGGTTGCCAGCTCCCAGCCACCTCCCTGTGGGTCCCACAGATGTCACCATTCCTAAAGGGGAGACTGAGCCCAGAGGAGTGTTGCCCAGGAGCGCTATTTATTAAGAACCAAGTGCATGAGGACACCTGGCTGGGTCAGTCGGTAGAAGCATGTAATGCCTGATCTCGAGGTCATGAGTTCAAGCCCCACATTAGGTGTAGAGATTACTTCTTCTTTTTTTTTTTTTTTTTAAGATTTTATTTATTTATTTGACAGAGAGAGAGAGAGCACGCGTGCATGCACAAGCAGAGGGAGTGGCTGGCAGAGGGAGAAGCAGGCACCCCGCTGAGCAAGGAGCCTGATGTCAGACTCAATCCCAGAACCCTGAGATCATGACCTGAGCCAAAGGCAGATGCTTTACTGACTGAGCCACCCAGGCATCTCTAGAGGTTACTTTAAAAAAAAGTTAATAGGGGCGCCTGGGTGGCTCAGTGGGTTAAAGCCTCTGCCTTCAGCTCAGGTCATGATCCCAGGGTCCTGGGATCGAGCCCCGCATCGGGCTCTCTGCTCCGCAGGGAGCCTGCCTCCACCTCTCTCTCTGCCTGCCTCTCTGCCTACTTGTGATCTCTGTCTGTCAAATAAATAAATAAAATCTTTAAAAAAAAATAAAAAAATAAAAAAATTTAAAAAAGTTAATAAATATAAACACCCCGACCTCCAAAAAAAGACCCAATGCATGAGCATAGAGGTACGTGGAAAAAGCAATGTACCAGCTCCAGCACACCCAGCTCCTCCCCTCAGAGTCCATAGTCTGGTGGAGAGAAACACATGTTTGACAAATAGTTACAACACCAAGTGATAAGGCCTATCCTAGAGACACGCTCAGATTACTGCATAAGTGCAGAGGAAGGAGGAATTCATATTTTGTGGTCCCCACTCCCCTTGTTTGTAAAATGGGGAAAACCTACCCTTCTTCTTCTGATGACTTAAGTGAGGCCTAAAACGACGGTCAGAGGTGTGAAAAGTGCTTGGATCTCTTTAGAGGTGACAGGGACCAGAAGTACCCAGAAAAAGCCAAAACCAGGGTTAACCCCAAACACTTGTTAATTGATGTCTTCTTCCCAAAAACCCCACAAGCTGTGCCCATAACTGGAGAGCTATTTCCTGTTGTCCTCCAACCCTCTGAACAGTTCAGAACAGGACAGAAGAAGCAGAGAAAACAAGGATCACCAATTTCTGAGTAACACAGGTACTTGCTCAACGTGTCCCCGGGCCTGGCCACCATCTTAAACATCTCACTTTGCACACTCCTGAACTTTCCTGGACATACTCTGGACTTAAGTCTCTCCACCCTCCAGTGCTCTTTCGGCTTGCCATTTATGGCTTTACAGCCCTAGATTGCCAAGCTGTGCATGACCATCCTTTAGCAGCTCCTCTACAATCAGAACCAAGGGCAGTGGGCCCAGCCCTGTCTGCAGTGTGGGGACACCAGCCTCTCCCCACCCCCATGCCCTACCCTGAGCCTTGCTGAAGCCACTCATCCCCCACTGAGCACCCGTGTACTTTTTCCCCTTCTCCCCAGGCCCTGATACCCTTAGCTTGCTGCCTAAGGAGAAAGGAGTTCTCATCACTCACAGTTGGTAGACAGAGAAACGACTTGCAAGGGAGCTGATGGGAAGTCTGAAGTCCCGCAGACTCTCTCTGCTCTACACCAGCCATAGGGGAAGGCTTCCCGAGGGCAGCTACCTGGCTGGGCTGTCCAAGTCCCTCCCAGGCTGCGGAAATCCTGTCTCTTCTGCTGGGATAACTCTCGGCCCCCTGGGATCCCTCACCCACCAGACATTAAGCACATGGAGCTGGTGCCCGCCCCGTAACTAGGGTCCTGTCCGTGATCATTACCTCGTCGGTGCTCTCGCCTCCACCATCCTTGCTTGAGCTGCTGGGCTTGGCCGTGCCTTTGGCAAGCTTGGGGGGCTCCTGAAGGGGGAAGATGGAGGTAGTCAGCAGGTGCAAGGGGGAGAGAGTGGCCTCATCTGGACCCCGTAAGTCTGTGCTGTAATTATCCTCTGTCCAACCGAATCAATCAATCAATCGGAATCATGGAGCATGTACCCTGAACCCAGCCCAGGGGAGGAGGTCTGGGGATACACAGAGGGAGAGTCAGTCTCTCCACACAGTCTGGAATCTGGTCAGGAAGACACTGTGAAGATAGGATAATTAAGCAAGATAGTGTTCTGTCACCTCGCATGGCTGGTGTAGGAGTTGGGGCCTGGGAGGGCCTCTGTCTAGGAAGAACCAGGGTAAGGGGCTTGAAGGAGAAGCACCATAGAACAACATACTCAGCCTGGCTTCTGGCTATATCGGGAAGGAGGAGCCTAGGCTCTCACGCTGGAGGGGAGGGAATCACCACTCCCCCCTACCCAAGGCCATCTGCAAAGACCTGGAAGCCTTTTTTTGGGAAATTACAAATCACACCCAGACTAGAGGGTGCTACTGGCCTAATCGGGTATAGGAACTATCCCAAGAACTCCCCAGTGGACAAGCACAGAGACAGGGACCGAGGTAAAACCCTGACCTGCCACAAAGACAAGCGCTAGTCTGAAGTCTCCCTCGGGAACTGGGCCGCTGGGCTCAGAGCTCTCGCCTGCCCAGCGGCATCTCTTCCTATGCTTCGGGCCAAAAAAAGCAACTGCACAGGGACAGGATGGGGAAAATGTGAAAAAGACTTGGGGATTTAGGTCTGATTGCAAGCTCAACACAAATCATCCAAGTGCCAGGGCTGTACCCCCTGACCTTCCATCCAATTAACAGACGGAGTGTGGAGTGCTTGGCATGGGGGAGGGGGGAGAGCGGGAAAGGGCCCCTGTCCTTGGCACTTCACGGGACTGTTTGGCAAGATCTGGTTCACTCGTGAGCATCAGAATTTGGGAGGGACAACGACAAACCCTAGGTTTTCTTCTGGCGAAATACAACCCGTACTGGGAGTGGGTTCAAAAGCCTGTCCTGAGAGCAACAGCTGCAAGGCTGGGATGGCTAACAATGGGAATAAATGAAGAGCTGCATGCGAACTAAAGCTGCGACTTGTTCTATGTGGGTCCCGGGGCCCAAGAGCCATGGGATGAAGTGGCAGGAAGACAGACTGAGGTTCCGAACGAGAAAGAATTTTCTCCTAGAGCAGCAGCACAGAAACTGGCTGCCTCATGGGGCTGCGAGCTCCCGGGTCCCAAGAGCCTTCCAGCAAAGGAGCATTCCTGACTCCTCTAAACCATGGGCAGAAGGGATGGGAGCCGTAAATGCAGACTTGGTCGGAGGACCTTGGAAGTCACTTCCAGCTCTGAGATTCTGCCGCTCGAAGGCACCTGAGCCCCTTCGGTGACAAATGTTAAGTCATAGGGACTATGGGGGCACAGGGATTTCTGCGAGAACAGAGCTCTGTGTGGGCTGGAGGAGGGGGCAGGGAGGAAGAGAGCCCTTCCCAGGTGTGGAGCAGCTCTACGTGTCACAGGGTGCTCCTCCTTGGGGCTAAGCACCCTCTCCACTGCCCACCGACCAGGCTGGGCACACTGACCCCTCGCCAAGGGGCCAGGGAGTATGGCTCAGAGCATGGGGTGTGGCGCAACAGGACGAGGGGGTGCAGGCACGAGTCACTGAGGTGCCCACACATTCCCCAGACATGGGCCGCGTGGACAAAGCTGACCCATCTTTGCATGGGTTTCATCTCTCTGCTCCACCACAAGCTCCTTCTCCTTTTAGCACCCCTCCACCAGCCCGACTGCTCAAACCTATCAGGGAGTGCTCCTAAGAGAGATCCCAGCTGCCTGCCTGCGTGGGCGAGTGTGGGGGCATGGGGAAGCCACGCCCACCACCCTTGCTCCCTGGCTCCTGCAGAACAGGGGGAGTGTGCACACGGCAGAGCACCCCAGCGCACCCCAGAGCACCCTAGAACAGTCCAGCGTCAAGTGCCACCCGCACGGTGGTTCGGACCCCACACTCTGTTTTGGGCCCAACTCTTACTAGCTCTATGATCGTAAGCAGGTGAACCAGGCTCTCTGAGCCTCAGTCCTCAGCTTTTAAGTGACAGCAATCAAATGATCTAATCCCCTGTAGCAGTGTCCATGCAGCACGTGAATATCCCAATGTTAGCCAATGGTATGACTATTATCAAAAGCGACAAGGTAGAAAGGAGCAGGGGCACACGGCCTAGGAACCTAAGAGGTATGTTCCCAGATCAGAACCTGAGGGAAGAGGAAGGAAGCAAATCGCCTCCAGGGATTGACTCAGTACTCATCTACTGAGTGCCTACTGTGTGCAAGGAAGATGGCCAGCCAAAATGGAGCTTAGTTATTATCTCAAGGGGGAAGAAAAGATTTGTTCACAATTAATTGCAGTCCACAGGAACACAGAAAGACCAGGGGACCTATCAAGTGTTGTGCAAACCCAGGGGAGGAGGGAGAGTTCCCTCCTGACTGAGGGCTCAGAAAAGGCTTCAGGGAGGAGGCTGTGAAGGATGACCAAGACTGGGCCGAGCAGAGATTAAGAACGAGGAAAGGGGATGGACCCAAACTAAAGATCCCCCGCCCACCCCTCCTCTCTGTTCCCACCCCATCGAGGCAAACCTCAGTCACACTGTCCCTCCACCCCCTCCGGACTTGTTAACACTGAAGGAGGCCAAATGCAACTGGAAATCAAGAGCAGAAAGTTAAACCTTAAAGGGAATCAAAGATGCCTGGCTTTGTGCACCCCAATTCCGCCAATACTCTCTCCCAGCCAAGTACTATGGTCAAATATCTATGGTCCTAGCAAGTCTAAGAATCTTCTCAATCATCTAGTAGAAGGCTTTTTGTAGATGGGACAATATCTGTTCCAACAAGACTAAAAACTACAGATGGGTGGGGACCTCACCAGCTTCCTCTGAATTCCACACCCCCCCACACTCCTTGACGGAGCCCCTTAGCCTCAGGTGCGGCTGTGTGTCATTCACAGCTCCACTGCCCAAACCACCTCAGCAGGCCCACTCCCCAAGGACACAGGGCCTGAGTGCAGCACACCAACCTGCCAAGCCCAGGACCCCAGAAGCTTCAGTGCCTAGTACACCATCACCAGCCCTCCACTCAGAACCTCTGTCCCTGTGAGGTTATAGGGACAACCCAGAATCACACTTGCCTGCCAAATCTCTGAAAGCCCCAAGATAAAGAGTTGAACTGATAAGGTCAGGGACCGCAACCCAGCAACCCAGCCCACTGGAGGGCAAATGAAAGCAAGACACCTCTGGGGTCATAAAGTGACTGAGCAGAGCACCAGACCAGACACCACGAGGGGCCAACCCCAGGAGAGGAGAAGCTGGGGGAGGCTGGAACTGGTATCCTAGCATCCTCTGTGTGAGTCTGTACCTCAAAGGAACCACACCTCTGAGTCAGACCTCAGCAACAGCAGGAAATAGAAGGTAGAGAAAGGCAGGGATGAAGAGCAGGGGAAGGCAGTATGGAGGTAGAAGAGGAAGGTAAAGAAGGCAACATCAAGAAACAGTCTGTATCAGGACACCATGAGAAAGTCAAGGTGTCCAGGGGCGGCTGTCTGGCCTTTGGGGTAAGAAGGAAAACTAATCCCATAGTAAGGGCAGATTCCCGATTTGAGGGTACTGTAGGAAGGCAGGAATCCACCACTGGTGCAAAATTGGAAAAATGCAAAGGTTATCCTAAGATTAGGAATTAAAGGAGGAGCTTGCTCAGAGTAGGAAGGGTAACTGACTTAGGATGAACCTGCAAGTCGCTTGATGCCTGATAGGGAGGCTTTGGTACAAAGGAGGCCTTTAAATCAAGAGACCTCGTATTGCAGCTGGGCCTCCAAGCAGGCTGTGTGACCTTGGCCAAGTCCCTTCCCCTATCGGGGCCTCAGTCTCCTCATCTGTATCACTAAGGAGTGCACTGAATGCACTCAGAGGTCCCTTCCAGCATTGACGTTCTGAGGTTCCATCAACAGAAGGAAGGGCTCAGTTCTGGCTTACAAGTTTGTGTGTGAAGGAAGAACTAGAGGGAGGGGCCTAGGCCAGATTTGGTGGAGGAGAGAGAAAGCAGAGCAGTTCTAGGTCAAGGAGCTTCGCGGGGAGGGAGAAGGGGCTGTAGGGGACGGTGGAGAAGGCCGGCCCAGGCCCAGGCCCAGGCATGTAAGAAGAGAAGGGGCTGCGCGCAATGGGGGGCGCGGGGGGCGGGGAGGTGGGCTGGAGGGAGGTGCAGTCTCAGATGAGGGGCTGTCCCAAACGGGTAAACGGGGGGGGGGGGGGCTGGTGGAGAAAAAGCAGGGGAGTGACCTGGGAGTGGGGCAGATCTGGAGGGAGGTGGTTACCCAGGGCCGGGGGTAGGAGAAGGGAGGAATGGATGGAGGTGTACGCGGGGGACTCCATCCCAGGCAAGGTGAGGGAGGCTTCCCAGCTGCCGCACAGGCTGGGGGTGCGGCCAGCAGCGGGGGTGGAGAACTGGCCCTGGGAGTCCTGCGGGGGCCGGACGGGAGGGTCAGTCTGGGGCTGTCCCGGGCCTGGCTCGGCCTCTCCCGGAGCTCCGCGCAGGCCCCGAGGCGGAGGCGCGAGAAAAAGGGCCACACTCACCTTCTCCTTCTTCAGTTTATAGGGCATCTCTGCCCGTCCGGACCCAGCCCGGCTCCTGCGGCCCCGCTCCGGCTCCGGCTTTGCTCGGCCGCACTCGGCCCGCTCGGCGTCTCTTCGCCACCGCCTGCGCGCTGCGCCCGGGTCGAGCGGTGATTGCGCCTCCAATTGGCCCGAACTCTTACAAACCTGCCTGACAACCAGGCACCGCCTCCTCGGATTGGTTACTGGGGCCAAGCGGCTTCCTTTTTTTCTCATTGGAAAGGAAGAGTACAAACCGCCAGGGTTCGTCTCCCAGAATTGGTTGAAGCGGAAGGTCCCGCCCTAAAGTGGGTCGAGCTTAACAAAGGAGGCGGGGATAAGGGGAAACCCTAGCATAGCACCTAGTGCCGCACTCCCGCGGCTGGTATGTGTCGGCCTCGGCCATTCTTCGCAGCCCGGTCCCTTCCAAAGTGGCTTTTACTCTTTCCCTGCTCTGCTCCTTCGCTCAGTCTGAATGGAAGGAAAGAAGCCGTAAAATGAAGGGTACCTTTCTTCATCAGGGTTACTTAGCACTAATTGCATATGCAAAATTGGTGGAGAGAGCTCCCGATTGTCTTCCAGGGAATCCGTTTCCTAGACGGGACTTGCAGAGAATGAAAGGAGAAGGCTGGCTCCCGGGGACCTGGGTGAAATTAAATGAAAATTCTGGGTTTGTTACAATTTTGGAAAGCGGGTCCCCGTTCCTATTGCCAAGTGTCCTGTGATTGGGGAACCAACTAGATTGGAACACTTGGGAATACAGTGGAAAAGCTATGTCGTTGAGTGTCTTAGGATAGACATCCCTTACTTCCACCTTGCCCAAGCCAATGTCCTAATGAATGATCCTGACTTTAGGGGGTTTACTGACTGGTGAAGTTCACAGACTTGTATGAACAGATGCTTAAGATACAATGTAATAAATACACAAATCTAGAAGTGGCTGGAGGAATAGGTTTCAGAAAGTCAACTCCAGGGGCACCTGGGTAGTTCAGTCAATTAAGCTTCTGCCTTCCGTTCAGGTCAAGATCCCAGTGTCCTGGGATGGAGCCCAGCCTCTGGCAGGCTCCCTGCTCAGCGGGGAGCCTGCTTCTCCCTCTGCCTCTGCCCCTCCCCAACTGGTGCTCAAGGGCAACAAGTGCTCTCAAATAAATAATTAAAATCTTAAAAAAAAAAAAAAAAGTCAAGGGGTGCCTTGGTGGCTCAGTCTGCCTTTGGTTCAGGTCATGATCCCAGGGTCCTAGCTGGGCTCCGTGCTCAGTGGGGAGCCTGCTTCTCCCTCTGCCTGCTGTTCCCCCTGCTTGTGCTCTGACAAATAAAATCTTAAAAAAAAAAAAAAAATCTAACGCTGGGGGCGTGGGGCAGCATTTGGGTGGCTCAGCTGAGCGTCTGACACTTGGTTTCAGCTCAGGTCATGACCTCAGGGTCAGGAGATGGGAGTCCTGGGCCGGGGTCCATGCTCAGCATGGCCTCTGCTTAAGACTCTCTCCCTCTTCCCCTGTGCTTTCTTTCTCTCTCTCTCTCTCACTCTCGCTTTTGCTCTCTCATTCTGTCTCTCTAAAATAAATAAATCAGGGCACCTGGGTAGCTCGGTCACTGAGCATCTGACTTCCGCTCAGGTCATGATCCTGGGGTCCTGGGATTGAGCCCGCATTGGGCTCCCTGCTGGGCGGGAAGCCTGCTTCTCCCTGTCCCACTCCCCCTGCTTGCGTCCCCTCTCTCGCTGTGTCTCTCTGTGTCAAATAAATAAATAAAATCCTTTAGAAAATAAAATAAATAAAATAAAGGGGCACTTTGGTGGCTCAGATGGTTAAGCATCTGCCTTCAGCTCTCCAGGCCATGCTGTCCAGGTCCTGGGATCAAGTCCCACATCAGGCTCCCGGCTCAGCACAGAGTCTGCTTCTCCCTCTCCCTTTGCCTCTCCCCCTGCTCATGCAAAAAGTCGACTCCATTAGACTATTGACTATATGAAGATACTGGAGAAGGCTCAAGAAAAAGCCTGTGACCCTTGACCCATACAGCAGTGTTTTAAGACAAAGGCCATGGCAGGGAGAAGACAAGACAGAATTGGGAAATATGTAGAATCAACAGGATCTGGTGATTCACTGGACTGTGCAGAAGATGGTAAGGGAAAGGGAGGAGTTGAAGATGACTTCTGGAGCCATCAGAGGTGTAGGTGGAAAACCGGTGTTGCAATGGCAAAGGAAGTAAAAAAGAGGATTGGTCAATAGTGACACATTCCAAGGAATGACTGAGTAAGATAATGATCAAACAACACTACCTTGATTCTGTAGTTGTAGATGATCTTTGAGGGAAAGTTTTATAGAAGTGGAAGGAAGGTTATAATGAGTTGAAGAGTGAGTGAGAGGTAAGGAAGTAAAGGCAACAAATATAGGTTCCTATCTTATGGAAATAGTATTTGGCTCCTACTGATTAATGACAATTTCAAAGTAACAAAGCAGACTGCATGCCAACCATTATTTGCTGGGGGAAAAGCCTGGGAAGAAAGGATATTTGTGGGGGCGCCTGGGTGGCTCAGTTGGTTAAGCCAGTACCTTCAGCTCAGGTCATGATCCCAGAGTCCTGGAGTTGGGTCCTGCCTTGGGGCAGCTCTGCAGGAAGTCTGCTTCTCCCTCTGAACTTCTCCCCTCTCATGCTCTCTCTCACTCTCTCTCTCTCAAATAAACAAATAAAATCTTAAAAAAAAAAAAGAAGAAGAAGAAAGAAAGGATATTTGTGGATGGATATTTGTGTCTATATGACTGCTGAACCAGACAGGAGACCAGATTTATTTACCCATTCCTAAGCCCTCAAGGAGCACTGTAGTCCCGAGGCCCAGAGCTTGCCTATGTAAAGCAGGCATATCCTTTTTGGACTCACCCCACCATCCTCCCAGTCCTTGGTCCCTGTGGGAAGCAAGGGACAGAGCCACATTATACAGTTCAGAACTACCAAATGGGAACTTTCACCCATATGAATTCAGGTCTCTAGTACATTCTTACATGCTCTTTTAAAGATGTGGAACTAGAAGAGGAGCGTGGCTGACTCAGTCAGTGGAACATGTGACTCTTGATCTTGGGTTGTGAGTTCCAGGCCCATGTTGAGCACAGAGATTACTTTAAAAAAAGAAAAAAAGTGGAGGGCTGCCTGGATTGCTCAGTTGGTTAAATGTCCAGCTCTTGAGTTTGGCTCAGTTCAGGTCATAATTTGAGGGCTGTAAAATGGAGCCACACACTGGGATCCAAGCTCATATGGAGTCTGCTTAAGATTGTCTCCCTCTGCTTCTGTCCCCACCTCAAGCATGCCTGCTCTCTCTCAAACAAAACAAAATAAAACAAAAGTGGAATTAGGCAATTTCAAGTTTAAGACTAGAAACACCTCCAGGAACTATAATCAGACTTTTAAAATATATTTTCTTGGAGGGCTGGGTCGGCATCCAACTCTTAATCTCAACTCAGGTCTTGATCTCTGGGTCATGAGTTCAAGCCCTAGTGTGAAGCCCACTTAACAAATAAAAAATAGGGGCGCCTGGGTGGCTCAGTGGGTTAAAGCCTCTGCCTTCAGCTCAGGTCATGATTCCGGGGTCCTGGAATTGAGCCCTGCATTGGGCTCTCTGCTCAGCGGGGAGCCTGCTTCCTTTTCTCTCTGCCTGCCTCTCTGCCTACTTGTGATCTCTGTCAAATAAATAAATAAAATCTTTTTTTAAAAAATAACAAATAAAAAATAGGGATCCCTGGGTGGCTCAGCCAGTTAAAGGTTTGCCTTAGGCTCAGGTCATGATCCCAGGGTCCTGGGATTAAGCCTCATATTGTCCTCCCTTGCTCAGCCAAAAGCCTGCTTCTCCCTCTACCTCTGCCACACCCCTGCTTGTGCCCACTTGCTCTCTCACTCCCTCCGTCAAATAAACACAACCTTTAAAAAAAAAATACATAAAAATACCGTCTCGTCTCACTAGGAATAGAAATACGTTCTAACATGTAAATCTAATATTCAACTCTCAGATTTTCAGGAATTCATGATGTACAAAGTAGAAGACTGCCTCAAGTTGTTCAGCTGTGAAGGAAAGGGGAAAGTTAGGCAGTGGTTGGAGAATGCAAGGTCCAGGAAGGGTAGATTACCACCAACCAATGGACTGATTCCAAGAGAAAAATTTTTTTTTTGTTAATTACTGGAGGTGTGGCCTGTCGGTGTCCAAGTGCCTTGTCCAGAGCAGTGGAACTGGAGACAAGGATGGAATCTAAGTAACAGCAAAACTGGGAAGCAAGCTGTTGGTTCCCTCTCATGACTGAAGACTTGGACCCCTTTCTTCTACCTGCTCTACTGCCCCCACCACCACATCGCCCCTCACCCCGCAGGGTAGAAACAGGACGTGGGTCTCCAGTCTGCAACGATTGGTGGGGCGGGGAGAGCCACTGTTTTGGAGGATGAAAAAGCGAAGCTGCTTTGTCTTCAAGCTTGGTGGGAGTAGAACGAACAGGACAAGAAACAGGACAAGAAACACTGGGACGTGGGTTTTGTGTAGCATGTGCTGGAACAGGTGAGGCAGTACCAAATACTCCAGGGCTCCATGAATCACAGGTAGTAATCCAGCCTGCAGCCACTACATAGCCATAAGCACAGCTGAGGCAGTTTTATCCTACCACTCCCTCCTGCAATCCTCCCCACAACCACCAAGCCTCAGTGCCTACAGTTCCACCGTGGAAACTATAGGAGTTCCACGGAGGACTGGACTCCTTCCTAAACACTCCACCCGTAGCTCCCAGCCCTGGGCCAAGCTGGTCCTGGGCACGCCAACGGTTCGTTGATCATTCAATTAACTGTTAAGTGCAAGGCAGGGCAGTGGGGAGGACGTTACTCCCTTAGCAGGCGCGGAAGGCAAATCCCTGCAAACACCGTCTCAAAATGTTGACTACTCCGCGGCAGTGAACACGTTACCGCCACCGACAAAGCCACCCTTCAATCCGAGCGGCCGCTCACCCTCCAGGAGAACGCTAGCCAGGAACCCGCCGCCCCGCCCACTGTCCTCGCACCGCCCTCGACGGAAGCGGAAACGGCGGGCGGCGGTCTGGCTCCGGAAGCGGCTCTCCTTCCCCTTCCTCGTTGGTCTCCTGTCACCATGGCGCTGGCAGTCTTGCGAGTCCTGGAACCCTTCCCGACCGAGGCACCCCCGTTGGCGGTGTTGCTGCCCCCCGGTGGCCCGTGGCCTGAGGCCGGGCTGGGCCTGGTGCTAGCCCTGCGGCCCGCAGAGGAGAGCCCCGCAGGGCCGGCGCTGTTAGTGGCGGCCCTGGAGGGACCGGGCGCGGAGACCGAGGAGCAGGGTCCAGGGCCCCCGCAGCTACTGGTTAGCCGCGCGCTGCTGCGGCTCCTGGCTCTGGGCTCCGGGGCGTGGGTGCGGGCGCGGCCTGTGCGGCGGCCTCCGGCGCTAGGCTGGGCGCTGCTTGGCACCTCGCCGGGGCCCGGGCTGGGACCGAGAGTCGGGCCGCTGCTGGTGCGGCGTGGAGAGGCCCTGCCAGTGCCCGGACCGCGGGTGCTGGAGACGCGGCCGGCGTTGCAAGGGCTGCTGGGCCCAGGGACGCGGCTAGCTGTGACTGAGCTCCGTGGGCGAGCCAAACTGGGTCAGGAGGCTGGGGACAGCAGCCGGCCCCCACCCCCACCCGTGGTGTCCTCCTTCGCAGTTAACCGCACAGTCCGGCGACTCCGGGGAGTTCTGGGAGGGACTGGAGATTCGCTCGGAGTAAGCCGGAGCTGTCTCCGTAGCCTGGGCCTCTTCCAGGGCGAATGGGTATGGGTGACCCGGGCGGGAGAATCTTCGAACACTTCTCAGCCACATTTGGCCAGGGTTCAGGTCCTAGAGCCTCGCTGGGACCTCTCTGAAAGGCTGGGACCCGGCTCTGGACAGCCGGGAGAGCCCCTCGCGGACGGACTGGCCCTCGTGCCTGCCACTCTGGCTTTTAATCTCGGCTGTGATCTCCTGGAAGTGGGAGAGCTCAGAATTCAGGTAGGATACAGGACTGAGGTCAGGAATGCTTCCACTCCTTATTCCCTCTTCCTTATCTAAACTATATTGGAATAAGAGAGCTGTAGAGTTTAGATCACTTACTTCTTAGATCTTAATGTCTCTTAGTCTTATTTATCTCTGTAATCAAAATATAATCCTCCATGGTGTAGTGGCACATGGGAAGGGCTTTCATCTATTCAGGTGAAAGGAAAGAGTCATCCTCAAGTTACCAGGTATATACAGTATATTAATCTGCTTAATCAGCTGTTTGTTGAATTGGTTACAGTGTATCCAGGATTGTACTGAGTAATATAGAGGATGATAACTCATTTCTTTTGCTCATGCTTATCCTTGTCTTCAAATTCCTTCCTTTTCTGCTGGCCTCATCTGTTAAGGTCCTACCATCCTTTCCTTCAAAGCCCATCGAAAGACACCACCTTCTTCTCAAAGCCTTACATGATCTTACCGTATATTTAACATGACTTCTTTCTCCTATAGCGTTTTGTACTTTTCTTAGGGCATTTATTTTCTTTCCCTTTATGATTATGTACTCTGTCTAATACTCAGTTATATATTGTAAATTCCTCGAAGGGGAGGGCTCGATATTCTCTTTAGTGCCTGGTATTTGGTTTTCATATTTTAGTAAATATACCCAAGAGAAATTTTCTTTCTCCCTTTAAGGAGATTACTTCAAGAAGATCATTGTATTGGGGGGAACAAATATAGTTTACTGTTTAATTAGGCTCCTAGATGTATGGTTTAAACCTATACTGTCCAATATGGAAGCCGCTAGCCACAGTGTGGCTTTTTAAATTAATTAAAACTAAATAAAATTTAAAACTCGGTTCTTCAGTTGCTTCAGTTACGTGTCAAATACTCAATAGTACATGTAGGTAACATTTCTGTCACTGTAGAAACTTCTGTTAGATAATGCTGGCATATCCACTTAGTGCTCTAAGATGTCAAGAAGGATATAAGATATGCATGAATGGGAGTCAGGTGTGGGTTTCCCTTTGAATGGTGGAGAAACTGGAGCCCTCAGACTGAGGACAGCTCACTGAGGTTCATCTCATTCAGCTGAACCAATCCTTTCAGCTTCAGTGAGATCATATCCTTTTCCCACAGCCTGAATTCAGTGGCCCCACTAATGTCCAATTAATATCGATTCCAGTTGCCGCCTGGTGTCACTCAAAAGGACTTGTGGAAATTAAATGTCTTTACCATTTTCCTGGCTCAGGGTCAACTTAAAGGTATTGCAGAAAGGTTATTCGTACTGGGGAACTTTTTGGAGCTAGAGTCAGAAATCTCTTCCTGGTGGTGCCCATGAGAAGGAGAGGTTTCTGTTTCTAGGGAAGATACAGGAATTCAGTTTGGCTACCTTAGGCCTCCCCTCCCACAGGCCTTGTGGCTGGAGGATGCAAAGAGAAATATTGGCTGCTACAGTTAAGGTGGGGCAGAGTCTGACTCCTTGGAAGAAGGTTGTAAGGTGGTGGTTATTTCTCTGATAGAGGTACTTGGAAGGCTCCAGAACGCCTGAAGACAAAGGAAGCTGTTCAGTGCTGCCTGGGCCTCTGTTTGCCAAAGAGTTGCACATCGAAATTGTGTCCTCTCCACACTACAGCACCAACGGAAATTATGACCGTGTTCTTTACCGGCACTTTCAGACACCCAGGTTAGCTGCTTACCCCCGTTCAGGAGGATAGCATCTCACCCTTGCTCTTCTATCCCATGCCTTAGAATCAGGTCCCACAGAGCCTCTGACTTTACAAAGCCACATTTTTGGCAGTACTGTGGCTAGATGCCTCTTCGTGTGGCAGGTGGTCAGTAGAAGAGAAATTGGTACCAGAAGGTGAATCTGGACATTCTAAACTGAGAAACCTCTTTGATTTGAGAGGGCCTGCAAAGAGCCAGGATCCTGCTCTGCCCCTCACTGCTGAGTCCCCCTTTCTAGCCTCTCTGCCATTCCCCCCAGCTCATTCTAGGTCAGACCTGGTGTCCAGACAACTGCTTGGGATCTCTGGGTGGGTGGTAGGCCCCTATGGTCTGCGGGTTGGGAGTAGACATGTGCGGATGCGTCGGCCCATGTTCTTGACTCTCGCTGTGAGCTGACCAGGGCCACTGCTGTGTTGCAGGGCAGTCCAGGAAGGGGATGTTCTGTGTGTGCCAACAGTTGGGCAAGTAGAGATCCTGGAAGGAAGCCCAGAGAAACTGCCCAGGTACGCACCTGCCTCTTATCCTACAGCTGGGATTCCTAACCTGGGTGCAAGAGTTCTATAATCACCTCCCCACAAGTGAAATAATTTTTTATATAAGAAACCGTTGTTGTCATGTACATTTTTAAAAAGATTTTATTCATTTATTTGAGAGAGAGAGCACGAGCACAGAGGAGGGGCCGAGGGAGAGGGAGAAGCAGACTTCCCCACTGAGCAAGGAGCCTGATTTGGGGCTCTACCCCAGGACCCTGGGATCATGACCTGAGCTGAAGGCAGACACTTAACTCACTGAGCACCCCCAAGTGCCCCTGTCATGTACATTTTTCTAGAGAAAAGGTATGCTTTCTTCAGGTTCTCAAATAGATACGGGACTGAAAAAAGATTAAGAACCACTGCCTGCTGCCTTTGGGAGGTTTTTATCCTCAAATAATTGGGTGGTCACAGGTAAAGGAAAGCATTAAGAAGTTTAAGGGCCTAGACCAACATGAGAGTCCTTGCTTTTCATTCACAACCACAGGGTCGTTTGGGCCAGGTTTCGGGCCACACCTTCCATATACTCAACATAAGGAGACCCGGGCTTTGATTTCTGCCCTAATTAATGGTGTGTGCACATGCAGCTTTTCAATCCCATCTCCTAAATAAGGGAGAGACAGATTGCTGCTGTCGTTGAAAGGCTGCCTCTTTTTCCTTATTCTCAGTAAAGAGTGAGAAATTAAGTAAAAGTGACCCAAGCACCCAAAACAAGGAGTCCAACCTTTCTCCCACTGTAGATACTGATCATAGAGGTTCCATGTAAAATGGAAGGCAAAGAATTCAGAGACTGCTTTGGCTTTCTGTGAAGCAGGAGAATGCGTAGCCTGATACCCTAAGACTGATTTTCTGTAGCCATGTACTAGAAGGAGAACACAACTGATAGACATGCTAATCAAACGTTCACAGGGGATTTCAATGAGGTGGTGCCAGCCAGCCAGAAGGAACTGAGGTGTACAAGTTGGCATGCCCAAGGTCTCTGGCCTAGCAGCCTGGGTCCTCTGCCAGGAGTGATGCCTTGTGTGGAGTGTAACTGATTCATTCTTGGTCAACATTCAGAGCTCGGTTTATTCAAAGCTGTGATACCCACGCGAGGGCCTGGTAGTGCCCTTTGTAACCCCATTTAATGCTCATGGCACCTCTTTGAGCTTTCCCAAATCTAATCTACAACTGGGGCCTGGTAGAAAATGCCAGGCTGATGTGTATTAGTTACTTCCTGTATGTGTCTCCCATCTTAAATATAGCCAATATCTATGAGCTAGCTTTCTGTAGGAAAACTACAGGAGGCCCACCCTTTGTACTTCAAAGGAAAGCAGGCACTGGGCCCTTCTGAGACAGACCAGCAAGCCTGTTCTGTTCCTGGGTCTCTGCTGTTCCAGCCCTGTAGAGACCTGCCTCCCTCCTTTGGGTGCTGAGCCCAAAGTTCTTCCCACTAAGCAGGTCCTGGAAAGCAGGATTGGGGTGGGCAGGTGGGTCCAAAGACAGACAGAGATGGGTGCTTTAGCCCTCCTCCCCCAAACCTGATAAGGGAAGCCTTTGCTGGGGAGTCCTGTGATCCCTGGACTGGAATTCCAGTGATGGTGCTGTGGCCTCTGCAAGCTCTTCCACGGTTCTGCTCTCCCAGAACAAGCCAGCAGGATCCAGCTCCACTGTCTCCCCTCTGTCTCTTGAGAACACAACCCAGTGTTCCCCAATACCCAGATATGTTCAAGAGGTCTGGTCCTTGTACTTACCGAGATGGTCCTGCTGTCCGTGGAAGGGGAGACTTCCCCCTAGCCTTCCACAGTGTTGTTCCTCCTTGGATTCCACTGCTCACCATGTGCACTGTGACTCAGGATTGAGATGCCAGGTTCTAGAACTACCCACTGTTCATTAATACTGAATAACAGGAAGACACAGGCTTCCCTATGTTCCACTTTTTATCACGATATCTGCCTACCCTAATAACTGCCAGAGTTCATAGTACCAATCTAGTATGCTTCTCCCCTCCACCTGGAGTTATTCCCATACACCCCACTTTGCTGCCAGAGTAAGCAGCTTTATGAATGAGACAATGTGAACAAAAGAATTTGTATGGACTGGAGCTTAAAGAGGCCCAAGTTAGAGTCTGGGTCAAGTCATTGCCTTTGCCCCTAGGATTAAAGAGGGGAGTCGTTCATCGTTTCTTTTCTGGAAGATTCGGCTAGTAACTACTATCTGCTCCCCACTGCACCCTTCTTAGGATGAGTGGCCCCAACTCACTCTGAGACTAGCCAGTGAATGCACAGCCCTGGTTATGGCTGAGGGGAGCTTTCAAAATTACAGATGTCTGAGCCCTGCCCCAGACCTATTGGTGCAAAGTCAAGGTGAGGCTGGGGCCTGCCTGGCTAGTCAGTAGAGCATACAACTCTTGAGCTCAGGGTCATAAGTTCAAGCCCCACACTGGGCATTGAGACTACTTTTTTAAAAATTGTGATCTCATTCATACGTTTAAAGTGTACCGCTCAGTAGCTTTTACTATATTCGTAAGGTTTTGCAACCAACACCAGTATCTAATTCCAGAACATTTTCATCCCCCCCCAACCCCTTCCCATTAGCAGACCCTACCTACTCCCTCCTTCCCACAGCCCCAGCAAATACCAGTCTGTCGAATGGAATCATACAACATGTAGGAGATGTTGATGTTCCCAAGTTTCACAGATAATTCTAATGTGCAGCCAAAATGGAAAGTCATTAGATGTCTTTAATAAGGAATCTGCAATTCAATTTTGTGGATTACTGGATAAGAGCCAAGGGCCCCTTCCTGCTGAGGTTTTGGAAGGCTTTGTATGAATTGGCGGGGGGAAGACTGTGTTCTGAAGCCTTTGAAAATGGTCAGATGATCATTTGCTCAGTGCAGCTGTGGCTTCTCCCACTGGAACTGTAGGGGGGGCCATTTACCTGGAGAAACACCCCAAGGCTCTCTGATGGTTGTCATGAGGGATATGGGGGACAGCTCTCGCTCCTGCCCTCAAAATGCGCAGGAGCCTGCCAGGGAGATAAGAAGGACCGCTACTTGCTCTCCCTTACCTCCCCCCCGACCCCCTGCTGTGTCTGGGGGCAGTTGTTCGTGCTGCCCTTGAGTTTGTCCCTGCGGTCCACCTCTGTGCTGGAGACAGCCACCTTGTCCTTTTGGGAGGGACGTATGCGGGCTCTGGATCTGCAGTTCATTGGGCTTCTTTTCTGCAGGTGGCGGGAAATGTTTTTTAAAGTGAAGAAAACTGTTGGCGAAGCTCCGGATGGGCCGACCGGGGCCTACTTGGCGGACACAGCTCATACCTCCTTGTACCTGGTGAGGCCCTGGGGATGGGACTAGGCCTGGGAAAAGGGACAGAAACAGATTCCAGACACTAAAGCTTCCTCCCACCTTGCATAGGTGGGTTCTACCCTGAGCCCTGTTCCCAGTCTCACTTCAGGAGAATCCACTCCCTGGAACAGCCTATCGCCTCCAGGCCTGGAGACCTTGGTGACTGAGCTTTGTGCTGCCCTGAAGCCTCGCCTCCAGCCAGGGTGAGTGAGGCTGCAGCCCCAGGGTATGAGAGAAGCCTGCTCGGGACATCTCTGGAGGGGCAGTGGGCTGGACAAGCAGTCCCTAATGCGCTGGCCAGCATAGGGTTGGTGGTCCTCCCTCAGACCAGTATGCCCAGGCCGCTAGCCCACGTCCTTTCTGTAGGCAAATTCATAGGTTCTTTCCTGGGGGTAACCTCTACCCACCAGGGTTGGCTGTGGAAGCAGAATCTCCACCGGGGACGGCTGTCTTGGAGATCGCCCTTCCCCGCGGGGAGCCCACTAGCCATGCTGGCCTTTACCAAAGGACACAGCTCCTCATACCACTGGCCTATGTGTAGACACAGACCCTGCCCTCCCTCCTCTTAATATAGTCCAGACCAGACATAGTAGTCAAGGCTTTACTGAAGGCAGCGATGACAAAAGGGAACGGTCCTGGCTGCTGGGTACGCTCCCTGCCCCTGTCAGAGCCCCGCAGGTGGCATGGGAACTACAGCCTCAACACGGGGCAGCAGCCCTGGAGGAGGAAGGGGTCTACAAGGAGGGAGAGTGCCTGCTTTCTCAATCCAAGGGTCCCTCTGTTACTGAGGGCTCTCAGTTTGAGCAGAATAGAAAAGACAAGTGTCTGTTCTCTGGTTGCAGAGGTGCTCTGTTGACAGGAACCAGCAGTGTCCTTCTCCGGGGCCCCCCGGGCAGTGGGAAAACCACAGCTGTCACCGCAGCCTGTAGCCGCCTCGGGCTCCACCTGCTGAAGGTGAGGGTACCTGGAGAGTTGAACCCCAAGTACACCTCCTGGCCCGGAGTTTCCCTCTCCCCTCCCCCTTCTGGCCACCAGCCTAGCCCCAGGACCTGAGCAGGTCAGACATATTCCCATGATTCTCTGCTACTGAAAGATACTTTCAAAAAGGAAGGGGTTTGAAGATTGTGACGGGCGGTCCAGGGACTGAGGTCAGGGTAAAGAAGAGGTACCACTTGGCCAGTGTTACTGCTCCCCCGTCTCCGCCCTCTAAAAAAAGATCTTCCGCCTCTTCTTGTGGCTCCTGTCCCTGCCCTTTCTGCCTCCATCACGCCTGCCCTTTGCTCACAGGCCACCTTGTCCCCAGGTGCCCTGCTCTAGCCTCTGCGCAGACAGCAGTGGGGCTGTGGAGACGAAGCTGCAGGCCGCCTTCTCCCGGGCCCGGCGCTGCCGGCCTGCGGTTCTGTTGCTGACAGCCGTGGACCTCCTGGGCCGGGACCGTGACGGGTTAGGGGAGGACACCCGTGTGGTGGCCACGCTGCGTCGCCTCCTCCTCGATGAGGATCCCCTCACCAGGTATTGTGCAGAGCTGGGTCTGTAAAGGGTGGGGCCCAGCCCCCCCCACCTCTCTTCAGCCTGTTGTCTTCTCTTCCTCAGTGGCTTCTCAGACCTCTAGCCCATTTGGCTGTCCTCCTGGCAGTCCTGAGCTGAGGGGCTTGGGGTATCCAGAGGGAGGGGGATGATGCGGTCCCTAGTATTTCGTGGGGGAGCACCACGTTAGAGGAAAAGCACAGCGTCTCCCCTCAGTGAGCTCCCTGTGTGAGGGGGTGGACACAGGTCTCCCTCTCAGGGTGTGCCCATGGAGCCTCTGCAGGAAGCTTTGGGGTGCTCAGCTCCCTCTCGCAACCCAGCACCCACCCACCTCCCTGCCCCACTGCACCAGCCTCATGACACGGCAGCCCTCAGGGGCCACCAGCCATGCTCTGGTCCTCAGTGCTGGCTCTGTGTCTGCAGCCGCCCGCCCCTGCTGGTCGTGGCCACCACGAGCCAGGCCCAGGACCTGCCCGCCGATGTGCAGACGGCGTTTCCTCACGAGCTGGAGGTGCCCGTGTTGTCAGAGGGGCAGCGGCTCAGTGTCCTGCGGGCCCTCACCGCCCACCTTCCCCTGGGCCAAGAGGTGAACCTGACACAGCTGGCACGGCGGTGTGCGGTGAGTACCCTGAAGAGGCACGCAACCCCGCCCCCAAGTCCCGCTGCCCTGCCCCTGCGGGCTTCAGCCCTGGGCCTCTGTTCCTGCTGGGGGGTTGGCTTCTGAGGGTTCCTGCCTGCTGTGCCCAGCTCCCGTGCCCTCTCCTGTGCTTCCCCAGGGCTTCGTGGTAGGGGATCTCTATGCCCTTTTGACCCACAGCAGCCGGGCAGCCTGCGCCAGGATCAAGAACTCGGGGTGAGGAAACTGGGAGGGAAAGGAGGCAAGAGGAAATATGGAGGAGGAGGGTGGGAGTTGGGGAAGGGGGAGGAGGACCGTGTTGGGGAGGATGCTTCTGGTCAGCTCCTCCAGAGGTCCTCCTGGGTTTCTCTTTGCAGCTCAGCAGGTGGCTTGACTGAGGAGGACGAGGGGGAGCTGTGTGCTGCTGGCTTTCCTCTCCTGGCTGAGGATTTCGGGCAGGCACTGGAGCAGCTGCAGACAGCTCATTCCCAGGCCATTGGAGCCCCCAAGGTAGAGACTCCAGGTCCTCGGAGGTAGGACAGGAGTTCTCTCCACTACCCTGCCCCCAACCACACACTTTCCATCTCCTAGATCCCCTCGGTGTCCTGGCATGATGTGGGCGGGCTGCAGGAGGTGAAAAGAGAGATTCTCGAGACCATTCAGCTCCCTCTAGAGCACCCTGAGCTGCTGAGTCTGGGCCTCAGGCGCTCGGGCCTTCTGCTCCATGGTCCGCCTGGCACGGGCAAGACCCTCCTGGCCAAGGCAGTAGCCACCGAATGCTGCCTTACCTTCCTCAGGTGGCAAGGGGGTATGGAAGGGGTGGTGGGTGGACTGGGAGCTTCCGGAGGCTGGGGAGCCGGAGGCGGGGTGGCTGGGAGGTCGTGTGCTTACACATCTGACGAGTCTCATCCTCTCTCTCAGCGTGAAGGGGCCTGAGCTCATCAATATGTATGTGGGTCAGAGTGAGGAGAATGTGCGAGAAGGTGAGCGAGGAGGGGCCAGGCTCCTAGCTCTTCCCAAACCCTAATGGCCCTTGTGCCCCCCCGACCCTCCTGCGGCTCCTGGTCTTTGCACCGCCTCATGGTCCTTTCTGCAAGAGGACCTGCCCAGGGTGGCCTAGCACCTAGAGTGACGAATTGTCACTCCTGGCTCCCCTCCTCTATCGCCTGACTTCAGACCCTCTGAGCTTCCCCCTCCTTTGGGTCCCTTTCTCTCCTCAGTGTTTTCCAGAGCCAGGGCCGCAGCTCCGTGCATTATCTTCTTCGATGAGCTGGACTCCCTGGCCCCGAGCCGGGGGCGAAGCGGAGACTCTGGAGGTGTGATGGACAGGTGGGGGTCTCAGCCAGATTGGAGTCTGGGGTCTAAGGCGGGGAGGGACGGGAGACAGGTTGCCGCAGTCTTTATAGAGCCCGGAGCTTGCCAGCCATTCCAGTTCCGAAACAGTGTAACAGAGAAAAGGGGGCCGTGGGGTCGGGTGGGGGACACTGAGAACAGGGGGCCTGCATGGAGGGGTACACAGGACCCGGCTGTGCCGGTGGCCCCTCGGGGAAGGCCTGGCGAGGAGGGACCCCACAGGCAGGGCAGAGGCTGGGGAAGGGCCAAGGACACTCTGGCTCCATGTTCTCACTCACAGGGTGGTGTCTCAGCTCCTGGCCGAGCTGGATGGGCTTCACAGCACTCAGGATGTGTTTGTGATCGGAGCCACCAACAGACCAGACCTCCTGGACCCTGCCCTTCTGCGGCCCGGCAGGTGCACACCCTGAACCACTCACCTCAACCACGCCCACATGGGCCTGGCCCCTGAGCCCCAGCCTGTGCCCCCTCCACCCTGGCGCTGGGCTCCCTGACACTCATGCCTGACCGTTTCCCTACAGATTTGACAAGCTGGTGTTTGTGGGAGTGAGCGAGGACCGTGCCTCCCAGCTCCGTGTTCTAAGTGCCATCACACGCAAGTATGCCCCGTTAGCGGGAGACTCTGAGGGGCCTTGGGCCTTGGGATGGTTAGGGAATAAAGGCAATGTGCAGAATAAGCTGGTCCGGAATGCCTTTTGACAGACTCAACCATTTCTTTCCTCTGCCGGCACAACAGATTCAAGCTAGAACCTTCCGTGAGCTTGGTGAATGTGCTGGATCGCTGCCCTCCCCAGCTGACGGGGGCAGACCTCTACTCCCTCTGCTCTGATGCCATGACAGCTGCCCTCAAACGCAGGGTCCGGGACCTGGAAGAAGGTGAGCCGTTTGCCAGCCCCAGAGGTCGACCAAAAAGCTAATGGGATCCAGGCCTGCTCCTGGATTTCAGAGGAGGGACTACTGACATCTGGGGGCTCTGGGCAAGAAGGGGCCCACCCCAAGGCTCTGTCCTCCTCGGACCCAGACCACAGGCTGTTTCTCCCTTACCTCCCCCAACCAGGGCTGGAGGCCGGGAGCTCGGCCCTGCTCCTCACCATGGAGGACCTGCTGCAGGCCGCCGCCCGGCTGCAGCCTTCGGTCAGCGAGCAGGAACTGTTCAGGTACAAGCGCAGCCAGCGCAAGTTTGCGGCCTGCTAGGAGCCTCCTGCCGTCCGGCCCCCGCCCGCAAGGGCCGAAGGTGCTAGGTAACCCCGCAGACTCCGGAGAGAGCAAAGGGCTCCTTCTCCGCCTGCTGCTGTCGCACCCAAAGGCTGCCTACCTCCAAGCAGACGCCCTCGGAGCCGGAGCTGAGCAGCCCCACAAGCGCTCAAAGGGCATCACCCCCGCCTACCGGTTTGTCCTTCCATGCCAGCTCCAGCTCCAGGACTAAAGACCCCCTGCTCAGGAGGAGGAGCTTGGGCCTGGATGGAGCGCTGGGGTTGGGCCCCAGAGGGAGCCCAGTCTTGGCTGAAAATAAAGTCTATGCTGCCCCCTGCTGGTTGTGGTCTGAACGGCTGGCGCGCGGAAGAGCAAGCTTGTGGAAGGAGTAGGGCCAAGGGAAGGCACCTCCGGAAGCTGGAGCCTTCTGACCCAAACACAAGGCGTGCAGAAAACGATAAAGGCACAGACTGTATTGCTCATGCTTCCATTTGCCCAAATCCCTACACCTACAGCAGCAGTCTGCCCCTCCCCACACCCCAGGATCTGTGCTGGGGGCTGCCCTCCGTATGGGACCCTTGGTCCCCACCTCCCCAGCCAGATCGGGCAGGGCCTGGGCAGAGGGTTGTAGGAGCTGAGACCACGCTCAGCGCTCAGTCCGTCCTCTTGAGCACGTGGATGAAATAGCAAGGAATGTAGGCCTGGCCCGGCTTGTAAGGCTTGAAGTCACCCAGGACGCTGTGCTGGCACTTGCCCCCGAAGGCTGCTCGGAGCAACTCCGTGAAGGAAGCCAAACAGTGTGGGTAGTAGGAGAGCCGGAACTTACTGCAACAGAGGCCCCAGGCAGCCGTGAAGACTGGCAGCCTCAGCACCACCCCCCCCCCACCCCCCAGCGAGCCCAGGGGCTACCTCAAGCCAGGGGAACCATCCTGGCCAGCCCCTGGCACCTGCACCGTATAGTCCAGGGTCACCATGTGGGCCTTGTTGTTCACAGTCAGCACGGACGTCGTGATGTCCTTGGTCAGGTCACTCTGTAGGTGGCGGGACAGGCTACATTAGCCTCTGCAACCACTGGAGGACCTGGACCCCGGGATGCCATCCCCTCCTTCTGGGCCTCCCACCCTCGGGGACCCCCACCTTATAGTAGATGTTCTTTCCTGGGGGTGCACAGCCTGTGCTGAGGATGTGGTCGTAGTTGCGATGGTCAATGACCAGCAGGCCCCCAGAACGCACCATGCTCGCGATGTTCTTCAGCGCCAGCCGGTGCTCGCTCTGGTCTCCTGAGCTCAGGGTGGGGGCAGAGAGGCTGCGTCTGCCGAGAGCCCTGGGGTCCAGTCTCCCTCCCATCTTCCTCCTCCCTCCCTGGGGATACCGATGCCAAGGCAGAGCGGAGCAGAAAACAGTCTGCTCTGACAGGAGAGCAGGCACCCAGAGGGTCTGTGGAAAGAGGCAGAGCTCAAAGCAGGGGCCAGGATCCAGGCCACACCCCCTCTCACCTTTGCAGTCTGGCAGGTGGGCAAAACTGTTTCCAAGGCAGATGACAGCATCGAAGCCACCCCCTGGTGGCAGGGGCACATCTTTGTCCAAGGTCATCCAGTTGGCTTCTTCAATGACTGGGACCATGAAGGGGAAGAGGGATCAGGGTGGCCCCATGGCCCCAGCAGTACCCACCTTCACCAAGTGCAGCCCTGCCTCAGTTTCCCCTTCAAGACACACGGGGTTCCCTATCCAGTTAGGGGAAGGGGGTCATTATGGGAATGGAGGGTGAAGGGGAGGAGGAGTCAAAGGGGGAGGAAGCTGTGATTGGGAAGAATGGCTCTGCGCTTCCCGGTTTTTATCTGGGAGAAGGGAGAAGACCCTACAAACATCATTAAAACTAGCCCCTCGTTACCAGATACCTCATTCCGGTGCCTGAGCCTCCCTTTCCCGGGAAATGAAAGTAATTTTGCTGTCCCCTTAAGGAAATCAAGCACTCCAGCCACAGGAGCTAAAGGAGCCCGGGGCAGAAAGTACTGCACCCTGGGGTGCTGGGCAGGGAGGGCCCGACTGGACCTGCGTACCCCACTTGTCGAAGGCTGGCTCATGCCTCCGGTTCCAACGCTCTTTAAGCGCGTACTTCAGCATCTTGTCACTGGCGTCTACACTGGTCACGCTAAAGCCCTCTTCCACCAGCATGATGGAGTCCACCCTGGGCAGGGCCGGAGGGGAGAGGCAGAGAGGGGCAGTCAGGGGGCCTGGGAAGGCAAGGAGGAGACCCTATGCTGGACACTTCCATCTCCTCCACTCGTCTTCTTCCACTCCTCTTCTTCGTCTCCCCAGGCCCTCTCCACCTACCTCGAATGAGGTTCCTCACATCCGTGTGTTATCACCAGGAAGCAACTTTTCCGTTTTGTTTTTTTAGCACCCATTCAGAGCCAGGCACCCTATCAGCGTGCACTAATCCTCCTGGCAACCCTGTGAGGTAGCTGGTGTTAGCCCCACTTGAGAGATGGGGCAAACTGAGGACCCGTGCTTGGGGAGGTAGTATAGCCTGGGGGTTTGGAGCATCCGCCAGACCCGGACCCACCCAGGTCTGAATCTCCTCTCTACTAGGTAGAGGGCCTTCACTCCTCTGAGGCAGGTTTCTGACCACTGTAAACGGGACAGCATTCCCTAGCCCATGAGGTTTTGTGAGGACCTTAAACGCGGACTGTGGACAGCTCCTGGCACAGCGCGTGGCACGGACAAATATTGAACGAATGTTAACTGTTAACACTGTCCAAGGCCATCCCTGGGGAGCCATGCCAGAGCCAGTACCCGTGATAGCTTCCGCCGGTCTAGCTCCAAAGCCCGGTCGCCGGGTCGCCCCGAGACGCCTGGCAGTCCCCACCCTGAGTCCCCACCCTGCAGTGCCCACACCCCCCTCGCACCCTGGGTGCCCTCCGCCCCGCCTCCCGCCCGCTCTACCCCGCCGCCCGTCCCCGCCCGGCTTCGGGTCGCCGGAGGAGGCTGCCGGACGAGCTGGCCGAGGTCCCCCCGCCGCCCCCCGCCGCCCCCCGCCCCGGCTCACCCGGTGCCGCAGGCCACGTCGAGCACCCGCTGGCAGCCGTGCTGGCGCAGCAGCCCGAGCAGCCAGGCCTTGTACTCGGCCGTGCGGCTGCGGGTGTCCCCGATGTAGAGCTGCCACACACGCGCCGCCTCTCCGTCCGCGTACTGGTCCGGGAGCCCTTCGGCCGCCACCCCCAGGGAGCGGGTGCGGTACACGCTGTCCACCATCCTGCGGCGCGCCTGGCCCGGCGCCGCTCCGCGTTTATATAGTCCGGCCCTGCCCGAGGCCGGCCGCCCCACCTGCCCAATGGCAGGTGAGCGCGGGGACACGCCCCTGCTGGGCTTGCAGCCCCGGGGAGGGCACCACCCAACGAGGCGAACCAGCCCTTCTCGCCTGCGGGAAGATCCCGTCCCCCCCGCGACCCCTCGGCGGGAAAGGGCCCGCCCAGCCCCACCCCCTTTAAGCCTGGCCTCTGGAGCACTCGGGAGGGGCCAGCAGAGGGGGCCGCGGTGAGATCGCCCACTCCACCGCCACGTAAACTGGGTAGAGAGGAAAGAAAACTTGCCCGTCCACACCGAGTTCAGCGCCTCGGATTGGACCGTCCCCGGCGAAGGAAGATATTAGCATATCTAAAGAAGGACTGTCCGCTGAAGGAGGCCTGGGTCGGCCAGGAAAGGGAGGAATAGGGAGTATCTGGGGATAATGCTAGTCCAGCCACCCAAGTCCAGGAGCAGTTCTGGCCCAGCGGGTCATGCCCCACCCGGAGGCAGGTGCTCATCTGGGTGGAGGTAACGCTTAAGCTTTCCCCTGAGTCGGCTAAGGCGGGGTCGGCCCTTTCCTCCCAATTCTTCACTGACTGGCACCCTTCTAAGCACAATTTGCTGTTTGAGGCCCCTGTTTGAAACTCACCATCACCACAAATAAATAAATAAATAAATAAAGAATAATAACAAACATAAAAATAAAAATCTTAATTTTTTTCTTAAAGATTTTATTTTTAAGTAATCTCTGCACCAAACATGGGGGTGAAAGTCACAATCCTGAGATCAAGAGTAGCATGCTTTACTGTGACTGAGCCAGCCAGGTGCCCCTAAAAGTCTGTTATTTTTAAAAATTTTTAGACGGGGGGAGGGGCAGAGGGAGAGGGAGAATCTCTAGGAGGTTCCATGCCCAGTGCAAAGCTGGAACTGGCTCCATCTCACAACCCCTGAGATCATGTCCCCAGCCAAAATCATGAGTCCGGCACTTAACCAACTGAGCCACCCAGGCACACCTAAAAGTTTTGAATTTTTGTTTTAAGATTTTATCTATTCACTTATTTTAGAGAGCGAGAGCCTGCCAGAGTGCAGGGAAGGGCGGTGGGTGGAGAACAAGAGAAGGCGGAGGGCTGAGCAGACTCGCACTGAGCACAAAGCCCCACCTGCGGCTTGGCTTGTCAGGATCCTGAGAGCAAGAGTTGGCCGCTGAGGGATGCCTGGGAGGCTCAGTCTGTTAAACTGCTGCCTTCGGCTCAGGCAGGGAGCCTGCTTCTCTCTCTGCCTCTGCCTGCTTGTGCGAGCTCTCTCTCTCTGACAAATAATAAAATCTTAAAAAAAAAAAAAAAAAAAAAAGAGTTAGCTGCTGAACCAACTGAGCCAGCCTGGCGCCCCTAGAAGTTTTAATTTTGTAAACACTATCTGCTTTCGATAGAGGTACCCACAGGGTGGAAGTCCAGGGTTAGGGGTGGAAAAGCTTGGTGCCCTTGCTGTTACAGTGCTTGCTGTCACTTCATAAATTGGCCGTTTGGCTTGGTTGGTGCACATCTACCCTTCTCCCCAAAGCAGATCTCATTCTAGGACAAGACCCTAAACTCAGGTGGATTCAGCAATATGATGCCCCCCAGTGAAGCCCAAGACAGCAAGAACAGCCTTCCCCACTATCTTTGCTGGGCTTCAGAAAGAGCTAGGTATGGAATTTAGAATGAAGGTGGCTCCCCTATGCTCACCCTTTCATTATCTGTAGAATCTGGGAGCTAGAGGAACCCCAAAGATTATATAATCTTTCTTTAAAAAAAAAAAGATTTTATTTATTTGACAAAGAGAGAGAGATCACAAGTAGGCAGAGAGGCAGGCAGAGAGAGAGGGGGGAAGCAGGCTCCCTGCTGAGTAGAGAGCCAGATGCAGGCTCGATCCCAGGACCCTGGGATCATGACCTGTTCTGAAGGCAGAGGCTTCAACCCACTGAGCCACACAGGCGCCCCTGCATAACATTTTTTTGTGATTGGTTTGCAGCCTTTAGAGGCTAAAGGCCATACTCTCCATTCTGATAAGGAATTATATTTAAATAGTTATCTTTTATTTAAATATTGATGCTTACAATTTTTAAGAAACATATAATTTTACCCACACAGCCATAATATGATTTTTATTTTTTATAAAGTTTTTTTTTTTTGTTTTTTTGAGTTTTTTTTTGACAGAGAGACACAGCAAGAGAGGGAACATGGCAGGGGGAGTGAGAGAGAGGGAGAAGCAGGCTTCCCACTGAGCAGAGAGCCCAATGTAGACCCCAGGACCCTGGGATCACGACCTGAGCTGAAGACAGATGCTTAACGACTGAGCCACCCAGGCGCCCTATAGTATGATTTTTTAAAACAATATGAATACTAGTGGTAAATTTGGATCTAAAAAAAAATAAAGGTTTTGAGTAGCTTGAAGTATACTTTCCAACTTTTTTTGTTTTTTTTAAGATTTTATTTGACAGAGAGAGACACACAGAGACAGAAAACACAAGCAGGGGGAGTGGGAGAGGGAGAAGCAGGCTTCCTATGGAGCAGGGAGCTCGATGTGGGGCTCAATCCCAGGACCCTGGGATCATGACCTGAGCCGAAGGCAGACACTTAACAATGACTGAGCCACCCAGGCGCCCCATCCATTTGAAAGAAAAGATTTTTGTTCTAAAGTTAATAATTATTTACTTTCTTTCTCATCCAGAGGCATTAAAAAATATGTCAACATCGTAAGACACATGACATTTCATGTACCTTTTTTCTTTCTTAACTTTTAGCCATCAAAAGCATGTTTTCTTCTCCTGACCTTAAATTATCGGGCCTTAATCATGCTTTCAATGACTACATTGAGTAGATGTGACTTGTTTAATCATTCCCCAAATTCTGAACATTTAACATTTTTCAAGAGAGTGAACACTTGGATAATTACAATCAAATCGTTTTCCAAATGGAATTTTTCTATTAATCGATACTGTTACCCAAAACAAATGTTTCTACTCTTCTCTACGTGAAGATGTTATTCCTTGATATTTAACAAGGTAGAAAATTTTATCTAAATGTTGTAATCTTTAATTGCCACCAAAACAGACCAAATAATTGCAGTCCTGCACCCCTAAAGTGTCATGCCCCTGCGCACCGATGCAGACTGCAACTGCCTCTTGTTCTGTTAGTTCAGCGAATTTTAGAGAAACTAAATGTGAGGCGTTGGGCTGTGGAAGAGACAATCACAGACTCTAAATCAATTTACAGTCTGACTTAACTGAAAATGAGAATAGAGGGGTTTTTTAAAATTAATTTATTTATTTGACAGACAGAGATCACAAGTAGGCAGAGAGGCAGGCAGAGAAGAAAGCAGGCTCCCTGCCGAGCAGAGAGCCTGATGCAGGGCTCGATCGCAGGACCCTGGGATCATGACCTGAGCCGGAGGCAGAGGCTTTAACCCACTGAGCCACCCAGGCACCCCCAAAATAGAGGGTATTTTAAAAATGCAGTGCTTCCCTGGATTAGTTGAGAAGAGTAAATTCTTCATCCCCAAATGTGTGATGTTTTCCAAAAAACCTTAGCTTGGGACTATGGCTGGAGCTGGACCAAATCCCAGGCTATTCCAACTTGAGGACACATTAAAATCCTAGAATTGTGAAATATGTACATACGATAACTACAACTGAAGGGCATCCTGTTTTTGTTTAGATTCGGACGAGGTAGAAATTTTTCAGAGGATGGATGCCAGTTTCTAAACTCCAGTCCAAAGCTGCTGGAAGGAACCTCTTGTCTGCTATGTCTCCCCAGACTGCACACTAGGATGTTGGGGGAGGGGAGGGGAGGGAAGCCACCCACCCACATGGACTCTGCTAACAGATAGATCACGGTGGATTCCTCTTTGGACTTTTTAATATACCATATAAGACCTAATTTGCTTTAATAAAGTCCTGTTAAGTGAGTGTAAAATTGATCCATACATTGGTGGATTGCGACACTAATGAAAGGTCGCTCCTTTACCATTAAACTTGGTGCACCTGCAAGGATTCCACAAATGTTTAAGAAGAGAGGTTTTCTTTGACCATTTCATGCTTTGTTATAAGCAATTTTAAGGTGTGCTAAAGTCCAATAAGACCTCTTCAGTGCAAACCAATCTGCTCACTGAGCTCTTCTTCCACAAAAAAATGACACACTATTTGAGCCCTGGTAACAGGCTAAGTAAGCATTTCTTATTCAAACAACTGACTTAGCACATGGCATCCTGTCTTGATGTGATGAATGGTAAGATACCAAGACCACTTCAGTGAGTAATTCCTAACAAAATAAAAATTTGGCTTTTTGAGTGTTTTATTTGTTTTTAAAGTTGGCTCCATGCCCAGCATGGAGCCCAACATGGGGCTTGAACTCATGACCCTGAGATCAAGACCTGAACTGAGATCAAGAGTCAGAGGCTTAACCAACTGAGCCACCTGGGTGTCCCTTGTCTTTTTTGTTTCTCTCCTTTTTGAACAGAGAACCTTTTACATATTTATATATATTTAGGGGTGGTGGTGGTGATAGGTGTTGCCATCCCTGGAACTGGTAATGGGCTCAGCCTGCTTCTCTCCCTTCTCAATGTGCAACAACACCTCCTTATAAAGAATCACAGTCATTTTCACAGAAGTTTAAATTCTGTTGGCTGGGACAACCTTAGTAGATGGAGAATACAATTTTAAAGAATGAATAAGTTAGGGTTCCTCTTCAAAAAACTAAACAGGACCCAGCCCTTGAGGGGCCCCTTGCAGGCTCAGTCAGCAGAGCAGACGACTCTTGACCTTGGGGTTGTAAGTTCGAGCTCCACATTGGGTGCAGAGATTACTTAAAAAAAAAAAAAAAAAAAAAAGCCAGCCCTTGAGAGCAACATGAGGGTCAAGCTGGCTTTCAATCACACACAACTGTAAACTCTGAAAAGGGAGAAAGGTTTGAAAGTTACCTTCCTTGGGGCACCTAGGGTGGTGTGTCTGCCTTTAGCTCAGGTCATGATCCCAGGGTTCTGGGATGGAGCCCCACTTTGGGCTCCCCGCTCAGCGGGAAGCCTGCTTTTCCCTCTCACTCCCCCTGCCGTGTTCCCTCTCTATGTCTCTCTGTCAAATAAATAAAATCTTAAAAAAAGAAAAAAAAGAAAGTTATCTCCCTCCTCATTGTATTCTCCACATTGAACTCTGAAGACTGTAGCTGCCTGCTTTCTAGAAGAGAGCCATGTAAGGGGGTTTAGTGCCCAAGCCGGCCCATAGCTGCAGGGTGCTATGGCACTGTGGCTCTCTCCCAGACCACCAAAGCCAGTCCACCAGGGGCTCATACCCTGCTTGGGCCACTTACAGAATGTGACCTTAGGGAAGTTACTTAATCTTTCTGTGCTTCATTCATTCAGCAGCTACTTACTAAGAAGCTACTCTGCGCCAGGTACTAGACTAAGTGCTGGGGATAGAACAGTGAACAAAACAGACAAAAGTCCCTGTTCTTTTGTGGTGGGAGAGGTGTCTGTGAGGAGGGGGCACTGGTAATCAAGTTTTTCAGGAGTTGGGTGCTGGTGACTCGGGCAGTTTGTAAAAAAAACAGTGAGCTGTATACTTAGGTACACTTTCCTGTATGTGCTTTACCTCAGTAGTTTTTAGGAATCCCCGGGCTTCAGGCCATAGCTGTGGTAAACCAGTACGTAAAGCACAGAGAGCTGGGCTCGTCACAGGGTCCACACTCAAAAACCACCTGCTATTATTGCCACAAAACTCCTTAGAACAAAATGGGCCATCAGGGGACGCTCAAGAGGGATTCAGCAGCCTCTGCTGCTAGGCGCAGCCCATGGAGCCTTCCTCTCAACCAGTTAGGAGAGGACTGTGCATCTGTCACACAAAAAAAACAGGCTTTAAGACAAAAAAAAAGCAGCGGGGGCGGATACCTGGGTGGCTCAGTCGGTTAAGCAACTGCCTTCAGCTCAGGTCATGATCCGAGTCCTGGCACCAAGCCTCATATTGGGCTCCCTGCTTGGTGGGGAGTCTGCTTCTCCCTCTCCCACTCCCCCTGCTTGTGTTCCCTCTCTTGTTGTCTCTCTGTCAAATAAATAAAATCTTTTAAAAAATAGAAGAGGCATTTTGCTCTTACTTGTGAACTCAGGGGCTGCAGGGCCGTTGGGGACACGTGGCCAGCTGTGTGCTGCACAAAGATTCCGGATCTGAGGGGCTGTCATTCCTATTGCAAATAGCATGGGTTTGCCAATTTATTATTATGTTCTGGCGGCCAAGTGTCTTATCCTCATAAGATTTATATTAAATACATGACTTTCTAACAGATGGAAGTCAAAGGTGTGAAAGCACTGTCTTCTAACTCACAAAAAAGATACCGCGTGGGAATCACATCCAGAAACTGGGAAACAGAGGATACCGCTTTCTAGAAATTGCCCTTTAAAATGAATACAGAGGAAGGCCTGGGTGGCGCAGTTGGTTAAGCTTTCCACTCAGATCATTATCTCAGGGCTGCAGGATTGAGCCCCTCGTTGGGCTCCGCACCGGGAGAGGGGCCTGCTCAAGATTCTCTTTCCCTCTCTAAAAATAAACTAAAAAAGAAATAAAATGAACACAAAGTCCCTGGGCAGCTGCCCCTGAGACTTCACTCCCAGAAACTGGCTTTCTAGTTGGTTCATCAGCCTTTGCAGTTCTGGATGATGGAAGTTTCTGACACAGACTGATCCTCTCTGGATTCTGACTGGCTGTGCCTCTGAGAACACGACCCTGACATTGACTTCATGGAGGTCCTGCTGCCCGCTCTTTGCACAACACCCTGTGCTCCTCCTGCTGGAGTGGGCTCCAGCTGACCTCATCTTAACAGCTTTGTTAGACAAGCAGGTCCCTAAGCCACCAAATATGAGATGGGCCCAGACATCTGTCTGTTTAACAGGCATTCCATGTGACACTCATGTTCAAGTGAGTTTAAGAAACCCTGTTCTAACAGGATTTCCAATAAGGGGACTAAAATCTGGTTAACCTGAGCTCAGCCAGACCCCTCCCTCATCTCATGGAGAGATGGGGTGTGGGAGAGCAAGAGGCATTAGGCAGGCTTGGAAAGGTCTGGATGTGCGGTGGGGAGAGGAAAAGAAAAACCTGGGGAGCTGGATCTCGCCTCTGGCCCTTCCAGGCTGGGCCAGGGAGGCGGTTGTCTGCTGGGGTAGGTGGGTGGAAAGCAGTGCGTGTGCAACACGCCCGGCCCTTTGGGGGGTAGGGAGAGGAAGGTGCTATCCACAGCAGCCACAGGTCAAAGAGCAAAGCAGTCACAGCACCATCTGCCCTCTGGTCTGGGACCAGGCCTTGATTGGGCCACTAGGCCTACACCCCAGCAAGGGGATAGGTCTTTGTCCTATCCTACTTTAGGGACCAGTGAAGCTCTGGGTACGTACATAAGCCAGGCACTCAAGTGCGGTGTGTTAAAGACAGAACAGGGGTATCAGAGACTAGCCACAAAATCCTACAGTCCAGGGGGCTGCAAACAGTTCCCCAGCCCTGAGCTCCAGCCCCCAGAGTCCAGGGCAGGACCTGAGTCTCTGACTGGAATCTCATGGCCCACAGAGCCTTCAACAGGGGCAGGTGGGGGCAGTGGGGCTAAACTCAAGAGGAATGATACTCCAGGGACCTTTCGAAAGCCTCACCAACCAGAGGAAAACAGCTCCCAGTTTGCTCCACCCTCTCTGGCCCTGGCTGTCCCACCTCACAGGAGAAGGCCTGAGCCCAGGCTACGAGGGCGCCCCTCACCCCCAGTTAGTTCAGACCCTGGAGCATTTCCCTGGAGTCGGGGTCTGGGGCGCTCCACTAGGCCCAGGCCAGAAGCATGAAGGGGTCTGCAGGGGTGATCCCTGGGGGCCAGGTGGGGGCATGGTACTGGCAGGACCTCCTGCCACTGTCTCCTTCTAAGAAGCCATAGCTCCTTCCTCTACTTTGGGAAGAGGTTTACCGGTAGGGGTGGAGTTGTGGCTAAGAAGCCAAACCAGTTTAATGTGGGTCACACTGCCAGTACCAGGTGGCAGCCATGGGGTATTGGAAACACAACGGACTCAGAGGCTGAATCCTGAGTGCCCCGGGTACACTTAACAGCAGGACTTCGGGCGTGTCACTTCACTTAAGCCTCAGTTTTGCCTTCTACCAAATGAGGCTAATGGCACCCACCCCACAGGAGTTGTATGGGTTCACATTAAAGCCCAGGGAGCCGTGTACAGTTGTCATTACCACTGTTATCGAGCACCCTGATCCCTGCCCTCGGGGCAGAATGGGGAGGTACCTGGGCCTCCTGCAACTTCTCCCTGAGGCCAGGCTTCCTGCTCCTCCCTGCTCCCAGAGAACATGCTGGAACCTGCACTGGGGGACTGGAGTGTCCTCCCCTCCGGGCACAACAATTAGAAAGAGCGGAGTGCTAAGTTGTGGTCATCAGGGAACAAGGTTCAAGATCAACAAGTAGAGCAGATGGAGATAGGAAGGGGGGGCGGGATCTGGTGGGGTCATCAGTAAACAGTTTACACAACAAATGGGAAGGCCTTCCAGGAGAGAGGAGAGGATGGAAGGCAGCCAGGTGCCCAGGGCACAAGTGAGGCCTCTCCTGGCCTGGGGAGCTCAGAGAGTCCAAGGCAGCTGAGTGGGCAGTCCAAAGCCTTGTGCTGGGCCACGTCACAAAACAACCCGGGCCTCCCTGCACTTGCCGTTCCCCAGAGAGTCAGGCCAGCCTCAGTGATGGGAGGATGGGAGCTGCCTCTTCGTCCTCGGCCCCCCAACGCTGGAAGGTAAGGGGCAAGAGCAACAAGGGCTCCAGGCCCCTCTGAGGAGCTGGAGGGGACTCAAAAATTGGAACAAAAAAGGCCAAAAGGTTTTTACTCTGTGAGCCCTGGGGAGGGCCGGGCAGAGTGCCAGGTGTCCACAGGAGGGGTGAGCAGGGGTGGGGTGGCCTGTAGTCTTGCTTCCCCGTCAGGGAGGAGGAAGGGGAGGTGAAGGCTGGGGTGCCCTCCCCATGGGCCCCACACCTGCCCCTCCAGAGTTCACACCGGAGTCCCCCGCAGGCGGGAAATCGAAGGGCCTGCCCGAAGCTGGGGTCAGGAGAGCCGCTTGGCGGAGGGAGGAGGCGAGTTCTTCCCTGGCCCCGTGTCTTTCCTGGTGGCAAGCCACCTGGCAGGGAGAACCTGGAACAGGACAGCTGTCCGCCAGCCAGAACGGGGTCCCGGATTCCTCAGGTTCCAGGTCAGGGGTCTCGGTTCAGGGGGCACTGGGTTAGGCTCAAAGCTCATCCGGGGGGCTGTGTGTGAGAGGGGATGCCTTCTGGATGCCCTCATCCTCATCAGGGCTGGGGTCTTCCTCCAGGCCACCTAGCTCCTTCCTCTGTTTGCTGCCGCCGCCCGATGCCTTGACCCTGCTGCTCTTCTTTTTAGACTTCTTCCCTCCCAGGGCGGCTGTGTCCCCCTTCTTGCCGGACCACTGCTCTGCCAGGCAACCTGGGGTGAAGAAAGACACCCGCGACGCGACGGATTGGTTTGCTGGGAGCAGAGCACTGACGGACAGGGGGGATGAGGGTGGGGGCGGGGACGCAGAACTGGCACCCCGCGGCGAGTCCCTGCTGCCTGCCTCACTGAGGCCCTGGAGGGGTATCTGCGTCCCCTCCCTGTGGTTCTGCACCTGCTTTCAGTACCTCTTATTCCCCCCGTCCCCTCAAGCTCCCCAAGGGCAGAGCTGCGAGGACGCCTTCTATTTCATATTTCTCTTCCGTCCTCATACCCACCTCCCCTGAGGGGGAGCGAGCAGTAAAATGGAGGGCACAGCGCCCTGCCCTCTCCCGCCATCACACTCACTGGTGTCCTTGCCCTTCAGCACGTGATTGGCGCAGAGGAACTGAGTCAGGTCTTCCTCCTGGTGGTTCCTGTACCAGTCCTCGATCACCTCCTCAAACTCTTCCACCAGCACGTCGCACTACGAATCACAACACGGTGCATTGGCAAAGCCCCAGCACTGACTCTCTCCCGGGGGAGCTCAGCTGAGTCTCACAACCCACCGCAGGCCAGGCAGGTGGCTGTGATTCACCTGAGAAAACTGAAGCTGGAGAGATGAGACGACTTGACCAAAGCCCCCCACCCCACGCCCTCAACTCCTGGTGGCCTTCCTCAGCCACAGACTTGGTCCCCACGCTCCCCTGTGAGGCAGGGCAGCCTCTGAGGGCTGAGAGGCCCGTACCTGCTTCTTGAGGTCAGCCACCTCTGCAGAGGTCTCATTCCACAGCTCGTAGGGGATATCCATCACCACCTTGACCCCTTTGTGGACCAGGTTGTGCAGTGTCTCAAAGGTCTCAGACATGCCCTGGAAGAGGCAGTGGGTCTGAGTGGCTTAGAGCGTTCTCCACCCCCTACCCTCCTCTCCGGGTAGGGCCGGAAGCCCGACCAGCCAGCTCTGAGTCAGGGCCCTCCAAGGCTTCTCATACTTGACTTCACCTTCCTCTCCCCTCTTTCAGGCCTGCCCCCCACAACCCCTACACACCTACACACACACACACCCACACACACACCATGGCTCCCCACACCTCAACCTTCCAAAAAGGACTGCTGTTTGCCTTCGGGCCCTTTGAATGGATACTCCTTTTCCAGGAATTAAGTGTGTCCTGGCTCTTTCCTCTCACTGTGCCCAGGAACACTCCCTCACGTCTAGACCCACTGCCTACTCTGGCTTCTTCCTGGGGCTTGTGTCTTTCCTGGGTCGGAAGGGTGAGGCAGGTGAGGCAGTGAGGACGCCTGGTTCTGCAAAAATATTTCTGCCAGCTACCTCGGTCTTCTCTCCAGAGACTCCATCTGTACACTGTCCATTTCCTCTTTCTTTCCAGAGGCGATGCATGCAAATACAAGCAAATCCACATACAGATGTATCGTCCTCTCTTGCCCCCACCTCTTATACAAGTGGCAGTAGGTGCCAGCCACACTATTCTGTCCTTTGCCTGTTTTACTGACTAACAGACCTTGGAGACAGTATGAATTCAACTCATAAAGAGCCAACCTCATTCTTTGTTTTGTCCACCGAATGGCCGTATCAATTTATTTAGCCAACAGTGAATGAGTAGAGTGTTTCTAACTTTATTACTGTAGACAACAGTTTTAAACATTTTTATATTAAAGCAAAACACGGATTTATTACTAAACAGAGTACAAAATTCGTACAAATTTTATTTTATTCTTAAAATATTTCATTTATTTACTTGTCAGAGAGACAGAATGAGCAAGGGGACTGGCAGGCAGAGGCAGAGGGAGCAGCACACTCCCAGCTGAACAAGAAGCCTGATGTGGACTCAATCCCAGGACTCTGGGATCATGACCTGGGCCTAAGGCAGACACTTAACTGACTGAGCCACCCAGGTCCCCTTTATTTTATTTTTTTATTTTTTAAAGAGGCTCCACTCCCAGCATGGAGCCCAATGCAGGGCTTGAGCTCACAACCCTGAGATCGACCTGAGCTGAGATCAAGAGTCAGATGCTTGGGTGACAGTCAGTTGGGCGTCCGCCTCTTGGTCTTGGCTCGGATCATATTAGGGTTGTGAGATCGAGCTTGGCATGGACCCCTGCATCAGGCTCTGTACTCAGCAGAGTCTGCTTGAGACTTTCTCCCTCTCCCTCCCTCCAGTGCGTACATGCACTTGTGCTTTCTCTCTCTCAAATGAATAAATCTTAAAAAAAAAAAAATTTAAAAATTAAAAAAAGGAGTCAGCCACTTAACCAGCTAAGCTACCCAGGTGCCCCTAAATCTTAAAGATAAAGTCTAAGATTTCTGCTGCTTAAGACTATCCCTCCAGGTTCCCCAGGGATTTCTAACTAAAAGACTCTGCGAGAAGGGTACTTAGGTGGAGAACTATGTGAGGCAAGTCTCTTACCATACGGGCCTGGCACTGAAAATGTTGAAGCAAAGAACTGTGGGCCTTGTGCTCATTCTTCAGGGACAGAGGCATTTGTGCACCGAGTAAGTGCATTAAATGTCACACAGGAACCCTGACAGAGGTCCAGGTGAGTGCCCTGTGGGCCTAAAGGGATAAGGTGATCACTGCCGCCCTCAACCCTGCTGTGTCTTCTGACATCTCCTCTAAACCCCATAGCACTGCACTCTGAGCTCTCCCTGAGTCAGTGGTCAGGCCTCCCCGGGTGGGGGGGGGGGGTGTTGCATTTCGGATGGGGAGGGTGAGGGAGGGCCTGGATGGCCCAGCTCACTGGCACCTGGGTGGCTCAGTCATTGGGCATCTGCCTTCGGCTCAGGTCATGATCCCGGGACCTTGAGATCAAGCCCCAGGCTCTCTGCCTGGCAGGAGGCCTGCTTCTCCCTCTCCTGGTCCCCCCTGCTTGTGTTCCCTCTCTCGCTATGTTTCTGTCAAATAAATAAATAAAATCTTAAAAAAAAAAAAAAAAAAAAGGTACCTATTGCCACTGGAAAGTCAGGGCACTCAGGAGGCGAGAAATGCAAACAGCAGTCGATTATCGGGACAAGGCCAAGGACGGAAGCTCCCTAACCAGGATCTTCAAGTCACAGCCACACCAACAGACCACTTAGATACATGCAAGGCCTTGCCCCGTGGGGAAGGACAAGCACAAATCCAACCTTGGCAAACCGGTTGCTGCCGGTCCTCTCCTTGTGCAGGCTGTAGTCCAGGAGCCTCTTGCAGATGGTCTCAGTGACTTCGATTAAGCGTAAGTCCCTGCAGAGACAGGAGCACAAGAGGGACTGAACTCCTCTCCCAGCCCCAGCAGGTTAGTGGTCCGTCCCTCCAGCCCTGCTACCCCAACACCTGCGCATCTCACCAAAGGGAAGTCAGAGCTGGAAGGAAGATAGGTCATCTGGTCTGGGGGCTCTGAAATGCTGGAACACAGACCAGAGAGACAAAATGTAACAGCTCTATGGGAAGGCATCCTTTATAAAGCAAAATGATTCAATATTTAGATGTTTTTCTAAGGCAAAATGTATTAAATTTTGATGTCAAAATATTTTATTTTGAAAGGATGATCATGGCTGATGAAGGTTTTTTGGGGGCTTATTTTTAATATTTATTCCTGGTAAAATTAAAAGTGGGTAATCCTATGTTATCAATTTTTTTTTTTTTAAATTGCATTGGCCCATGAAATCCAAGAGTCTGGGATGAGATAAGGTTGAACCATCTTGCTTTGACAGAGTCTTTGACAAGTCTGAGGCTCAGTGGAAGGAAGGGATTTATGAAGATCCCACAATTAGTTGGGGTAAAACCAGCGGGCAAACTCAGGTGTTGGTGAGAACTGCCTCCCTTTGGTGGGTTTGCCTGGCTGGGAGGGAGAGGGAATTCCATGCCACCGAAACCTCTAGGAACAAAGTAGTCCAGGCCAGTGGGTACGCCCCCTTCACTTACGACTTGGTGTATTTGACGCCGGAAGCCTTCCGATCCAGGATGCCATAGCCTGTGTCGATCACCTCCTTGGTCTTGCCTGTTTCCTCAAAAGCGGACTTCAGCTCCACGGCGACGTATTTACACACTGGGGGCGGGAGACACAGCACAGCCCACTGAGCCTATGTGAGTCTGACAGGAAGGAGCCAGCTCCCAGCCAGATATGCCACGATGGGTGCCTCTCCAGACGGGGTCAACACTCAGGGCAGGGAAGGAGTTAGCCCCAGACCACCACGTGGAGGTCACTGGGTGACACTCGGCTCCAAGATTTGCTGCTCCCTGTCCAGTCCCGGTCCTTATCCTACTGACTCCATTTTTCCCAGTTGCTTCCTGCTCCCCCAACCCCTGTAATCATTTTAAATTTTCAAATATATAAAAAAGCTGAATGAGTACGAGTAATTATACACCTTCCACTCATTTCAACAGTTTGTTCATGATCTGCCCCAATCTCTCTCCAGTATAAGATATAAAATAACAGGATAATACAGTAATATAGCTCAACAGCATATACACTGTTTTTGCTAAACCATTCTGAAAGTAAGTCGCAGACAACATGACCTTTCACCCCTCAAAATGTCCTCACGCATCTCTGGAGAACAGGGATTTTCTTCTACCAACCATAAAAACATACTAATCCTCGGAAAATGAACAATAATTCCCATATCGCCTAATACTCAGTCTGTATTCAAATTTCCCCCATTGTCCCCAAATGTGCGGTCTGCCTGTTTTATGACTTGATTTCATATGCTGTTCTGGCACCACCACTCTGCGCCTACCAAGGTCATCTGCTCCATCCCCTCCAAAGGCCTTGCTCCCACCAGTTCTGTTACATTCATCCTCTCGTTTCCTCTTACTCTTCCTCGGTTACTAAGCAACCCCTGTGTGCCAGGCACTGTCTGGGGATTCACAGCTGAAAACAGGTTCCTCCCTGCTACATACAGTCCAATGGAGTTATCGCCGTGCGTAAGGAGTGTTGCCACTGAAAGTGAGATTTGCCTGAGGCCCTGGGAGAGCGCTTCATGCCTTCTATGGGTTTTTCTACCCATTCTCCCAGCCTCACTTTTATTATTATTATTTTTTAAAGATTTTATTTATTTGAGAGAGAGTGAGAGACAGAGAGAAAAAGCATGAGCAGGGGTAGGGAGGGAGGGAGGGGCAGAGAATCTCAAGTAGACTGAGCCCAGAGCCTGATGTGGGGCTCAAACTCGGAGCTCAGGGCTCAATCTCATGACCTGAGCTGAAACCAAGAGTTGGCTGCTTAACCAACTGAGCCACCCAGTGCCCTACAACCTCGCTTTATTTTTTTAAAAAAGATTTTTATTTATTTATTTGAGAGAAAGAGAGGAAACAGAGCACAAGGTGGGGGGCGGGAGAGAGGAGAAGCAGACTCCTAGCTCAGTGGGGAGGCTGACACAGGGGACAATCCCAGGATCCTAAGATCAGGACCTGACCCAAAGGCAGATGCTCAACTGACTGAGCCACCCAGGTGTCCCACAACCTCACTTTAAAAAACATCCTCCTGGGGCACCTGGGTGGCTCAGTTGGTTAAGCGACTGCCTTTGGCTCAGGTCATGATCCTGAAGTCCCAGGATCAAGTCCTGCATTGGGCTCCTTGCTCTGCAGGGAGTCTGCTTCTCCCTCTGACCTTTCCCTCCTCATGCTCTCTCACTCTCTCAAATAAATAAATAAAATCTTTAAAATAAATAAATAAAATAAAAACCTCCTCCTGGGGCACTTGTTCTCCCTCTGCCCCTCCACCTACTCATTCTCTCAATGGCTCTCTCTCTCAAATAAATAAATAAAATCTTCTAAAAAAATAAATAAAGCCTCTTCCTTCTGCAAAGCTCTTCTGGGCCCTCCCCCGACCTATTCCGATTTCATCTGGGTCTCTACAGGATCCATGTTCTAAGAGCCCTTGGTCACTTTGTGTCTCCCCAACTATAAGGGTACACAAAGTGAGTATCACGTATTGGACTTCTTCTGTATTCCTCTAGTCTGGGACTCTGTGTTAAATACTTAAATACTGCCAAGAGACTGTGTTTGTGGTGGAGCAGCTTCTGATGCCTCCGAACAAATATGATCTGTAGGCTAAATGCCATTAGTATTGTTATAATGCTGACAGCAGAATTTGGTAGAAGACCAATTTATCAAAAAAAACCCCCGGAACCAAAAAACAAAAACAAAACCAAACCCTGAAGGCTTGCTTGGTAAAATTTTATAACATACACATTTAATAGATGGCTTGGAGAACTTGGAACACATGAAAAATTCCACGTGACCTCAGAGTCTGCGACGAATTGAGGTGGCTCACCTCCCTGGCTCTCTAGCCAGGAACACCTGTCCCCCTCCCCCTCTCTGTTCTGCACTCTGGGTAAGCTCATCATCTTTCTGGCTTTTGCCCCCTTCTCCCACGCCCTCAATGTGTAGGATTCCAGGCCCTGGGGAGCTGGAACCTCCTTTCTCTCTTGTGCCCATCAACCACAACCCTGCTTCTCAACTCTTCCAAACCTTACCTCTTCAAGACTCCCTCTGGGGATCCCACCCAGAACTAAACTTGGAGGAGACTCATGGCACAGACCCCAGACTCTCATGGATACCCACCTACTCTTTTTCCAGGCAGGTCCTCCTTCCTCTGTGCCAAGGCCTATTTTACTCAGGCTTTGGAGCCAGGAGGCAGGCTTTGTGGACCAGACACAGTCAGCATTTAATAATAAAGGTACAACAATGATAAATAAGAGCAAATACACTATTAAGAAGAGCCTAAGAGTTTGCCAAGCCATCCTGTAACTGAAAATCCCTTTAAAATTAATCTTTATCGGAATGTCTGGGTGGCTCAGTCAGTTAAGCGTCTGTGTTCAGCTCAGGTCATGATCCCAGCATCCTGGGATCGTGTCCCCAGTCAGCTCCCTGCTCAGCGGGGAGCCTGCTTCTACCTCTGCCTCTCTCCCTCTCCCCTGCAACCTGCTTGTGCCCTCTCTCTCTGACAAATAAATAAATAAAATCTTTAAAAAAATAAAAGAAATTATTCTTTATCTATTACCTACAAAATGAGGCTGGACTAGAATGATCTCTAGGATGTTTGCCAGCTCTGTGCTTCTCAGTCTGTGAATGCCTCCTAAGGGAAAGAAATGTGAGGTTCTCGGGCTATGAGAATAGAAAACAAAGAGAGGAAGTGAAACCCCCAAACCATACCATATAGGTTAGGACTAGAGCAAGAGTGAAAGGAAAGCATCCCAACTCTCTGCCTTCCTATTTATGGAAGAGATGGACAAGGTACAGGCTAGAACCCACACTGCAAGCCCTCCCCGTGAAGTCGGCTCATTTCATCTTTCATCTCTCAAATGAAAGGATTATGTGTCCCAATCCACCCCATCCCCACTTCCCAGTGCTTAGGGAACATCTGGCCTGCTGTACGCTCTGAACTGGGATGAAACGGATTTATAGCCAACTTTCGGAGGGGTCTGGGGTTATGGAAATGGCAAGGAAGGAGTGACTGTGAAGGTTTGGGTAGAAAAAAGAAATGGTGTGCCGGTAGGGGAGGTGCGGGGATGGCGGCGGGGGTGCGGGGAGCGGGGAGCAAAGGTAGCCCATTCATAGTCCTGCATCACTGGTTTGGGTGCTAGTGGTCTTTTTCTCTCTCTGAAGTTCTATGCCTCCATCCCTGTATCTTTAGGATACACTTTCTCCTGATTCCTAAAATCCTCCTCCCTCACCAAATTCTCCCAGGCTAGATCTACTCTTATCCCAAAGTGGCCCTATTTTTCTACCCATAGGCCTCAGACCCTTCTCCTTCCTCCACAGCCACCCGCAGCCCCCACGTGTTTGTCTTTATTTCAAAAATATTCCCTGGATGCCCACCAGGCACTGTGTGAATAAATATCTGAGACAAGGTCCCTGTCCTCGAGGAGCTTAACGCTAGTGGTGGAGTCTATCAATTACACAGATAGCTTGTGGTGAGGGCCTTTCCTAAGGACAGTCATACGGACCTTTTCAGTTCCTCAAACTTGTCCTTTGCTTCTTAGCCTGTAGGCCTCTGCATCTGCGGTTTCCTGAGAGACTCCCTCTTTTCATGTCTCTTCGCCCAGCTAACTCCTAATTACTGTTTGGTCCTCCGGTACGAATTCCTGACTTCCCTCTCCACACAGCCTCCCCCACCCCCGCCCCAGGCTAGATTAGATGCCTGGATCGTAACTGCTTCTTCTGCACCGGCTTGAGAGCTCCAGGTGACCCGAGACCTGATCTCTTGCCCCGCCCCCGCGTCCCCAGCGTCCAGCACAGTGCCAGGCACACAGTAGCTTCAGTGAATGAAAAGGATCCTCCTGCTCAGGGAGCCAAGGCCCTTCCATCCCCCCACCCGACTCCGCACGCCCCGCCTCTCTGGCGGGATTCTCCCCGCGGGCCCCGCCCCCTCACCTTCGCATTTGCTGGGAAGCCGAACCCAGTCGGTCTCCTCGGCGTGCGCCGAGCCGGGGCCCAGCTCCGGGGCGGGCAGTAGCAGCAGCAGCAACAGTAGCAGGGAGAGAAGCAGAAGACAGCGGGGCCCGGGCCGGGGCGCGAGCTCAGGTAACGGCTCCATGGTCCAGCCGGACCCGACCCCAGCGGACCCGGCTGCGCTTCCTCCCGAGGCGCGCGCTGGGCAGCTTCCCGCAGCCGCTTCCGGGACTGCACACTTGCCTCGGCGTAACCAGGGCAACAGGGAGCCCCCCCCCGCCCCCACCCGCTGCTGCCTCCGGCCACCTCGGCCCGCCCCCAGAGCCCAGGGAGGCCCGCGGACTACGTAGCCAATGGGCTTTCCGGGGCTTGCCCTACAGCGAATGGGAGAGCGATCTTTTTTCAGTCTCGACCAATGAAAGAGCTCATGGTGTCCTCAGTGACCTATGGCAGCATCTTTCCCCACCCACTAACGGATGTTCTGGGAGGGCCTGGAGGACAGGACGCGGAGGCGGGAAGCAGCGGTCTGGCCCTTGAATGGGAGGTCCGACTCTTGAATTCTGGTAGAGGTGCGGAAGGCAGTCTTCTCGGCCTTCTCCGCCTCCTTGCACGTCACTTCACTCCTGGGGTCGTAATGCAGCAAATACTTATTAAGCACCTGTTTTTAAATTTTGTTATTATTATCGTTGTTGTTATTGTTGTAATTGCTAATCACTAGTAGGCGCTGCGGGTGAGACCTTGGCTACGCACAGTCCCCAGTCTTCAAACTGTCTTAGTGCCAAGTAATCCCAGATTGGTCTCCTGAGAGCTAGAACAAGTCGCCTCCTTTCTGAGCCTCAGTTTCTTTTCTTCCCTCCTTCCTTTCTCCCTTCCTCCGCAAAGCAAAGATTTGGCTAATGAACGATTGTATTTCCCTTCCAATACGATTGAATCTCCCCAGCAATAACAGGGTGCCTGACATGAGGAGATGCTCCGTGGGGCCCCATCTGCTGTATCATCAAGAGGAGGACTTTCTGGGTCCTTGGGGCTGCTTAGACTGCCCCTGAGCTGTTAGAGCATAGTTTGCTATCACCACCTTGGGGGAAAGAAGACTTAAGGTAGAACCACTGGTCCAGCCAACTGTCCTGTTCTGCCCAGGGGACACCTAGGTTCAGGTGAAAGCTCCCAAGATTCCTAGGGGTTATTACTGGAGAGAGAAACCCCTGGAAAGCCTGGATCTCCTGCCAGTGCTGGAGAAACAGGCCACACACTCTACTGTGGGGGCCTTATATATTCTCAGCGCAAGAGCCCTTTTCAGGAAACAAAACAAGGGCGTTTGTGTGGCTCAGTCTTTAAGCATCTGCCTTCGGCTCGGGTCATGATCCGAGAATCCTGGGATCGAGCCCTCCATCAGGCTCCCTGCTCAGTGGAGAGCCTGCTTGTCCCTCTCCCACTTGCCCTGCTTGTGTTCCCTCTCTTGCTGTCTCTCTATCTCTCTGTCAAATAAATAAAATCTTTTAAAAAAGGAAGAAAGAAACAGGGCACCTGGGTGGCTCAGTTGGTTAAGCAACTGCCTTTGGGTCAGGTCATGATCCCGGAGTCCTGGGATGGAGTCCTGCATTGGGCTCCCAGCTCCTCGAGGAGTCTGCTTCTCCCTCTGACCTTCTCCCCTCTCATGCTCTCTCTTACTTGCTCTCTCTCTCAAATAAATAAATAAAATCTTAAAAAAAAAAAGAAACAAAGAAACAAAACAAAACAAAATTTCTTTAGTGCCTGACTCAGGCCTGATGCTCAATGAATATTTGTTAAATGAATAATGACCCTTAATTGATTAATAAGGTGTAAGTTTGGAATTAACATCCATGCTCTTGGCATTGTACATGATCCTGCTACCCTGGGGTCCTGGCCCTGTTCTTTTCTGTCAAGTCTGTACAAAACTTCATGTGGGGCCCAGCACCCCACCTTCCTGGCTTCCTGGGCTCCTCGCCCTGACCTCTCACAGAAGCTGGGCCAGGTTGAGGAGACAGAGTGGAGGTCTCTTCTCATGCCTGGCTGTGGGAGGAGACAGAGGTAGGACAGCGTCCTCCCCAAACCCTGACATCACTCTGCAGTTCTAGAGTCTCACCCTCAGGAAGCCCTCTTCCTCAAGGGAAACTTCCCAGATTTCTGGCTTTTCAAAATTTGCCAGATTCCCTCCTCCCAGGGCAGACATGAATTCAGATGTTTCGTTTGTGTCATTTACTTTCTCCTTTAATTGTTCTCAGTTCTCTGCCCCTCAAATATCTCAATACCTGTGGCACACCACCCTCCTCCCTGAGAAGGCCTCAGTCTGGGACAGGAGACAGTTTCCTGCCCCAGAAACTTCCATCTGCAGGAGAAGGCAGGTCACATACAAATACTGCAAGCCTTAAGGAAGGAATTTCGGGGAGGCTCATGAGCACCGGGCCCAAGCTCGATGGGTAGAGAGCGTCCCCTCCTTCCAGCCTGAGCTCTGGGGGGGCTCCTGGCCAGAACGGCGGGGCTGCGGGGCCAGCGGGGCGGGCACGGTGAGCCCTGGGCCGGAGGCCCCTCCAGCACAGCAGCCAATCCAGGCGGCGGGGGCTGAGGGCCCGCCCGCGGGCGGAGGCTGCGGGAGATCGCCGGGCGCCTGCGGGCAGGTGGGGGGCGCGGGGAGCCCGGGGTCCCCCAGGGCGGAAGGCGGGGCGCGGAGGCGGCTGCAGGTCAGGAGCACGTCCAACAGCAGCAGCTTGAAGAGCAGCAGCCGCAGCGCCCCCAGCCGCAGGGCCTGGCCCCGCGTCCCTGCGGGACGGAGATGAGCGGTTAGGGCCAGAGGCCCGCTTCAGTCCCACCCATCCGAGAAAGTTCTCCGGGGAGCAGGGGCCTTGTCCCCCCGCCCCTGCCATTCCTCCTCCCCGCAGTTCCCCAAAGCCTGGGAAAGTCCTCCCTGGTGTCTAGCCTCAGCTCTAATTGGAAATAGTAACACATTCCTTCCTAGCCTTCATTTTATTTTATTCTCCCAAAACCAGGGGGATGCAGGCCAAGCAGGGATTAGCATCTGACGCAGAGAGTAACCGGACCCCTATTCTCTATGTGCGGAAGTAGAACTGGACTCAGTCTGGTGGTGGTCTGGTCTCCCAGGGCTCTGACGCTGACACCATCTATCTGGGCTGCCCGGGGAGAGCTTCACAGAGCCCTCTGTTAGCTGTCGCCTACGCTTTTCAACTGGTGGCCAGGAATTAGTCTGGGGTCATAGGATCCACCCCCATCTACCTGTAGATAGACTGAAGCCCAGGCTTGTCAGTGCCCCAACCCAGCAGCCTCTTCAGGAACCACCCACCAAGCCCCCCCCCTACCCCGCCCGACCCAACACCAGTGGGACCATCATGCCAGACCCAAACAGGCTGAAGATCCTGGTCCCCAGTACTCACCCCTGAGATGCTCCCAGAGGCAGGTCCTGGCTGAGGAAGCCTCTCCTGGCAGCCAAGAGGAAGAGAATGAGTCTTTTGGGATGGGCTTTGCTGTCCACCCAAGCTCTGTGCCCCAGGCCTGGCAGGGGGCAGCCACGCATGGCAAGTTGCATAAATGGACAAATGAACAAGCACCAGGAAAGCTGAGCCCGTTTGCTACAAGGTCCCTCAGGGGCTCAGATCTTTCTCTGTCCCCAGTGTCCTCTATTCTGTGTCCCCTCCCCCACCCCCTCCTCAGGGAAGCTGAGGTCTCTCAGCACTTTTAGACGAGGACTTGGATTTTTAGCAGCCTCCTTTGAAAGGCAGGGCATTTATTCAACAAACATTCCCATTTGGAAGATGCCAGAACTACCATAATCCAAGAACAGGAAGCCAGTCATCTAGTAATAATAACAGCTGGCTTTGCACACATCCCTTAAACATCTCTGGCCTGTAAAATTGGGAAAATAATATGATTTTCTTCATGAATATGAGGTGTTTCCAACAGTGCCTGGGACAGTGTAGTCAATAAGTAGATGATAGCATTGTGTTATTTGATTGTCATTTGGTTCTGCTAGGTCGGGTGTCATAGATAGGGTGATATAGATATTAACCTTAGCTACATAAATCTAGATATCAACCCAAGGTAATAGGAGGGAGGCGGTGTAATTAACTCTTGGAGCTCATGCCTCAGAACCTGGATTTGAAGGAGATATTTGGGGGCTGGATATTTGAAGGAGTTGCAAACCCAGGCCTCAGGGCCCTGAGGCCACACTGCTCTGAGCCCAGGCATTGCCTCATTCGGAGGGTTGGCACAGGGACACCCACCATGCTCCCATGGGATCCTGCCCTGTCTTCCAGTATATCCTGTTTCCAGAGTGTGTGGGAGGGGCAGGGAGCATCCACAGGGGCCCGGACTCCGTCCCCACCTGACAGCTGTAGGGGCCGTGTGCTCTGGCTGCGGTCGCCAGCCTCGGGCCCTGTGTGGCAGACCAAGTTTTCCCAGGCTGCCAGCTCCTCGGAGGGCAGAGAGAGCTGGGCCAAGCTAGTCCAGGTGCCGTCAGCCTCTGGGGAAGGGCCGTAGGTGAAAGCGTCCAGGGAGCTGCCATTGCCAGCGGAGAACCAAATGGGGCCCCCAAAGCCTGGGGGTGCAACATCGAGGACCAGGCAGACCACCAGTGTCTGCTGCTTCCCGTCCACCAGCAGCGTGATTGGCGGGGCCAGAGAGGGGAACGGTGTGCCCCCCACACCTGCAAGAGAGCATGCACCTGTAGGGGGCCGGTCTGTCCCTGCCAGCCTCCCATAATGGGCTTCCATCCTTCCATCTGGGTTTGCTTCCATCATCCATCTCTCCTTCCATCCACTCATCCGTCCCTCTCTCCTTGCATTTGCCCATCTGTTTGTTCATTCATCCTTTCCCCAGCAACCATCTTTCCTACATCTACTATTTCTTTCTTTCTTTCTTTCTTTTTTTTTTTTTTGAGATTTTATTTATTTATTTGACACAGAGAGAGATCACAAGTAGGCAGAGAGGCAGGCAGAGGGGAAGGGGAGAGTAGGCTCCCTGCTGAGCAGAGAGCCCGATGCAGGGCTCCATCCCAGGACCCTGGGATCATGACCTGAGCCGAAGGCAAGAGGCTTAACCCACTGAGCCACCCAGGCGCCCCACATCTACTCTTTCTACCTTCCATCCATGTGTCTGTCCATGCTTCCAGGCATCCATCCATCCCTCACCCATCTATCCTATCTCAACCTATCTGCGCCAGGAACTGGGGATGTAACACTGATGAAGACATTGGCCCTGCCCTCAAGGAATGCAGTCCCAGGGGAAAGATAGCAGATGCAGCAACAAATTCTTACAATACCTGGTCGTGCCAGCCTCAGGAGGGTGGTTACCACTGGGGGGGGAAGGGAAGGAAACAAGATCTGGAATGAGATTAAAGAGGGTTTTGAATGTAACTTTTTGTTTCTTTTATCTGATTCAAATATGGCAAAATGTAAACCATTTGTTAATCTGAGTGGGATATGCATAGGTGTTTATTTAATCATTGTCAGTTCTTTTCTGTAGGTCTGTTGTTGTTTTAAGATTTTATTTTTATGTAATCTCTACACTCAGCGTGGGGCTCCAACTCACAACCCAGAGACCAAGAGTCCCATGCTGTACTGACTGAGCCAGCCAGGCGCCCCAAAGTATTTTTTTTTTTTAAAGATTTTATTTATTTATTTGACAGACAGAGATCACAAGGAGGCAGAGAGGCAGGCAGAGAGAAGAGGAAGCAGGCTCCCTGCTGAGCACAGAGCCCGATGCGGGGCTTGATCCCAGGACCCCGGGATCATGACCTGAGCCGAAGGCAGAGGCTTTAACCCACTGAGCCACCCAGGCGCCCCCCTAAAGTATTTTTTTTTTGAAGATTTTATTTATTTATTTGACAGAGTGAGAGAGATCGCAAGTAGGCAGAGAGGCAGGCAGAGAGAGAGGGGGAAGCAGGTTCCCCGCTGAGCAGAGAGCCCGATACGGGGCTGGACCCCAGGACCCTGAGATCATGACCTGAGCGGAAGGCAGAGGCTTAATCACTGAGCCACCCAGGTGCCCCAGCCCCCTAAAGTATTTTTTTTCCCCTAAAGTATTTTTTAAAGAACTTTGTTCAGATATACTTTATGTACTATACAATTCACCCATTTCTTTCTTTCTTTCTTTCTTTTTTTTTTTTTTTTTTTTTTTGAAGATTTTATGTATTTGAGATAGAGAGTGAGAGTGAGAGAAAGAGCACAAGTTGGAGGGGACAGGCAGAGGGAGAGAGTCACAGGCTCTCCACTGAGCAGGGAGCTTGATGTGGGCCTCTATCCCAGGACTCTGGGATCATGACCTGAGCCAATGGCAGATGCCCAACCAATTGAACCACCCAGGCACCCTACAATTCACCCATTTCAAGTGTATGTCTTTATTATTTTATATTTAAAAAAAAATTTTTTTTTTAAGGGCGGGGTGCCTGGGTGGCTCAGTTGTTAGGTGTCTGCCTTTGACTTGGGTCATGATCCTAGCCCCACATGGGGCTCCCTGCTCGGCAAGGAGTATACTTCTCCCTCTCTTCTCTGTTTGTGCTCTCTCTTGCTAGCTGTTTCTCTCTCTCAAATAAATAAATAAAATCTTTAAAAAAAAAAAAAGAAAAGAAAAGAATAAAAGAAAAAAGAAATACCCCAGGATGCAGGAATGGACACCGGAGGATCTTGTGGGGAGGTCAGAGAAGGGTGCTCAGGAAAGGTTTCTTGAAGGTCAAAGAACAGATCTAGAAGTTTGTGGACGGTAAGCAGCCTATCCAGGATTTGAACTCAGGTCTCTGACTCCCACTCCCGTAGACCACCCCACTTGGAAGGATGACTAAGATTTTGCTACATGACACAGTGCATCAAGACTGGGACATGGCCTCAGGCAGAGTTGGTTGGACTCCCGACTTGTCTGCTTAATTTACTGAATCTCAATTGCTGCATCAATATAATGAGGTTAAGGGGCACCTGGGTGGCTCAGTGGGTTAAGCCTCTGCCTTCGGCTCAGGTCATGGTCTCAGGGTCCTGGGATCAAGCCCCGCATCAGGCTCTCTGCTCAGCGGGGAGCCTGCTTCTTCCTCTCTCTCTGCCTGCCTCTCTACCTACTTGTGATCTCTCTCTCTGTCAAATAAATAAACAAAATCTTTAAAAAAAAATAATGAGGTTAATAACACCAGCCCAGTAAAATTGTTGTGAAGAAAAAAGATCATGAATGTCAAACACCTTGGCAGAGAAGTATTAGTATTATTATCAATGCTGATATAATAAGACATGGCAAACAAAAGGGATAGAGAAAGGTAAGAGTGAGCTCCAGGACCCTCGAGTTCCTGAGCCTCTTCACTTATACAGACACTCTCCCCAGGTTGAGTTTAGCATGTGCCTCCTCCACGAAGCTGCCCGGGATTGCTTCTCCTCACCCTAGCTGCCCCCTTCTCAAAGCTCGGACCTCTTGCCATGGGCTCTTCCTGCTCCACGTGGATGTGGTTTATCTCCCTAGCAAGGGAGAGTTTGTGAAAATACTGGGGGCCAGCTTTAGATCAAAGATGACCTTCCCCCACCACATACATGCAAACACGGGCATGCTTCTAGATGAAGTTGGAATTCTCGTCTCTAAACACAAGTCCTTTGACCCCATCCTCCATTTTGAAGGACTGAGGGTAATACCCTTGAGAAGTCACTGGGGACTTGCGACCTCCCCTGAGAGCCTACTGAGAAGGGGGAGCAGGGAGTGAACATGAGACATTTTGAGGCCTATGGGAATAGGGCAATCTGAGGGCAGGAGCCCGGGACAGGAAGGACAGGAGACGACCTTACAACGTTGCCCTGTCTCAGCCCAGGCTACCCCATCTCCATCCTCTCTGGATGTCTATCCAGCTTGCTGTCATGTCTCTACACCTCCAAGAGGCGACTGCCCAACCAGGGACTCCAACACAGCAGAGTCCAGGGAGCGGACTCGGGGCCCCAGGGTGAGGCAGCTGGAAGGCAGAAGATGATGGGGAAGGAAATGGTGGGCTTATGATGAGACCCTCGCCTACCCAGGGAGTACCAGAGCTGGGAGGGGGAGGGCTTGGGCCAACTAATGGGGCACAGAGGGGGAGGCAGGGAGGGGGCTCACCTGTGGGCAGGGCTGGACATCCGAGGGCCAGGAGAAGCAGCAGCCAGGTCCCGGCCATGGCCCTCCTGAGAGGAGGCAGGACCCAGCTGCAGACTTGAGGTGTGGGCTGTGGGAGGAGAAGCCCGCAAGACTGTCTCCCAGGCAGCAGGCCCAGCTGCTCCACCACGAGCCAGAGCCGTTTCCCGGTGAGGAGCCCCTCCTGCCTCCACCCTGGCCCTCAAACCTGGTCCTCTCTCAGGGGCCCAGCAACTCAGGGTGCCCCTCCCACACCCTACTCCCTCCTGGTTGAAGAGCACAGCACGGTCTGCAAAGCCCTTTCCCAGTCACTGGCTCAGCCACCTACGGGATCCTGAGCACTGGGCAGCACCCTGAGCCTTCCATTCAGCTCGTCACTCCACCCACCCAGCTGCTGTGAGCTCCGTCGCACATGAGGCAACTGGGGCTCAGAGACATGGAGTGACCTGCTCGAGGCCACACAGATGGCAGGGGGCAGACTGGCCTTACTATAGCCCCAAAGCCCAACACACTCATTTCCATGTTATTACAACACCTCATACCCACGCCCACCCATACCCACCCATTTAAAAACAGAATTTAGGGGCACCTGGGTGGCTCAGTGGGTTAAAGCTTCTGCCTTCGGCTCAGGTCATGATCCCAGGGTCCTGGGATCAAGCCCCGCATTGGGCTCTCTGCTCAGCAGGGAGCCTGCTTCCTCCTCTCTCTCTGCCTGCCTCTCTGCCTCCTTGTGATCTCTGTCTGTCAAATAAATAAATAAATAAATAAATATTAAAAAAAAAAAAGAAAAACAGAATTTATTTCTCAGAGCAGTTTCAGGTTCACATCGAAATTTACGGGAAGTTTTGGAGATCTCCCATATATTCCGTGCCCCTTCCCTTGAACCCCTTTTTAAAAATAAACTCTTGGGAAGCCTCCTAGTATCATGAAGAAATATTAAAAATAGGGGCACCTGGGTGGCTCAGCTCTTAAGCCTCTGCCTTCAGCTCATGACCTGATCCCGGGGTCCTGGGATTGAGTCCCACATCAGGCTCCCTCCTTCTCCCTCTGTCTGTGGCTCCCCTTGCTTATGCTCTCGCTCTCGCCCTCTCTCTGTCGTATAAATAAATGAAATTTTAAAAAAGTTTTTTTAAGTTGTGGTAAAGTACACATAACATAAACTTTATCATTCTCACCGTTTTTAAGTATACAGTTTAGTGGTAGTAAGTACATTCACAGTGTTGTGAGAACATCACCACACTCCATCTCTAGAATTATTTTCATCTTGCAAAACTGAAACTCTGTCCCCATTAGACATTAACTCTCCATTCTATCTCCCCTCAATCCCATGGCAACCACCACTCTGTTTTCTGTCTCTGTGAATTTGACTACCTCAGTAAAGTGGAATCATAGAGAATTTGTTTTTTTGTGCCTGGCTTGTTTCACACAACATGATGTCATCAACCGTGTTGTGGCAAGTGTCAGAATATCCTTCCTTTTTAAGGGCCAAATAATATTCCACTGTATGTATATACTGATGTAGGAAAAGACATTAGAGTTCAAACGTGATGGCCAAGAAAGAATTCTTGAAGATGTCTTTGGTGCAAAAGGTGATTTTTTTTTTAAAGATTTTATTTATTTATTTGACAGACAGAAATCACAAGTAGACAGAGAGGCAGAGAGAGAGAGAGAGAGGAGGAAGCAGGCTTCCTGCTGAGCAGAGAGCCCGATGTGGGGCTCGATCCCAGGACCCTGAGATCATGACCTGAGCTGAAGGCAGAGGCTTTAACCCACTGAGCCACCCAGGCGCCCCAAAAGGTGATTTTTTTATAGATAGTTTTTTTTTAAGATATTATTTATTATTTGACAGAGAGAGAGAGAGATCACAAGTAGGCGGAGAGGCAGACGGAGGGCAGGGGGAAGCAGGCTCCCTGCTGAGCAGAAAGCCTGATGTGGGGCTGGATTCCAGGACCCTGAGACCATGACCCGAGCCAAAGGCAGTGGCTTAACCCACTGAACCAGTCAGGTGCCCCGTTTTGGTAAAATTTTAAAAACATAAAGAGGTTTATCTCACTGAGTCACCCAGGCACCCCAAAAGGTGATTTATATTAAAGCACGGGGACAGGACTTGTGGGCAGAAAGAGCTGCACCGGGGTCATGAGATGTGGCCCATTATATACTCCCAACTTGGTAGGGGGTTAGGGATAATGTAAGTCTCTAAGGAATTTGGAAGCAAGGTTTCCAGGACCTTGAGGGGGCTGGCGGCTGTTGGGAAAAGGTAATTTAGTACCATCTAATAAAACCTTAGTCACGAGACCCTTCAGATGTATATCGGTGGGCCATATATGCTTGGGGATGATTGCCAACAGGTATCTTGGAGGATTTAGAGATAAAGGAAATTTCTAAAGGAATTTTTATATGTTAAAGTAGACTTACAGGATCCTGGGGGTGGGTGGTGGGGCTAGGATTGCCTTTGCCTTTAGGGAAGTCAACACCAGAGGCAGTTGAGTCCCTGGAGGAACGTCAGTCACTCTGCCTGTTTCAAGGACTTCTCAATGGGCTGTAGGTAGTAAGGAAATTTAATAATTTCTCTTTTGCCTTTGTTCCCCACATACTATACCACACTTGGCTTCTTATCCATTATCTCTCGATGGACATCGTTCAATAGTTGCTTCCATATTTTAGCTATTGTCAATAACGCTATTGTGAACATGGGTGTACAGATATCTCTTCAAGACGCTGCTTTCAATTCTTTTTGTATGTATACCCCGAAGTGGAATTAGATCACATGGTAACTTTGTTTTCAGTTTTGGGAGGGAACTGTCATACTGTTTTCCAGTTATATTCCGACAACAGTGTACAAGAGTTCTAATTTCTCTACAAACTTGCCAACACTTGTGATTTTTTTTTTCATAGTGGCCATCCCAGTAAGTGTGAAGCGTTATCTCAGTGCGACTTCATTCTGCATTTCCCTAGTGATGACTGACGCTGAGCATCTAAGGCTCCCTGATACACATCTGTTATACCAATTTATATTCTACTTCAGTGTATGGAAGGCCACGGAGTCCCCACCAGCATTTGGAATTCCTTAAAAAAAAAAAAAAACACCCAAATCCTAATTTAATCAGTTAGAAAATGTTATCAGTTCTCTAATTACAGCATTCTTTTCTCATTTCCTTGTTTCCTTCATTGTATTGCTTATTGCCCTCTTGCAGTCCTGGTGTTTTACTAATTCTGTAAGGGCTTTCACATAGCGACCATACCAATCCTTGTGCACTGCACTTGCCGAAGCCATTCCTAACTCACTGGTTACTTTTATTTTCTTCTTATTATTTTTTTTAATTTATTTGACAGAGATCACAAGTAGGCAGACAGGCAGGCAGAGAGAGGGGAAGGGAAACAGGCTCCCCACTGACCAGAGAGCCCGATGAGGGGCTCGATCCCAAGACCCTGGGATCATGACCTGAGCTGAAGGCAGAGGCTTCAACCCACTGAACCAACCAGGCGCCCCCACTGGTTACTACTAATTTCGCTTTTTTTCTTACTGACTTTTTTTTTTTTTTCCTTGTATGAACGAATGCATCCATCTTTCCTAATGGGAATTATCACATCCCTTTTAAGTCTAGAAAAGTCCTTCCCCCTCTAGAGATACATTCTACCAAGTCTTTTTGTGCGTGTGAAGTTTAATCCCCACACCCCCACCACCATTTAACTCTATCAGCGATTAATTTTGGTGTAGGATAGAAGATATGCATCTAAATTTCATTCCCCCTCCCCAAAGAGCTAATCGATGATCTCAGGATTATTAATTGAATACGCCTTCCTGTCCCTATTATTTGTGAAACATTCTCTACGTTACTATCTTTTATGTTGGCCGGTTAATTTTTCCTGGCTCCCCGACTTCTTTATTCTGTGCCAGCCTCTTCCGGCGGGACGGTTGCTTTAATAGCGTGGGGACTGCATGCTCGGACGTGAGGAGGGAGCCCGGGCCGCGCTGGCCCGGCTCCCCGCGCTCCCGCCCCCTTCCCTCTGCGCGGCCTGGAGGCCTGCGGCGCCGCGTGTTCCCAGGCGCTGCCCGCGCCCAGGTGCGCTGGGTCCGCGCGGGCTCCCGCCGGGAGGGGGCGGGGGAGGCAGGTGTCCCTAACGACTCTCGCGCCCTCCAGCCCGGGGAGGTGCTGGCCCGGGATCCGTTACCACATTACAGATGGGGAAGGAATCCTCTTGCCCCTTTAGGGTTTTAAGAGCTTCCCAGGGATGGGGAGGCATTAGACCCCGGGGCCAGCAGCCGCCTCTGACCGCACAGCTACCCTCCCACTTAACCGCTTTCCCCTGCTCCCCGCCACAGGCCGGCTTGCAAGCCTTCCTTGCCCGATCTCTCATAGGTCTGCTCCTTCCAGGAGCCCCAAGACTCTCCCCTCAGAGGCCACAGTCTTGCTGACCCGAAAGATGCCCTTGCTCAGGGCGGTGAGGTTGCCCCAACAATCCGGCCTTGAATCTCAAAGCTGAAATCCTTCTCTGAGTTCCTCACTCCGGATTAAACCTGCGGTTTGCTGATCCGCTGCTAAGAGCCAGGTCCTGTTAGCAGACCTCTCGTTTGATCCTCACAACCACCCTACCAGGTGTTGGAATCCGTGGTCACAGCTGGGGAAACTGAGACAGAAAAACGAAGTCACATGGCGGAGATTGTCACATGGCGGAGATTGTTACGCAGCACAGCGCGGGAGCTGGGAGCTAACTGCCGAGATGGACGTGTTTACAGGTCTCTCTCCAGAGTTCTTTTTAGGAGATTGTCCAATCGGAGTACCCATCCGAGCGCCTGATGCACAACGGATTAGCCCTGTCTCCCCCTTTTTTGTCAAATAGAAAATCAGGGGCCCTTTTAGACTGAGATGAACCACATGAGACCTGAAAAGGAAAATTAAGGCGATGCCTGGGTGGCTCCGCAGGTCTTGATTCCGGAGTCCTGGGATTGAGTCCCGCATCTGGCTCCCTGCCCAGTGGGGAGACTGCTTCTCCCTCCGCCTGCCTCTCCCCCTGCTTGTGCTCTCTCTCTCTCTCTGACAAATGAATAAATAAAATCATTTTTTAAATTTTTTTAAAAGATTTTATTTATTTATTTGTTAGAGAGAGAGCGAGAGAGCATGAGCACAGGCAGACAGAGTGGTAGGCAGAGGCAGAGGGAGAAGCAGGCTCCCCACAGAGCAAGGAGCCCGATGTGGGACTCGATCCCAGGACGCTGGGATCATGACCTGAGCCGAAGGCAGCTGCTTAACCAACTGAGCCACCCAGGCATCCCTCAAATCATTTTTTTTAAAGAAAGGAAAGTTAAGGAAAAGTAGCAGTGCTTATTGGAAAAAGACCACCAATATGACCAAGCGATTACTGATTGTGAATCTGACCCATCCAGTCAGAAGATTGCAACCAGTATGTGTGTGGGTGCTGAAGTAGCAAGGAGAAGTCTCTTCCAGTTAACCCTGACAGGAGCACCTATTTTCACTGATCAGAAAAAAAATCCCACTATGATAGTTATAGTACAGAATAAAAATCACCTGAATGTTCAGTAACAAGGAAGTAGCTAGGGGTGCCTGGGTGGCTCATTCGGTTAAGTGTCATGTCCACTCGGGTCATGATCCCAGGGTCCTGGGATTGAGCCCCACATCTGGGCTCCCACACTCAGCCTGGAGTCTGCTTCCCCCTCTCTCTTCCCCTTGCCCAGCCCATGTGCGCATGCTCTCTCTCTCTCTCTCTCTCTGCCCCTCCCCGGGCCCATGCTTTCTCTCTTTCCCCTATATCAAATAAGTAAATACAAATCTAAAGCAAAACAAAAACAAAAACACCCAAGGAAGTAGCTAAGTAAACTAAGGTGCTTCTATATGATCAAATATTATGCAGGTCTTAAAATATCCTTGTCATTTATTGGTGTCTGTTTTATTCCAGGAATTGGGGCTGGAGATAATAAGACAAAAAGAGATGCTCCCAGCAGTCAAGGAAGACAAGCTCACAAACAGATCAGGGACTTGGAGCATAGCAGACACCATGACTGAAGTGTGTGTGTGTGTGTGTCTGTGTGTGTGTGTGTGTGTGTGTGTGTGTGTATAGCAGTAGAGAGTGGGGTTCTTGGAGAGGGAGATCATCCTTCTGGAGTTGGTGTGAGCATTAGGAAAAGTGATTTAGAAGCTAACACTTGAGCCAAGTCTTGATTCTTTCTGAAGGGTTTATGATGACACGGGAAAATGTTTCAATTATGATGCTCGTTTAAAGAGGATTGAGGGACGCCTGGGTGGCTCAGTTGGTTAAGCAGCTGCCTTCGGCTCGGGTCATGATCCCGGCGTCCTGGGATCGAGTCCCGCATCGGGCTCCTTGCTCGGCGGGGAGCCTGCTTCTCCCTCTGCCTCTGCCTGCCACTCTGTCTGCCTGTGCTCGCTCTCTCTCTCTCTCTCTGACAAATAAATAAACAAAATCTTTAAAAAAAAATTAAAAAAAAATAAAGAGGATTGAAAGATGCATATATAGTATAATCTAATGTTCATGGAGCCGCCACCAGCTTTGGCTTGCTTAACACCAAGTTTAATTTATTATGAGAAAGAATTTAGAGTGTTTTATCTTATATAAACTGTTGTTATTTGGGGTTTTCTGATGCTCACTGCCAAAGCCAATCCTAACTAAAATACATATTATAAGGACACCTGGGTGGCTCAGTCAGTTACGCATCTGCCTTCGAGCCCAGCATCACGCACACCACTTGGTGTGGAGACTGCTTCTCCCTCTCTCTCTGCCCTCCCCCCAACTCATGTTCTCTCTCTCAAATAAATAAATAAAATCTTAAAAAAAATAAAAGGACTATTTATAAAGGTGTGGGTAGGGGTTGGGGGAATCACTGGAGCTGTAACAGCACTCCCCAGCTAATAACGGCAGGGTACTGGCACCAGAGGTCTGAAGAGGGCAGGAGGGGGAGTAGTTACGGAACCCAGAGCCAGAGAGAGCTGTGTGGAGAGGGTGCCTGGCAGTAGATGGGACCTTCAGTTGATGGACATAGTTGGTGTGGATCCAGCAGCTAGGGAAGTGGGAGAATAAATTCCCTGACTTGGGCATCCTCCCATCTTCTGACCCCCAGCTGTTGCCCCCCTTGGATGAATCCAAGTGGAGGGTGTAGGAGTCCTTTGGTGCAGTTCGTCTTCTCAGAGCACATGCCTGGTGTGTGGGAGGGGTGTGGTGGGGGCAGTTCTGAAGGGCCTCAGGGAAGCACCTCTTTTTTTTCTTTTTAAGATCTTATGTATTTATTTGACAGAGAGAGATCACAAGTAGGCAGAGAGGCAGGCAGAGAGAGAGCGGGAAGCAGGCTCCCCACTAAGCAGAGAGTCCCATGTGGGGCTCGATCCCAGGACCCTGAGATCATGATCTGAGCCAAAGGCAGAGGCTTAACCCACTGAGCCACCCAGCTGCCCCAGGGAAGCACCTCTTATCTTTTGTCCAGATGAAAGAAATCCATGCCCCTAGCACAGAGGACGCGCGGTGTCCCATGTACTACAATATCAGTGAGGGGGGATGTCAATTTGACCATGCTCCCACTGAAAACTAAAATGTTACCTACCACAAGGGTTCTTTATCTAAGTTTGCAGGGGACACCTGGGGGTTATGCAGCCTAAGTTCAACTCACACTTGCCTGCTTTCACTTCCATGACACATTCTCCTTATCCTTTGCCAGCACCAGATTCTTTCCCTGGTGGGTTGCTTCCTATGGGGTCTGAGTCCTTAGATAGTCTTGACTTTGTTGGGTTGCTTAAGTGTCCTGTTAAGCTGGACTCCTGTTGGAGGACTAAGAAGAGATACCTTGGTGAATCCCCTGGGCTCCAAACTGAGCCCCATCTCAGATGCAGGAGCAGCCTACTTTTCTCTAGTAATTTGGTCTAGTCAACCAAGACATTCCAGAGGTGCCTTTCTCTGCGTATTGGATCAGAATGGCCAGGGGCCATCTCAGCTTCCAAGTCATCAGTACTATGATTACTGTATGGTAGAAGTGTTTCTCCCTTGGGTACTGGGATCACCAAGCTCCCTGAGTCCATTCCATTGCCGGAATGGGTAGCAAAAAATTTCTTCCAGTAGTTGGTAGCCTTGAGGAGTAATCGCGAGGCGCCTCCCACTGCCCCTATGTCTTGGCTCTATATGACCGTGCATGGTTGTGGTGAGAAGAATACACTGCAACCAGTAGGACAGCCCTTGCCTCTGGCAGGTGCAGCTTCTCAGTTATGTTCTAGATGAACCTTCAGCAGGTCCATCCACCATCCTATCTTGCCAGCTGCTTTTGGGTCATGGGGCACATGGGAAGACCAGTGAATTCCTCGGGAGTGAGCTCATTTATACATTTTTTGGCAGTGAAACGCGTGCCCCAGTTGGAGGTGATGTAAAGTGGAATGCCACGGTGATGGGTAAGGTATTCATTCATTCTTCATCAGAATGCCTGATGCTGGCAGAATGGTGGTGCTGACAGCAGCATTGGAGGCAGAGAAGGTGAATTCATACCTGGAATATGTGTCTGTTCCCATGAGGGTAAAGCACAGCCCTTCCACGCTAAGATGGCCCAGTCGGATCTGTCTCCAACCCGGTGAAAGTTGTGGCCAATCAGGGACCCAGTATTGGGCTGTAAGTCAGATGCGCCCTCAAGAGAGTGAGAGACAGAGAGCACAAGCGGGGGGGGGGGGAAGCAGGAGAGGGAGAAGCGGACTCCCCATAGAGTCTTACTCTAGAAAGGAGAGCCCAAGGTGGGTCTTGATCCCAGGACTCTGGGATCATGACCTGAGCCAAAGGCAGCCGCTTAACCGACTGAGCCACCCAGGTGGGAGGTATTATAGCTACCTTGCCTTTGTCTGTTAAACATCACCACCTGGCCTTTATGTTACCAGGATACCATTATTCCCACTGAGATCGTGGACTATAATTCCACGGATTCATCCAGCACCCCAGCAGCACCTCCAGCCGACAGAGGACAGCCATCAGAGCAAGTCAAGGAGGCAGGTGGCTCTCACCAATGCATTTCCTCTTCATTTTCTTTCTTTCTTTTTTTTTTTAAAGTAAACTTTACGCCCAACGTGGGGCTCAAACTCTTGACTCTGAGGACAAGAGTTGCCTCCTTTACTGACTGAGACAGCCAGGAGCTCCTCACTATTTTTTCTTTAAGATTTTATTTATTTTATTTTATTTTTTAAAAGATTTTTATTTATTTATTTGACAGACAGAGATTACAAGCAGGCAGAGGAGATAGGCAGAGAGAAGAGGAAGCAGGCTCCCCGTCGAGCAGAGAGCCCGATGTGGGGCTCCATCCCAGGACTCTGGGACCATGACCTGAGCAGAAGGCAGAGGCTTTAACCCACTGAGCCACCCAGGCGCCCCTTATTTACAAAGTCGACAGAGAGAGAGAGGAGAGAGAGCACACGCACAAGCAGGCAGAGCAGCAGGCAGAGGGAGAGGCTGAGGAAGGCTCCCCGCTGAGCAGGGAGCCTGATTCAAGGCTCAAACCCAGGACCCCGGAATCATGACCTGAGCCGAAGGCAGACCCTTAACCAACAGAGCCAGCCAGGTGCCCCTCACCAAAGCATTTCTTAATGCTTTGGCGAAGGGAGGGTTTTCTAGACCCCGTTAAAATATGTGCTGAGGGGTGGCTAACCAGGTTGCACATAATAAATCCAATCTAGCATTCCCACCTTCCTGAAATTTTGGATTCCTTCCTCTACAGTATGCCAGAGAGATTCTGGCATTTCAAGTTTCCTAACTGTAGGCTACCATTAAGTCCAGGCTTTAATTAACTAACCTCATAGACGATTGATGCCTCTCCCAGGTGCTCGAGCCAACACATTAAATCCCAAATCCTGGATGAGCATCCATGGCGTTGCGTTTGGCGAAATGGAGCCTTACATTCCACCCTCCTGGGTCTATTTCCCTTAGAACCCATTCCCACGCACACGGCTCTGGCCCCTGCCAAGGGAGTTTAGCAAGGTCTGTAATTCCTTCTGTCTGGGCATTCTGCTCTCAGCGTGGGCCTCATGCTTCTCTGCCCAGGCTGTTCTGGGATCTAATTTGAGAAGAGCCAGGGAAGATTGGAGGTGGAAAGAGTCCTGAAGCTGATGTCCGGGGAAACAGAGGCATTACACGTCTGCCCAGACGTCCCCATCTCCTCTCGGAGACCCACGCCGTCCCCCTCAGTGCCCTTGTGTGAGCACACTCCTGTGCTAACACTTCATTAGCACTGCCCCTTATGAGAACATCCTGGTGCCAGTCCTCAGCCATATGAACCAGAGCCATCTCGCCTGCCATCTCCCTACCTCAACAACGCAGCACTCACCACTTGACCCCTGCCACCCCCAAGGAGAATTTGGGTAATGACCATACTCCTTATGCAGTGGATTACTGGGTGCATTGCTCCCTCAGCAAGGAGGCTTGCCCTGTACTCTCTGAATTTATGATCAGTCTAGTCTCAGTATTCTGCCTGAGGCTGTTCCTGGAGCCAATTCCATTACTGGTCAGTATAGCAGGAAACGGAGGGCACATGCATATAGGGAAATTTGAGAAGAATTTAATAAAGGGACTATTTATAGAGGTGTGGCACGGTAAAGGGAAATCCCAAGTGACAATGCGGTACTGGAACTGGTAACAGGCCTGAAGGGGTGAGGGAAGGGAGCGGTGGCAGGGCCCCCAAACCAGAGAGCTGGTGGAGGGACCCTGAAGCCGGCGGGAATTCAGGAGGGAGGGAAACTGAGGAATAAACACCCTGACCTCCTTCTTTCTTCTGCTGGGGCCCCCACTGGCCAGACCCCAAAGCCAGAGGTTAAGGGAGCCCATTGCAGTGTCTATGGATGTCAGTGTGCAGAAGCTGGGTGGGTAAGGGTGGAGAGAGGACATGGAGGGACCACAGAAGAGAGTCCTCAGTCACCCATCTGATCAGAATTTGTGGGCATCCCAAGACATTTATGACACTGACATTTATGAAGCATCCAGGCCAGTCATTTCCAGAATGTCTCTCACTTTGCTTGGTCTGTTCATTTCTTCAAGACTAGATTCAGGGGCGCCTGGGTGGCTCAGTGGGTTAAGCCTCTGCCTTCAGCTCAGGTCATGATCTCAGGGTCTTGGAATCGAGCCCCGCATCGGGCTCTCTGCTCAGTGGGGAGCCTGCTTCCCTCTCTCTCTCTGCCTGCCTCTGCCTACTTGTGATCTCTCTGTCAAATAAATAAAACCTAAAAAAAAAAAAAAAAAAAGACTAGATTCAGAGTGAACCTTTCAGGCAGGAATACTGAAGAAATAGAGTGTTCCTATCTCCATAGCATCCTCCTCAGTGGATCACCTCAGGAGAAGCAGGGAGCCAGTTCCTTCTGTTAATAGTAATTAGACTTCCATTGCACGGTGAAGGTAGTGTGTGCCAGATCAAGCCAACTTTCAATAAACTTTGAAACTTGAGAATTATGGGCACTGGCTTTGCCAGCAGTCAGAGGGACTGCAGCACACCTGGCTCACCTTCATCTTTTCTCATCCCCCTTGCGAACACCCGGAACAGAGTCTCCTTGGCAGGAAATGGGGAGAGAGTGGCAAGGCTCTGTGGTACTGTCGCTTACTTCCAGTTCTCCTGAGGCCACTGGCAATCTCTCCACAGCTGTTTTTCGTGTGGAGCTGGGGAGTCCAGCTCGGAGATGTTCCGCTTGCTATGAGTCTCTACATGTGCCCCGTGTGTCCCTGTAGGTGTGTGAAGACAGGTATGTACTGAGGGTGTCTGACTGGCTCAGTTGGAGAAGCATGCGACTTTTGATCTTGGGGGGTCGTGAATTCCAGCCCCAAGAGATGACTTGTTAAAAAAAATTTTTTTTAAAGGTTCTATTTATTAGAGAGATAGAAAGAGAGAACACAAGCAGGGAGAGCAGTAGGCAGAGGGAGACGCAGGCACCCCGCTGAGCAAGGGGCCTGATACGGGGGGCGGGGGGGGGGGGGCTGGATCCTAGGACCCTGGGATCATGACCTGAGCCGAAGGCAGCACCATCCAGCAGCGCCCCAAGAGATTACTTTAAAAAGAAAATAAGGAGCGTTGGTTAAGCCCCTGCCTCCAGCTTCGGCTCAGGTCATGACCCAGTCACTGGATGGAGCCCCACATGGGGCTCCCTGCTCAGCGGGCAGTCTGGGTCTCCCTTTCCCGCTGCCCCTCCTCCTACTCGTGCTCTTCGCTGGCTAGCTCACTCACTCTCACAAATCAGTCAATCAACCAATCAATCTTTAAAAAGACAGAAGGAGAAGGAGAAGGAGAAGGAGGAGAAGGAGAAGAAGGAGAAGGAGAAAGAAAGAAACAAAAGAGGTTTGTACTTAGTTCCTATGCACTTGTGTCAAATTGGGTCTTTTTGCCTGAATCAGCGTGTCCGCACGTACGGCCCGTTCTGTGCAAGCCTTCGAGTTCCTTCTAAAGGACTGCACTTTGCAGGCTCTCGTGTGAGCTGTTTTCCGTGTGTGTAAAGCGTTTCTGCGTGGAGCTGGTGTGTGCGTGTGTAAAGGAAGCGTTTCTGCGTGGAGCTGGTGTGTGTGTGTGTGTGTGTGTGTGTGTGTGAAGGGTTTCTGCGTGGAGCTGGTGTGTGTGTGTGTAAGAGAATCGCTCTGCGTGGAGCCGGTCGCAGTCTCAAGCGCTCCCCCTTCCTGGGCCGACTTGGTATGCTCTACGCATCCCCTCCATTTCCTCCGACGGTGGTTGCACCCACCCCACCCGGAAGCGCACGCGAGTCGGACTGAGTAGCGGGGCATGGAGGGGCCCGGCGGTCAGAGCTGTTCGGGCCCCAGCCCCGCGCCGGAGGACGCAGCCCCCGCCTCGGTGAGCCTGGCGCAGCTCCTGCAGCTGGTTCAGCAGGGCCGGGAGCTCCCGGGCGTGGAGAAGCGCCACATCGCGGCGACCCACGGCGAACCCACGGCGTCCCGGCTCCCGCGGAGGCCCAAGCCATGGGAGGCCGCGGAATCGGCCAAGGCCCCCGCACCGCCCACCCTCGGATCCGGGTAGAGGAACCGCGTGAAGGGGCCCTGCTCGGCGGAGGCAGGAACTGCGCCTTCCTGATGGCACGGATTGGGTTCCTGTGGCTCGCGGTCCTTCGCCTCTTAGACCTGGAAGGCGTGACTGTATCCTGCATCTCCTCGGACCGCGGATACCGGCCACGGTTATTCGTCTTTTGTGCATTTGCCCCAACCGGTCTCAGCTGGAATTTAGCCTCCTGGGAGCGTCCTTACAGTTGACTTGTATCCGTATTTCTGGACCATCGTCCACATTAAAAAAAAAAAAAAAAAAAAAAAAGTTTTACAAATCCCGTTTCAGACCTTGTATTTGGCAAATCTCATCCTTCACTGAGATGCATAGATGTGGTTTCATCTTTAAACTACCACTGAGGACACACTGACAGAGTCTTGCTCAGGGGGAACAAATTCTGTTAGTGACGTAGGAGAGTGTCAGTGTTTCTCTTCCAGGTCAGCTTATTCTGGCGGCTGTGGAAGTGGATTTGGGATCCACGTGGTGTTGATTCCAGCCATTCTCCAGATCAGCGGCTAGCAATGCAAAAGATCTGATGATTACACTTGGCCCCAGAAGTACTTCAAAGACACATTAAACCAGTAAAATCCCAAAGCATTAAAAAAGACGATCAAAAGGGGCACCTGGGTGGCTCAGTGGGTTAAAGCCTCTGGCTTCGGCTCAGGTCATGATCCCAGGGTCCTGGGATGGAGCACTGCATGGGGCTCTCCGCTCAGCGGGGAGCCTGCTTCCTCCTCTCTCTCTGCCTACTTGTGATCTCTATCAAATAAATAAATAAAATCTTAAAAAAAAAAAACAAAGCCAATCAAAAACAAAATCTCTGGCAACTAGTTGGATCAGGCTTGATTTTAGAACAGAAGAAAAGCTCCTACAACCACCTTCTTAAGTTTGTCTCTTTTAAATAGGCCACGTGGCTCACTGCCCCTACTGCTTCCTGAAACTGAGGTGTTTTCCACATACATATGGTATGTGCAGACAGGAATATACGCTGACAGCCACGAACAAGTCACATACGCAATCTACGTACCATACAAAAGGACTCGTTTTCCCCAGAAATGGCAGTTCCACAGCTTGTTTAGGAAATGGTATATCACAGTACATAATACAGTAGGGCATTAATTTTTATAACATCTATTTCCATAAAATTATAAGTTAAAAAGTATTCTTTTGTTTAATCCTTTGAACTGCACTGAATGAGGCACACACGTTAGACTAGAGTCCGATTCTGCAGGCAAGATGGAAACATTATTCCTGTATTTAGTATAAAATAGATCTGTGACAGAAACCCTGTGCTTCCACACTCACAAATGCTCTTTTCCCATGGCTTTCTGATACGTCACTTTAAAGTAATTTGATTTCACAATGCTTTAAAGTTTAAGTGTAAGCTCTAACATCTATTCTTGGCAGGTTAACTCTTGAACCAACCAACCTAATTAATTACCTCATAACCTGGCACATTTTAAGGCATTGTTCTCATTCTAACTCAACCTCACAGCTATGTTTGAGGGCCCCATGAGCCAAAAGTGCAGCAAAGCTGATCTTAAGGGACCAGGGCACACAATGGTTAAGCATGTTTCCGAGTCTTGACCTATACCTGGCACAGCCTCACCAACTACTCAGATGGCAATTGAGGCAACAAAGTGACAGAAGCAGAGGAAGGCCCACCTAGGAGGGGGACACAGATGATAAACACAAGCACGATCAGATCCCACTTTTAGGTCTCAGTCCCTGGGAGCCTCGGTATTGGCCTATGGCATCGTGGGATCCCACCAGTGGGATAGACAGCAATACTTTTGCAGTCTAGAATATGCAAGGAGAGGGTCCAATGAAGCCTAAATGACATCCATGCCAAAGAAAATTTCATCCTGAAGCCCAGCAGAAATAAATGGTGGGCATTTCCCTAAGGTAGATGGCATGGGGGCTCAGAAATCTACCACTGTGTTGCTAATAGGAAACACCCAATTGGCTCCAAGGGAGAAAGCTATCTTGGTAAGCCCTGGTCTTCCACAGGATACAGGACCAGAGGAGACTAACAAGGTCAGGGCCCAGGTGACCAATGCAGGTAGTGCAGGACTTCCTCACGTAACATGCATGGGTCCCTATGAAGAGTCTATGAACACAGAAACTTCCAAGCGAAAATTTGAATATATGTATTTTCCTGGAAAAAGGGTCTTTCCCTTCTCACAGACCCAAGAATAGGTTAAGAATCTGAGCTAAAGAAAAGGATTAGGTCAATCACGGGCTAGGCTAAGGAAGCCACCAGATACACCTCAGGGCCATCTGAGACCTTGCAAAGCTGTCACTGAAAAGTGAGAACAGGGACTCATAGCAGAGACAACTGAGCACTGTTTTTGTGCTCTTCTTTGTAGTTATATTTCAAATTCCTTCCAAAACAAGGCCCTAGAAACGCCCAGGTTCAAGTACGTCCCTGAGGCTGGTCCACTGCTGTCTTGTATTCATGCCTGGGTATTCGTTCACCAACTTTAAACCCCAGGATAGAAGATGTGACACGGCAGAACTTCCCCTTCCGTGGCAGGAGTCTTTCGTTGACGTCAGAGGTGGTGGGGGCAGGCAACGTGGAAAACACACTGGAACTTTCCCTTGGAACTGGGCTGTGATGACAAATGCCTGCCAGATCATCATCATTTTTTCCCTGACCCTTCCTCTAGTTTCTCAAGATATAACAGAAAATAATCTTCTTCGAAGATACTGGTAACAATTCTAAGAGACAAAACACGCGCCACCGATGTGCTGTGTTTTCAGATATGCTGAGGAAGAAAAACACAAATTTGTTAATAGAAGTTTAATGAAAGGTGACACCACATATTAGTAATAAGCAATTTCAAAAAATTAAGATACTTTTAACAAAATTGATGGGTTAGATCTTTACATCCTTTTTGAAATTGGTTTTTAGGGACGCCTGGGTGGCTCAGTTGGTTAAGCAGCTGCCTTCGGCTCAGGTCATGATCCTAGCGTCCTGGGATCGAGTCCCACATCGGGCTCCTTGCTCGGCGGGGAGCCTGCTTCTCCCTCTGCCTCTGCCTGTGCTCGCTCGCTCTCTCTCCCTCTCTGACAAATAAATAAAATCTCAAAAAAAAAAAAAAAAAAAAGAAATTGGTTTTTATTCTCTCCCCATCTCTAGGCCAAATGACCACAGCAATACAGCATTTTCTAGCCTGTAACTGCTGGAATTCACATAGCCCCATGTCTTACCCAGGAATTCACTGCCCCAAGCACATTTCTATCTGTTAGACTTGTAGCTACCCATCTCCTCTCTCCCCCCAATGCCAGTCACTTTCAGATACTAGTAAATGCAAAAAGGATTTTTAACTGGCAAAGCATGGCCCATTGAAAGTCAGCCCAAGGGCAGTTTCCAGCCTCACCTGGGTTTAATTCAACTGTCGAATAAGCTGATTGATGCATTCACCTCGATAGCCAGGTAAGCCCACCTCCTTCAGGAAGCCCACTCTATTCTTGGTAGTGTGACGGGCCACTGAGAGATGGAAAGGACGTAAGAATGCAGAGATCTCCTGGAAATTCTTCCCCGGAAAGGCAATTTCATGAATGAGGTCTTCCAGGCAAATAACACCATACTTCCCTGGGAAACATAAGGGTAGAGATTCCTTCACTCAATATTTGGCTCAGTATAAACCATGAGGCTCTTACATGCCCGAGATGGGCACTCTGGTGGTTTCTTGGGACCCCAATAAGAATACGACCTAGATCTGACATCAAGACCACCAGAAATCCTTGCTTTCTACCCCTACTGACCCCTAAGTGCAACACTCACCCAGGTGCTCCTCAATCACTGTATTATTTGTCAAAGGGATGGTTTTATTCTTGACCTTGGCTTGTCCACGTTTCAAGATGAGTTCCCGGACAGACTTCAGATTTGGAAACCTATGTGAGACCGAATGAGGTACAGCCTCATCAGGCCGCGGCACACCGTGTGGCACTGGCCACTCAGTCCTGCAGCCTGGCTGAGGAGAGATTGTCCCACCACCCCTTCTTCCCACCAAGATATCTCCTGCAATCACGATGCAGCCGGGGTGCTTGGAAGTATACAAGTGAAGAGGGCAGAAAACCAGAGTGGCCCTGACTATGTAATTAGAAATTAAAATATATGGATATAAACATTCACCATGCAAAAAAATTTTTACTTTCCCAAACAAGAATAAAACAAGTGCTGGCTTACAGTTCAGGACTCTGGCCTCGGATGACCCTCTACCCAAGATGGGGCCAGAGTTTGAAATTAAATCCCGGCCTCTGCTGGGTTTTCATTTCATTTGAAGGAACACAACTTTTACACAAGCACGGCCCTTAGCTTGCTTCAAGACTCCAAGAGTTAATTTCTCTTCTACCCCTGACTCAGCCTTAGCCTGCAAGTGAATGCGCCCAGTGCGGTACTGTTCATGGTGCGTCAGCAGCAGCATGGGTACCTCCTGATCTACCTGCCCCGTGTTCCAAAGTTTCACCGCTAGCAGCTGATTTCTGGTGACCGTGGTCACAACAGAATGTTTCTTTGAAACAGCAATATGAGCTCCTAGGCTTGGAGAACAGCACCCTGGGCATCCTAATGTTCTCCTCATGCTCAAATACAATTTAGTATGAATACACACACACACACACACACACACACACACACACACACACACACACACCTTACTCATCCCCAGGTATGAATACACACACACACACACACAAACCCCTTACTCACCCCCAGGCCACATAAGGTTCCACTACACGCAGCGTTTTTATGGTCTGGGGGGTTACTCTGAAAAAGACACCACTGAAAATCTTCTTCAGGCGAAGCCTTGCAATGGTCCTCTGCACCAGTGAACTCACCCCATTAATCCTGAAATGCAGAGCACAGGAAGTCAGGTTTTATCCAGTTTATGTCAGTCCAGCAAGCACCTACAAAATGTTTGCCACTACAGGGCATCCAGAGAGCATGACACAAACTGTGTCTTACAGGTCACGCCAGGAGCTGGCAGGCATATAGAGAGATCACTCTTACATGAGGTGGAGCAACGCCTGAGGGCTACAGGAACACAGAGATGGGCCCCGATTCTGTGTGTGTAGGGCTGTGCATGTCAAACCAAAGAAGACGACTTGTGGGCAGTAAAGGCACGACAGATTCTAGGTAAAGGAGATACACTCCACTTTCTTTTTAACAATCACTGAGAAGAGCATACTGGACAGATCTGAAAGTGTGACACCAGAGGCAGGGAAACTCAGTTAAGAAGCTAACGTGGGGGCGCCTGGGTGGCTCAGTGGGTTAAGCCGCTGCCTTCGGCTCAGGTCATGATCTCAGGGTCCTGGGATCGAGTCCTGCATCGGGCTCTCTGCTCAGCAGGGAGCCTGCTTCCCTTCCTCTCTCTCTGCCTGCCTCTCTGCCTACTTGTGATCTCTGTCTGTCAAATAAATAAATAAAATCTTTAAAAAAAAAAAAAAAAGACGAAGCTAACGTGGTAGTCTAGGAAAGAGATTCTGGGAAGCAGTAGGGAAGGTTAGTAACAACGGCTCAAAAGTATTTAAAGCCCGCAGGTTTCTGGTTTGGGTGACTGGGTATGGGAAATAGGAAAAGGTAGCTGTACATGCAGGTCGACTGAGAAAAGTACAACTAAATAAGGAAAAAGCTTTAAGAACTCTCTCCAGCACTAAATATGCTTCTCTACTTGACCTCAGTTCAGTTCCTAGAAAGACTCCTTGCAGGGCACCTAGGTGGCTCAGCTGGTTAAGTGTCAGCCTTCCACTCAGGTCATGATCCCAGAGTCCTGGGATTGAGCCCCATGGCAGGCTCTCTGCTCAGCAGGAAGCCTCTTTCTTCCTCTTCCTCTGCCCTCCCCTCTCCTCATGCTCTCTGTCAAATAAATTAAATCTTTTTAAAAAAATTTTATTTATTTATTTGACAGAGTGAGTACATGCAGGGGGAGCAGCAGGGGGAGAGAGAAGCAGCTCCCCACTGAGCAAGGAGTCCGATGTGGGACTTGATCCCAGGACCCCGGGATCATGACCTGAGCAGAAGGCAGAGGCTTAACCAACTGAGCCACCCAGGCGCCCCTCAAATAAATAAAATCTTTTTTTTTTTTTTAAAGATTCTAACCATTTATTTGACACAGAGAGACACGGAGAGAGAGGAACACAAGCAGAGGGAGCAGCAGACTCCTGTTGAGCAGGGAGCCTGACTTGGGGCTCCATCCCAGGACCCCGGTATCACAACCCAAGCCAAGGCCAGACGCCTAATGACTGAGCCACCCAGGCGCCCCTCAAATAAATAAACTCTTAAAAAAAAAAAAAAAAAAGAAAAGAATGGTTCCCAATTCAGAACTTTCTATGCCTAGAAAGTCCTCCCCCAGGTCTCAGCTTCAAGTTCCTGCTTTAAAGTGTCTTAAACCAGTATGGGCCTGGCAGCAGTCGACCGTCCTACCACTGGGTATATTTTCATGCCTGTCTGCCTAAGGTCAGTCTCCTTAACCTTACAGATGAAACCTATGTTGTGCTCAACCCTGAATTCCCAGCACAACTTGCCTTAGTGGCTTAAAGCCTACTGTGTTCATCTCCCTAGAAAAGGGTCTAAAGCTGAACCAACAGTCTGCTCCAGCCTATGGAATCTGCCAAGTTTCCCACCTTTGGATGCGTACAACAAAGGCCAAGGAATGTTTATCTGGCACTTCCAGGCCACGAGGTTTCACTTCTAGTCGTCTGAGGCGCACCCTGTCACGTTGCTGCCGCCAGGAATCATGTAAGAACCATTCCAGTCGCTTAAACTTGAGCTGTTTTCCTTTCTTCTGCTACAAAGAAGGCAGACCATTGTCACCATTTTGTGTGTCCATTTTTTATTTCTACAATAGTAATTCATTAGTCAGTATCAATTGAGTGTGTTTCCCACTGTGTTCCTTAAACAGAAGCACATCTTCCATGTAAGGGAAAAATGAGACACCCAAGTGAAGGTGGAGGTATGAAAACTCATACAGTACTAGGAAGCGCCTCCAATGAATAAACACGTTAGTTTACATGCCGTTAGCCAATGTTTACCAACCCATGCTTATAGACTCTAACACTGGGTTAAGCTTCATGAAGTACAGAATAAGCATGAGCCCCTTTCATTGTCCTGACTCCAAAATATGTAATTTCCAAAAACGTTGAGCAAACAGCAAAAGTTGTCTGCCCTATCTGAAAAAAATACATTTTCTTCCAGGTATACAAGCATGTTTGGTCTTTCAAATCACTTAGTATGAGCCTAAACAGTACAATGTCTATTCCATTTTTTCCTTTAACAAACTCTACTCCAGTATTTTACCTGCAGAAAGTGTTTTATAAATACCTGTTAAAGTAAGACATGAACCATTTACCTCTTAGAATCTATGCGGAAAGGACTGTCCATACCAAATCTAGTTCAAACACTGTGGACACAACTCACCAAATACACATTCTAATTCCCTTCTCTTGGTTCCCCATCGTTACCTCCTTCTTGTCCAAAAGTGCCTGCTTTGCTTGAGTGGCTTTAAGGGCCTGATAAGCCTTCCTCTTTTTCAGGAGATTTTCTGGAACCAACGGGATCTTTTTTCTTTGCCTGATACGGAAAATTGCAATCAGCGGTAATGTTTAAAAAATAAATGTTAATGGATTTCTAAACCATTTCTTGGTCTTCGAGCAACATCACGCTCTTCAAATTCCTGAAGACAGACTTCGCTGAACCTCTGATTTCTGACTCCAGTCCTCAAAACGGACCCCTTAACATTCACTCTATCCTAAAGCAGTAAGAAGTCATGAACTCCTTGGCCACTAACCCCCCGTTTGCCTCCAAGGAGCTTTTACTGCCACAGCCTTTTAAATCACACTAGGAGCTACGTGATTCTCGTAAAACCCCGTGGGGTTGGGACAGCTCAGTTCCATCAGCAGGGCTAACACTTAAGCCAGGCTGAGTGAACCCAAGCCTGGCACTCTTCAGTCCGCGGCCAGAAACTCAATCCTCTCCGCTCTAGGGAACCCAAACTTGACGGCGGCTCCCTCCGTCTGATCGTCAGCCCGAACCCTACGGCTCCTTCCTCCTCATCCCACCCTCTGTAATGTGGAGTCTTTTCTAATCTTTTCCTTCAGGCCACAAGTATCCTTATTTCCCGCCGCTACGGAATAAACACTGTGGATGGTACCAGATGCTCAACACCCCACTGGAGAAATTCAAAGCCCAAACACTCACTCTTCCTCCGCCATGTTTCCGAAGCTGCGACGACTGCTCATGCGCAGCCCCACCACGTGTGGGAAGAGAGGCCCGCTCTATAGTTACTTGACCATAGAGACCTGTCTTCCAGCTCCCGGCGTACCACCCCGGCGGCCAGCTGCCGGCGGTGAGCAGCTGAGGTCTCGCTAACACAGCTTCCTGCTAAATGCTGCACAAAACGTTCTTCGCACTGCTTCCAAGCCCTTTAGGGTCTGTGCCATCTTCAAATCCCGCCCTGTTCCTTGACGCTGTATTCGTTTGATGCTGCCGGCGGAGCTCAAAAACAAAGCCGCTTTCCTCGTTGCACCTACGACTTCCGGGGTGGAGGGCGCGCCGCTCCTCCGGGTTTCCCTGCGGCCGCGCGAGTCCGGGAGGGAGGACCGCCTGGCGTGGTTGGCCCTTGCTGGGTGGAGAGACGTGGAGCCGTGACTTTGGCTCTTACGTGTGGGTGGAGGTGTTTGTGGAGGACTTCGGGTGGGAGAGAATGCGGCTTCGATTCCATCGGCCTGGCGCGGTCGGTGCGTCCCGGAGCACTGGTCCCAGCGGACCTTGGTTTGCTTTACCCCTAAAATGGACCTGCCTAATAGCGTTAGGAGGATGATGTGAAATACTCGATATAAAGCGCTTAGCACAATGTCTGACTGTAAGCAGGCAACACTATGTTAGTTAGTAGTGCTGGATCGAAAACTAGGAATTCTTCCCGCCATCTCACAATCTTCCCTGCTATGGCTCTCACCACGGAATTTGCTGCCTTCTTTCCTGGTCTTCACAAAACAGTGAAAACCCTCCAGCGTAGCGCTGTCTCCAGCACTGATATGCATAGTAATCCCCTGAAGGTCTTGTGAAAATGCAGATTTTCATTCAGTGGGAGGTTGAGGGGTTGATACTCTGTTTTTTAAGCGTGCTTCAAAGTGATCCCAAGCTTCAGATCATGACCTGAGCCAAAGGCAGATGCTTAAGAGCTGAGCCACCCAGGTGCCCCTATTTTTAATATTTCTTCATGATACTAGGAGGGCAGGGACCATAACTGCCTCGCTCATGGCAGTTGCTAAAGGTATAGCGGAGGCTTCTCAATCTTGGCACTACCGGCTTTTTTGGGCTAGATAATTCTTTATTATGTGGGGGCTCTCTGTGCCTTGTGGGGGTGTTTAGCAGCATCCCAGGCTTCGACCAACTACATGCCAGTAGCACCCCCATCCCAGATATGACAAAAATGTCTCCAGGCTTTGGATGTCTAGCCCAGTATGTATCCCAATGTCATCACTTGACAATGGGCACTTATAGGCATCACCATGGACTTTATCCTATACTGTTCGACTTACCCTGATTAGATGGAGTGCTCTGAAGGCAGGGAACTTACCTCATGCTTTTTTGTCTTCTACAACTCCTGTCACAATAGTGGGCACTTACAGGGGCTTTTTAAATAAGCTCAAAGCATCATATTGGTATGTGCTATGTAACTAGTCCAACCAGAAAGATAGTGCCATACACAGAGCTCATTACCTATGAATAAACGTCAAAGGACAACACAGTCTTTGGAGTTCAAGACTGATATGAGGCTCCTCACTCAGCGTTTCATGTGTGTCTTACTTTGCAAAAAGGCAAAAACAAGGATCACCAAAGTGTAAAACATTTATTAGATAGTAAACAAGGAACAAAAATAAGTCACTATTTTGTAACTGTTTCTATGTACAGATAAGAGGTAAGTTCTGCGGTACTGAAAATATTAAGAAGAGGAGGAATTGCAGGGCAATTAACAATACTGGCGGAAAGAGACTTGGAGGCCATGATTCAGGAAAGGTTAACCAATGCCAGCAGATGGTGCTAGGAGCATACTTATTCCCAGTGCCTAAGCCATTGTTCCACAAAGATCCAGAGGAAAAGACGTCTTCAACCCCAAATTATTCACTAACTGAAAGCATGTTGTTTACTGAGCATTGACCATATGCTCCAGCACTAGGCAAGATATAAGACCTTTTATTTCAAAGTGAGGATAGGAGTAAGAATGAAGAATAATGGGCCTCAAGAATAATCTTTTTTTTTTTTTTAATGAGTTTATTTAGTTTAGAGAGAGAGAAAGTTTAGAGAAAGAGAGTGTGTGTGCAAGAGCAGAGGGAGGAGCAGAGGAAGAGGGACTAGAAGACTCTGCATTGAGGGCGGGGCCCCACACAGGGCTCGATCCCACAGCCCTGCCATCATGACCTGAGCTGAAATCAAGAGTCAGATGCTCAACCAAGTGTACCATCCAGGTGCCCCTCTTTTTTTTTAAATTATTTTTAAAAGATTTTGCTTATTTTTGAGAGAGAGAGAGTGTGGGGGAGGGAGTAGGGTGGGGGTAGAGAATCTCAAGCAGACTCCCCTGCTGAGCACAGAGCCCCACGCAGGCTTGATCTCACCATCCTGAGATTGTGACCTGAGCCAAAATCAAGAGTCAGATGCTTAACGGACTGAGCCACCCAGGTGCCCCAAAAATCTTATCCTTTTTAGCATGTTGTCATAGGCCTTTTTTCTTGACTGCTGTAGTTGTCCATTACAAGGGAATGATTAAATAAATTATGAAAGACTTTGCAATTATATGCAGTGAGGTAGGTTTTCATGTCCTGAAATCTTAGTGGTATTTTTTATTTTTTGGCCTGCTGATCTCCATGTCCATTTCCTAACAGTATCCTATTTCTCTTGTGGACTGGTCGCTCCTTCATCGAGTACTTTTTCAGAGTGGAGTGGGTTATCAACTCTAAATGTTTGTCCTCCCAGAATATAAGCTGAAGGGATCTCTGGAAGATCTTTCCAACTCCTCCAATCTGTCCAGTGGGAGGGGGCATAAGATGCTATAAACTTCTCTGGGTGGGTGGGGCACCTTGGTGGCTCAGTTAGTTTAAAGTCTGACTTGTCAGACTCCTGGTTTTGGCTCAGGTCATGCTCTCAGGGTCGTGAGATTGAGCCCCATGGCCGGCTCCACACTTATGAGGAAGCCTGCTGGAGATTCTCTCCCTCTCCCTGTGCTGCTCCTCCTGTTCAAGCTCGCTCTCCCTCCCTCTCTCTCTTAAATAAATAAATAAATAAATCTTGTTGGTTTTTAAATTTTAATATTTTATTATTTATTTGACAGAGAGAGATACAGCGAGAGAGGGAACACAAGCAGGGGCAGTGGGAGAGGGAGATGTGGTGCTCAGTCCCAGGACCCTGGGATCATGACTTGTGCTGAAGAAAGATGCTTACCAACTGAGCCACCCAGGTGCCCCAATAAATAAATCTTAAGAAACAAAAAACTTCTCCCCTCTGGGTTTTGAATCTTGAGCAGGGTGACGATGGGAGAAACATTGGAGGTTTGGGGTAAAACTTTTAAGAATTTTACCTATGAAGACCTGGAGCTTCCTTCTTTCTTTCTCAAGATTAGTGGTTCTTCAATTTTCCCTTCAATCTTTGTCTTTCCTATAAAACTCCATTATGCTGGTTAACCAAGCGGATCAGTTTCCGTTTCTTGCAACCAGGCTATAATAACTCTCAGATATTTGGTTACATTTGAAAAATCAAGATACAGAATAGGGTGTAAGAGAGTGGCTCCTGCTTGTTTTGTGGTTTTTGTTTTTTGGCTATAGATGTATTTATATGTAACAATTTTGGAAGTATATACAAGAAAGTATTGATGGGGGTTATTTTTGGGAAATGGGAGTGGGGCCTGAAATAGAAAGACTTACATTTTGTGCTATGTTTTTCATTTATCCTATGCGTATTTGTTTAAGAGAAAAATGGGACGCCTGGGCGGCTCAGTTGGTTAAGCCTCTGCCTTCAACTAAGATCATGATCTCAGGGTCCTGGGATGGAGCTCTGTACCTGGCTCCCTGCTCGGCGGGGAGCCTGCTTCTCCCTCTCCGTTTGCTTGTGCTTTCCTGCTCTCTCTCTCAAATAAGAAAATAAAAAAAAAGAAAGAAAAAACTGTCTAGGTAATTACGTTTTTGTGATTTACCTGTTTGATTTTTTTTTTTTAATTTGCCTGTTTTAGAAACCTCTTGACTATTTTTTAAAGACTCCGTTTAGGACATTTTGTGGCTCTCTGGCTTGGCTCCAGGGTTCCTTTCCTAGCATATTCCACAACAGGTTACTTCTGTATTGTCTGCACTTTGGGATTATTTGGAATTGTTTAGGAGATACTGGAGCAGTGCCTTCTCAGGCAAAACCGCCACACCCACTGCACCCAAAAGGGGCTCCATCTGCAATTTCCAACATCGTCCCCAAACCTCTTTCTTGGATAATGAACCTTCTTGAAGTTGACTTTGTTTTGTTTCAAGTTTTCCTTGTTGCTTCCTCAGAGAGTGACATGGGGTTACCAGGAATCAGGTGGGAAAGAGATTAGTGTGAGAGCAGCCAGATGAGCCTAGAGCTGGGGAGGACATGACTCAACATCATGCTGATGAAAGACAAGCATGAGGGGGCTGAAGTGTGAAGGAAAAAGGAGAGAGCCTGTGAAGGGCAGCATGCTTCTGAGGGGCCAGGCCAGACCCAGGAAAGCTAGAGTAGGAAGCAGACAACATGCAGGAGGTATGACCAAGAGCAAAACGGAAAAACTCAAACCTCCCCCGAATTATTTCAGGAATAATGGCGCTTAGCTTCTCCCACCTTTCCCACTTCTTCAGTAACCTCATTTTACACCTTAAGGAGTGCAGGGTCAGGACAAATCTTCCTAGTTTATAGGCAAGGGAGTAGAGGCTGAGAGAAACTTAACACTAAGATCTCTAATTATGTGTTAGACAAGGTCCTAGAACCCATTTCTAGGTTCAGCTGCCAAAGGTTCTTTCTGCCCTTTGCACTGTTTCTTACCCTGTTGCACTGCTTTCCTGGGTCTTCACAGAAGTGGTTTTTTTCCTGAGGATCTTCTTGCCTTTGCAAGCGTGTTCAAAGGCCAGGCTCCAGCACATGCCCATCGGAAATGCAGATTAGAGGGGCACCTGGCTGGCTCAGTGGGTTAAAGCCTCTGCCTTGGGCTCAGTCATGATCCCAGGGTCCTGGGATCGAGCTCCGCATCAGGATCTCTGCTCGGTGGGGAGACTGCTTCCCTTCCTCTCTCTCTGCCTGCCTCTCCACCTACTTGTAATCTCTGTCTGCCAAATAAATAAATAAAAATCTTAAAAAAAAAAAAGGAAATGTAGATTAGGGCTTGAAGGCCTTTTAAGGGCAGCAACATAGACACAGGCTACCCATATTACAGAAACCACTTAAGACTACAAACGTGCTCCTACCATTTGTGTAAACCAGATTTCCCCACATATTTAACCCTATATTTACAAAATGCCTTTACCTTTATTCCTGCACCAAGTATCAGACATTTTTCTCAAATGTAACTCAGGATATACCGAGAAGGACGTTGGAATATAGGCAGCAACTCTACTGAAGTGGTCGGCTGGGAAGAATTTTAGCCTTAGTTTCTTGTCTCCTGAACTCCACTCAATTTCCAAATATAATGCAATTATTTGTGTGCTTTTTTCCTCTCTAGACTGTGAGCTCCTTGAAAGTAGGTGTCAGACCTGAATTATTCATGTATCCCCAGTACCTGGCACAATGCCTGTCAACTGCTCAAGCTCTGTACAGCGGCTGCTGCTGGATACCCAGGAGCCCTCACTCTGTCTCGGAGAACAGCCACAATGGTGAAGCGGAGTCAGAGCCTGAGGCTAGCCCCTGGAGGTCAGCACTCCCGGAGTCTTGTCTGAGTGATGCTGTTTCAGCGCCCCCAGACTGTGGTTTCTTTCTCTTCTCTTTGCCCCCAAATAATCCACTGCCCTCCTTCCTGGGACACAGCCCCCCCACCCCCCAGGACTGAGGGGTTTAACCATCTGTAAAGGAGATGCCTGGTCTTTCTCTGGGCACGCCCCTGGGGAACAAAGGCTGATCTTAATCAAGCAGCCAGGCCATCCTGCCTGCTTCATTCATGAGGCACTCCCATTGCCAGTGGCCCGAAGGGGGTTAAGGAATGTCATGTTGGACACACATTTGTCATTTGTTCTTAGCAAGAGAATCTCGACACCAGGGCAACACTGCAAAAGACATTAAGGGATCCATCCACTGATGTAACTATTCTAGCAGTAAGGATTCTGACTGCTCTTAGTTCTAGGAGAGAACAACTTCCTGTTTATATATTGGTTACAGAATCTGGATTTCCTAACTGCTACTGCTTTACCAGTGTGTGTGTATGTGTGAAGGGGGCACAATTAAACCATAAGGAATGTTAAGTGTAAATCCTAGGCCCCAAAGAAAAACCTAAGGAGTCTTCTACATTTACCCCCAGAAATACATTTCACCCTATGGTAGATTCCCTAACAATTTGGGCAGAGTCCCCACTTGTGAGGGCAAGAACTCGGAAGGGGCTCAGGGGGCTGATTTTGCACACAAGGTTACAGAGGTATTTCTCAATGGATCCAATGTGTGAATCCAGACAGAAACATGTACATGACTAACCTTCCTCACTGACCAACCCTGTTGGATCTGAAACTGTTTGGAAAGGCTGATCAATTACACTCCTATCCCCTCACTAGTTAGGCTCCTGTTTGGGAACGATAAATCTATTTCAGTTGAACTCCCACTGAACACTTACCCTTTTCTTCTGGGGAAAGAGCCATTCCTATTTGCAAAATCAAGACAATCACAGTTGCACATTTTCCCAAATCTTTGGCTGTATTGCAATGGTTGTTTCATTTCGTAATCTCCAACTAAACATTTCCTAACCATGGATTAACAATATAGTTACTGACTGGTTTCTTTTAACAGTATTTATCCAACATAACAAAATAAACTGCAATTTGTTATACTTTTTTTTACAAAACATTTTATAAATATTTTTACAAAATGTATACAAAGCAATTTCAAGTGAGACATACTATACAAATGAAGGTATTTAAGCAAATAAAGCCCACACCACACTGACAGTGAGTGACGCGTCCTCTATAAGTCAAGTCAGTCTGTAAGGCCTCCCTAATCTAACAAAATCTACTAAATTCTTCAGAGCTAAAATAGTTCTTTTTCGTAATTGCCAGTTTAAAATTTGCTTTATCTTTAGGCAGTACTTAAGGACACAGAAAATCAAATGCTTAATAACAAATGCACACTTTTCCACAACAACAACAGAAAAAAGAACAAAAGAAAATGATTTTTGTTACTGAGTACAAGTAGTTCTAAAACTTAACCTTGACTAATGAACCTGAACAACTGAAAGTTGGCCGTCCGAGGCGGAGCTCCCTTACCCTTCGCCAGAGGGGGCTCGACATGCGAGTTATGACCCATGTGCGCATAACCTAATCACAGGAGTAAAATACATTTTCGTAATCTTCATTTGTCATTATCTAGAATCTTTCCTCCATAGAAAGTAAACTTACATACAAGGACACAAAAATTTACAAGTTTCATTTTGGTGAATTAGGCTCTCCGTTTGCTAGACAAGTGTTAGGGTTTGAAAGACCCTCTGAGATGGTATTTAGAAAGGCAGGGGTTGGGGTAGTAGGGGAGGATAGGGAAGAAGAGGAGGTGACAAATGTATATGAAGTTTATCTTTTCTCTTAAGAATTCCACTGATTGGCAGTAATTAATGTAACCCATTAGTTGCCTACGTGAAGGCTTCCAGGTAGAGAGTTCCACAATGAGAAGAATTTGATTAGGAAGGACCATCTTTAAGTCTTGCTAGGAATGAGGGGAACATGAGTCCTAAGAGAAGAAGAGCCTACGAAATCATGGGGTTCAGGGCAGAGTGTTATCCCAGGGCTGCCCAAACAGAAAGTTCCAACTGGCAATACCAACTTATCCTTCTAATATGTTACAATACAGGAAAAAGGGGAAATCTGCAACTTGGACATTGGCACAAATAAGGAAAAAATGGGAACCCTAAAATGGCCCAGATTTTCCAAGTTCTATTGGCTGGGGTGGGGGTGGGGGGACAAGGACAAGGTACTTTGCTTTTATGAAGACTGGCTGTCTGAGGGGGCTCCTTTGAGGGCAGTGCGGGGGACAGAGAGGGACAGGGAGAGTCTGGGTCTTCTGCTGCCATGTTTTCCAATAATCAGAAGCCTTCCTTTCCATCGCAGGCCAATCTGGAGAAGAAGCACCCAACATGATGACAATGGGGGTCATCCCCGTTCTGGCAACACCAGAAACAGATGCTGGCACCGTGTGAGAGTGGAGACCAACGGGTGCACCTCTAAAGCCAGAGAGATCAACAGAATAAATGAGAGAGTGCATGCACATGGGAGGAAGAGTGGGTGTGTCCACACTGTCACCAGAGTGAGCTCTGGATCTGAACAGCTCCGGTACTCGCACGCACGCGTGGGGGAGGGCGCGTATGAAATACCGTTATGTCGCCTTCCCAACGATGGGAGAGACCGGCTGGTTACAGTGACGCTGAGGATGAAGGGAACAGCAGAGATGGGATGACTGGGGACAAGAACACAAGGAAGGAAAACGGGAAAAGCTCCCTGAAAAGAAATATAAATAAAGCAGTAAGTCATGTTCACTAATATGAACACGGGCCGCACACAGACCATGACAGGGCATGTCCTTTGGCTCTCAAGTGGGAATCCCGTGTCTCAGATCTTTTCTTTCAGTGGGGGGGGCTGGCTGGTTACTTTGGTTTGTCTGTGTTTTGGTAATGATTGCTGCCGGGGGGCGGGGGGTGACTACTGTTCTCAGACAAGAAGCATAAACAAGGCCAAAGTCCCCCTAAAGTTTAAACTGAAAAATTACAACACAGTTTTCGAACGAAAGTGCTTTGGACGCTTGGCTATTGGTGGAAGAGGGGGGTGGAGAGGTTAAATGAAAGGAAACCCAGCAACAAACAAAAACATACAGCATATGTTGACTATATCCAATTAGAAAATGCAAAACGCTTTTTTTTTTTCTCAATAGTTCACATATATATGCTTTTACATATATACATATTATATTCCTCAAGGCTCTATCCCGGCCTCCCCTGTACACTGTGCCACTTAACTGGTTTCCGTTTTCCTTTATTTAGCCTGGTCAAATGATCTCAAGTCATGCTGTTGCAACTAAGAACAGAGCATTCCCTAGATGAAACTTAACACGCATCGGCTGAAAAGCATGAGGCTTTGCTCTGGGAGCTTCAGAAAAGCACTTGAATGATGAGCAAGGAAGCCCTGCATGTGCCCTGCTGGTGCGCTACTGGCTGCTTCTTGAGGGGGGTGGGGGGGTGCTGCGGCGTCCCCGGCAGAGCAGCCGGCAACTCACCGCTCAGGGATGGCTGAGGGGGCACGAGCCGGTGGTCCACCCTCCCGACGACGACGACAACAGACCCCAAACGGCAACATTTGGAGATGCGGTGGGATATTCTTTAAAAAGTAGCTTCTATCAGTCCTGTTTGATTTTCTTTAATAAGTCTGTTCGTTTCAAATGACTTATGATTGTCAGAATTTTACCCAGGGCCAAGTGTACTGTGATCTCAGCGAGTTAACGGTGTTTTGTTTCGTTTTAAATTAAAACACGTAAACAAACACAGAAATGACTATAAGCACTTTCGTAACACTTGAAATGTGTCGGGCCTATCAGACTGCTCTCTAACAAGGATTCGTTTCGCGAAGGGATCTCCCTGTAACCACGACGAGTATTGCTCTGAAACAAAGAATGGGATCAAGATCAGAAAGAACAACCTGTGATGAAAGATCAAGCAGGCTGGAGACAGGAGACCGCTTCCATTTGCTTTTGCCAGGAAAGAACGTGACTTGTCCGGGGCGGGGTCTCGGGGCGGGTAGGGAAGGGCTGTGGCTATTAACACTCCAGGATACTATTTACAGCTGCTTCTAAAATGGAGTCAGTTTCTACAATGCCTTCACTGTGGTCCGGGATGAACTTTTCCAGGCAGTTTTCCTGCGAAGCCATTGGAGAAAAGTTGGGGAAATCTAACTCAACCGAGCCGCTAACCGCGGGGTCACTCTGGGGCTGCCGCCCAGCCTTTTTGAGTTCCAAGATGTTCTTAAATGTTGTTTCTAAACTCTTAGTGAGCTGCAGATCTGGCTGGGGCTCACCCGACCCTTTCATGATGTCTGTGTGTAAAACTTCATTCTTTGGAGAATTCCTCAGAGTTTTGTCCTGGAAGGAATTGTTACACGTCATCTCCAAGTGAGAATCTGCTAGGATACTGGAGAGTTTGCTCTCAGTTCCATGATCCGCTCGGGATGAGGTTTTCCGGGGCCCTTCGGGGCCGGGAGAGCACTCGCTGGCCTTCAGGGATTCTCTCCGGCTGCCTTTCTCCTCCGACGCACTCCGGTACTGAGCTAAGCCCGCCTTATCAAATTTCAGTGCTCTGCCGAGGCATTCAGTTTTTTTAGAAATGTTTCCTTCTGCGGAGACCACAATGTGATTAGGCACTAGATGAAATTGGTCATGATTCGTTGGTTCTGCCAGGCCTGGTTTGGCTCGGTCTCGGCCCTGGGCCTTGGCCGTCAGGTGTAGAGAGCTGGCGGCTTTGCTGCCGTGCTGGTCACTCCGGCCAAACTGGGTCTCGGGAGCAGCTTTATCAAGTTTGAAGGAACAACAGAAATCAGCCTGAAAACCCTCTGGAAATGGGAACAAAAAGAACACTGAGTGAACTTGGCAGGAAGGACTCTACAACAGAGCCCCCAGTGGGTCAGGTGCAAACCCAGCCCAGCCCGGTGAGCCAGTCCCTTGTGTCCAGGAATGTGCAGGGGCACAACACTTGAAGGGGCTTCCTGGACAGTAGCCGGGGCTTCCAGACAAGAAGCTTAACCTCTTTGACCAGGAAGATGCTTGGTGACAAATGGGAAAACCAGATGGGCCAAAAGCTCAGCTTTGTCTTGATTTCTTAGTGTTCTCTCTCTTGTTTTTTTTTTTTTTAAGTTTATTTACTTATTTATTTAAATAATCACTACATCCCACCTGGGACTTGAACCTACAACCTTGCCATCAAGAGTCGCATGCTCTACGGATTGAGCCAGCCAGGTGGCCCTCTTAGTGTTACCTTTAGCTAGTTTTTTTTTTTTCTTTTCTTTAATTAATGGCTGCTCTGAAACAGTCTGAAAACAGAAATTCGATGCTAGTAGAGCTGGGTTTCTCCTTTGGAGCAGAGGGCCCTGGAATGAGGCTTTAGGTCAGGGGTGGGAGTGGACACAACTGCTTGTCTTTGAGTGATGGCACTTGGGTCCCTGCGGACACGTGTGAGAGGACCAGGCATTATAAAGCTGCACTTTGCCAGAAGCACAGAACAGACAGTCGACACACATCCAGAATGGTACGTGCTTGGAAGGTCAATGGCATGTGCAGTAACCGGGTCTATGAATGAGCCCTGCACTGTGCCAGGCTTGAGGTGCCCAGGATGGCGAGAGAAATGTTAGGATTGGGGAGGTTGAGGGCACAGAGGGAACCTGCTGTTACAGAAGGGCAGAAGAGGTGTAAGAGGGCTCTGATGACACCTGTAAAACCAAAATGTGAATTTCTTCACCAAATCACAAAATGTGAGATGTAGGGAACACGGCCTTGACACCTAAAAAGAAGACTCCATCCAACAAACACCGGCTGTGTGGACATAATACACAGGGGGATGAAGCCCATCCAGGTCCTCAGGATGCTGTGACAAAGCACGAGGGTTTATCTGTAAGTCCAATTCATTGTAAGGCAAGAGGAGCCTGCAGGTTCTAGGATAGAGGGACAGAAATATATCCTACATTGTTCCCTTTCTTTTTGGAAAGATCTGAGGATTCTCAGAGCTGCATGGCATTTCTTTCAGACCTTTCCTTTAGACTGAGTGTAAGGATCATTTCTTCTTTTTAGAGATTTCATGAGCCACACCAAACATAAGGCAGAATCTTGATATCTAAGAATCAAGTTACAGTAATGGAAATAAAGTCACTGAAAAATAATAGTCTAACAGTAGGGGGATGGTTTATTTTATTTATCTTTTTACAACATTAATTTATTTATTTGTCAGACAGGGGGAGACGGAGAGAGACCATGAGCAGGCAAAGGGAGAAACAGGCTCCCCGCTGAGCAAGGAGCCCGATGCCGGACTCAATCGTGACCTAAGCCAAAGGCAGACTCTAAATGACCCAGCCACCCACGCGTCCCCAGGGGAATGGTTTAGCTAAATTCTTAAATTAATGTATTAAAAACTGATTATTATTTTGAAGACTCTAGCAAGTGCTAAGAGCTTCAGATGTGTTAAATGGAAGAAAATTAGAATAACAAAATTATATCTAACGTATGATTATAACTATATGTAAAGGATGTATGCAAATGGGAACCAAAACTGGAAGAAAACTGGGAGAAATAAGAACTTTTTGTTTATAGGATGGTGCAAGTATGGGTAAAATTTGTACTCCATGAATTGTTATAATGTTATTTGATTTAAAAAATATTAAAGGCCAGTTTTTTCTGGAGGAGGAATTTTTTAAAAAAGTGTTTTTTGTTTTTAAATATTTATTTGTCAGAAAGAGAGAGAACACAAGCAGGGGGAATGGCAGGCAGAGGGAGAAGCAGGCTCCCTACTAAGCACGGAGCCCAGTGTGCAACTCAATCCCAGGACCCTGGGATCATGACCTGAGCTAAAGACAGACGCTTAACCAACTGAGCCACTCAGGCATCCCAAGGAAGATTTTTTTAGAAAAGATATTTATTTATTTATTTATTTATTTATTTATTTGAGAGAGAGAGAGAGAGAGAGAGAGCATGAGAGCGGAGAGGGTCAGAGGGAGAAGCAGACTGCCCGCTGAGCAGGGAGCCCCATGTGGGACTCGATCCCAAAACCCAGGGATCATGATCTGAGCGGAAAGCAGACGATTAACTGACTGAGCCACCCAAGTGTCCATATTTTTATTTTTTAGAAGATTTTATTTATTTATTTGAAAGAGAGAGCACAAGCCGGGGGAGGGACATTGGGAGAAGGAGGGAGAAGCAGACTCTGCTAAGCAGGGAGCTCTACATGGGGTTCAATCTGAGTCAACCAAGCCCCCCAGGAGGATCAGTTTTATTTTATTTTTATTTTTTAATTTTAATTTATTTTTAATTAAAAATTTTAGAAGATTTTATTTGAGAGAGAGAGAGAAAGAGAGAATCAGAGTGAGAGAGCATGAGAGGGGAGGTCAGAGGGAGGAGCAGACTCCCCATGCAGCTGGGAGCCTGATGTGCGACTCCATCCCAGGACTCCGGGATCATGACCTGAGCTGAAGGTAGTCGCTTAGCCATCTGAGCCATTCAGGGACCATTTATTTATTTATTTATTTAAGATTTTATTTATTTATTTGACAGACAGAGATCACAAGTAGGCAGAGAGGCAGGCAGAGAGAGAGAGAGAGAAGCAGGCTCCCTGCTGAAGCAGAGAGCCCGATGCGGAACTCGATCCCAGGACCCCAGGATCATGACCTGAGCCAAAGGCAGAGGCTTTAACCCACTGAGCCACCCAGGCGCCGCCCCCCCCTTAATTTATTTTTAAAATATTTATTTGAGAGAGAGAGAGGAAGAGAGTACACAGAGGGAGAGTGAGACAGAGAGAAGACTCCCCATTGAGCAGGAAGCCCGATGTGGGACTTGATCCGAGAACCCTGAGATCAGGACCCAAACTGAAGGCAGAGGCTCAACCAGGTGCCCTAAGGATTCATTTTTACAAGGCAGAACATGTTGGGGCATGCTGAGCATGGAGCCTGCTTAGGATTCTTTCTCCTCCACCCACTGCCTCACGCTTGCTCTCTCTCTTTCTCAAACAAAAAAGAAAAAAAAAAGCACAAAACAAACAAAAAGCCAGCCCATGCAAGAAGGACACTTAGACCCTCCTCTGTCCCCCTGAGAGCAGGAAATAAATCTCCCACATGAAAAGTGCCCTCCCTGTACCAGGAGATAGAGAGACATCCTTATTATCAGAAATAGGGAATTCAGGGCCCAGAAGGTGTAGAAACAGCCCATTTCACTTTTCACTAATTTACTACTCCAGCCCAAATTCTGTTTAAAATTCCTTACTAACTGAAGCTCCCAGAGTTATGTCTTCTTTATCCTGTCAATTCCTCACAGATTTATTGTCTGTTTGTCTAAAAAGTATACAAACTGCCTGCCTTGGTCTTTCTTTAGGGTTCAATTTCATTACTGGGTCTCTGTACCTGTGTAATAAAACTTTTTTTCTCTCCTGTTAATATGTTTCATGTAAATTTAATTCCTCCAACTAGAAAAACCTTGGCCAGAGGAGAATTTCTTCCTGCCCTTTGGTGCAATCAGTGGGAAACTGGCAGGGGGAGTGAAAGGTACTAAACAGAGCATCTTAATTGACGAGCTCGCAGGCAGGGCCCCTAACAAAGCCTTGCACAGAGTAAAACAACTAGATAATTTGCTGAGGCTTACATGCTTCTGGGAAGGCTTCTGATTTAATTTAATTCTCAAGAACTAGAGAAAGGGGGAGCCTGGGTGGCTCAGTGGGTTGAGCCTCTGTCTTGGGCTCAGGTCATGATCTCAGGGTCCTGGGATCGATGGCACTGGGCTCTCTGCTCAGCAGGGAGCCTGCTTCCCCTCTTTCTCTCCCTGCCTCTCTGCCTGCTTGTGGTCTTTGTCTATCAAATAAATAAATAAAATCTTAAAAAAAAAAAAAGAACTAGAGAAAGAACGACAAGTTTACGTTTATAATGGGGAAAAACAATCACACAATGAACGTGGAATCCCAGCGTGGATTTTCTAGACTACAGACCCTACAGAGTATTCACGCACTGCTCACTCTGGGTTGTTTCTCCCCAGAATGCGTTCTGTACCTTCAGGTTTCCCGCCCAGCGGCGGTTCAGACAGACTCCCCACGGGCCGGCGGCCTGGAACCCTGGCAGCACCTCCCCTCCATTTTTTCTGACATTTCTTACCAGGATCTACAAGTGCCAGACGCTTGTCTCGGGACAGAGAAGCTCTCTCCTCCTGGTTGAACATTCTGTCGATCATCACCATCTCAGCAGAGGGATTGATCCGCTGAAAACAAGACAATCTGGTCATTTCAGATGCCTTTTAATGAAGTGCACCCATCCCACTGCGTCTTTGAAACTAACGAAGCGAACAGACATGAAGATTTGGTGTCTAGGTTCTAGTCACGTCCCATTTAGCTCCATTTATCCTTGTCACGTAAGGATGCATTTTTTGAAATTGTAATTTTGGGGAAAAGGTGATTTACACTGATTTCTCGAGAGGATGTGAAAACTAGGCCTGCCTCCCTTGCTTCCCCCGCCTCTCTCTGCAGGTACCCACACCAAGCAGTTTAATAGGCTCTGAACAAAGTGGTTTGATGTGCACAAAGGCACTGACGTTCTTCTCTGTATCTGTATCTAATCTGACATATCTTATTTCCCCTCTGCTTAATAATATGTTAGAGATCTTTTCATGAGGATGACATTTTTCTTGATATTCTACTATGGCTTCAATGTGTTTTTTAGAAGGCTTTCCTTAAAATTATTTTTTGCTGTACGGAAATGAAGCTTAAATTATATTTGTGAGTCTTATTTAACACAAAAATTCATAGCAGATATAAGATAACTTGACCAAGTAAGTGGTCCTTTCCTAAAAAATGGTAAGAGTTAAGTCTTTTTAATATCTCAGCATTTTTTTTCCTGAAGTGGTTATCAATATAAGAACAACTATTTCAAAGTTTGGAGGCACAATTTAAAGTAAATATAAATTATATATATATATATATATATATATATATAACACACATACACACACATTTATACTGTATCATGTAAGTACATAATGTAATTCAACTAAGCTCCCAAGGTATATCTCAAAGCTGATCTTAAATTGGAAACTGCCTGTAAGAGGTCAGTTTATAGGTGTAAGCCTGTATGATTTCAGAATTGCTTCTAAAATCTCAGAATAGGGGGCACCTCTGTGACTCAGTGGGTTAAAGCCCCTGCCTTTGGCTCAGGTCATGATCCCAGGGTCCTGGGTCCGAGCCCTGCATCGGGCTCTCTGCTCAGTGGGGAGCCTGCTTTCTTTCCTCTCTCTGCCTGCCTCTCTGCCTACTTGTGATCGCTGTCTGTCAAATAAATAAAATCTTAAAAAAAAAAAAAATCTCAGAATAGGTTTGGTCTTTCAATCATTTCCTGAGGCATCTTCTTTCTCTAATTAACTGGTGCTTTAAAACTAAGTTTAGTTTCTCTTTGGGATGATGAAAACTTTCTGGAATTAGTGGCTGATGGCGGCAAAACCTTACGAACATACTAAAGACCATCAAGCTGCATATTTTTAGATCATGCATGAACCTTATGGTATGTTAATGATCACTCAGTTAAAAACAAGATAAAGCTAATTTCCAAATCTGTCATCACCTGGGCTTTTCAGATATTCCTCTGAACAATTTTCCCCACATCTCTGGGCTGGTGAGAGGGAGCTGACGGCATCAGAGTGTGCATGGGGGCTGGGGGCCTCAGATGGTCCTTGCCTGTCCCCTAGCTCTGCTAACTGCTCTGCAAACCCAGTAGCTGCAGGACGTTTGGCAAATTACTTAACCAAAGCCCTGGTTTGCTCATTTAGAACCAGGAGAACCACAGCAGTCATCAGGTGTGGGCAATCATGTCAAGTGCAGCGAATGCCAAGTTCGCTTGGCAGGAGGACCAGTCAGGTGGAAGGTTTTCTACAGTCTTCGGTATCTGTGCCTTTGAGATTATGCTGGGAGAATATAATTCCCTGAAGTTTTTTCCTCTCTGAATTACTAGCTGTGACCTGTGGGGTTTTAAAAAAACAAATACACTTGGTAGCATGAATTTTACCATGGCATCTTCTAGAAGCAGGCATCTGTATTTGTTAAGCATAGCTTGGGTCCTTTTTAGGAGCTGAGTGGCAACTGTTTCAAATTCATTGTCGACTTTAAAAAAAGAGAGAGAGAGAGAAAATGGTAAGAGAGTGCAATCACTCACTAGGTCTTTTCTTTCTCAGGACTGAAATGCATTACTCTTCCATTACTCAAACATGTCTTGCCTGTGACAGTCTTCTCTTCTTAGGTTAGCTTTCCTTGATTAAACGTGCTTCTGCACTTTCCCTCACTGTCCACTGTTAGGTGACTGGGGAACTCATTGCAATACTAGCTTATTTTAACTTTAATTAGGAGGCCAAAACCAGAATACTTCTAACATGACCTATAAAAGAAAACCATAAAGCACAGACATGCAATAAATATCAATGAATAGAGAAGATCTGTTAGTCTAGATGGGCAAACCTCCACTTCTTCCAGTGCTATAAGAAACAGGAACAGCTGAACAAGGAAATCCTAGAGTGGGCTGGGCAGACTGGTTTTATGTAAGGACATAAACTAGTTCATGATATCTTACAGGTCACAGTGCTGTGGCTCTGTCCTTTGCCTGCCAGTCTCCAAAGGTTTCCCATTTTTTAGTCACTCCGTGTCTTCACATCCCTGCGTCATGCTGGACCTGGACCCTATTCCCCAGACACAGGGGACTGACTGGGACTAATCTGCGCTCAGATCAGAGACCGCAGCCAGGTAAGCACAGCTGGTGGCCGCTGCGGGAGGGGTGAAAGCAGTGTGGGGCAGCATCTGCAGCTGGCCGTCCAAACAACGCTTTGGGTTCAGTGCCCCCCGAATTGGTCAATAAAATACTCTGACCTCTGGGTATCCCCTCACCGAATATTGAGAGGAGTAAGTCACAACCCTAAACAGGAACCACGGAAATGGAGTAAATTGGGAACAAGTTAGGTCTACAATGAAAGACACGAACATGACCACCATCTGGGAGCCACAGGGCTTTCGCTCTTCTGTGAGGCATCTGTACGATGGTGTCTGGTGTCACAGGGGTGCTCTGGGGTGACAGCCTGTTTACCTTTCTTCAAGTCTTCCTCCGTGGGCATGGAGCCCTGGCACACGTGGTAGGACAGGAGCCTCTGTACCGCATCTCTTAGCGATCGGAACTGACTTTTATCGGGTGTCACAGCGTGGGCTTGGTCCCTCTGTAACTGCTGGAGAATGCTTTAAAAGAGGAATTGCCAATGTCAGTGGAGAGCTGTGGCAGGAAATCTAATCGTGATGGTTATTTGCATGCAAAGAAAGTCAGACCTACGGAATGTTATTATTCGTAGGACGGTGGTTCCGTGTTTTCTTCAGTTTCATACTTTGTACACCATGGTGGGAGTACAGTTGGGTTGAACTGTCTCCACAGGGGACTCACACTATGACCTTGGCTTCAAAAACATGGTGTTCCCACCAACCCCTCATGTAGGGGTGCTCACATGGATCTTGATAATGCCTGACTGTTGGCCAGCTAAGTTTATGCTAATATTTCTGTTCCAAACATAGGAATTTATCAAACCATGCTTCTCCGCAGAGACCCTCTGGCCGATCAAAGGGTAATGTGGTATGCTAAAGACAGAGAACTACTCTCCTTCAGAACAAACGAGCAGACAGTAGACTCAAACTATAATTGGTACATAGCTGACCCTTTAACAACATGAGGGGGCTGGGGGCACTGACTCCCGGCATGGTCAGATATCAGTATATTACCTGACTTTTCCAGAAGTTTACTAAGAGTCTCCTGTTGACTGGAAGGCTTACTGATTACACAGATGACTAATATATATTTTGTACAGTACATTTATTATTCTTACAAAAAAAGAAGTTAAGGAAAACACTATTAAGAAACTCATAAGGACAGATAATACATTTACAGTGCTGTGCTGTATTTATCGGAGAACATCTGCAAATAAGCAGACCTGCAGAGTTCAAATCCATGTTGTTCAAGGGTCACTGTACTTATGGTCCTAATAGCAGCAAACTGTATCATTATTATTATCATATATATAATATATAATAATATTGTAATAAATATTATTATAGTTATTTTCAAAGTATATTTTAAAAAATATTACATATATTATTATAACCTGACTTCTGTTGTATAGTGATTAAACATTAGGAACCTAGAGAAATGAGTCATGAGTCATTTCCAAGGGTCACTCACAAAGCTCCTTTAGTTAGCTGTTTTGCAGCAGGCCGCTTTTGTCCTCCTGAGTGACCATCCACCTGAAGACAAAACACATCTCTTAGTACTCCCTTCTGTAGAAAAAATATACAGAATACCATTACACATAAAGGACATGACGTTGTGAATATTTTCTTTTCTTTTAAAAGATTTTATTTATTTATTTGACAGACAGAGATCACAAGTAGGCAGAGACACAGGCAGAGAGAGTGGGGGAGCAGGCTCCCTGCTGAGCAGGGAACCCGATGTGGGGCTTGATTCCAGGACACTGAGATCATGACCTGAGCCGAAGGCAGAGGCTTTAACCCACTGAGCCACCCAGGCGCCCCGTGAATATTTTCAACTCCATATCAAGAGCATAGTCTAAAAATGCAGAAGTGCCCTGCTAAAAAATAAAACAAGCAAAGCCATAGACCCATGTAGCAAAGTCACACCGTGTCAAGATCACGGGAGGCTGTGCAATCGGTTCCTTGGAAGGACGCAGCTTGTATTTAAAGCCTGAATCTCCAACTCTGTAAATGTATCATTAAACTTTTGGAGAAGTATATTTTGTGGGTGCCAACTCCATGAGCATCTGAAAATTCAGTCACTGTTGCAGTCTAGGTGTGTGATCTAGTAGGGCATCTCTTTCTTTCTTTTTTCCTTTAAGTAATCCCTACACCCAACACGGGGCTCAAACTCACAATCCTGAGATCAAGAGTCGCATGCTCCACTGACCGAGACAGCCAGGGGCCCACAGTAGCACTTGTTACATCAATGTTAAGGAAACAAATGTGACTTATGTCAGAACCTGAGAACTGAGCCGGATCCTTCATGGAGTCTTCTAGGCGGGCCCACACTATAACAAGTTTCATTAAACCATTAATTGGGGTTTGATGGAGAAGAATCTAAGGGCTCAGTAAACTGAAAACAAGATTTTTTTTCCTTTCTTTTTAGATCAGTTGTTGGGTTAAAACACTATAGGGACTGGCTATGTCATCACATTCCTGGTTGCTACAGCAGGAAAAAAACCTCTCCGTATATGGGCATCTGGGTGACTCAGTGGGTTGAGTGTCTGACTTCACCCCAGCCATGATCTTGGGGTCCTGGATGGAGCCCTGCATTGGGCTCCACGCTCAATGGGGAGTTGGGGTGTCTGGTTGTCCCTCTACCCTTCCCCCTGCCACCCCGCTGTACACTTGCTTTCTCTCTCTCTCAAATAAATAAAGTCTTAAAAAAAAAAATCTCTCAGATAACTAAGATGAACAGATCCAGGGATGCCTGGGTGGCTCAGTCAGTTAAGCAGCTGACTCTTGCTTTCCGCTCTTAGGTCATGTCAGGGTCTTGAGATCGAGCCCCACGCAGGGCTTGGTGCTCAGTGGGGAGTCTGCTTGAGATTCTTTTAATCTGCCACCCACCCCTCTGCTCACATGTGTGTGCTCTCTTGCCGTCTCTCAAATAAATTAAAAAAAAAAAAAAAAAAAAAGAGGAACAGATTCACTTTGGCTATGACAATGAGTGATCATTCAACAGTAAACAACATTTTTTCTTGAGTACCTACTATGTACTGGCTGCTAGTATATCGCTAATTCATGAGGAAATGACAGTATTGTAATTTGAGAAACAGAATAGGCACATTAATCCTGTAAACAGTAACATAACAGGGCCTGGCCTGCGGGGAAGGTCTTCAGTGAGCACACTTCTGTGCGCAGACGCAGGCAGGCAGCAACTACCAAGCTGAAGATGACAGGACTACATTTTCTCTCAGTCATGCTCAACATTAAGAAGTAGCTACGCAAACTGTCTTCTACCTGCACGGCTGGCTGGCTGGGAGATGATCCAACTACTTTTTCCTGCTGTGGCTGCGTGGTTCCTAAGGACCCCGGCATGACTTTGCTTCCAGAATCCTGCCCTAATAGAATGAACATAAGACAACAGAAGCAGTTAATCAAGCCTCTTATACAATGCACAGAGCCCAGCGTATGTGGATTACTGACCATTCTGAAAGGGATTTCTGTATTTCCTGCTCTGAGGAAGGAGAGCAGGAAGTACATTTATCTACAAAAGCTCTAGAGGCAGAGGTCAGGATTCGTAAAGCCTTTTTAGGTAGTAAATAGAAACAAATACATAAGTAAATGGTAATAAATAAAAGCTGTCAATGCAACAGTTTCAAATTATTCAAGGTCTGAGGACTAGGCCTCAAACCAGTAATCCGTCAGTAACATCAAACCCCCCAGACGCTCACAAGTTAATGAATGAGGGCCCAAACAGGGGGCTGGCTAGGGGCGTTCCTGCTTTTGTCCTTTCTAGTATTTAATGATCAGTGTAGACATTCGAAGCTTTAGAAGAAATGGAAGACATAGCGCACACTATTTTTAGTCTTGTGGGGGATGCCAAAAATAGATAAATAAAGTGACATGAGGATATTTACAAAGTCACCTGTGCCATATAGTACTAGATTTTACTGTTTCTGAGCAGCACATTTTTTCCCATATAATTTAGTGTGTCATAATTAATTAGAAGTGCTTTTTTTTCTTTCTTTCTTAGTAGTATATAAAATGAAGGTACAGACACAACATGGTCTGTTATTTGGGTGGAAAGGACACAGGAGACATGGTCAGAGTGGGGATGAGGTGGAATGGGAAAGGTTGCAGGCTGGATGAGGGATGGCAGAAGATGTCCTCTGGGTTTGGGGAGAGAGGGGACAGTGGAGGGGAGCTTAAGATAAAGGCTCCTGACCTGGCAGCGTGGTGTTCAGGAGGCCAGGGATCTGTGCCTGCCTCAGGCCATCCGTGGTCTTGGAAGCAGCAATGGGGGAAGTCTGATTCAAACCTTTTTTCTGAGCCTGGGAAAAATATGGCCAAGAGAAGAAGTTAATTTCACCACTAAAAGCCTTAACAGATTGCCCAAAACACCAACCAAGCCTGTTAATGCCTACCTGGCATCACCTTCAGGTTAGACTACAAAGCGAAACTAGAATTTTACTCTACTTTCCTATCACTGGGGGAGGATTGCAAAGAGCACCCTTTAAGAATCTGTGGGCGTGTTGAATTTTCTGGACGCCATTCACAGGGATGCTGAGTGGACACCAAGCTGCCTTCCTGCCCCGGAACTGCTGTGTTCGTGATGCCCAGATGCAAAGGCTGAGCCAGAAACAGTTTCTACCCCTAATAGTTTCTATCCCCAGAAATTTTCTATCACACCTGCGAGGATTATGACCCTATCAGATCCTATGTAGGGTCTACACAGACTCTGAGCACCTGGTCAGAGCCCAAGTGCCAACCCCAAAGCTACTGTCAGCACTCACTGTTTGCTGTGTAGATGATCTAAACCATGTGTCACCCCTGCCACCGGTATATCTCTCGCTCACGTCATGTCAACATCAGGTGTAACTAGGAAATGTAATGTCAACTGAATGTTAGCCTGAGGAAAATATTATTAGAAAAATTAATCTGATGTTTTAATGGGTGTGTGCATCTTTTTTATAAATAGAAAAGATGAACTGTATGATGTTTAAGGACTGGTAAATTCCTTTTAGCTCTAAAAAAATCTGTTATCCATTTATTTTTATTTATTTATTTTTTAAAGATTTTATTTATTTGACAGAGAGAGAGAAAGAGAACAAGCAGGGGGAGTGGCAGGCAGAGGTTGAAGCAGGCTGAGCAGGGAGCCTGATGTGGGGCTCGATCCCAGGACCCTGGGACTAAAAGGCAGATTCTTTTTAAAAAAATTTTTAATTTATTTTTATTTTTTATAGACATATATTTTTATCCCCAGGGGTACAGATCTGTGAATCGCCAGGTTTACACACTTCACAGCACTCACCATAGCACATACCCTCCCCGATGTCCATAACCCCACCCCCCTCCCCCTAACCCCCCCCACCAGCAACCCTCAGTTTGTTTTGTGAGATTAAGAGTCACTTACGGTTTGTCTCCCTCCCAATCCCATCTTGTTTCATTTATTCTTCTCCTATCCCCTTAACCCCCCATGTTGCATCTCCACTTCCTCATTAAAAGGCAGATTCTTAACCAACTGAGCCACCCAGCCGCCCCTGTTATCTATTTAAAGTAAGATGATAACAGACTGAGTAGCTCAGTCTGTTAAGCTCTGCCATCCATTTAGTCATGATCCCGGAGTCCTGTGTTGGGGGGGGAGGGGGGGAGTTCATGCTCAGTGGGGGGTCAGCTTCTCCCTCTCCCTCTGCCCCTCCCCAATGTACCTGCTCCCTCTTTCCAATAAATAAATAAATAAATAAGTCTTTAAAAAAAAAAAAAAGATGATAAAGGGCTTTTATTTATTTATTTTTTATTTTTTATTTATTTTTTTTTTAAAGATTTTATTTATTTATTTGTCAGAGAGAGAGAGAGAGAGAGAGCGCGAGAGTGAGCACAAGCAGATAGAGTGGCAGGCAGAGGCAGAGGGAGAAGCAGGCTCCCTGCTGAGCAAGGAGCCCGATGTGGGACTCGATCCCAGGACGCTGGGATCATGACCTGAGCCGAAGGCAGCGGCTTAACCCACTGAGCCACCCAGGCGTCCCTATTTATTTATTTTTTAAAGATGTATTCACTTGAGAGAGAGAGAGAGAGAGAGCATGAGAGGGGAGAGGGTCAGAGGGAGAAATAGACTCCTTGCTGAGCAGGGACCCCCTCCCCCCCAAAGCGGGACTTGATCCCGGGACTCCAGGACCATGACCTGAGCCTGAGGCAGTCACTTAACCAACTGAGCCACCCAGGTGCCCAATAAAGGGCTTTTAAATTTCTCTCAATTTTTAACCTTCTGTATCATTACCACTTCATAGTGCAGCAAATTTTCAGAGTTTCTTCTCTAGTTTTGTATTTTGTATACCATCAGCAGATTTAGAGTTTAGTCCAACCACCCCATGAAGGACCTAAACTATGACCTTGGCCTGATTAATACGTTTCCACCAACTACTCATGTGAGACAACACTTCAGGCAACACCTGACCATTGGCCAAGTAAGCTCATGTTAACATTTTTATTCTAAACAATTATTTGAAACAGTTAATTATTTGGTTCCCCTTTCTAGTATAAGACTGGAGAAGGAGGGGTGCCTGGGTGGCTCAGTGGTTTAAAGCCTCTGCCTTCAGCTCAGGTCATGATCTCAGGGTTCTGGGATCGAGCCCCACATAGGGCTCTCTGCTCAGCGGGGAGCCTGCTTCCCTTCCTCTCTCTCTGCCTGCCTTTCTGCCTACTTGTGATCTCTGTCTGTCAAATGAATAAATAAAATCTTTAGGGAAAAAAAACAAAACAAAACTGGAGAAGGATTTGACACTACCCAAGAAGGTCTGGAGGAGGTCATTACAAAGCTGGAAATGGTCACCTTGCTCATCCATTAGCAGGGAAGGTCAGACCTGCACTATTCTAGGCAGACAGGTAATACATACTTAGTAACTAAACCACAAGAGGAAAATTTTCCAATGTTCACAGAATTTCCACTAGAACATAACTCCACTCTCCTACTGTAGGAAGCTGTTCACGCAGAGAACACTGGGGTTGAGGAGAGGCCTGGGGCAAACAGTGAGCACTGGCCTTCCTTGTGAATATTTCCAGGGCATGAACACTAAGGGCCGTCTTGCATAAAAAACAAAACAGATAAAAGTTGGGAAAATGCGGTTTAATTAAGGGGCAAGGCTACACAACTCTGAACTAAGCAGATCCACAGACGAATAGCTGAACCAGAGTGAATCTGTTCAAATGACCGGAGTCCTTACAGCAGTGCTGTTAGTACTCAACAGTTCTGGCATTTTTTCCCCAACGTCCCTAGTTCATGTGAAACAGAAGAATATCATCCTTATTGCTTTAGAGCACACAATTTAAAAAAAAAGTGGCATTACCCAGCCTGATCTTCTACCTTATTTATCAGACATGACCTAAAATGATTCATAGCTACTAAACAGATGAATAAAACAAAATCCCTTTAGTTGTAAAACTGAAAGAAAAGCAAGGACGAGATCACTAAGAAAGCCAGGAGAAGGGCGGAGGTTGGGAAGGTATATGGAGGAGGCTGGTTTCCAGGACTACGGGCAATATTTTCTTACCTTTTTTTTTTTTTTTAAGACTTTATTTATTTGACAGAGATCACAAGTAGGCAGAGACGCAGGCAGAGAGAGAGAGAGGAGGAAGCAGGCTCCCTGCTAAGCAGAGAACCTGATGTAGGGCTCGATTCCAGGACCCTGGGATCATGACCTGAGCTGAAGGCAGAGGCTTTAACCCACTGAGCCACCCAGGTGCCCCCAATATTTTATTTCTTGAGTGTTCACATGGATGGGAATTTGATTTATATTCTTTTATAATTTTATAATTCTGGGGGCATCTGAGTGGCTCAGTTAAGCATCTGCCTTCAGCTCAGGTCATGATCTCTGGGTCCTGGGATCGAGCCCCACATCAGGCTCCCTGATCAGCAGGGAGCCTATTTCTTCCTCTCTCTCTGCCTCTCCCTCTGCATGTGCTCTCTCTCTCTCGGCCACTCGCTCTCAAAAAAATAATCAAAAATCTTAAAAATATATATATTGTTGGTTAACTGTATGCTGATGTTTTACGTATTTTTTCTAAATGTGTTCTCTTTCACAACACAGACAAGTAAAAGAGGAAAAAAAAACCTAGAACAATCTCATGTCAAAGCCTGAAAATTCACTGTCAAATGGAGGATATGAAGCACTGTTGTGTCTAAAAACAAGGACACTCTCTGAAGGGGCCACCTCTCGTCTGAGCACAGCTGGGAGTGTTTTATGGTCCCCTCGCCCACCTGTGTGAGGCTAAGCACTGGCATCAGCGTGTTTTCATCCTCTCACCACCTGTGTTCCTCACTATACCCCTTCCCTTGGGGCAACTGCAGAGGGAGGGGCGGGTAGGGCTGGGGGATGGTAGAAGGATCAGGATTGGGGGGTACCTGTCCAGGTCCCCGCAGAGGAATCACTTCGATTCAGCTGCTCTGTATGTTTGGAAAGCCCAACTGCCTTGGGACTGCTGTCTCTAGCTGTACACTGTTGCTCCCAGCCTACTTATTCTCAGGGCAGGGCTTTGTTCCGTCTGGTTCCCTGCTGTATTCCCAGCACCGGACAGGGCCGGCACCACAGTGAGCGCACAGTAAATAGTTGTGAAATAAACTGAGTGCAGTGGAAGTCACGGGGGTCTGTCCTTCCCCGCTGGTCCAATGACCCCCACACCCCAGGAGCCAGCAACTTTCCCCCATTCCCCAAAACTTCATGTTGCCTGCAGTTGACAATCTTTTCCAGAAATTTATCATTCTATTGTTTTTGCTTAACTCCTAGAGAAGACCTGATCTTTAAATACATTTTCTTAAAAAAAAATGTATACATACATACATACATACGTGTGTGTGTGTGTGTGTGTGTGTGTGTGTGTGTGTGTGTATACAAACATATATATTTATTTAAGGGCGCCTGGAAGCTCAGTTGGTTAAGAGTCTGCCTTTGGCTCAGGTCATGGTCCCAGGGCCCTGGGATCAAGTTCCATATTGGGTTCCCTGCTCAGCAGGTAGCCTCTCCCTCTGCCTGCCACTCCCCTCTGCTTGTGCTCTCTGTCAAATAAATAAATAAAATCTCTCTCTCTCTCTCTCTCTCTCTCTCTCTTTCTATATATATATATATTTGTTTATTTATTTCACAAATAGACTATTTAAGGATCCTTTTTGAGACCTTGGCTCTAAGAACTCTGCTAATATTAGTATTCATCTTAATTCTTTAGATCTATGGATTATCTTGATACCATGTAAACATACAGAAAACCCTTAACAAATCAAAATATTTAATGTGTCAATCTCCCCTTCTGTGGTACACTTTGAAAGAAACCAATTCCGGGGCGCCTGGGTGGCTCAGTGGGTTAAAGCCTCTGCTTTCGGCTCGGGTCGTGATCCCAGAGTCCTGGGATCGAGCCCCACGTCGGGCTCTCTGCTCAGCGGGGAGCCTGCTTCCTCCTCTCTTCCTGCTTCTCTGCCTACTTGTGATCTCTGTCAAATAAATAAATAAAATCTTAAAAAAAAAAAAAAGAAAGAAAGAAACCAATTCCAACCTAGCAAGACAAGATTCATCCAACAACAGGCATTTATGGAATGAGGGAGACGCCTGGGGTCTGCCTGGCCACACTCTCGTCTGGGAATTGCCCCACTGCCACAGAAATGGGCTGGAGCCAGCAAGGCTGGAGAGCCACAAAGGTGTGTAACCCGTCACAGGCACCAAGAGCTAAAACTTCAGGAAGGGAAGGAGCACTTTCTCTCCTGTCTTAAAGTGCCAGGCCTGGGGTGCCTGGGGGCGCTCAGTGGGTTAAGCATGTGACTACCCATTTCTGCTCAGGTCATAATCTCAGGGTCACTGGGCTCGGAGCGCAGCAGGGAGTCTGCTAAGATTCTTTCTCTCCCACTCCCTCTGTCACTCACACCCCCAATAAATAAATAAATCATAAATCAATCAATCAAAGTGCCAAGCCTGCCAGTGGAGCAGTTTATCTACCTAGAGGGGGACTTTTTCTTAATTTGAAGAAAGGCCTTGGCTAGAGTAGCAGAGGCCCTGTACTGCTGCTTCCTCATGTCACCCATGCCCCTGCTCCTCTGACCCTGATGCACTGTCACCCAGACTCCCCTGGGAATTCAGAGTGGTAGTGGGCGGTGGACACCCAAGAGCAGCGGTTCTCAAATGCAGGTTTATAGACCAGTTGCATCAAGATCACCTGGGGAGTTTCTAAATACCAAGTCTCTGGGTTCCATCCACAAGAGTCAGGAATCCGATATGGGACTTAGGAATTTACAATTATTCTAAAATGCTCTCCAGTTGATTCTGATGCATTGCTAAGTTTTGGGAAACCACTGCATTTGCCAGTTTCTGTTAAATGCTTGGATAATAATGTAAAGCTGGACCAGGGTAGCCGTTCTGGTGGAGCAGAAGAGTGAGAGAGAGCGATGAAGACAGACAGAAGGCCATGCTATCTTGAACAGGCCAAGAGATAGCAGAGAGCCTGATTTCTGACCTCTAAGGAGATACATTATACCTCCTGGACATTCTCCCTGTTTGCTAAACATGTTAGGGTGAGTTTCCGAGAGTTGCAACCTAAAGTACCTAGTCAGCTCCTTTGCCCATTTTCCATAGAACGCGATCTCATTATCTTCAAACCTGTAAGCCAGGTTAGAGCTTGTTCAACTCTCACCCACCATAGCTACAACCTTCCCCGCATCCCGATTCGACCTTTCCTTGCTCCTCCTGCTACAAGGGCAGACGCAGCCCTCCTCTTTTCTACAAAGAATCCCACCAGTGCTCTGGAATTCGTGTCCATCTCCTTGCCATCACTGCTGAAGAAAGCTCAAGCCTCTTCCATGTCTTAAAAAACACGAATTCCCTTGAACCTGCCCATCCCGTGGCTCTCAGTTACCTTCATCTTTCTGAATGTTGTCTCTGCTCATTACCACACGTCCCACTCTCTCCTTGCTCTCCTTCAGTCTGGCTCCTGCACCTACCACTTCAGGGAAACGAGTCTCCCCAAGATTGACAGCCGCCACCTTGTTGATCAATACGTCAGAAAGAAGCATCCTGACCCTCACCAACTCTGGCTTCGCACTGGCACTTGGTTCTGCAGACCTCTGCCCTCTCGCCAGTAAAACCCTCTTTTCTTAGCTTTCCGAATGCTGAACCTGATTGGTTCCTCCTCTCTCGAACCTTCTGAGTCTCACTTGTGGACTCTTCTTTCTGTGTCCATCCCCTAAATGTTGAGGTGCTTTGGGGTTCTCTTCTGGCCACTTTTTTTCTTTTTCTTTTTAATATTTTTTATTTACTTGACAGAGATCATAAGTAGGCAGAGAGGCAGGCAGAGAGAGAGGAGGAAGCAGGCTCCCCGCTGAGCAGAGAGCCCGACATGAGACTCGATCCCAGGACCCTGAGATCATGACCTGAGCTGAAGGCAGGGGCTTAACCCCCTGAGCCACCCAGGCGCCCCTGGCCACTTTTTTTCTTTACTCACACACTCTCCCTGATCCATTCCATCCGTTTCTACCACTTGAGTTACAATTTATATGCTGCTCAGTCCCTCTGAGTCCACATTTGGGTCCTATGTTTCAGTGTCTGTAGCTGTTTATCATACAGTTTGGTTGTCCCACGGGTTGTGAGACTTGATGAATGTATCCTAAACTCCCAACTTCCCTTCAAACCATAATTTCTTTTCAGGTTCTCTAGCTCAGTGGAGCTGGCGTCACGGTCAAGTGTCTATGTATCATCCTTTTTTCTCCACTACAGCCAACTGAAAGTTCTATCTAACCTAATGGTCTCAAATCCATGCCATTTCACCATGTCTCGCAGCTCGTGTAGGGCTTCAGCATTTCACACTTCGATTATGACACCGGCTCCTTAACATGACATACAAGGTCCTGCGTGATTTGATCCTTGCTCACCTTTCCCACCTAAATCTTCACACCTCACCTGAATCTGTTTTCCTGTCACCTCAGTATCACGGTCTCTTCTCTCACCAGCCTTTGCACGGCTATTCCTACTGCTGGAAAATTCTTCCCTCAGGCCCTCAATATCTGGGTAACTAACTCTCCTTTCCCTTAGCAGATCTCAGTCAGGAACCACTGGGTCAAGGAAACCTTCCCCAACCATCCCATCTGGGTGAGCGGCTTCTTTTCTAAGCCTGGAACTCTGGATTACTTCCAGCAGAGCATCAAACATTGTGCACTGCGGCTGTCAGTTTATCTGTCTGCCTCCTGCCCTGCAAAAGACTGCTGTCTCCCTGGCACTTGGCCCAGGGCTGGCCATGGCAGGTACTGAGGTACTGGGGAAGGAAGGATGGATGGAGGGATGGAGAGAGGGAGGGAAGAAGGAAGGAAACAACACTGTTGGTGGTTATGCACCCCAGTGAACAGTATGAACAAAAAGTGCAGAGAAGGTTGGGGCGCCTGGGTGGCTCAGTGGGTTAAAGTCTCTGCCTTCAGCTCAGGTCATGATCCCAGGGTCCTGGGATCGAGCCCTGCATCGGGCTCTCTGCTCAGTGGGGAGCCTGCTTCCCCCTCTCTCTCTGCCTGCGTCTCTGCCTACTTGTGATCTCTGTCAAATAAATAAATAAAATCTTAAAAAAAAAAAACACAAAACAATGCAGAGAAGGTATCTGGGGTAACTGGAAAAAGCTTCATTCGTTTAGGGACTTTGGGGGCTGCTCTGGAGGATGGGAAGCATTTCTACCTGCTATAAAAGGAAGTTTAATGAATACCAGTGTCAGTAATGACGTGGGCTCACAGTGAGTCTGGCCTCGTCAGGGAGGCAGGGAGAAGGGGCCAGCCTGGGAAGATGGAGGCTTTCTAACCAGAGCAGTGTAACTGTCGGCCAGGGTTTGTACTTTCTCCTGCAGCCATGGGGAGTCTCATGATCTGGTTCAGGTCATCAAGCAAATGTTTTAGGAAGATTAATGTGGTAGAAATCTGCCTTCAGAAAGAGGCCGAAGGCAAATAATCACCCAGATAATTGCAACATTTGTTGATGTGTTAGGGTCTGAATGGGCCTCAGAAATCATCTAGCCCAGTACTTCTCTATTCTGGTTGTTCTTTAGAATCCCTTGGGGAGCTTTTGAAAAATGCTGATGCTTAGAGCCCTTTCTCCAGGCCATTTAAAAATCCGAATTTATGGAGGAGAGGCCCAGGCATCCATATTTTTAAAAAGCTCCCCAGGTGGTTCAATTGCATAGCTGGGGTTCCTCATTGAGAGAGAAATTAGGGCTCAGAGAGTTTAAGACACAAACTTAACCAAACCAGTCCCTGGCGGAGCGGGACCTACAAGCGAACTGTGATTCCTAACCCAGCTCCTGTTTTTCCCATCACATTGCAGTCCCTCTTAAAGCCTAGCTCAGGGTAAGGATGCAGAAAAGGAGGGAAATGGGAAAAAGTACATACACCATAGCCAACTAGCAGGTAGTTTGCCTTTCCAAGCAATCTGGCCATGCTCTGAACCATCTCCTTGACAGTCAGTTGGAAACAGTCACTTCTTGTAGCTCCAAGGTAAGGATTAGCAATAACATGGAGAGCCCCTGGCACTGTACCAACTGTTAATAATATGATCATTACTTTTATTATTATTGGCAAGAACAGGTGTGAGACATTCAAAGACAAATCAGTAGGATTTTTTTTTTTTAATCAGTAGGATTTAATAACTTATTAAAAGTACAGAAGGAGAGGGGAGCCTGGGTGGCTCAGTGAGTTAAAGCCTCTGCCTTCGGCTTGGGTCGGGATCCTGGGGTCCTGGGATCGAGCCCGACATCGGGCTCTCTGCTCAGCAGGGAGCCTGCTTCCTCCTCTTTCTCTGCCTGCCTCTCTACCTGCTTGTGATCTCCGTCAAATAAATAAATAAAATCTTAAAAAAAAAAGTACAGAAGGAGAGAAACAAATACCACCTAGATTCTGCAGTCTGGGTGTCTGAAGATCTGGTGGCCCCTGGCTCATTGTAAGGTTATCAGGCTGAGCTAGAGGGAGGCAGGGGAGTCGGGAGGGGCAGGGATGGGCTGGAGACCAGCTGTGATCACTCTGGCGACACACAGAAAGCATGGTGAGTGCTGCTCTCAAGGGATTTACAATCGCCTAAATCTTCTAGTGATCTAAGGAGATTTGGACTTAAAATAATTTAATTTTGCTTAATAGGCTAAACTCTTGTAAATTGCCTGCTTTAATGGCTGACTTTTGAATATTAATCTATTTATAAGAAAGTTTAAATCCTGTAAATTATGCTCTGCATTAAGGGATTTCAGTTCACAGGGCTCTCTGGAGGAATGGCTGATTCTAGGTCTGAGGCAAGATAATCAGATGACACTCGCACAGGGTCTTGGGCCACAAAGCGCTCAAAGTAGACCAGGCCACGTCAAAAGTATAGAAGCCAGCTTCACCAGGCCTCCGCTGACCACACTTAGGACATTTTATTATTTTTTTTTATTTTTATTTTTTCATTTAGGACATTTTAGGTGTAAGGGCCTATTCAGCCAGAGCAGCCCCACCCCGGTTGAACTGCCATTTTGCCATAAAGCTTAAATTGACCTTGCTCCCCCACCCCCCCAGGGGAACTTATTTAAAAGCAAGTCCGGGAAACCAGTCCCAGGTAACAAAGTCCAAATACAAGGGTGGGTCAGGCCAGGTGGAGGTATTCAATCAGTGGGGGGGCGCATACTGTCTCCTAGCTACCAAGGAGTATGGGCCCCTGCCCTTTGGGAGCCTTTTGGCGCCAATCCTAACCAAGGTGTGATAGGCTGGTTCAAATGTCTACTGGGGCAAATTGTAATTCAACTGGTCACCTAGCATCACTGTGGAGTTTCCTGTGTGTGTTACAATCTTATTGGCCACCTGTGTGTGGCCAGGTCCAACCACATGGCCTTTGCTCTATAAAAGTTAGTCTGGAAAGCAGGGAGGGGTCGTCCTCTCTGTAGGGGCGGCCCCGACCAGTCTGTTTGACGGTTGGTCTGATTCCTGATGCTTGGCGCGAAATAAAGCTTTGCTTGACCTTTGCTTTGTATCAGTCTCGCTCCTTTAATCACGGATCCATTATTGGGGTACCCAATTTTGGGGGATCCAACATTAGGCATTAAAAAAATAGTGAAAGCAACAGACAGCAATATCAACTACAAAATGAATACATGACCTTTTACAGATCCCAAATATCTAAATATCACATAATTAGTTCTATGTCTGGCTTAGCCTCAAAATGATACTGGGCAGAGGGAGAGCAAGGGTTAGCTGGAATGGATGGAATAAGCACAGCCATGAGTCAGTAAGCACTGAAGCTGACAGCCCCCGAGAGAGAGAGAGGGAGAGAGGGAGAAGAAGAAAAAGCTCTTCTTTATGGAACAGTCCCAGCCAAAAACTCTATAGATAGGATAATACAATTAGAAAATCGCCATTTTGCAACCACCAATGTAATATTCAGGAGAGGCTCACTGATGGAGTCTCAAATCACCAGAGAGATGGGAGAACAGATGTGAGAGACAGGGGAACGGGAGAGTCACGTGGTCCCAAAGCACTCTCCTAGAGGTCATGTCTGCTTTACAAAGGGAAAAAGGTACCTTTGAGGACCTGGAGGAGAAACCTGACCTTAACCAAGTGATCACACCCAGAATCACCAATAACAGCCCCAGCCAACACTTTGTGTCTAGCCACAATTGTTTAGCTTGCCTCTGCCCATGAGGACACAATCAGACAACTCCACACTGAGGCCAATCTACAAGACAAATGATCTGGGTTGCTCCAGCCTAGAGAGGTGAAATATGAAATCAGTGCTCTTTGACTGGATTCTGGAGTGAAACATTGTTGTAAAGGCCATTATTGGGTCAACTGGAAGAAATCTGATACAATTTTACTGTATTAATGTTAACTTTTCTGGGGGGGTATGATCGTGACACTATGGCTGTGCTGAAGAAGGTCCTTGTTCATATGAAATAGCTGGTGAAATATTTAGGGCAAGGGGTCAAGACATTTGTAACCGACTTTCGAGATGGTTCAGAGAAAAAAGTGTGTGTGTGTGTGTGTGTGTGTGTGTGTAGAGAGAGAGAGAGCGGGGAGAGAAGGAGACACACAGTTAAAGCAAATGTTGCAAAACAACTATGGGTAAATCTAGGTGAATGGGTTCACTGTACTCTTCCAATTTTTCTGTGGGTTTGGGAAGCTTTCACAATACAAAAGGTGGGGTGGGGCCTTACATTCATTCTGTAAGAGGCTGGTTACATTGGTTGCCTGCAGAGAACATTGGTGGCTGGGGGACAGAAGCAGGGAAATTTTCACTATTATATATTCCTTTTCGTACCTTTTGAATTTTGAACCAAATAAATGCATTTTCTATAACAGAACCAAAATTTATATCTAGAAATTTATTCCTCCCTAGAATTAACCCTTTATAGGATCAAAACTTGCTGAGTTAGGGGCGCCTGGGTGGCTCAGTGGGTTAAAGCCTCTGCCTCCGGCTCAGGTCATGATCCCAGGGTCCTGGGATGGAGCCCCACATTGGGCTCTCTGCTCAGCAGGGAGTCTGCTTCCCCCACCCCCGCCTGCCTCTCTGCCTACTTGTAATCTCTGTCAAATAAACAAATAAAATCTTAAAAAAAAAAAAAAACAAAACTTGCTGAGTTAAATTTTGCAAAATAGACAAACATGGGAAGTCCCTGTAATGGTGTTTTTGCTTATTATGACATTCTATAAAGTAATCTGTACAGAAATTTTACACGGAAATTATCAAGCAAAATAGAGCCGCTGCAAGTGTTTCTGGATGTCCTGGGGCTTTAAATGTTAGGTAACACCTCAACATTACTTTTCTAACTCATGCTGCCTCCAAGGCTCTATCCTCCTTATTCCAATATACCTGGTACCTAATTGTTCCAGAAAACCTACAGCAATAACACGCTTGACCTAATACAACTGACCTAGTTCCCCGTACCTTTTGGCATTAAAAGTCACAAAAAATTACTTTGGGGCTGTCAGTGGAGGCTTCTTGTTACCTCTGGATACTGAAACTTTTGGGAGTCAGAGAGATGTTTCTCCTTAATCAAGCCATTACTTATATAGAAAATATAAAAGAGAAAGAAATCATGCCATGGCTGATTTCTATATAATTAATTGTAACAACAAACATAAAGCAGATCAATACATACTGATATAAAATAATCCTCAATTTATGTAACTAAGTAAAAACATCCGTGGTATATTGCAGAGGTAAATAGGTCTATGTGGTATCTTTCACCATATGCAGAGGATATCTCTGGAAGAATATAAAGAACCTAGAAATGGTGGGAGCCTACGGGAGGGAAACATGCGGACTGGCAGGAAGACTTGCTTTTCTTTTCTTCTTCTTCTTTTTTTTTAAGATTTTATTTATTTATTTGACAGAGAAAGAGAGAGAGAGAATGCACAAGCAGGGGGAGCAGCAGGCAGAAACAGAGAGAGAAGCGGGCTCCTGGCCAAGCAAGGAGCCCGACACAGGACTTGATCCCAGGACCCTGGGATCATGACCTGAGCCGAAGGCAGCTGCTTAACAAACTGAGCCACCCAGGCATCCCAAGACTTGCTTTTCTCTGTAAACTATTTTGGAACTGTTTTAAGTTTTCACCAACTGCATATTTTACTGATTGAAAAAAAAATATATATATATATGTATGTTTTGATAAATGCTGTCCAGTTCATGTCTTCTATGTGGGCCAAGTTTTTAAATCTAGAAGAAAATGAAAGCAACCTGTAATTCTACTATACAGAGAACTGCTATTAATGTTATATTGCATTTCTCTCTAATGAAATTTCTGGGTGTTTTGTAAGCAAAAATGTTTTCTGTTTTCTAATTCAATATACTGTCTTGCTCCATTATTTTTCTAAAAGTGAAAACATATTGTTTATTAAATATATATATATTTTAAAAAGTGGGTTCCAGAGCGTGGCTCAGTTGGTGAAGCAACTGCCTTCTACTCAGGTCATGATCCTGGAGTCTGGGGATAGAGTCCTGCATTGGCTTCCCAGCTCCACAGGGAGTCTGCTTCTCCCTCTGACCTTCTCCCCTCTCATTATCTCTCACTCACTCTCTCTCTCAAGTAAATAAATAAAATCTTAAAAAAAAAAAATAAAAAAGTAGGATCCACACCCAGTGTGGAACTCAATGTGGAGCTTGAACTCTCGACCACCAAGATCAAGACCTGAGCTGAGACCAAGAGTCAGTCACTCAACTAACTGAGCTACCCAGGCACCCCTACATTCATTTTTTTAAGTAAGCTCTATGCTTGAACCCACAACCTGAGATCAAGAGTCCTATGCTCTACTGACCGAGCCAGTCAGGCATCCCTCTTAATTATACATTTAAAAGCACATTTTAAATATTTCAAATTTAAACATACACTTAAAAGTATTTTGTAAGCATTTCCCAAATCTTTAAGTTATTTTTTAAAGATTTATTTATTTATTTTAGAGAGAGCGCACAAGCGGGAGGCACCCGGAGTGGGAGAGAGAATCTCAAGCAGACTCCACACTGATGTAGAGCCCAGTGCAGGGCTCAATCTCATGACTCTGATATCACGACCAGAGCCAAAACCAAGAGGTGGAGGCTCAACTGACCAAGTTATTTTTTTAAAACATTTTATTTACTTACTTTTATATAAAAAGATTTTGTTTTATTTACTTTTTAAGTAGGTGCCATGCCCAGTGTGGAGCCCAACAGGAGGCTTGAATTCACGACCCTGAGATTAAAACCTGAGCTGAGACTGAGTTGGACGTTTAACTGACTGATCCACCCAGGTGCCCCAAGATTTTACTTTTTTTAAAAGTAATCCAGGGCACCTGGGTGGCTCAGTCGGTTAAGCATCTGCCTTTGGCTCAGGTCATGATCCCAGGGTCCTGGGATTGAGTCCCGTATCAGGCTCCCTGCCTCTCCCCCACCTACCTGTGCTCTCCCTCTCAAACAAACAAACAAACAAATAAATAAAATACTTAAGAAAGGGGTGCCTGGGTGGCTCAGTGGGTTGGGCCGCTGCCTTTGGCTCAGGTCATGATCCCAGGTCCTGGGTTCGAGCCCTGCATCGGGCTTTCTGCTCAGCAGGGAGCCTGCTTCCTCCTCTCTCTCTGCCTGCCTCTCTGCCTGCTTGTGATTTCTCTCTGTCAAATAAGTAAATAAAAAATCTAAAAAAAAAAAAAAATACTTAAGAAAAATAATCTCTATGCCCAATGTGGGGCTCGAACCTACAACCCCAAGATCAAGGGTCACACGCTCCACTGATTAAGATAGCCAGGCACCCTTCAAAACCATTTTAAATAGCTGCAGAGCATTCATCACAGCCCATGATACTAGTATTAGACATCTGGGCTTTTATTTTATTTTATTTTTTTATTTTTTTATTTTTTTTAAAGATTTTATTTATTTATTTGACAGAGAGAGATCACAAGTAGACAGAGAGGCAGGCAGAGAGAGAGAGAGAGAAGCAGGCTCCATGCTGAGCAGTGAGCCCGATGCGGGACTCAATCCCAGGACCCCGAGATCATGACCTGAGCCGAAGGCAGCGGCTTAACCCACTGAGCCACCCAGGCGCCCAGGGCTTTTATTTTTTAATTTTTATTATGTTTTTTAAATTTTTAAAAAATATGTTTTTTATTTGTTAGAGAGAGAGAGAGAGTGCACATAAGCAGGGGAAGAGGCAGGAAGAGGAAGCAGCAGGCTCCCCGCTGAGCAGGGAACCCAATGTGGGACTTGATCCCAGAACCCTGGGATCATGACCTGAGCCGAGGGCAGATGCTTAACTCACTGAGCCATCCAGGGGTCCCCAGACATTTGGGTTTTTAAAAAACTTTTTGGCAACTAAAGTGTAGAACAGTATCTACAGCACTCTATACTTTGAATAAGAAAGGAAGGTAAGTAAGAAAACATACACGTATCTGCTCATTTGTGTGAAAATAAACGTAGGATAAATCAACTAGAGAGGAATGAGATCGGTGATAACAGAGGTGGCTGAGAACTGGCAGGGAAGGATGGAAGGGTGGGAGAAGGGTGCAGTGAGGTGCTCCAGGTACACCCTCTGCAGAGCCCTGACTTTTGGAACCATGCTAATGGGTCACACTTTCAAAGGAAATTAAGTAGGTAAAATCAACAAGAACAGCAGGGAAAGACTCCATAATGAAATATGAACAGAAACAAGCAGAACTATACTTCAAATGACTAGCATAACTACTCGAAGGGAGGGGGGAAGCACTAGGCCATGCAACCGTCAAATGCAGTAGTTTGAAAGATTCATTTATTTAGGAGCACCTGGGTGGCTCAGCCAGTTAAGCACCTGCTTTTGGCTCAGGTCATGATCTCAGGGTCCCTGGGATCGAGTCTCACATCGGGCTCCTTACTCAGCGGGGAGCCTGCTTCTCCCTCTGCCTACCGCTCCCCCTGCGTATGCGCACACGTGCTCTCTCTCTCTCTCTCTCTGTCTGACAAATAAGTAAATAAAATCTATACATAAAAAAGATTTATTTATTTTAGAGAGAGTGCACATGTGTTGGGGGGAGGGGTAGAGGGAAGGGGAGAGAGACTCTTAAGCAGACTCCTGCTGAACACAGAGCCTAATGTAGGTCTGAGTGCATAACCCTGAGATCATGACCTGAACTGAAACCAAGAGTCAGATGCTTAACCAATTGAGCCACCCAGGTACCCCATGAACACAGCATTTTGACTATAGACCTTTAGGCTAAAGACAGAACTGTAAACCGCACTGATGTCCATTAGTAGGTTTGTTTTTCACGGCGGTACAGATTAGCATTTCTGAAACTCTTTTTCTGGGATTCCAGGATTGAGCAATTTAGTAAATATATTGTGCTGCTGCCTTTCTCAGTGTTAGAAAAGAGGAAACATGGAAGATGTTTGGAAATGGAAAAGAAGGAGACTTGAATAATGAACACACCGGTCCTGGATTAGAATCCAAAGTATCAATATAAACTCAATGTTTTTATTTATTTGTTTGTTTATTGAGAGGAGCAGGGAGGGGGAGAGGGAGAGAGAGACTCTTAAGGAAGCTCCATGCCCAGCGCTGATCCCAACATGGGGGTCCAGCTCACGACCCCGTGATCACAACCTGAGCCAAAATCAAGAGTGGGATACTTAACTAACTCAACCACCCAGGCAGCCCTGAACTCACTGTTTTTAATAAAGATTGATCTATAAATAGCTACAGATTTGGGTGTGTGTAAAGATATACAGGTCAGTCGCAATGAACATGTAGTGTTCAGATCTTGGTTTCTAAATATTGTTCTCCACTAGAAGGAATAAGGCTCCTTTTTTTTTTTAACAAAAAAAGATTTTATTTATTTAACAGAGATCACAAGCAGGCAGAGAGGCAGTCAGAGAGAGAAAGGGAAGCAGGCTCCCCGCTGAGCAGAGACACCGCCCCCCCCAACAATGCAGGGCTTGATCCCAGGACCCTGAGATCATGACCTGAGCCGAAGGCAGAGGCTTAACCCACTGAACCACCCAGGCACCCCAGGAATAAGGCTCCTCAAAGAAATGGCTATTCCAGGGCAGACGTGGGAAAGTAAAAAATGAACATGGAACATTTTGTTTTGCTTGAAATTAAAGAAAGTGCTCAAGACATGATGGAAACATGTCAGAAGGACCAGTAGCCAATTTGGAGGAGCGGCCAATGGCCATCAAAGTAGCAAGCATCAAGATAAGTGACTACAACAATTTATAACTCATTGAATAAAATAAGAATGTATGAGGGGCACCTGGGTGGCTCAATCAGTTAAGTGTCTGCCTTCAGCTCAGGTCCTGATCTCCCTGCTCAGGGGGGAGTCTGCTTCTCCTAATCCCTCTACTCCTTACCCCTGCTTGTATTCTTTCTCTCTCTCTCTCTCTCTCTCTCTCTCTCTCAAATAAATAAATAAATAAATAAACTCTTAAAAAAATTGTGAATCCATACTGATATAAACAAACACATAAGTAAAAAGGGAAAAGGAAAAGCTTTCTTAGATATAATGCCATCAATTAATGTAGAACAAATGATGGAATTAGACAATCTCAATTTGATGGCTATCATGGTAATAGCTAATTTTGTAAGGAAGGATCTGGTGAGGAATTATCAATGGAAGCTTAACGCAGTGTGTGCAAGTTAGATGAGCAACTGGACACCTGCACAGTGCCGAAGTTTCCCCTCGAAGAAACTTACTAAGAAGCATCAGACACCATCTGAAGCACATGCTCAAAGCTTACAACACCGGTAATGGGACAAGTCCATATTGTGAGGACATATCACTTCTGTGGCAATGCTACCACAAATGTATGACTTGAATCTAATCATGAGGAAATGGCATAGAAACCTGAATTGAGGGGCATTCTACAAAGTCAGTGGTTTGTACTCTTCAAAAATACCAAGGTCAGGGGTGCCTGGGTGGCTCACTGGATTAAAGCCTCTGCCTTTGGCTCAGGTCATGATCTCTGGGTCCTGGGATCGAGCCCCATGTTGGGCTCTCTGCTCAGCAGGAAGCCTGCTTCCCCAACTCTCTCTGCCTGCCTCTCTGCCTACTTGTGATCTCTCTGTCAAATAAATAAATAAAACCTTTAAAAAAAAATCAAGGTCATAAAAGACAAAGAAAGATAGAGAACCTGTTCTAGATTTAAAGACATGACAACAAAATTAGGCAGTGATCCTGCATCATAAACACAAAACAATGTAATTTTTCCCCCTTTTGCTGAAAGGGACATTCTTGGGAAAATAGACCAAATCTGGAAAAGGACTGTTGATTAGATGATAATACTGTAACCATGCTAATTTGATTTTGTTAACCGTATAACTTATGGTTCTATGGGAAAATGTCACCATTTTTTGAAAGTACACACTGAAGTCCAAAGTATTTAGGGGCAAAGAGGCACCATGCCTGCAATTTACTCTCAAAATTGTATTTGGGTGTGGGTGTGTGTGTGTGAGAGAGAGAGAGTGAGTGAGTGCAGGGGGAGAGGAAGAGAAGGTTAAAATGAATGGTAGCAAAACAGTAACATTTGGGGAATCTTGGTGAAGGGGATATGAAAGTCCTTATACTACTCTTCAGCTTTAACTTTTCTAGAAGTCTGGCATTCTTTCATCACGCACACACATACACACCTCTGACACCAAAGGTAATGCACTGAATATCCTTGATCATAAATAATCTTTGTTTCCCTAGGAAATATTGATGTACCTGGCACAGAAAGGTTTCTGAATACTTATAAATGCGGAGGAGCAAGGCATTGGAAAAGGAGGACGAAAGAGGGTCCACCCCAGGGCTGCAGGTAGGGTGCAGAGCGGCAACTATGGGTGGTGCTCAGGATGAGCCGGAAGCAGAAGCAAGAGTTGTTAAAGGATCGGCCAATGGGGGCAGGGGGTGGGGTGAGAACCAAAGCTGATGACATCTGGGATGCTTTTCAGAGACATGGTCCTTCTGTGGGTTTATCAACTGCCCAAGGTAATTTGGGATCCTTCCCGCCGTATGCATCCCTCTGGTGCAGGCCAGTTACCACTGATGAGTCACACAGAGACCCGGAGCCTTTCCGGTTAGCACCCAGGAAGCAGCCCCAACTTCTTCACCCAGTCCGTTGTTACATCACCTAGTGGCTTACTCCGTGATGTAAGTAAATAATCTACACTAAACTCTCATTTTAAATGCCCATAATACATTTCATCAAGTATATGTATCAATGGGCTTTTATTAAGTATTTGCTATTTGCTGTTAGGGACTGCACTAAGTGCTTTATGTGGATTATCTCATTTAATCCTCCAATATCCCCATGAAATGGTACTAGTAAATGTCTATTTCACTGATGAGGAAAATTAAGTCTAGAGAGGTAAGTTAAAGTAACACTGACTCTGAAAAAAAAAAAAAAAAAAAAAAAGTAACACTGACTCTGTGTCATAAAGCTTAGACTTAAATCCATAAGTCTGACTCTAGAGTCCCCACTCCAAACCATAATGCTAGGATGGATAAACATTTTAATTAGGAAGAAAAAATGTAATCAACCATAAGTTGAAAACTGGAAGTCAATAAATTGGGAGGTTAGGATGAAAACGACATTATGTGAAATACACATTCCATTTTTCTGTTCTGTAATCCTCCAATTGCTCGCGTGCTAAAGCAAACGTACCTGACAGAAGAGCTGCTGGCTTCCCGCTCCAGGTGTGTTACTGAAGGTGCTGGCAGATTTGGAAGAAGAAACTGGAAGACGATGAGACACGCTGACCGGTACTGGAGTCCTGTTTGGCTGGGTCAGCTGGTCTCCCGTAAAGTTTGATCCTGATGCACCCGACTGAACCGCAGACCCAAGACTAGGATGGGCAGTGCTGGAGGAGCTGACAACAGGGAACCGACTGGGTCCTGACATGCTGGTCACTGAGGGCATGGGGGTGAAGCCAGGTCTTCCTTGGGAGACACTGCTCTGCCCAGGTGACAGGTGTAATACGGTTGGCGATGCCTGCTGCAAGGGCATCTGTCCACCGACGATCTGAGGAGAGGCATGATTGACTATCACGGGGCTTCCAGAGGTGGCAAACGTCTGCCCAGACACCAACTGGACGGCGGCATTCTGGTTATTCAGCATCTGCCCAGAATACGGTTGGTTGGTCCTGAGCATGTTGGAAGAGTTTCTGTTCAACATGACATGCTCTGAGGCCACTTGGCCGGAGATGAGCTGAGAAGGTTGAGTCTGAAGTAGTTGCCCATTTATGGTCTGGACGTGGTGTACCGAGTTGGAACTGACGGAAAGGCTTGTGGGTATGAGGAACTGACTTTGGGGCGTGTGAGGCTGGCCCATGGGAGAATGAATAACGATACTACCCCCAGCGCTGCTCACTGCCTGTGAGGTGACTGGTTTTCTTGTGTTTTGTTGGTTTACAATGTTCACGGACATGTGCGGACCGACGACGGAGCCCTGGGGTGAGCTGGCAGAGGCAAAAGAGATCCCTTGTTGAACGTGGTGCTGCTGTATTCCCAAATTGTTCACATTGTATGTATTCTGCTGACCCATCTGAATAGGCTTTGGCTGGATATTAATTGGAACTTTATTTGAATTTGGTGCAAGACCCCTCTGTATGATGATGTTATGCACAGGTAAAGATGTCTGAAAGTTTGTGCTGTTAAATGGAACGGTGACAGGCTGTGCTACTGGACTGGAACTGGAGTTCCCAAACAACGAGTTGCCGTTAGGAGTCTGTCTGTGGACCAGGAGCCCTCCACTCACGTTTGACGGGGCTTGCTGCCCGCTGCCTTTCAATATGATTTGAGATCCATCTAGGTTATTAATAGTCATCATGGAAGGCTGATTACCAAATGACCCAATTAGCTGTATTTGACCAGAGCCGCTAATCTGGCTGCTGTTAGACAGATGCTGGCTGGGAACACTGATGCCCACGTGTTGCATAAAGCCATGTTGTACACCCACCGTATTGTTTGCAAACGATGCTCCGACAGGCACGTGAGTCACCCCTATAGGCTGCAGCGTCTGACCTGAGTAATTTGAAACATTAGAAGCCTGAGTAAAGGATGCTGATGAAGAAGGATGAAGCTGAGCTTGTGCAAACTGTTGGCTTGAACCTATACTGGCATCCAAATATGCCTCTTCGGCCAATGTCTGTTCAGTGATATTGGCCTCCTGCAAGGATTTCTGAAGAATGTCGAAAGGTTGGTCCTCACTGAGATCGGGAAGAGGAGAAGACTCAAGTTCATCTTCCAGAAACTGAAGGCTACTTGAGAGTGGCAGTCCATCACTGGGCCCTTCTCCAAGCTGGTTGCTTACAGCTTTGAGGGATGACTTAGGATCAGCATTCTAAAAGGAAAAGCAGTGTGTTACCTGGCATATCGAACCTTGGAAAGATATTAAAAAAACAATAATAATAAAAAGCACCTCACTTTTGAACAGGATAAAGCCTAACAGTCTGCTTTTCAGGCACAAACTCTCCAAAGTGCTTAGCTTATTCTGATGTTCTCTTTCCTTAATAACATCTAATATTGTTTGTGTTAAGTGTACCCATTCAGTGCTCTGGTAAATTATTTTATAGAAAGTAGATAAGTAACAGGAACATACTGATGACTCCCTGGAGTTCAGCTTCATTTTTTGTGATATTGGGACACACTTGATTTTTCAGGATTGCTCCTAGTCCAGGGCTTGAGTGAGACTCAGCCCAGGCTGTGTGTGTATCCAGGAGATGGCCATGTCTAGTCCTCTGTACGACGGGAGTCCGAGTGAGTTTTGGGCATTCTGGGTATTGTTCTATTAGAGGTCCAGAAGGTAACCCAGAGTTAGCCCTGTCTTTCAAGGCTTCTCAGACCCACCTCCCATGTTCTAACCCCTAACACCCCAAGCAAGACCAGTCCAGACAAAAACAAGCTTCCCACATAAAATGAATAAATGCTTGTTTGATTTCTTAGAAAGAATCAGCCTATTATGATGCTTTCAAGACTACTTTCAGTGTCCTATTTACAAGTAAGAGTCCATCAACAGTTTATTGAGCACCCACTTGTGTGTTAGTTTCTGTCCTCAAGGAGTCCTTAGGAATGGGCATTCTAGCTAGAGACAACACAGCCATATGAAGAAAACTGAACATGATCACAAGTAGGCAGAGAGGCAGGCAGAGGGAGAGGGAGAAGCAGGCTCCCTGCTGAGCAGAGAGCCCGATGTGGGGCTCTATCCCTGGACCCTGGGATCATGACCTGAGCCAAAGGCAGCTGTCCAAGCAACTGAGCCACCCACGTGCCCCAAAATATTTCTACTAAAAAAAAATTCCTACTATACCTTACATCATGATGGAATAGAAATGCCCACTAAATACATACCAAATGAAACAGTCTGAAAAGTTAAATTAATATTCACATGCAAGGGGGAAGGTTGGTAAATAAAAATCATTAATGTTGAGGGGCAGGCTAACTATTTACTTTATGGGCTTAATGGCACTACATGAAGTTATTACTCATTCAGAATGAACTTCAGAAATGCTCCTGGTTTGCAAGCCTTATGGGAGATCGGTATTGTGACTTTAAAACCACCCCTAGCACGTGGAGGTGTCTCACGTGATATGATCCGACCTAACTCACACACATTCAAATACTTGAAAGAAAGGTGCACTCCCAAGGACTTTCCAAATACTATTCCATGTTATAGATGAAGAAAATAAAAGTCCCTGCTGATAAGTTGACATTTATTGAGCACTGTACCAAGTAATTTCCACCGACTAGTCAATTAATGTTAACCAACCTAGGAAGTAGTTCTATTATTCTCCTGGTTTCATAAATAAGGAAACTGAACCTTACAGAGATGTAGTGCTAGATCCAAGGTTACATGGCGAGTAAGTGTTAGAGTGAGGATTCAAACCTGGGCAGTCTGACTCTGGGTTATGACAGAAGTAGGCACTTGAAAAGATGAAAGCAACATAGGCGTAACCATAGTTATTTAGATGTAGTCTGCAAGCTGGACTTCCCTATCCCCCAGAGGTCAGGTTTCTTGTCTAGATGCTCCTAGAGCTTGAGAATATGGGATCCAGAATGGGTGACCTGAGGGAGAGTCCTAGCTCTGCGATGTCTGGCTGTAGACTTTTGAGTAAGTACTAATCTCTCTGTGCTTTAGTTTCCTCATGTATAAAATACAGGTCATAACAGATCGTACTTCACAGAGTTACTGTGTGGATTAATGTGCTTAATCATGCTAAACTCTTGGTGCCAAGAATATGATACGCTCAGTAAGTTTTAGTTATTACCTTTTTTTCTTGCTTAAGATGGAAATGTTTAGTAAGTAACTACAATTAAGAATAATTTCTTTAAAGCTTTGTGATAAGGTCTAAAACATTCTAGTATGACTGTCTTAGGTTATCACATTTTAGAGTCATTTTAGAAAGACAGTTGAAAGCTCGGGAAAATGGCAAAGTAAATCTCATATAGCTTATCTGAATCAACGAAGTTAGAAGGAGACCACGTCAACACCATTCAGCAGGTCCTCCCTCTGTGTCAATTATAAGAGACAAGGTAATAACTTTCATCAGGCTCCAAAGGCAATGAAAGCCTTGGTTCACAAGTCATCAATGAGACAGAAACACTTTACCACTGGATTCAGTTTCTAATACTCACACTGGAGTTGGCGAAAATTGAATTTGAATTGGCTGCAGAATATCCTGCATTAGTCAAGTCATCATTGCTCTGCAAAGGTACAAATTTGATAAAGTGATTATTTTAATTGTAAAGAAGACCCAAAATTTATATCTCCAACATTCTAAGTATTACTTACAGATTTATTACTAGGTCCATGTAGAAAATAGTTCAATGCTTGTGGGTCTCTGGAAAACAGCAAAAAGAAAGGAAAACAGCAAATAAATATGTAACCTATATTTGGGATTGATTTTCACTAGGGTAAAAAGAAAATGACATATTAGCCTGAGTAACATTCTCTCCCTATTTTTAAACAATTTTATTAATAGTTTTTTATTTTATTATTGATTTTTTTAAAAAAGATTTTAATTATTTGACAGAGAGATAGAGAGAGAGCACAAGTAAGCAGGCAGAAGAAGAGAGAGAAGCAGGCTCTCTGCTGAGCAGGGAGCCCAATGCGGGGCTTGATCCCAGGACCCTGGAATCATGACCCGAGCCGAAGGCAGCCACCCAACCAACTAAGCCACCTAGGCGCCCCTTATTATTGATTTCTTAATGTTGTTCCATTTCCTATTATCATTCATATCTGCCTCCTGGGATTTGTTAGAGGGTAAATTTAATAAAGGATGGCCCAATTATGAACCCTGTAGTATCCAAATATTTTGTCTTTTTCTTTGCTAATCAGTATTCTATGCTGATTTTCATTTTAAAAACCCACCCAGGGTTGTTTTTTTGTTTTTTTTTTTTAATTTTAAATAATCTCTACTCCCAACATGGGGATTGAATTTAAGACCCCGAGATCGAGAGTCACATGCTCCACCGACTGAGCCAGCCAGGCACCCCAAAAACCCACCCAGTTTTTAATATGCTTATTAGGTTGTTTTAGTACAGTGAACCTCACACATTTGATTTACCCTGATTTTGGAACAAGTGTCTTACCCGATAAGATCAAGGAGACACGAGTCATCATCATCATCCATGACAACTGTAAGAAAAGGAATAAAGTGCTGGTTAGCCAAGCAGATTAAAGCCAAGAGCATCAGTACAACATAAAAATACACTCTTTATTTTCCTAGGTAAAGTAACTGTGTAATTTGTGTACTTTTTTTCCCTCTAATTGCTTGTTTTTAATGGCATTTTTAAAATTTTGTGGTCTTTAAGACACTGAATATTCAATTTAAGTTGTTCTTATTGAATGCAAATCCTTAACTAACAAGTCAAAAAGGAATCTAGATAAATCCAAGATAATTGGCAGCAACCCTTCCCACACAGATTCCCAAAGGGACTGTAAACCAGGAACAGCAACTTCCTCAAAATCTACCATGAAAATGGGGGAGAAATAGTATTTCTGTTTTAGAAAAAAAAATCTTATGTATTCAGAGGCCTTGTGCGTTTTATGACTGACTGTTTCCAAACATGGTGAGCAATCTGGATTTCTTGCCATATTTTGGCTCTCTTTACAAAAACAGAAAAAGCCAGTTCTCCCTACTTTTGGAGACAGAGGAGACACCACAGCCCCAAGCAGTCCTGCCTCAGGCTTGGCCCCAGAGGTCCCATATTTCTCCCCAGGCAGCAGCACCGCCAACTGTTTGATTCCAAACAATCTATATGCCATCGGTAGAATCTTTAAAGTAGAAAATCTCAACCCCCAACTCCCCCCAGCTCCGAGCCCCAAGCTCCTTCTCTCCCCAGCCGCCGACAGCATCAAGCTCAGCCAGCGAGATTACTGTGCTCCGGCTGAAACAGTAACAACTGGACAAGTTCCAAGAGCAGTTCTCCCCCTTTCTCCTCCCTCCCCCGAGATCCGGTAAACTTACACTAGTGATCCGACACCTGGCAACACTGCTTCGCACCCATTTCGAGCCATGCGTGGAATAATTTACATCACGGAATGCCGGGGCCAAGAGTTCTGGAGCAGTTGGAAAGGGCAGTTGTGAACGGCAGTTGGACGCAGGAATGAAATCCTGAAGAGATGCCCAGAAGAGGGACACGCCCGAAGAAGGCAGAAGGGATAATTTCTACTCAATGTTTTTTCTTGGTTAAAACCAAGATCTCCTCTCCAGTTCCCCCAAACTCCTCATCCTATCAGTCACAAGGCCAAACAAGTATAAAACTGGCTCCTGCCACATGGAAGGAAACTTGCTTCCTCCAGGAAGGGTCTGGAAGGGGTAAGTATCCCCCAATGTAAGACCTTCCTGTTGGGGGGAGGGGGGTGAATTCGTTCAGCTGCTGAATGGCCTGGGGTGATCAGAAGTGGAACTCTGGTGGATGACCAGTGAGACAGGAGGAAGAAGAGGGGAAAGCTGATCCAAGGCTAAAGCTGTGAAAGCAGGCCGGGTGAAATCCGCTTTGAGGACTCAGGAGTTACAAAGGAACATGCTAGCGCGACCATACTTCTGAGGAGTGAAAATGTCACAGGAAGGAAAAGCAAGGGAACTTATCATTAAATAGATACATGGAAATCTGTAGGAAGGGCTTCTCTTAGATCCTGATACTGAGTATGGCAGAACTACATCAGCCACAGCTCATAACTGTGCCACAAGCTTGTCTCCCAGATACCATAATCACATGGAATAAATTGGGCAATTTTGACATATCATTAAGCCTATAAAGTGGATATTATTTCTTTACTTTGATATGACTTTTTAAATGGAGTTCCACTATATCCTTTGTAAATTATTTTTTATAGTGTTTAACAGTTTCTGGAACAAACTTAGGAAAACACTGTAAGTGAAAACTAGCCTGTACCCAAACCACCTTTCCCAACTATCCCCGCTTCCCTCTCTATTTTATATCTGTACGAGTTCCTCTAGCAGAGGAGACACCTAAGGGTTAACTCGTTGAGAAAGGAAGTCAGCACCAGTCACCTCTACCAAGGCGTCACCTCCACTGGGACTTTCAAGCCCAGAAAACATTGGCCAACGTTCGAAGTGACAAGCTACTCCTTGAGTAGCACAAGTAAGAGATCAATTTTATAATACTGGATGAAATAAACAGCCATTGTGGACCCTCCCCTATCAAACCCAACGGACTGCTAAAAAGGTTGACAGAACGCTCCCCGGGGATATCTGTCCCAGTCAGTGGCATATGTCCTACCAGACAGGCCTCTGACTCTAACCCCCTTTGGGTAGAATTCCAGGAGCCTTTATAGTCAGGGGTACCCTGGGAATTCTACTTTTTAAAGGGCCATACTCTTTTCTGACTTTAAACAGTTTCAAAGAGATGACTCCCATTCCTATGTCCCCAGCTCTATGTACGGCCAAAACACAATCATCCTCCACCTAACCCAGCAGGTCTTTTCCCCAGGAGGACACACGGTCCACCAAAGTCAATTCCCCAAAGGAGAGGTGTAGAAATTAACAATTCGGAAGTGGGAAGACAACCTGAGGACCAGAAACTGACTTCAAAAATGAAGAGTTTAGGGGCGCCTGGGTGGCTCAGTTGGTTAAGCAACTGCCTTCGGCTCAGGTCATGATCCTGGAGTCCTGGGATCGAGTCCCACACCAGGCTCCCTGCTCAGCAGGAAGTCTGCTTCTCCTGCTGACCTCTCTCCTCTCATCTCTCTCTCTTTCACTGTCTCTCTCTACCTCTCAAATAAATAAATGAAATAAAAAAAAAATGAAGAGTTTAGTTCTCTTTGGAAAGGTTCTCCCTTTCCTTGCTGACTCTTCTCTCCTGAAAGTAACAACCCTGGAATCACTAAGTGGCCTCTGGCCTCAAGTGAAGTTTATAACATGGGAAAGAGGAGGCTCCCTCTTAGGGAAAACCTCTAGATCAATGGTTAAAAACTACTACTTAGCCCAGCACACACTCAGTAACAGCAGCTCACAACAGGAGGATTTGTCAGCAGGAAGGAGACTGTAGTTCTTACAGAATCCTGACAGGCATCACAAGAGGTCAGAAATCACTACCCCAGACACCTGATTACCACTCCCCCCCCCCCCGCTTTTTTTTTAAGTAGGCTCTATGCCCAACATGGGGCCTGAACTCATGACTCTGAGATCAAGACCTGAGCCAAGATCAAGAGTTGGACGCTTAACCAACTGAGTCACCCTGGTGCCCTCTGATTACCACTCCTAAAAAAAAATTGAAGCTATTAAAATTGTCCTTATGCAAGTCAACACTTTGAATAATAGCTTCTAATCAAGAGGACACAGCATAAAAGTGACATTTTTAATCAGTTTTTAAATTTTTAAATCAGTGGGGGAAAGATGTTAGCTGTATGGAGAAAAGATGGTGGATCTGTACTTTACTAAAAAAATCCAATACTCCCAATTCATATCACAAAGGGCATTTCTTCCTAAATACATAAAGAGCTCCTATAACCAAGAAAAATAGTTACCCTGCAGAAAATCAAAGGGTATGAACAGTCAGTTCATTAAAAAAGGAAAGCAGCCCTGGGGCGCCTGGGTGGTTCAATGGGTTAAAGCCTCTGCCTCGGGCTCAGGTCATGATTTCAGGGTCCTGGGATTGAGCCCTGCATTGGGGAGCCTGCTTCCTCCTCTCTCCCTGCCTGCCTCTCTGCCTACTTGTGACCTCTGTCTGTCAAATAAATAAATAAAATCTTAAAAAAAAAAAAAAAAAAAGGAAAGCAGCCCTTAAACATATAAAAAGAATCAACCTCACTTTGAATAAGAGAAATAGGAATTTAAAATTTCAGTGAGATCTTAGTATTTATCAGACTGGCAAAGATAAAAAGGTTTTTTGGACTATGCCGATCTGTAAGTGGGGAAATGGGAACTTTTATACCTTGCTATCGAGAGTGTAAACTCCATAACCTTTGGGGAGGCCAATTTAGCAGTATCTTTCAAAATTTTAGGTGCACAAATCACTCTACTTAGTGAATATTTCCAGGTACTTGTCCTACAGATACTCTTGCACATGTATGAAAACATATGTGTATCAGAGTATCTAGGGCAGCATTACTGCTTTTAGCGAAAGACTGTAAAAAACGTAGATGTCATGGGTACAGGGTTTCTTTTTGGGGATAATGAAAATATTCTGGGATTAAATCACTGAACTGTACACTTTAAAAGGGTATTTTATGGTATATAAATTGTAACATGATTTAAAATATTAAGAAAAAAACCCAGATGTCCTGAATGAGAGACTTACATTAAATCAGTTTGGTTTACACACATAGTGGAATACTACCTAGCCATTAAAAACAATGGAGAAGCTTTATACAAACTACTTCGAAAGATACATGGTCAAAGCAAAAAGGTATAGGAGTGCCTAGGTGGCTCAGTCGGTTAAGCGTCTGCCTTCCCCTTAGGTCATAATGCCAGGGTCCTAGGATCAAGTGCCACATTGGGCTCCCTGCTCAGTGGAGAGGCTGCTGCTCCCTCTCCCTCTGTGTCTCCTCCCCATTTGTGTTCTCTCTCTCAAAACAAAACAAAACACACACACACAAAAAAAAACCTTTAAAAAAATAAAAATAAAGTTAAAAAAAGGAAAAAGGTACAGAAGAGTGTGTATACTACAGTATGTCCAATCTTTACATTCTTGAACTTAAGAAAAATAGCAATAAATTTTTAATATCCTTCTCCACCAATTCTATCATTTGTATCATGTTTGGGTCTGTTTTATTGATTTTTTTTCTCTTCATTACTGGTGGTATTTCCCTGCTGCTTTGCATACCTGATAAATTTTTATTGGATGCCAGACATTGTTAATTTTATATTATTGAGTACTGGATATTTCTGTATCCCTATGGATACTTTATAATTTTGTCTAGGACACAATTAAGTTACTTTTTTTTTTTAAGATTTATGTATTTATTTTAGAGAGAGAGTGGGGGGAGGGGCAGAGGGAGTAGGAGAGAGAGAATCCCAAGCCGACTCCACACCCAGTGCAGAGCCTGACGTGGGGCTCGATACCATGACCCTGAGATCATGACCTGAGCCGACACCAAGAGTTGGATGCTTAAACCACTGAGCCACCCAGGTGCCTCAATTAAGTTACTTATAAATCATCTGATCCTCTTGAGGCTTGCTTTCAAGTTTTGTCAATCTTTAGGGGAATTCTGCCCTATCCTGAGGCAATACTCTTCACTTGTTGAGGAAGTCACTTGATGTCTCAGGAATTACAAGGATTTTTGCACTCTCACAGGTAGGAACACAAACCATTTTCAGCCCTGGTTAAATACTGTTTGATAAATCAAACTTCTTTAAGGGGTGCCTGGGTAGCTCAGTCCCGCCTTCTGCTTGGACTGTGGTCTTGGGGTCCTGGGCTGCCAAGCCCCACATGGGCCTCCCGGCACCCTGCTCAGTGGATAGTCTGCTTCTCCCTCTGGCTCTGTCCTTCCCCGACCCCCCTCTCGTCCCTTCTCTCTCTCTCAAATAAACTGGTGAAGTCTTTAAAAAACAAAACAAAACAAAACAAAACTTCTTTAAGATAAATTCCAACAGAGTGATGATAACCTTAGGTTTATTGACCCTAGAATCATTAACCATACAAAGCAATGTTTCTCAAACTCACATCTGAGAATATAATCTTGGGTGTTCTGAGTTCCTAGGTTTGAGAAAAATTAACAGATTCTTGAGTCATCTGGAAATATACACACTGAAAAACTCGAGGCCTCATAAAAATTGTGCTCCGAGTGTTGTTCCCTTTAATCCTTTTGGGTGGTTCTCTCCCAGGAGTTGGGTCTCTCCCCCACACCCCATGTATTGACCAGTCATCAGCTAAGGAGTCAGGGGTTTTCTCTCTGGGCAGCGCTCTCCTCTCTGGTATTCTGCCATGTGTTTTAGCTATTTTCACCTACCAACCACATCAGCTCAACCCTGGAAGATGATCAGACTCCATCTAGCATCCCATCCCCTATGCTGTGGTCTGGCAACTCTCCCCAGACAGTATTATAAATAGGGCTCATCTCATCCATTTGCCATTTCTCAGGAGTCCCTGTCCATGCTTCCTGATTTCCCATGTCTCAAAGCCACTGTTTAATATGTTTTATCCTATTTTTAACCTTTTTTTTTTTTTTAATGCAGGAAGGTAAATCCAGTCCCCATTCCTTCATCTTGGCCCTACAGTCATATTTAAGGTTTTGGAAAAAAAAAGCACTTTAGGCGGTAATAGCCGTTTATATGAGTTAATTGGCATGAATTGTAAGATCAGAGTATACTGAAAGGGGGGGGAAACAGAGTACAGTTATAACCCATACCTCCTTTTGTTTTCTACCCTGAAGAATAGCTTAGGGAGAGAGGAAAGGTACTTCTTTAATTCCAATCTTTACTAAAGTTGGTCAGTGGATGAAAACAGTATTCATTACTCATTTAGTAAACATTTAGCCCCTACTCTGTGCCAGGTACAGAATGTTAAGGCTGAGAATGTCAAATGAGCGTGACATAAAATGTAATAATAAATGTAAACACGCTTAATATTTTTGTAGGACTGCAAAAGCAATGCTGAAAAGTAAATTATCGTGTTTTAGCGAATGATTTTCCGAGAGTGTCATGACCAAAGAGCTATGCCATAGAATAGCCAGTTACCAGGTTACCAAGATATAAAGTATTCTCACCTTACTCCTTTTGCTCTACTGTAATTGTAATGGGCTCTTAAATTTTAAAATTGCAAGACAGTGTGAAACCTTCTGGCATGGTTCCTGACTTTAAGTTACTCACTTTCTTCTGGAAGGGAGACATTCAATAGTTTATTACAATGTAAGGTGAAAAGTGCTAAGAATTTTTGGCAGGGGTTTTCAAGCTTCTTTAGGTAAAGCCCCTAGGCTTCTTCTTCTTCTTTTTTTTTTCTTTTCTTTTTTTGGGGTGAAATAATAGAACATTTTACTAGGAAAAGAAACCATGATGGTATTTTCACAATTTTACCCATTTGCAATCAGAAGAAGCAGTCAAACTTAACATGATGGGCTCTGAGTTTTTCAGTTATTATTCAACAAAGAACGTCTTACATTTTGTCACCGGCTATAGACTTCTAGCAGCAACAAGAGAAGGTAGAAAAGACTAAGAAATATTATTAGACAAAAAACTTGAGAATTAGAAAATTCTTCCATCAGAAAAGATGATCACTAATGTAGGCGATACTGGGCCTTGCTTCAATTCATGAAATACAGAATCTGAAGGCTTGAAAGCTGCTTTAGTTCCTACTTAGAATAAAGTACGGCAGAAATAAACCTCACATAATAAGCAATCTAGCTGGCTACACAATGTGCTATACCATGGGGAGAAGAGGGGCGAACTTCAAGGCATCAGGGCCAAGTCTGGCAAGGCTTACAGAGGCTGGGGACACGTGGGGGAGAACACTGAATTTGGAAGTCCAAGGACTTGTTTTAGATATCTGACAATGACTACTGTGTGATTACTAACAAGCTCCAGTCTCTCAGGGAGCATCCTTCCATCCCCAAAGGAAGTTAATAGCCATCGCTACGATTTGTTAAATTTTGTTCCCTGGAGACCTAGGATTCTCCAAGGTGTCTAGGAGCTTTCTTGAAGGCCTAAATTGGTGGTAGAGGCACTCTGATACTCTTACTTCTCCCCTTCACCTGAGCAACTCAATTCTTATTCAACTAGGATAAAAAAGTTTGAAAACCCCCAGAAAAGTTTATCCAACCCCCAGAATGCAATGGTTTGCTGTGTGCTGTAAAAGAACGATCATCACCAGTGGTCAATCTGAAAATGAAAGGACCCGTAGATGCCAAGTGCATTAATGATTATTTCAGCAAGTGACAGAATAGTGATAAAAATAGTTTGACAAACGTATCAAACTTTTGGGACACCTGGGTGGTTCAGTCAGTTAAGGGTCTGCCTTCAGCTCAGGTCATGATCCCAAGGTCTTGGGATCAGCCCATGTCTGGCTCCCTGCTCAGCGGCGAGCCTGCTTATCCCCATTTTTGCTCTATCTCGGTCTGTCTCTCACAAATAAATATCAAACAAACTTCTTTAAGAGAAATATCAAACTTCTTTAAGAGAAATTGCAAAAAATATCAAGCTTCTTTAAGAAAAATTGCAACACAGTGACAATAACTTTAAGTTTACTGACTACAGAATCATTAACCATACAAACCAGTGTTTCTCAAACTGGGGTCTGAGAAAATAATCTCGGGTAGTCTAAGTTCTCACGTTTGAGAAATATGAACAGATTCTAAAATTGGCAGAAATATACACACTGAAAAACTACAGGGCTCATAAAAATGGTGCTTAGCATGCTTGCTAAAGACCTCCCAGAATCTTAATATCCACTAGAAATCTACAGACGGAAGACATGTGCATACACTGTCTGACTGATGCAGAGATGGTCCTGGGGGAAATCTTTCCGGGCCTCTCTTCTCCATCTTCTTTCAATCTCAGCTGTCAATTGTGTGCCAGGCTGGGGGGTCCCAGGTCTAAACAAAGGAGGGCATCAAAAGAGAGTACTGGCTGAGTCCCAAAAGTCTTTGCTGCATCTAGATTCAGAGCAGGGTTGGGGGGAAGGGGGGGGGTGGTTCAAGAGGAACCAACTCTGCAAGTGACAAGCCCCGGCAGCAAGGGCGCCACCCTCAACTCACGCTGCGTGCTGCGGAGCTCAGAGCTTGGAGTGTTAAGTTACGGCTCAATTACAGCGGACTGACAGACCAGACTGACTTCAAATTTAAATGCTATTAATAGATTATCATCTAGAAATCACCAGTTGGTATTATACAAATACAGACTGTATTACAGCGCTACCCTCAGAAGCAGGGATCTTGTCATACTCATTTGTATACTCCCAGCAAATAGCACATAAATAAGTATAAGAAACCGTGAATAAATATCCACGCTTTGAATATAGCACAGCTGCGTTTTATGCAAGGATTGTTTTCCCAAAGACCCTGCATAATTAAAAACTCACATAATTCTAAACTAACCCTGACAAAGAAATTTACAGTTTTTCTAGAGACAATCAACATTGAAATTTCATAATTCCTGATAGGACTTATAAATATATTCTAGAACATATACAAAATCTATTAAGATTTTTTTTTAGAGGGGCGCCTGGGTGGCTCAGTGGGTTAAGCCGCTGCCTTCGGCTCGGGTCATGATCTCAGGGTCCTGGGATCGAGTCCCGCATCCGGGCTCTCTGCTCAGCGGGGAGCCTGCTTCCCTCTCTCCCTCTGCCTGCCTCTCTGTCTACTTGTGATCTCTGTCTGTCAAATAAATAAATAAAATCTTTAAAAAAAAAAAAAAAAAAAAGATTTTTTTTAGATGTAATAATGAAACTGGGGGTTATATTTAAAAAAATGCATTATCTTTTAGAGATCCATACTGAAATAGGTATGAATGAACTACTATGATGTCTAGGATATATTCAAAATAATATGAAGTTGGTTATTAAAAACATGGAATCCTGGTACACTAAAACTAATATAACACCACATGTTAACTCCACTGGAATTAATATTTTAAAAAATACATACAAAGAAAAATGCCTAAAAGGAAATATAGTACATCAAAAAAACAAAACAAAAACCCAACCAACAAATCAAACATGGAATCCCATTCCCCCAGCCCCCTCCAGAAGATTCATCAGGAATATGGGTTACTATGGGGTTTTCTCTGTGACCACCTGAGTTGATCACTCTTTCCCTTGTATTATAACACCTACTCTGGCAAACTGGGGAACTTGTTCCCAACTGACAGTCAGGTGGGACCTGCAAACAATGGCATCAGGTCAGCTCGGAGACACAAATTGAGGCTCCTTACTCTTCAAACTCAGGGGATGGTTTCAGTGTTTTGGTAATTTGACCGAAGGACAATGTCATAGGTGAAATCTTATTTGGGAGCGTGTTACCCTAGACCACCTTCAGTATCACCCTTTCCGCTCCTTGCCATCAAATAATTTCTTCATTTCTTCCTTCCTATCTTGACTGCATTTACTTAGTTACATTCGAAAGTCAGCTCCGCCAGCTTCACTGAGGAAACTCAGCACTCAGAAGAGCACCGGGCCCATAACAGGAGCTCAAGGAACATTTAAAAAAATTTCTTTCTTACCCCCAGGTTCACTGAGATAAAAGTGTAAGTTTAAGGTATACAGTGTGATGATTTTGATATATGTGTATATTGTGAAATGATTACAATAAGGTTAGTTAACACCTCCATCCCCTCACATAGTTACCAATTTTTTTTATGTGGAGAGAATATTCAAAATCTACTGTCTTAACAAATTTCAAGTATATAATACACTACGGTCACCACGTTATGCATTATGTCCCCAGAACTTTGACCAACATCTCCCCATTTCCCAGCCCCCAGCCTCTGGCAACCACCAGTCAGTCGACTATGTTTCTGCAAGTTTGACTCTTTTAGATTCTGCCTATAAGTGAGACCATACAGTATTTGTTGATCTTTGTCTGACTTTTCTCACTTGGGTTTATGCTTACGGCCTCAGTGTTCATCCATGCTGTCACAAATGGCAGGGTTTCTTTCTCATGGTTGAATAATATTCCATTGCATGTATATGTGTGTGTGTGTGTGTGTGTGTGTGTGTGTCTGTGTGTGTGTGTGTGTGCATGTGTGTGTGTAAAACAATTTTTTTTATCCATTGACAGACACTTAGATTGTTTCTATGTCTTGACTATTGTGAATGATGCTGCAGTGAACAGGGGGGATGCAGGTATCTCTTTGCGACATTGATTGCATTTCCTTCAGATATATAACTAGAAGTAGGACTGCTGAATCATACAGTGGCTCTATTTATAATTTCTTGAGCATCCTCCATACTGTTTTCCATATTGGCTGCACCAATTTACGTTTCCAGCAAAGTGCACTATGGTTCCCTTTTGTCCACATCCATGCCAACATCTATCTTTTCTTTTTTTTTAAGATTTTATTTTTTAGTAATCTCTACACCCAACATAGGGCTCGAAATCACAACCCTGAGATCAAGAGTCACATGCTCTACTGACTGAGCCAGCCAGGCGCCCCTTGTCTTTTTGTGACAGCCACTCTAACAGGTACGAGGTGATAGCTCATTGTTGTCAGGGAACATTTTTCTAAATGAATCTATTACCTTTCCAGCATGTTGGCCACAAGATGGCAAAACCTCCAACAAGATCAGGCACACCAGGGAAAGTGTGCTCATTCCCTTTTCCCTGAAACCTAGTTCAGTTTTCCAAGAAAGGATGCTTATTTTGGACACCAGGTTGTTCTTATGCAAAAACAATCTAAAGTGGAAAATAATTCTATGTAAGCCTAGGATGCACAATGGGGCTAAGTCATTTCCCACTACTCCCCTACACTATTCTAGCCAAACTGCCACTCGTCTGCCCCCAGGAGACAATCTTCTTACCTGAATGCTCTTCTTCCTCTCCCATACCTATTCGTATCCCATCCATTATTCAAAATTTAGCTTGAATCTACCTCTGGGAATCTTCTCTGACAACCCTGGGCGGTCTTTAGGAGTCTTTAGAGAGAATTCTAAAAGCAATGACCACGTCTTTAGACACTGATCAGTCATCGCTCTCGTTGATTATCTTCATTATGCCTATCTTTTGCTCTCATCCAAAGCACAGCCCAAATTTAAGTAAAAAGAGTCTAGAGGGCTTTGAGAATACTGAAGAGCAACGTATTCGAATGTAAATAAGCTGAGCAACTTTCACACTGCATGGTTTTTTGACATCAGTCAACTGGAAATATTGGCTCTTTACGATAGGCTCCGGCTTCATTCTGAACCTCTACCCACCCCTTGGCTCTTGGCCATCTTGACCACTTGATATCCCTCAAACTTACTACATCACTTTTGAAATTCTTTGGCTTTGCACCTATATTTTTGAGAAGACAAGAAGACCTTCCCACTCACCTCCAAGAGGTGGGCGATGATGCCTGTTTATTTTTTAAGGCTTTGAGTAAAATTACACTGCCTCTATTTTTTAAAAATCACCAAGCAAAATTAATTGTTCACTCATTTGTATCCCTAGAGCACGTATCATGTGTTACTAGCACCTGACAGGTATATGACAAACCTTTGTTTTCTGATCCACTCGTTAAATTGTAAGTTCCATGAAAGTTGGGGCAGTTTCTTTCCATTTTTGTATTATTAGAGTTTAGTGCAACGCCTAATGTAAATGTGCCTAGTAAATGTCTTTTACTCTACTGAAATACTTTACTAAGATTTTGATCGAACTTTTCTAGGTGTGATGTCAGTTCCTTATTATTTAGTTTCCCATGCAGCTAGGCTACACACGAGCACTTTTCCACATCATAACGCACAGGATTTGGGATGCAGGGCTGCGGATCCATCGCCCAGGATCTGCTGGCTTATACTGGGCCCTTATGTATCTAGACGGGCATTCTTACTGTGTAGAAAAAGCTGTGAGAAGTCAACCGACTCCCCATCTCTGCTCCAGATCGGATAATTCCATCCCTGAGGCATAAGGAAGTGTCACTTTCTAAGATTCATGGGCAAAAGATTGTGTATGCTCCATTATAATCTATTTGGTATTAAATAAACCCTCCTCAAACAAGGATTTATGTACTAAACATAAATGCAAAATAAAGCCTTGGAGTTCTCAAGTCTTTAGCACAGTAATTTATTATATTAATAATAGTTGCATTCATTAAAAGACTTAGAAGTAAAAGTGTTAAGTCGAAGAATCTCTGGAATAGCCATGTATGGCTTTTTGAGGCACCAATGCTGGACTTCACAGCAAAGAAAACCAACTCTATATTATAGGAAAAAACCAGATGCCCTGCCAAAAACGTTTTGATAATTTACTGTGTGTGTGTGTGTGTGTTTAAGATTTTATTTATTTATTTGACAGACAGAGATCACAAGTAGGTGGAGAGGCAGGCAGAAAGAGAAGGGGAAGCAGGCTCCCCGCCGAGCAGAGAGAACCCAATGTGGGGCTCGATCCCAGGACCCTGAGATCATGACCTGAGCCAAAGGCAGAAGCCCAACCCACTGAGCCACCCAGGCACCCCAATTTACCATGTTTTAAGAGTGACTGGCATTTTAATGACTATGGAAAACAATATATAGGAAATGATTGAGACATGATACCAAGATCTGCTGCTATCCTGACTGCTATTAAATATTAAGTAAAATGCAATTGAAACTATCTTTGTGATAAATCGCAGTACGTCAGTACAGAGAATAATACGTATTAAAAAGATGAGTCGGGGCACCTGGGTGGCTCAGTGGGTTAAAGCCTCTGCCTTCGGCTCAGGTCATGGTCTCAGGGTCCTGGGATCGAGCCCCGCATTGGGTTCTCTCTGCTCGGCGGGGAGCCTGCTTCCCCCTCTCTCTCTGCCTGCCTCTCTACTTGTGATCTCTCTCTGTCAAATAAATAAATAAAATCTTAAAAAAAAAAAAAAAGATGAGTCAGTTCTCTTTTGTTACACTACTGTTTCAGTTAAAGAATTCTTGTATTTTACTTCCAAATAAAAGGTGAGTTTGTTTTAACCAACTGCTATATTTATTACGTTCTTCCACTAAAAATGGTCATTTAGGGACTCAGCTCCAATGACAAGCTAACTAGCAAGAGGAAGCAATGCCAATGTTGAAATTTATCACCCGTAAAGATGAACATCTATCAACCAAAAACACATTAGCAAAACTTTCAGGAATAGGAATTTAAAACTAGAAGCACCAAAAGCAAGTCATACTTGCATCCTCTCGTAAAAACAAAATACCTGAATAGTAAACAGAAACTGTGCTGATATTTTTTCCTGACTTCAGTTTTATTCAGAAAAATATGATATGTTTTATTAAATGAAATGGAAATGTATCTAAGTCATTTGAGTTCTTCCTTAGGGAAATGGGATTTCTTGAAGAGAACATTTTAAATGAAGTAAAAGCAAAAACCCTACCAATGTGACTTTTTTCTACTTTTGATAACAATGGGTATTATTATACAGTACAAGTCACAACAAAGAGTAAAAGGGACTGCTGTCTGCCTTCTCATCCTGAAGTCAAGAATTCACTAAAATACAGTGTGGTAACAATTAAGCTATTAAAATAAAAACTAATGAATCTTTCTCTATACTTCCTCAAATATAATAGGACACTATTGCTATCTGCCAGTGTAGTTTGTATTATTGTCCCTATGTATGGAACTGTTTTTAAAAGATATTTTGAGGGGCGGCAGGGTGGCTCAGTGGGTTAAGTCTCTGCCTTTGGCTCGGGTTATGATCTCAGGGTCCTGGGATTTAGCCCACGTCCGGGCTCTCTGCTTGGTGGGGGCCTGCTTCCTTCTCCCCCTCTGCCTACTTCTCTGCCTACTTGTGATCTCTCTCTCTGTCAAATAAATAAAATCTTTAAAAAAAAAGAGATTTTTAAATGGCAGTAGTTATAAGCAAAAAATATTTACTAGCAATCTGGTTAAACTTATTATGCAAACTCTTGACTCTCATTGCTCTCTCTCAATGAGTAACATTCAAAATATTTCGGTTTTATGGTATGTTCCAAGAAAAACAAGCACTATAAAAACAACTACCACTATTAACAAACAAAATTCCATTTTATGAAGTCAATGATGTTACTAAACAAGAGATGTCTAGGGTCCCCTCTTGTAAAAGTGGATTCACAAGGAAGATATGTGCACAAAAGCAATTAAGGAGAAGAGAATAAGAGAAACATTTTTTAAGTAAAAATGATTTAAAGGGCACTTGGCTGGCTCAGTTGGTAGAGCATGTGACTCTACCAACTCAGGATCCTGAGATTAAGCCCCATGTTGGGTATGGAGCCTAATTAAAAAAAATAATTTAAAAAACCCCAAATGAAGAAATATTAAAAAAAAAAAAAAAAAAGATGTAAGAGAGGCTCCTGGGTGGCTCAGTTGTTTAACCAACTGCCTTTGGCTCAGGTCATGATTCTGGAGTCCTGGAGAATTGAGTCTCGCACTGGGTTCCCTGGTTAGTGGGGAGTCTACTTCTCCCTCTGCCCCTTCGCCCTCTCATGCTCTCCCTAATTCTCTCTCTCTCAAATAAATACAATCTTTTAGAAAAACAGTATAAGAAAGAATATGAATAAATATACCTGCAGTATATTATTCCAAACAAGACTTTAGTTTCGGGGCACCTGGGTGGCTCAGTGGGTTAAGGCCTCTGCCTTCGGCTCAGGTCATGATCCCAGGGTTCTGGGATCGAGCCCCACATCGGGCTCTCTGCTCAGCAGGGAGCCTGCTTCCTCCTCTCTCTCTCTGCCTGCCTCTCTGCCTACTTGCGATCTCTATCTGTCAAATAAATAAATAAAATCTTTAAAAAAAAAAAGACTTTAGTTTCTACAAAAATTTTAAAGAAGCTGAATTAATCTCACCTTTCTATATTCCATTTAAGAGACATATAAACATCTATCTAGTGTAGAATCTTTTATAAACCCTAAGAAATGCCATGTGAAGAGAATTTATATTTATACTTACTTCTATCAAAAGACTGAAAGGGGGCGCCTGGGTGGCTCAGTGGGTTAAGCCGCTGCCTTCGGCTCAGGTCATGATCTCAGGGTCCTGGGATCGAGCCCCCGCATCGGACTCTCTGCTCAGCAGGGAGCCTGCTTCCTCCTCTCTCTCTGCCTGCCTCTCTGCCTGCTTGTGATCTCTCTCTGTCAAATAAATAAATAAAATCTTAAAAAAAAAAAAAAGACTGAAAGGAAGAGAGTTTCAGTTGGAGAACATGAGAAAATTCTGGAGAAGGGTGGTGGTAATGGTTGCACAACATTGTGAATGTATTTAATGGCACAGAACTGTGCTTAAAATGGCTAAAATGGAAAACTTTGTTATGAAAATAAATTTTAAATAAAATAAAAAGTAAAACATTTATGAATATTCTTACTGTCCCCCCAAAGACCATAACTATCTGTAGATCCATGATCGAAAAACCTTCCCCCCCCACCCCAGAAAAGCATTCTCCAAACTGGCAAGTTTAGGACAGATGCTCACTGAAGTGAGATGAAGGAACCATGGCTCATCAGTTAAAGTTAACCTCAGTAAGCAATGGGATCAGAGAAGCTGAGGCAGTTTACCTCCCAACTACCGACAGATACCAGATCTGGCTGTGGGAAGAAATCTCCCCAAGGAAGGAGGAGGGTTCTTGAAACTTTGTGTGCCTTTTGGCTCTCTGGTGAAGCCTACGGGTTCTTTGCAGAGTAATATTTCGAGGTGCATAATACATGTAGGATTTTTAAAAATGCATTTATTAAAAAATATATATATAAAGATATTTAAAAACTGTGATATGGTTGTATAAGTGATTCTTTGTCAATGTGTTAGTATACAAGATTTAGTGGTGAGTCTAATAACTACTATCATTTAGAAGACAGTAATCTTTCCAGATGTTTGCAAATGTAAGGGGATTAAAAAGATATTTCTACTAGTAACAAATTCCCAGGCACTGTTAATACCACAGTTTGTGGCCTTCATTCACAGATTAAGGAAATGATAAATTTCAACTGGAGTCTAGAGAAAATAACAAGCAATTTTTTTCATATCCAAGTTCATGGTCCACCCTCCCTCAAATTCTATCCCTAGACCTGTTAAGGGTCAGTCCACAGAGCCCTTCCACACTACTAAGGCCCAGGACAGTTGTTTACCATGAGAAGTGAATAAACTCAATCCAATAACAGACAGTGGGATTCTAAACATCTGCAGGTAATCCACAAGCTATTTTTATACTTGCTAAGCACAAAGTGGTCATTCCTAAACACTGTTTGATATAATTTTTGCAATGCAAAGATGCTGAAGGCACTGCCTTATACACAGGGGGGTACCAAGAGCTGTCAATTTAACAGTGCAAAAAGGACACTCCTCAGTATCGCCAAAGTTATCAAAAAATTCCCTGAGTAAGAAAGGTCAAGTAAAGCTAATTTTTTTGTACGCTCAGTGGAGAGCAATAGAAATACATTTTACAACTTAAAAAGCCCAAGACTGCAGTGCAAAAGCTCATCAAAATCTCAACCTTGCACCAGAGTGAGACACAAAGGCAAATTTCATCTGATAAATATGTGACAATCTTCTGGAAAGCTTACTCAAAATTCACACCTTCATTCTCCCAAACATCCAAAGTGGAAGACACGTACATAAATAAATCATGTACTTTTCTAGTTTTTATATGAGTGCTTGGAAATGAATGACATCTGAATTAAACTTTTTCTTTTTCTTTTCTTTTTTTTTTTTTAAAGGATTTTATTTATTTGACACAGAGAGAGAGCAGGAGTACACAAGCAGGGGGAGCGGCAGAGGGAGAGGGAGAAGCAAGCTCCCCGATGAACAGGGAATCCCATGCAAGGCTCCATCCCAGGACCCTGGGATCACAACCTGAGCGGAAGGCAGACGCTCAACCAACTAAGCCATTCAGGAGCCCCTGAATTAATACTTTTTCTATACTCACTTCTGGGCTATCCAGCTATAGATTACCGAACCCCTAAATAAGGGAGTCAAGTAACTTATAGACAGCTTCCAGTGGTCTAAGAATAAAAGGCTAGATTGATTGATTGACTGATTGATAGAATTTTTTAAAAAGATTTTATTTATTTGACAGAGATCACAAGTAGGCAGAGAGGCAGGCAGAGAGAGAGGGGTAAGCAGGCTCCCTGCTGAGCCGAGAGCCCAATGCGGGGCTTATCCCAGGACCCTGAGATCATGACCTGAGCCGAAGGCAGAGGCTTTAACCCACTGAGCCACCCAGGCGTCCTTGCTGGATTTATTTTTTAAGGACAACTCACTCTGATTAATAATAATAATAATTTTAATAATTGTCCTTAAATAATAAAATAATAATAATTATTCTTTTATCATTATTATTTACTGAAAACCACATCATTCTCAAGGTGGCAGTCACATGTGCCAGAACTGAATGATGTTAGGAGAAACTGTCTAATGATTTAGAACCCAGTTCCATCTTCTGAGACATCTGTGCCTACAATACAACCTTCTTCCTTAGGAAAGAGATAGTTAGTTTGACGCTATCTTATACCACTTCTGGGTCATTTAAAATAGGACAGACCGGGGCGCCTGGGTGGCTCAGTGGGTTAAAGCCTCTGCCTTCGGCTCAGGTCATGGTCCCAGGGTCCTGGGATTGAGCCCCACGTAGGGCTCTCTGCTCCACAGGGAGCCTGCTTCCTCCCCTCTCTCTCTGCCTGACTCCCTGCCTACTTGTGATCTCTCTTTCTGCCAAATAAATAAATAAAATCTTTAAAAAAAAAAAAATAGGACAGACCGATCCGAATAGACATTTTTCTTTTTCCAAAGAAGACATACAGCTTACCAACAGACACATGAAAAGATCCTCAACATCACTGATCTGGCAAATCCAAATCATAATCACGATGAGATATCACTTTACACGAGCCAGAATGGCTATTTATAAAAACAGACAAAAAATAACAAGTGTTGGCGAGGTGGGGAAAAGGGAACTCTCATGAGCTGTTTGTGGGAACTGAACTGGTACAACCACAGAAAAAAGTACAGAGGTTACTCAAAAAAGTAAAAATAGAGGGGCGCCTGGGTGGCTCAGTGGGATAAAGCCTCTGCCTTTGGCTCAGGTCATGATCCCAGGGTCCTGGGATGGAGCCCCGCATTGGGCTCTCTGCTCAGCAGGGAGCCTGCTTCTCCACCCCGCCCCCCGTCTCTCTGCCTACTTGTGATCTCTGTCTGTCAAATAAGTATAAATAAATAAATAAATAACCTTAAAAAAGAAAAAGTAAAAACAGAAATACCATACAACCCAGTAATTCCACTACTGGGTATTTACCCAAAGAAAACGAAAACACACCTATGTCTATTGCAGCATTATCTGCACTAAGCAAGATATGGAAGCGACCTAACTGCTCACTGCTAGATGAATGATGATGTGATACACACACACACACACGCATGCACACTTAACAGAGTATTACTGAGATCTTGCCATTTATGACAACATGGATGAGTCCAGAAGGTAGTAGGCTAAGTGAAGTCCAGACAAAGAAAAGGACCCTATGATTTCATTTACATATGGAATCTAAAAAAGCAAACGAAAAAACAAATACCCAGCAACTGACCCATAGATACAGAGAACAAACTGGTGCGTGTCAGAGGGACGTGAGTCCGGGGGATGATGGGATAAGGAAAGTGGGAGATACAGGCTTCCGGATTATGGAATAAGTCATGGAAGTAAAAGGGGGAGCATCAGGAATATAGTCAGTGGTACTGCAGTATTGTTGGCTGGTGATGAATGGCAGCTACACTTGAGATGAACATGAACAGAATTGTTGAATCACTGTGTTGTACACTTGAACTAATGCTACATTGTCCCTTATACTTCAATAAAAAAGGATAGGACAGAACCATAGTTCTGTTTTCACCATTATTCAGTATCATTCTTTTGGACAAATTAGAATAACTTTTTCTTGCTTTATTACGTCTTCACAGTTTTGCCTAAAAAAACACCCTATTTCCCTCTCTAAATATTTAAGTTCTTAGATTTTGCCTTACTGAGTAAAAGGATTTCTCTATGAAGGTTTGTCATTATTTAGCTTTTTCTTAAACTTATAATGATAGCTTGCAACTTCTGTTAATGGTTCTCTTAACATCCCAATAATTTTTCTTCAAGAAAGCACATTAATATAGCATGACATATTAAGCAGTACCACTATAATTTACCATACTAATGATAATGAGGACTGGAGTTAATGATTATTTATTAGGTAAGCCTTGTCCTGGAGGGCTAAGCAAATATAATAATGTCCCAGCTCTCAAGTAGTTGAAAATCTTATTAAAAAGATAAGACCTGCATCTGAGATAACTTTCCACACTACAAAAAGCATTAACAGTATACATGAAAATAAACATATACTAGTACGGATATTTATAGTAATACTAAGCCCCTTTTACTAGTAATTGACATACCATAGCACATGAGGTAATAAAAATTTTAACAGCAAGGGCGCCTGAGTGGCTCAGTCAGTTAAACATCTACCTTTGGCTCAGGTCATGATCCCAGAGTCCTAGGATCGAGTCCCATGTCAGGCTCCCTACTAAGTGGGGAGTCTGCTTTACCCTCTGCTCCTCCCCGACGTGTGCTCTCTTTTTTCTCACTCGCTCTCTCAAATAAAATCTTTCAAAAAATTGTATTAGCTAACATTTACTAAGTACCTTCCCTCTGCCAGGCACTTCAGTTCTAACCCTTCCAACACAATCCTGGCAGGTATGCACTATTACCCTAATTTTTACAGAGAATGTAAGATGCTTGTCCAACATTGCAGAGTTTCTAAGTAGCAAGAGAGAAGTTTGAACTAAAATCTCTAATTCCCAAGCTTGTGCTGCTTCCCATCGCTGTGGGTGGAAATACCAGGATTTTTGGAAGGTTCGATTTCTAGAAAAGTTTTCCATCCCAAAAGATAGCAATTGAGAATCTTAAAACATTTTCTCCCACAGCAAAAACCTCAGTATTCCACCAGTTAAAATTTTACAATTTTAAATCAACTAGTTATATGGTATTTTTGCTGAGAAAAGTGAAGCATATTATATTAAATTGATCACTATAAAAAGGTATACATGAGTAGTAAGAACTATATTGCCACTGGCCAGTAGAAAGGAGCTTTTGGGAACATGGGCTGAGAGTAGCATTTTACAGTCTTTTCCTTGTAGAACTGCAGGTAAAGAAGTTTTTTAAACAAAAAAGGATGGCAGGGTTCCTTAATGAAATGAGTTTGGAAAATGCTACATATTATATATATTTCTTGGTAATTCATAATGCTTATTAGACCTCTTGCTTGTTAAAACCCAATGTTTCACACGTTGACTTTGCCAGAGCCCTCCTCTCTCCCCGAACTCCACCCTCAACACTTCTTAACTCCCAGAAGGTCTAGAGTAGCTCAGCTGTCCAATAGAAATGAGTCAGTGAGAGCCACATATTGGATTTAAAATTTCCTAGTAGCCAAAACTTTTAAAGTGTAATTAATTTTAATATATTTTATTTAGTCCAGAATACCCAGCAATATTTTGGACTAAATGAAAAAGATTAATATAGGGGCACCTGGGTGGCTCAGTCAGTTAAGCGTCTGCCTTCAGCTCAGGTCACGATTCCAAGGTCCTGGAATAGAACTTCGCACTGGGCTCTCTACTCGGCAGGAAGCCAGTTTCTCCCTCTCCTACTCCCCCTGCTTGTGTTCCCTCTCTCACTTTGTCTTCTCTCTGTCAAATAAATAACTAAAATATTTTTAAAAAATTAAAAAAGAAAAATATTTATTTAATCATTCCAACACGTAATTAGTATAAAACTAATGAGGTAGTTTACATCTTTTTTTTTTTTTTTTTTCCATACAAAGTCTTTAAAACTCCAGTGCGGACTTTACACTAGAGCTTATCACAACTGGTGCTAGTCACATTTCAAGTGCTACTGGTCATACATGGCTAATGGGCACCATATTGGACAGTCCATGTCTAGAGATGTTTACAGAATCTAGTGTAGGTACAACCTTGGCTTGGGGGGTCATTTTCCCTTTGTAAGCTCTTACGGATAGCCACAAAGTGGAAATCTCTAAGAATTAAGAACAGCTGAAGTAGGGGCACCTGGGTGGCTCAGTGGGTTAAGCCTCTGCCTTCGGCTCAGGTCATGATCTCGGGGGCCTGGGATCGAGCCCTGCACCCGGCTCTCTGCTCAGCGGGGAGCCTGTTTCCCCCCACCCCTGCCTGCATCTCTGCCTACTTGTGATCTCTCTCTTTCTCTGTCAAATAAATAATATTAAAAAAAAAAAAAAAAGAACAGCTGAAGTGGTATGAGTAATATTTACCCCAATTATTTACAGGGTTTCTCAGAGGTTTTGTCATTTTTGTGGGGTTTGTTTGTTTTTGTTTTTTTACAGGAGGGAACGGTGGGAGGGGAGTTGCCATAAACCTTATCTTCACCTGCCTTCCATACGTACATGGGCAGATTTAGTTTGAAATAAGAAAAGAGTTAATCATTAAATAGATAACCTCAGTCTAGCCATTGGACTGAAATAATCCTAATCTAAGAAACAAAGTTAATGTTACATGCCTGTCACATATTTAAACACTGTAATATATGTTTGTAAAAACAAGTTATTTCTGGCTCAGTGGGTAGAGCATGTGACTTTTGATCTCGGGGGTCGTGAATTCAAGCCCCATGTAAAGCTTACTAAAAAATAAAGTAAAATAAAAATGAGTGATTTCTTTCTATTTGTATAAAATGACCATAATTATTCCCTGGGGTAAAAATCCAAAAATTAAATTATTTGAAAATAAAAACAAGCAAACAATTTGTTAGAAGGAAACTAAAGCTGATGCTGAGAGCTTCTGGAATGTTCTCACAGAAGCCTCACCTCTGACTCAAATCACCATTTTTATAAACCAGGAACAAAAACTTGCTCTTATCCAGTGGTTCTCAACCACCTGGGGACTTGTTAAAAATGCACATTCTCAGGCCCATCCCAGACCTACTAGATCTGGAACTCAAGGGGTGTTAACCAAGCCATCTGCATAATTCTGATATGAACTCAAGTTTGAGAACCTCTAGACCAACACAGAACTAGTACTTAACCATTTGTTTAACTCTGAAAGCTGTATATTTGTGTATTTTTTTTAGAAGTTTTTTTTTTTTTTTTTTTCTGATGGAGGGTCTTGGGAATATTTGCATGTGTGTGTATGTAAAGTACATATACCATAAAATCTATCATCTTAAGTATTTTTTTAAGATTTTACTTATTTGGGTTAAGCCTCTGCCTTTGGCTCAGGTCATGTTCTCAGGGTCCTGGGATCGAGCCCCGCCTTGGGCTCTCTGCTCTCGAGGAGCCTGCTTCCCCCTCCCCCTCTGCCTGCCTCTCTGCCTACTTGTGATCTCTCTCTGTCAAATAAATAAATAAAATCTTTTTATTTAAGATTTTATTTATTTGAGAGAGAGATGGAGCAAGCCTGATGAGGGAGGCAGGGCAGAGGGAGAGGGAGAAGCAGACTCCCCCCTGAGCAGGGAACCCGATGTGGGACTTGATGACCTGAGCCGAAGGCAGATGTTTAACTGACTGAGCCACCCAGCCACCCCCATCTTAACTAATTTTTTTTTAAAGATTTTATTTATTTATTTGACAGACAGAGATCACAAGTAGGCAGAGAGGCAGGAAGAGAGAGAGAGAGAGGAGGAAGCAGGCTCCCCGCCGAGCAGAGAGCCCGACTCAGGGCTCGATCCCAGGACCCTGAGATCATGCCTGAGCCGAAGGCAGAGGCTTTAACCCACTGAGCCACCCAGGTGCCCCTTAACTATTTTTAAGTGTACAGTTCAGTGGTATTAAGTACATTTACATCATTGTGCAACCGTCCCACCAGCTGTCTTCAAAAGTCTTCATCTGGAAAACCTGTACACATTCAACATTAATTCTCCATTCCGCTCTCCCCCCAGCCCCTGGCAACCACCACTGTACTTTCTGTCCCTATGAATCTGACTCCTCTAGGTACCTCATATAAATGGAATCTAGAAATAGAATCTAGTTTCACTCAACCCCTACAACTACAGAAAGTTTGGAAAGTACAGAAGTGTATAAAGAGGAAAATGAAAATCACTTATGATTCCACTGCCTAGAGGTGACTGCTATGGACTGAACTGTGTCCCTTCCAAAACTCATGTTCGAAACCCTAACCCCCAGTATGACTGGTTTGAAGACAGGGTGTGTGTGTGTGTGTGTGTGTGTGTGTGTGTGTGTGTCTATTTTTTTTTTAAGAGAAGGAGGGAAGGAGGTTACAGTGGAGGGGCAGAGGGAGAAAGAGAATTTTTTTAAAGATTTTATTTAATCATTTGAGAGCAGAGTGACAGAGAGCATGAGCAGGGGGAGGGGCAGAGGGAGATGCAGACTTCCCACTGAGCAGGGAGCCAGATGTGGGACTTGATCCCAGGACTCTGGAATCATGACCTGAGCTGAAAGCAGATGCTTAACTGACTGAGCCACCCAGGTGTCCCAAGAGAGAGAATCTTAAGCAGACTCCCTGCACAGTGTGGAACCCGACTCGGGGCTTGATGCCAGGACCCTGAAATCATTACCTGAGCCAAAATCAAGAATCGGATGCTTAACTGACAGAGCAACCCAGGCGCCCCAAGGCTGGTGCTTTTATAAGAGGAAGGGACATCAGAGCCCAGGTGAAGACACACGGAGAAAAAGCTGTCTGCAAATGAGGAAAAGGGCCCTGCCCAGCAACCAAATTGGCTGGGATGCGGACATTGGACTACCCAGCCTTGAGAACTGTGAGAAAATAAACTTCGGTTGTTTAGGCCACCCATAAGCCTTTGATATTTTGTTATGGCATCCTGAGCTGATACCATGGAACATGATCTTTCAGTCTTCTTCTTTAGTACATTTTTACATTTAAGGCATATTTTTATATGTAAATGAAATCAAAACCCATATGCTTTTTTTTTTTTTTAATTTTACCAGCATTTTCTAAATCTGTGTTCTGCAGAACAGCATTCAGCAGGACCTTAATTTTGGGCAACTGGGTTTTAAAGTGACATTAGGTTTCTGCTGCTACATTTCTCAGAAGCTTTTCTGTACTAAACTGGGAATATCAAGATGGCAATCTGTTAGATTTGATCTCTAAATGTTTGGGGGGAAATTCTGCATTACATCCCCTGCTGTTCTGATATACTACTGGACAACTAATAGGAATTTCAAGGGGCAATGCCCAGTCTTGGACAGAAATACTGACAGGAATAATTCACTTTAGACAAAAAGTCCACTTCAATTCCTAAAGGAGCCATTCATTCACTGGTAGCAGACATGTCTAATGAAACACTGTTTTAATGTTACTTTTCATAGCAATAATAATTTTAAGTAGCAGTGATAGCTGAGATCCACATGGGTCAGGCACTATGTAAACTTTTATATGCATGCTCTCATTTGATGCTTACAAACTTCCTTGGAATGGTAAGTTCTCAATCCAGAGGGAGAAACTGGGCACATTCCTTCAGGGAGGTTATATAATTTACTCAAAGACAGCACAGAAAGGAAAAGAGCGAGGGGTGGAACCCCAATCTGTCTGGTTCCGAAGCTATTATTAACTACAATGCTTCTTTATTTTTAAGTTGCACCAATGCCTTGTTTGAAAACTGTTATTTTTTTAACATGTAAGGGAAAAATTCATATACTTGGACTTTGCATTTAGTGCATTTCACAAACTGATCCCAAATTCCCTTCCCAGCCTTCCTTTCCCCCGACTTTCCTTTCTCTTTTACAAACTTCTCACTCCATCAAAGAACTTTCCTCACTGTCTTACCCCTTTCTTACACTCCTCACCTAATTTAGTTCCTTCCCACCTAATTTCCTCTACTTATGCCATCTTCTTGTGGTCAACAAATTCCTCCAGGCTTCAGCTCAAATTCCATTTCCTATATGTAACCCTTGACTGCTCATTCTCTTCTGCTCCACATCCATCAAGAAAGCCCCTTGGCTGCACTTCCAAAACAGATCAGAATCTAACCACGTACCACCCTCCACTGCCATCTCCCTGATCCAAGTCATCATCATATCCCATGTGGTCTGCTTTCATTCTTTTACCCCCTACAATCTATTCTCATCCCAACCTCCTGAGTAATGCCTTTAAAACATAAGCCAAGGGGCCCCTGAGTAGCATAGTCCATTAAGTGTCCGACTCTTGGTTTTGGCTCAAGTCATGATCTCAGGGTCATGGAATCAGGATCCATGCTCAGTGTGGAGTCTATTAAGGTTTCTCTCTCTCCCTCCCCTTATGCCCCAACCCGTGCTGGTTCGTGATCTCTCTGTAAAATAAATGAATCTTTAAAAAAAAAAAAAAAATAAGCCCACACCCTCCAATGAATCCCCACTTTCTTCACTGTAAAAAACAAAGTCCTTTCCTACACTCAACTGTGGATACCCGCAATGCCCTACACAACTACTCTCTCAGCCCCTCAACCCCTCTGCCCCCCATTCTGATTCTATCCCTTGCTGACTTGCCATGCCCTGAACTCACTTGGGATGCTCATGTCTCAGGCCCTTTGCACTGGCTGCTCTCTGCCTGGAATGTGGTTCCTTTGGATATCCCCAGCCTTGTCCCTCACTTCAAGTCTCTGCTCAGATGGCGGATCCATGACCATGACCACCTTCCCATTCCCCAGCAGTCTACATTTTCCTTATCTTGACTTATTTTCTTTCCTGTAACTTACTACAGTGTTTACCTGGGTTTACTGTCTGTCTTCCTATGAGAGAAGGGCCTTGGTCTTTTGTTCACTGAGGGATCTGGGAGCCCAGAACGGCACCTGGCCCAGGTTAGGTGCTCAATCATCGCTGAATGCAGGAGCACGATGCTCTCCCACACTTTGAAGGCTCTCCTTTGCTCTCACTCATACCACTCACTTGGCACTTCTCATATACCATTGTGTCTTTTTCTGTGCACACCTACTATTCACCGAGCTAGATTATGTGTTCCTATAACCTCTAAGTGCCCTGTACAAAATCAGCATTTAACAAATATTTGATGATGACATCAGTGCAGTGCCTTTTTCTTTCAGAGCAGATAGAGTAATATTTCCTCAAAAGATTCATTTTTGACACTCCATTTAGAAAAGAAGCATTCTAGAAAGCAGTGTAAGAAAAATTTAGAATATATACTTTTTAAAAAAAGATTTTATTTATTTATTATGTCAGAGAGAGAGACAGCACAAGCAGGGGAACAGCAGGCAGAGGGAGAAGTAGGCTTTCTACTGAGCAAGGAGCAAGATATGGGAGTCGATCCAGGGCCATGACCTTAGCTGAAGGCAGATGCTTAACCGACTGAGCCACCCAGGCATCCCTAGAATATATACTTCTAAATTAATCTTAAAAGGATGTATTTTATTTGCACATGCACACACAAACACACACACACACACACAAATCCATTTCATGCTCTGAAAGGAAAATATGTGCTTTGTGACTTTTACAGCATCTTATAACCTGAAGACATTCTTGAGAGTCAAGCTTAAGTAATGTTTTCACAGGCAATATGAAACACAGAACATACTTTAAATGAGAATTATGAGTTGGGAAATTATGTAACATGTGACAAAAATAAAAAGTTAATGTCAAATAGGTTTTATGTCATTTTCTGATCTAATGACAGCAGAAACTCTGGCTGGGAGAATTTAACCATATTGAAGAAAATTGTTCTATAAAATAATTTATCTAAATTTATATTATACAGTTATTTAGAGAACAGAAGTATTCACCTACACAAACACTTGAGCCTACTCTCTACATTGTGCCTGTTGTGCTGCATACACAACATGTGTGTTTCTGAAAACCCCTTGAGACAACTTTGTAACATTAGCTGCAGATCTTTTCCTTAACTTGACTGCAGGGCCTGCACAATTCCCTCTGTGAGGGTTGGTGGGGAGCTCTGTAAACAGACTCCTGCAGGACATATGGTAATTTCTTAATTGACTGTGTGTCTAATTTAACTCTAAAACTTGAACATGGCTTTGCAAATGAAAAAAGCATATATAGCAATGTATTTGTACTTGGAAAATACCATCAAAAAGATAAGCAAATTTTCTTTGGGATGCATTAGGTGTTTCACGTGGCATAATGTCAACTTCACATACCTAGGTATGTGAAGGTCCTCCCCACCCCTTTTTTTTCCCAAACAGCAGGGTTACCCAAATTTTATTTCTCTTTGTATTACTCTCTCTGGACATTTACTTTCAGATTCTTTTATCTACATGATATATGCTGTAACAGAAAAATAGTAAGGATATCACATGCTGTATAAAGTCAGATAAGTAAAACAGCTTTAAAATTTGAAAATAAAAAAAGCCATCTTGAGGTCTGTGGATAGAAGCAGCTCCAAACATATCCAGTTGTAAATACTCATCTTTTAAGTGTGATCACACCTAGAGAAAAGGATTTGGGCTCTTGTGGATCTCTCCAATCCTGAGATTCTCACAGATCTAGAGAATCAGAATACAAATAGGAAGAATAAAGTGACCTATTTCTAAATATATTTCTTTGCACTTCTAGGAAATGCCAGAGTTAAAACCAATCTAAATATAGCAGCATTCATTTTTATTTTAAATCCTAGAAGAAGTACTTCCAAATCAAAACCACACAAAAATAACTTTTACTCTCAGTAATCAGGAGAAAAAAAAAATCTGATCTTTTGGTGTGTGGGTAATAGTCTCTACATGGAAATTTTTTTTTTTTCCAAAGGTAGAAACAATTTATTTTATTTTTTTAAAGATTTTATTTATTTATTTGTCAGAGAGAGAGAGAGGGAGAGAGAGCAAGCACAGGCAGACAGAATGGCAGGCAGAGGCAGAGGGAGAAGCAGGCTCCCTGCTGAGCAAGGAGCCCGATGTGGGACTCGATCCCAGGACGCTGGGATCATGACCCGAGCCGAAGGCAGCTGCTTAACCAACTGAGCCACCCAGGTGTCCCTCTACATGGAAATTTTAAGACATTTCTCCACTATAAAAAAAAATATCTAGTATTCTACTTCTTTGGTTACTTCCAGTTACAAAAAAAAACCTAAAATTTGCTCTAGAAAACTTTCTTCGATGTGAATTCTAACTTTGTATGTAACAAATGTGTTTGCCAAACACAAAGATTTTAATCTCTCAAAATGGCATCCAGGTTTCTTCAGTTCTATTGTTTATTGAGAAATGAATTTTTTTTAAAGTTTTTTTTTTTTTAAAGATTTTATTTATTTGACAGAGATCACAAGTAGACAGAGAGGCAGGCAGAGAGAGGGGGTGGGGAAGCAGGCTCCCCACTGAGCGGAGAGCCCAATGCGGGGCTCGATCCCAGGATCCGGAGATCATGACCTGAGCTGAAGGCAGAGGCTTTAACCCACTGAGCCACCCAGGGGCCCTTTAAAAGATTTTCTGAAGTGAATTCTATACCCAGTGTGGGGCTTGAACTCACAACCCCGAGATCAAGTCACATGCTCTACTGACTGAGCCAGTCAGGCACAATGAAAAATGATTTTTGAAAAAAAAAAAATATAAACTACCCTAATTTATTTTATATTCATAAAACTACCAGTTTTACTGCACTTAAGCTAAACTTATTCAACAACTATGACTTTTTTTTAAATTCACGGGAAATGCTTAGGGCTTTAAAACTTATTGCTAAAAATACGCTGATGGGAGTGGCCCTAACAGTAAAAAATTTCCTAGGAGCACTAAACAATTCTAAAACAAAAATTCAACCAGGAAAAAGATAAGCTGATTTATCTTTTGTTTTATTATTTTTTTAAGATTTTTATTTGTTTATTTGACAGAGATCACAAGTAGGCAGAGAGGCAGACAGAGAGAGAGGAAGGGAAGCAGGCTCCCCACTAAGCAGAGAGCCCAATGCGGGGCTCGATCCCAGGACGTGGGATCATGACCCGAGCCGAAGGCAGAGGCCTCAACCGACTGAGCCACCCAGGTGCCCCAAGCTGATTTATCTTTTAAAAACAGGAGTCATATCTGAAATATATTGCAAGCAACTTTTTTTTTTAAAGATTTTATTTAGGGGAGCCTGGCTGGCTCAGTGGGTTAAGCCTCTGCCTTCAGCTCAGGTCATGATCTCAGGGTCCTGGGATCCCCTCATGGGGCTCTCTGATCAGTGGGGAGCCTGCTTCCCCCAGTCTCTCTCTGCCTGCCTCCCTGCCTACTTGTGGTCTCTTTCTCTGTCAAATAAATAATTAAAATCTTAAAAACAAACAAACAAACAAACAAAGATTTTATTTGACAGAGAGAGAGTGTGCACAAGCAGGGGGAGCAGTAGGCAGAGGGAGCGGGAGAAGCAGGCCCCCTGTGGAGCAGGGAGCCCAATGAAGCGGAACTGGATTCCAGGACCCTGGGATCATAACCTGAGCCGAAGGCAGATGCTTAACGAACTGAGCCACCCAGGCGCCCCTGCAAGCAACTTGAAGGATGGTTGACTCTGATACATAAAATAGCAGTCTTCTTACTCCTTATAGTCAAAATATTTACAGTCCACATAACAAATTTTGAAATTCTCTCTGATATTACACTTACCACAAGATTTTGAAATTCTTCATCTCCCCAACTGAGGCTTCCCACTAATACGTAGTGCTACTATGTTGGTTCTCATTGGGCAAGGAGGAAAATTCTAGTCACTGCTTGCAGCCTTGCATGAAGAGCTCACACACTACCGCAAACTGCTGGGTGAGCGGCGTGAGCCTCAAAAGCTGCAGGTCAGCCCTGATGAACTCAAATCTACAGTGAGAATGTTACATGATCTTTTCACTCCTGCGGCCTCTCAGGGCTAAGCTTTCTTGCACAGTCAAAAAGAAAAAAAAAAATTACTTTTGACATGTGATCTTACTGGCCCCACTTAGTAAATGTGCCTTACACTCAATCTACAGTATGGCCTCTTTAAAAGAACATTTCCTTAAAGTGAATCACACTTTGAGCCTTTTAAATACTTTCTCTCCCAAATCTGTACTTCTAATTACTGTGCTTACATTGACATTCCAAGCAAGGGAACAACTTGAGCTGCACTGTATCATCTTTAATTAAGGTCCTAAGTGTTCTCTTTTCTGATTAGGATTTTTTTTAAGTGAAAGATATGATTCATAATCTCTGATTGCTACCAAATATAGAGCTAAAATGGTCCCCATGTTTGACTCACCACACTATGCAAATAAAAACTGAATAATCTGCAGAAGAAGCAGAATGACTGCTTTGACCTAGAATTTAACTATTACCAGAAGTTTTTTTGTTTTTTTTATTATAATTTTATTTATCGATAAAAACACTCCTTTTCCTTATTCCTCCTACTGACGTAACAGTCATCCAATTTTAAGATATTAAAATGTTTAGCAGGCAGCCATCTGTAGATTAAATTTATACACAGGCTTGATACCAATGGCAAAATGTATGCTGCACGGATCTACGGTTTATATTCAAATCCTAGCTCTGACCCTTAGTAAAGCAACCTTGGGTAAGTTATTTATCCTTTGTAAACCTCAGTTTTATTATCTATAAAATAGAGACAAAACCCACCTCTAGAGTTACTGTAAAAATTTAATGATATTAAACACCCATTAGGGCCTGAAATAATGTTAAGGTCTAACAAATATTATTTCTCTTTCCCTCCATTTTCTTCCTTGTGAAAATGTTTCAATTACGGATCAGGACATAAAACATAATTTCTGATGATGCAAGGAAGCATCTTGGATTTTGGCTGAACTGAGATAAGTCTTTTCTAAAAAGACAACACTTTTTCATGCCTCTCATTCCCTCACATTCTCACATTCAGGGTTTTTATTTCAGGTAATATAGGTGATTAATGTGTTTGCAAGGCAGCCAAAGAACCCACAAAACCAGAAAATGTTCAACTTTACAACTTTATTAAGAAGAAATTTATCATTAAGTCACAACCAGATAAAGTCAATGAGCATTAAGGGGAAGGGGAAACTGGATTTAAGATCTGGTACAGTGAGGACCCAGGATCTCTTCCTGAGTGCAAGCACAAAGGAGGTAAGGAAAAGAAAAAAGAGAGAGTGAGATCAAAGCTCCTAGCTGTTTCTTCCACAGACCTCTTCCACTTTCCATACAACATGGGGACCCACCCTTGAGCTCTCCTGAACTGCACTACAGAGAGGCAAGCCATCCCCAGCAGAGCCACAGCCTGGGCAGTCCCAGAAGGTACCACATACTATTCCATTGTAGGGCCTTCCTTTAAAGTCCACATCCCATTCCTTTTCTGTCAGCACTCCCACTTTCCCATACTGATTTAACAAACCCTCCCTCTCTGCCATCCCTCTGACTTACTGTATTTTCCATTTCTACTCTAGAGCATTATGGACCACGGAATCTTGCCCTGCAGATGGATCTGGTATGTTACTTAATTCATGCTGCCTCCTAACAGCCAAGTACCATTTCTTTTGTCCATTTCCCCCCACATCTGATACATTCCACAAATTTCCTCCTCTCTCCTTAAACTCAAAGCCTTTTGCCTCTGCCCCTGACAAATGACCTTGCTCTCTTCTCAGTGGAGACCACAGACATCTCATCTACCCTGTTCTCCTTTTCTCTAATTTCACTTTACTGTTACTCTGTAGGCGAGCTGGGGAACAGGGGACCTTATGAAAAGGTCAATGACATCACTCAGAGGAAAGAATGCAGACAGGGAGGTTGAGGGGAGTGCTACACACTTCCACTTGGTATTGTTTGAATCTTTAAAAAATGATTTTCCATGGGGTGCCTGGGTGGCTCAGTCGGCTAAGTGTCTGACTCTTGGTTCTGGCTCAGGTTATGATCTCAGGGTCATGAGATCCAGCTCCAAGTCAGGTTCTGGCTCTGAACTCATCTGCTTGAGATTCTTTCCCCCTTCCTTGCCCTTGTTGCATAGGTGTATGCTCTCTCTCTCTCAAAACAAAAATCTTTAAAAAAATCATTTCCCCACTACTTATTTTCTCCCTCCTTGCTGTGATCTTTTTTTTTTTTTAAATCAGCCATAGAGATCAGAATGTATAAGGCACTGTAGATCTCAACCTATCTGGAAAAGCTTTCCCTTTGGTTCCTATCATTTTACTCTACCTGGGTTGTCAAACTAGTCAGCAAATGTTTATTGACTGCTTGGCTTGTTTTAAATGCTATGCTGAAGGGTCAGAACAAGTCACTTAAAAGGTAAAGAAAAAATATAAGGTTTTTTTTCGTGGTCCCACTCCAGAATCTCTAGGTGACTGTTCTGCACACACAAGATTGGGACCATGATAAGTGGCGATGTTCTCCCTAGCCCCAGGAATTTGAGATTCGATTTTTAGAGCTACTTTCTTCTACAGAAAATACAGTACTCTGCAAAGAGTCCAAGGCAGTGTGCGAATAACATCTGTACCTGCCACAAAATGTTTCGATGCTAACTCATTTTTATTGTGGTAAAATACACGTGGTTCCACCTTTACGTGTATGGCTTGGGGGCCTTCTGTCCATTCACCCTGCGGAGCGGCTGCAGCCACTACCTGACTCCAGGATTTTTCAGCAGCTCACCTTGACATTAACTCACTTTTTTTTATTAACCAAGACTGATCTTCATGGTTTACCCTCATGGTCCCCACCCCCATTCTCTTCATTTCCTACCCAGCGAACACTCCAAGGTTCCTCATTTTAATTGCCCTGCAATTAAAAGTCACCTGCAACCACCTTCGGGTCCCTATCTTCTCTCTTCTTCTGTCACACCGGGGTTTACGGGGTAGGGGGGATTCCAATCCTGGTCAAACCAATCCCCTGCCTGCTCTTGGCTTCCCTTATAACAGGTGGATGTCACTGGCGTAAACCACTCAACTACCTGGATGGACTGGTTTCGAATTCAGACTCGAGAGCCTGGACTCACAGCCAGACAGTCCTGTGAGCAACAGTCCTACCTTGTTTCCCAGTGACTGACTTCACAGTTCTGCTGTCCAAGGCGAGGAGTCCTTCTAACCTGAAACCACCCCCATCCCTCCTTCCTTAACTGCTGGCCATGCCTGAGACTTCACTGAGAACACAGGACTGAAAGCCCTGTCTTCTACCCTCAATTCATACACGTCCTTGCACTGTGCCCATGTTCTCTGCCTTCTCTCCTGCTCAAGCTGTCTTGCTCCCACCAAGGGCAAACCTTCTTCTTGTGTTCAGAATAGCTTCTCACCTTCTCAAGAATTCTGCACCTTTGGTAGTATTATCTCTCTTCTCTGTTATAGTCTCTCCCTCCCTATTAGATATTCCCATTAGTCTATTTATTTATTTATTTATTTATTTATTAAAGATTTTATTTATTTATTTGACAGAGAGAGAGAGAGAGAGAAAGCACAAGTAAGCAGAACAGCAGGCACAGGGAGAGAGAGAAGCAGGCTCTTTGCTGAGCAGGGAGCTCAATGTGGGACTCAACCCAGGACCCCGGAAACACGACCTGAGCTGAAGGCAACCCCTCAACCAATTGAGCCACCCAAGTGCCCCCCCATTAGTCTATTTAAAAACGCTCTTCTATTCCCCATGATTTAAAAAAAAAAGCGCATCTTTGACCCCCACCTCCCTCTCCAGCCTCTGCTGTGCTGTCACTCTTCTCACCTTACAGAGAGACTTCCCCAACAAGTGGGCTCCATTCGCCTCACCTCATCCCATTCTCAGTGCATTCCAATTTGGCTTCCAACCCCATATGCCACAGAAACTACTTGTCAAACAGCCACCTCCATGTTGCCAAATCCTAGTGGTCACTTCTTTATCCTCACTGTTTTTAGCAGCATTTGGCAGAGCCCATTCCTTCTTTCTTGAAAAGAATAATGCACTCTTTCACATTCACAGCTAAACCTTCTCCGTCTCTTTTGTCCAACCTTGAGCCACTGGATGTGTTTTATGGTTTGATGTTAAGGCTTCCCGGATCACAAACGATCTCAACCAGTTCTACGACATGCCATCTGTACCACTAGTGACTCCCACAATTTAAGTCTACTCCTATCAGTCCAATTTGAATATCCACTGCCTACCTGACATCCCATTTGGATGCCTTGCAAGTATCTCAAAAACATAACAGGCTCCACATGGAGCTCTTATTACCCACCCGTCCCTGCCTGTACCTCCAGTCTTCTCCACCAGCACATGGCACCGTCAGCCACCAAGGCTTAGGCTAGAACCCTGAAGGCTTCCTTGATTCCTCCTTTCTCCACAGCCAACCCATTAAGTAAATACTTCTGATTCTGGAACCGGCCATCCACTTTGCTCCATCCCCACTGCCACTGTATTTGCCCAAGGTACCATCAATTTTGAGTTGGCCACTGCAACAGCCTCCTAACTCCCCTGACTTCCTTCCTTGCTCCACAGAGGGGCAGTGACCCTTGAAAACAAAAACATCGAGGCCCTAATGAAAGTCCTTCAATAGCTTGTCATTTTGAATAACATAAAACTCCAAACTCCTTGTACAGCTTCATACAGGAAGCCCCAGAGGCGCTCTCAATTTCCATTTCATTCCATTCTCCTCTTGCCTCTCTCTGTTCTGACACCCACGCCCTTCTGGGCCTTCCAGGTCTTTGCATTGGTTCACAGGCTAGCACTGTCTCCCCGGCTTCTTGCAGCTAGCACAGGCTCAAGCTTCAAGCCTCAGTTCAAATAACACCTCTTCAAAGGGATGCGTCTTGACTCTCACTAGCCAAGACATCCATTCCCCATACCACGCTCTTTTAGATCTACCACCAACTTATTAACCTTTTACAAGTTTCTTAATCTGTAATTATCTTGATTATCAGTATTTAACTTATTTCCTGTCTTCCCCACTACACCATAAATTCCATGAAGGCAGAGATCTCACCTGTCTTGAATTCCACCAAAGGCTATTTTATTTTTTATAAATTATTATTTTTAAAGTAACCTCTATACCCAATGAGGGGTTTAGACTCACGACCCCAAGACAAGATGGTCTTGATGACTGAGGTCTACTGACTGAGGCAGCCAGGCACCCCCAATAAAGGCTACTTTAAAATAAAGACGCTACGCCTCCTGTCTAAGCAGGTTTATTTTAGATTGCCCCTCCTTTCAAGCTTCACTGGATTTTAGTTAAACAATATAATTACTCTGGCATTTACCACGAGACACGATGGGAGAAAAAGCACACAGGACAGTCAAAGCCTCGACCTCCACCCTCCTATTGATCTGGACTGGACTCGGACTGCACACAGGTATTCAACAGGTGTTCCTGATAAAAATTTTCAAATGTGGAAGGAAAGAAAAATGGAGACGTATGCAAAGATAATATAATTTTGTCATCTGCATCAAAAATCAAAGTTTTTAACCATTCCCCCTAGCAATTACTAAACACAACAGGGATTTGAAAATAAAGGAAAACACAAAATATATATGGTTCTTGCAGCAGAGAAGTTAATGATTTCATCATTGACTTTGTTCTCTCTCATTTTGGTCAGGTCAGTTACTCATCACCTGCTTTGGATGTTTCTTCCTGACCTTCTGTGTCCTATATGCATACTCTATTCTTGAAAGAGTCTCACATTTAGAATAATTTCACCATCCTAGGTCCCGAAAGATACCTTCACAATTCAAAATTCTGAAAAAAAAAAATCCTTTCTTCCACGGACTTACCTCTAGGTTCCCCCCACCCCAGGATCTTTTCTACCTTATTCCCAATTTCTATATCAATCCTAGATTCAATTCTATTCTTGTTCCACAGCTATCTAGACTAAACTAGAAGGCCCAGCTAGACCTGGATGCGTGCGTGCTTAATAACTTCCCAGCAGAATGAGATACACTTTTGAAAACGTACTGAGATTTCAAAGTCTTAGACTAGGCAAACCTTTCTCTAAGAAAATTGTTTCAATAATCTGATGAACAGGGGCGCCTGGGTGGCTCAGTGGGTTAAGCCTCTGCCTTCGGCTCAGGTCATGATCTCAGGGTCCTGGGACTGAGCCCCACATGGGGCTCTCTGCTCAGCAGGGAGCCTGCTTCCTCCTCTCGCTCTCTTGCCTGCCTCTCTGCCTACTTGTGATCTTTCTGTCAAATAAATAAAAATAAAAATAAAATTAAAAAAAAATCTGATGAACAACAGCCAGAGAAAAATGAACTTGAGAATGAGCAATAAACTTTGAAACTTAAAACGGCATGGGCTTCAAGTCTCACTCCGATTCAAAAAAGAGCCAGCAGCATAGTGTAGTATAGTGATATTCCCAATCCACATCTGTCACAGTGGAATCACCTGGAGAGCTTTCGAACAACAGACTCCTACATCGTCAGATTTAGGGGGTGCTGGGTGGGCCGGAATTTCAAAATTGGGAGTTAGGGGCTTCGGAAAGTTGAAAGTCAGCTTAAAACTGAGACTGCCTAACACAAGAGATGTTTTGAATGAACACAAACACACACAAACCCAACTGGCCTTAACAAATAATGGGGGGAAAAGTGATGTTACAAATCTTTATTTAAAAATCTCTCCCCCCAGTTTGCTTCTGAAACTCAGATTTGGACACCATAGGTGCAGAACCAAGAACATGGCTTTTGGAATCCAATGGCAATTCTACCATTTAAAATGGCAAGACCTTGCGGCACCTGGGTGGCTCAGTGGGTTAAAGCCTCTGCCTTCGGCTCAGGTCATGATCCCAGGGTCGTGGGATCGAGCCCCGTATCGGGCTCTCTGCTCAGTGGGGAGCCTGCTTCCTCCTCTCTCTCTCTGCCTGCCTCTCTGCCTACTTGTGATCTGTCAAATAAATAAATAAAATCTTTAAAAAAAAAATAAATAAAATGGCAAGACCTAGAACAATTTGTGTATCTGGGTGAACACTAGTTTCTTCTCTAGTATAAATAGATAATAAAACCAGTACTGCAGGACTGCTATAAATAGGAGTTAAATAATGCACCAGGCACATACTTACAGCAGCGTTCAAAACACTGTAGGTCTTATTATCATGCCTAAAACAGCCACTATATACATTGTGTTTATATATGCAAGGACACACCTACTGGTGCCACTATGTTACTTTTACCCAATAGAAGTTAACTACTTACTTTCCATCTCTGTAGACTCCTAGAGAGATCAGTTTTAGGGACTTGTTTCCTCCTCCCAATAATCTTTTCAGTAACAACTGAAAACAGTTAAAACCACACACATCTCTTCATACAGCTCTAAGAACAGATAAATACTTGTATGGGTGGTTTTAAGGAAACACTTAGGGAGTCAGGGAACTGAAAAGCCTTTCTATACTCATGGCAAAGAACAGACACAAACAGTGCAGGGGTTTTTTTTTTTTTAGAAAGGGAAAGGGGGAAAAATAGTCTCAGTTTCAAAGCGAGTTAAATTTTTCCAATCAGAGTGCTAACGAACTGTTCTAAGTAGCTACCATTTGGAATAATTAAGATGAAACCCAACAAGATGTTTCAAATCACTGGAACCCATAACCTTCCCACAGTTTGACTAGATCAGTGTCTCCCCAGGGCTGTTTTATAATAAAGCAACTAAAGAAAGAAAACTAAGGTAGGGTGCCTATAGAGAACCGTGTCACCAGAAGGCAGACACTGTCCTCGACTTCTTGCAATTTTGTAACCTGGTTTGACTTTACTCTTGAAGACTAACTGGAAGAGGATGAAAAGAAAGCCTCCGTGCCCTAACCCCTGCCAGGTCTGGGAAGACAAAGCCGTCCAGTTTCAAGTCCTAGGAAAGAGGACGAGAACACCGCCCCCCCCCCCAATTTTGACCGGAGGGGGACGCGGGCTCAGAGGGGGAACCCACCAGCTGCAAGGCCCGACTCCCGGCCCCCTTTTTTCCTCAAACACAAGCGCTAAGGCTCCAGACGCCGCCGGACCCGGCCGCCTCGCCTTTTGGGTCTGGGGGCCTGAGAAGACCAAAGCTACGCGGCCTCGGCCCCATTTACACACCCCCACACCCCGAGCGAAGCTCCCCGTTGCCCCCGACCTCCCCGCGCTCGGGCCGGCGAAGCGTCCACGAAGGGCGCCGCCCGAGCCGCCAGGGAAGATGGCGCCCGCGGAGCAACTGCGCCACCAGCCCTGGCGAAGGGCCAGGCCCAGCGCCATTTTAGCGCCTTCCAGCCGCACCCCCCCAAAGATCCCGCATTCGGGGCGACTCGGGGGGCGCGAACCGCGTCGGGCCCACGCGCTCTCGGCCAAAACAGTGCCGCCACGGCCTCTCGTCTCTTCGGCCGGGCCGCGCGGGCCGCGCAAGAGGCCCCTGGCTGGGCCGGGGGTCCTCCGCGCGGCGCGGGGGCTCGTCCGGCCCGGCCGCGGGTCCTCGGAGGAGCTTCGGGGCCAGGCGGCGAGGCGACGGGGAAGGGCCCGTCCGCGGCGGGCGCGCGCCGGTCACCGGGCCGGACCGGGCCCCGGCTGAGACGCGCGGCCTGCTCCGAGCTCTCGCCGCGGCCGCCCGCACGAGCGGCGGGAAGGAGGAAGCCGGGATGAAGAAGAAAGCCGGTCCCCGCCGCCGCCTCTCTCCCCACCCTCTCCCCTCCCCCTCCCGAGACGCAGGGTCCATTTTGCCGAGAAGAAAGAAAATGCGATTCACACCCAAAAGCTGCCGAGAGAGAAAAGAAATGAGGGGGGGAAAACCGAGGGGAGGAGATTGGAAAAGCTTATTTTTCTTCCTCGCCCGCCGTCACTCCTGGCCCTCCCTGCCCCCTGCTCGCGGCCTCGCCGCGCCGTCCTCCCCTCGCCGAGCCCCGCTCCCTCCTTCCCGGCTCCCGGCGGCTCCGGGGGGCGGAAAACACACTCACACTCGCGCACACAACTAATTTTAAACCGGCTCAATCAATGAGTCATTAAAAGGCTTCCCTCCCCTCTCTTCCCCACCACCAACCGCCACGCCACCCCCCTTCCCAGGCTCTCCCTCTCCCCGCTCCAGAAATTTGCATCCGCGGAAAAGGAAAAAAAAAAAAAAAAAAAAAAAAAAAAAAAAAAAAAAAGGCGCCGAGGCCCCCACCCCGCCGAGGCGCCCCCAGCCCGGCCCCGCCGCCCCCTGCCCGCCCGCGCCCCCGCCCGAGACACTGAACTTGGTCTTCCCGGGGCCCGGGCGGCGCTGGGAAAGGCATAAACACTCGATTCCCCTTTTCTCCGTGTCCATTAAACATCCACCCACCACCACCATCACCCACCCACAAACCCACCCCCCCCCCAAAAAAAACACAGCCTTAGCCAATAGCTCTCTGGGCTGAAACCTAATATCCTGGTTTTGGCAACTCGGTGTTTAATTTGCTCCTCTTTCTTTTCTGTCTGTCTGGAGATAGATCTCCAGCCCCCCCTCCCTCGCTTTTCCCCTCCCCGAAGGAAAGAGGCAGAGGAAGGAGGTTGTGTGTGTTTTTTTTTTTCTCCTTGAAATTTTTATCACAAAATTATAATACACTCAAAGGGAAACTCACCGTCATGAAAAAGCAGTGCCTTGTCAACGGGGTTTCTGCGCCATCGCACCAGGGGCGGCGGCGGCGGCGGCGGCGGCGGCGGGCGCGGGGCGCGGGGCGCGGGCGCGGGAGCTCCCGGCCGAGCGGCGCCGGCCACACGCGCTCCGCTCTCTCTCTCGCTCACCCCCGCGCCGGGCGGCGGGCGCCCGCTCCCCGCGCCCGCCCGGCCTTCATGCTCTGCGCCCGGGCAAACCGCTCGCCTGCTCGTCTACCTCCAAACTTCGGTTCTCGCCTAGCAAAAAATGTGGAGATTAGGGTTTTTTTAATTTAAAAAAAAATTTTTTTTTTTTTTTAAATCAAGCTCCCAAGCTGTCAATTCCTGTTTCCTTCGGGATTCTTTTTAACTTCAGAAATGTATTGGTTTATTCAAGAAAAAGGTTTTTTTTTCTTTTTTTTTTTTTTTTTTTTTTTTTTAAAGATCTACAAGATGCGTGCTATTCTCTGCAGGCGCCCTGCACACACACACACACACACACACACACACACACAACTCTCTCTCTCTCTCTCTCTCTCTCTCCAGTTTTAGCTCGACGGGGGATGGGGGGTGCCGGGGGTTAAAAACAGAAAAACAAAATATTTGTTTAGAACTCTGATAAGAATCAGTAAATACCTTTTTTGCATATGCTTTTGAAAAAAGTAAAACAACACTTTTACTTAGTTATTTGGCAAATAACTGATTCATTCTAACTTTTAAATGTACTAGGCTTTCCTTTGCAACACCCTCTCTTTTCATTCCAGAATCGTGAAACCTTATCTGTGAAATCTGTAAGTCAGCATTAAAAAGAAAAGAAAAAGAAAAGAAAAGAAAACATAACTTTAGCGGCCAAGATGAAGGTGAGGAGCGGATTAAGTCACTGGAAACATCCAATTCCTATTGCCTTCTCTTTACTGGATATCCTTTATCACCACCAATATTTTAAATTTGTGGAATTTTCATTACGTGATCCCCAGTCTTAAAAACGGAGCTACCCAATCTTATAACACTCTTTGGTGCAAGTATATAGTTACTACCCATTCTGAATCACAAATCTCAAGTTGTTGAGACCTCTCCATAAACCATCCAGCCCTCAAAGTGTTTATGTAAACGTTAATTATGATAGGGTGGACTGGGAGGGGTATCTTTGTGTCTAGGTTAATTGTATTTACTTTTCCTGTAAATGCCAAGGAAAATACAGTGGGGGTCTTGTTATCTTTTAAATAAACATCAAGGGCAGGTAAAAGATGAATTGTATAGGAATGTGACTTAGATTTTTAAAAACTACATATGTAAGCTCCAAAAATGTTCTAAAATTATTTTAAATTAGTTTGTAATACGTATAGCAGTGGGGGTCCTGCTGATAAACAGCATGTTCAGACCCATGTCCCCAAGATACTTGGTGAGTTTTAAATCAAGTTATCGCTAGATTTAAATTACTCAAGTGAAATTGTTTAGTTTCTATATCCCCTTAGAATTAAACACAGTAGTAGTACACCTTGCTTGCTTTTATAAGGATACTGTAACTATGCTGTGTTGCGCAAGATAAATATGTCACTGTTGGCATACAATGTTGTCATACTCAAGATAGAAAATCTTTTTAAAAAACAAACTATAGGGGCGCCTGGGTGGCTCAGTGGGTTAGGCCGCTGCCTTTGGCTCAGGTCATGATCTCAGGGTCCTGGGATCGAGCCCCGCATCGGGCTCTCTGCTCAGCAGGGAGCCTGCTTCCTCCTCTCTCTCTGCCTGCCTCTCTGCCTGCTTGTGATCTCTCTCTGTCAAATAAATAAATAAAATCTTTAAAAAAAAAAACAAAAAAAAAACTATATCTTGCTCTAGTAACTGCTGCTCTGTCGTTCACAATGTATGCTTTGTATTTGGACATGCCTTAAAAATATATTCAGTGATTTAGTATCACATAGTATCATCGAGGTGTTTTCTCAGAAAATGTGCTCCACATTCAGCCAAGGCCTTCCTGGAACAGTAGTCTCTGCATAAATTAGCATATTACTCTACACTTGACAGTTGGACCAACCAGTTTTCTAATTGGCTTGGGAAATTTTTAAACACGTTTTAAAGTGCTCTTGGATTGGCTGGAATTTAATTATAATACCCATTTTGAAGAATTACATTTCAAAAGAGTTCATGGATTATTCATTGCAATTAGTACCCACCAAGCAAGTTATACAGCTGTTGCTCCACAGCTCCAATGAAATATTAATGGATTTCAGAATGCTATTCTCCCAAGTCGCCCCAAACCCAAAGACACACAAATTTGACTTTAACAGATCATCAAACAAAACTGAATTTGTATACTTATAAAGAGTATAGAGCACTGCAGGATTTTTAAAAGAATGTCCACATAGAAGAAAAGCACTGACATTTCCTGAATGCCTACTAACCACCTAGAGGCTTATATACATTATTGGATGAACCTTCCTACAAACCTGTAGAATAAGGTTTAATCAACGTGCTTGAGGCTCCCAGTGATTTCAGTAATTTGTCTGAGTTCATCAGTCTAATATGGGCTGGTGAGGGAGCCCAAGTCAGGTTGATGCTAAAAATCACCCTCTTCAAGGCCTGAAAAGGATCTAGGGAACAAGCAGTCCTCCCTGTTTTAATATAAACAGAGTTCAGTACTGTCGCATAGGCAGACGGGACAACTGTCTGATTTGTGACGACCTAGTTTGAGAATGCCAGCTGTCAAATCTAATTTTTAAATTTTGGGAGGTGTTACAAAATCCTGGGACAGCAGTGGGGGAGAATCTCAGATTCACCAGACACCACCAAAACTAATATCACTTAATACTATAACAAAACAAAAGCATCTTTATTTTTTCCCATGTGATTAAAAAAAAAACCTAACATTTTTAAATAAGGGATATGCCTTTGTACATAAAATTTTAAATTATGGTTTATATAAACAAGATTTTGGTATCTGAATGTGATATCAGGAAACTTTTTAAGGGAAAAAAAAGGAAACTTTTTAAGAGGAAACTTCTTAAAATGGCTTGATTGTACACAAATAACTTTAATAGTATTTCCTGTAATTATGTACAACTGAAATGGTCATTCCTATGATTCCCATCTGCATGTGTGACTTAGAAAGAAAGAAGGACAAGTGGATACAGAAGAAAAAAAAAGGAAGTAATTAAATTATAATTGAAATGTTCTAGCATGTGTTTGGGCATCCAAATAAACAGGCCCAATGTCCACAAAACACAAGTTGAAATATATCTGTTTTTTGTCTTTTCCCTCCATATGTTCCCCTTGGTTGGTGGGCCATTCTCAGAAGAGCAGAAGGGGAAGAAAGCAGATGCTGAGATTAAGTGGTGATGTGCATGACCAGATGTGCCCCCATCACAGAAATGCCAAAATATACCAGATGAGTTAGTAAATGCTCTATATAGTTTGTGTGAAATAAAAATGGAAAAATTGCCAATGTGCATAAAAAGGTATATACTTTTATTTGTACCTCTAGAGGTACTTATATTCTGGGGCTTAAGTGCACTAGCTCTGTATTCAGGCTGACCTGGGTTCAGATCCCACCTTTGTCACAACTAGGTGTGTGGCTTTGGGCAACTCACTTCACCCTTCAGAGCCTCAACTTCCTCATCTATAAAACGGGGTAATTATAATCATGTCTGAGAGTTATTTTAAGGATTCAGGAACTAGTGCATGCAAAATATTTAGCAAGCTACCTGAAACAGGAAAGGTCACAGTATTTAGCTAATATTATATTGTCTTATTTTAGTTATGCAGCAGTAATTTATTTTAGTATGTCCCTTGTAATTTCCCAATGGCAAGCTCATATGATTCAACCTAATTATCTCTCTCTTATGTTCCCTCCCAGATAGGGAGCTCCATAAGGGCTTTCTATTCTCTAAGGGCCTACCAGAGTACTCTGTATAGTTAGCTCACCATCAGTACCTGTGGGATAAAAGAAAACCAGCCCAGTCTGCAAGAAGCATAAGAACACAAGAAATCAAACTGTATCTAGAGACCTGTATATTAAGGGAGTGCAGTAAGTCTCCTAGAACCACATAAAACCATTGCCCAATGGATCACAGGCAGAAGAGGCTAATGGTTTAGAGTTCTTCCCTTCCCCCCACCTCCCTCTCCTTCTCTCCCTCTCTCTCTCTCTCTCTCTCTCTCTCTCTCTCTCTCTCTCTCGCGTGCGCCAGTTAAAGCTGTCATTTCCGGATTTTAGCTCTGTGGTCTCTTTGTCTAATTCTTTAAACTTCTCTCACCTGTTTCCTTATCTGTAACATGAAGGTAACAATACCTGTATCTCAGGTTGGTGGAGAGTTAAATGATGTTAGTATGACAAAATCCTTGCTTTAGAACCAGATATATAGTAAATATTCAATAATAGTTACCCTTAGTGTTGTCACTGTTAATACTATCATTAGAAGTAATTGTTTTCAAAGCAATGGTAAACACGCAATTTATTGGAGTCATTACAACTGTTTTCAAAACCTTGCCTACGTTATTTGATACACGAATATAAACACCTTAAATCATCTTTGTAGAGACTAAGGCTATTCTTGTCATGACGTATTTCAAGCTGGTTATTTTCCTTGACAGATTTTTAAAAGTCTGAACTCCCACAAGCTTCTAGTACAAGGATAAGGAGTATAACAGAACTGCAAAAAACAAAAAAAAAAAAACAAAAAAACCCCAAAAAACTGCAGTCAGCACTCCCACTGGCCTTACTGTCTTACACATCTAGCCTGCTTCCCCACAGAGTATAAGGGGGGAGGGCAGTCATCAGGTTCAGACACCACATGCCTGGGATGCCTGGGTGGCTCAGTCAGTTAAGCACCTGCCCTCAGCTCAGGTGATGATCCCAGTCCTGGGATAGAGTCCTGCATAGGGCTCCCTGCTCACTGGGGAGCCTGCTTCTCCCTCTGCCTGCTCTGCCTGCCACTCCCTCTGCTGTGCTCTCTCTCTCCCTCTCTAACAAATAAATAAATAAAATCTTAAAAAAAAAAAAAAAGATACCACATGCCAGCGCAACTGGAAGGCATGGCTGGGATGTGTCACTTGCCAAGTCCCCACCCAGCCCCTCTGGTGCTCTGGCAGAATGCCTAACCTGTCCAAAACAGAGCACTCCTTCCCCACCGCGCCCAAGGCAGAATAGAAACTGTAACTTCTGCGAGTACTTTGATCACTGAAGAGCCACATTCTTATTTGAGTTGAGGAAAGTTAATCAGGCATTTTTACAGCCCCATGCGACACCCCTCAGACCATACAATTCCCTCTCACCTACGTCTTTTAATGACTGCCTCCATTCCCAGGTACTCTGAGACCATAAAGGTGACCCTATGCAAAGAGGTAAGTACTCTTGTACCTCACAAAGTTTATATCTCCCCTCACTGTAAATCATACCAGTCAACTAGAAGGTGGGTGTATGAATCAATCTCTTGTGAGTTAGATGACCTGGAGTCAGGCCTAAGGTAACAATTAGGATCAGAGATGGGCAGTCTAGGCAAAGGACACGTATGCTCTGGAGGTTTAGATGGCGTGGGGCATGGTGAAAGCTTGATGGGTTATTCTTGCCCTGTCCTAGGGCAAAACCCCAAACTCAAGTCATCCTCTCCCCTTCTGAATTTGGTCTTCCCTCTAGTCTCTATGTTCACAGACCAACCCCAAATATTTTAGGATTGTCTATGATTCCTTCTTATTCTCTTATTTCCCTTAGTCCATGCAACCCACCTCCAACATCTCCCTCAAATCCAGTCTCTTGTCTCCACCTCACTTCAGGTCCTCATCTCTCCCTTGCTTGGCCTCCCCATTCAATCTTGTATCTAAATTACTGCAAAAACCACCTTTCGCAAACCCAGCTGGTTATGTCACACCTCCGTTAGCACCGCACTGCCCAGGGAAGCTTATCCAAAATATAGATTCCCAAGGCCTGGACACTTGGAAGTTCTGGGGAGAGATGAGGTGCCAATATTTATATTTTCAAGTGGTCCATGAATTACTCCACTTGCCCCCCAGGAGCACCTCTAGCCGCTCTTCTCCCAGTACCCTGCAGTACAATCATGGAGGACAGCCTGTTCCTGAATAAATTTGCCCACTGTGAGCAATACACTTTCCCCTCCTGCCTGGAATGCCCTTCCTCCTCTGGGGCAAGTCCACCATTCTCCAAAACCCAGCTCAAATGCCACTTCCTCTGGGGTGCCTTCTTCTATCCCCCACAAGTGGCTTTCAGACATCTTTGTCTGAGACTCACTCACTCTCAAGAAATAGACTTCACATTACCATGCAATAAATATCTAATTAAAACAAAGGTTTTGGAAAACAGTATCTAAAAACTTACTATGGAGGTTGCAACTTGAGATGCCCTTGACCACTGAAAAACATGGGTTCAAAGTGTGTGGGTCTCCTATATACAGATTTTCTTTTTCTTTCTTTTTTTTTTTTTTTTAATAACACAGCCCTGTTAATGTATTTTCTCTTCCTTATGAATTTCTTTTTTTTTTTTTTAAGATTTTATTTATTTATTTGACAGACAGAGATCACAAGTAGGCAGAGAGGCAGGCAGAGAGAGAGGAGGAAGCAGGCTCCCTGCTGAGCAGAGAGCCCGGATGCGGGGCTCGATCCCAGGACCCTGGGATCATGACCTGAGCCGAAAGCAGAGGCTTTAACCCACTAAGCCACCCAGGTGCCCCCCTTATGAATTTCTTAATAACATTTTCTTTTCCCTAGCTTACTTTATTGTATGAATACAGCATATGGGCGCCTGGGTGGCTCAGTCAGTTAAGCGTCTACCTTAGGCTCAGGTTATGATTTCAGGGTCCTGGGATTGAGCCCCATGTGGGACTCCTTGCTCAGCAGGGAGTCTGCTTCTCCCTCTCCCTCTGCCCCTTCCACTGCTCCTTTGCTCTCTCTCTCTCTCTCAAATAAATAAATAAAATCTTTAAAAAGGGAAAAGAGGGCGCCTGGGTGGCTCAGTGGGTTAAGCCGCTGCCTTCGGCTCAGGTCATGATCTCAGGGTCCTGGGATCGAGTCCCGCATCGGGCTCTCTGCTCAGCAGGAAGCCTGCTTCCCTCTCTCTCTCTCTCTGCCTGCCTCTCTGTCTACTTGTGATCTCTCTCTGTCAAATAAATAAATAAAATCTTTAAAAAAAAATAAAAAAAAATAAAAAGGGAAAAGAATACAACATATAATACATATGACATACCAAGTATGTGTTGATCAACTCTATGTTATGGAAGGCTTCCAGTCAACAGTAGACTATGAGTAGCCAAGTTTTGGGGGAGTCAAGTTATGCATGGATTTTTGACTAAGCAGTGGAGGTTGTGGGGGAGTTGGGGCCTCTAACCCCCATGTTGTTCAAGGGGCAAACTTTCAGTGTATTCTATCTCACTTTTAGAAGGGCTGTTAAGCCACCTTGTAAATGGATTTCATGATCCACTAATGGAGGTTACCCTCATTTGAAAAATGCTGCTTGAAGGGAATAAATGCCCCCTTTCCCTATGCATGCAGTACATACTTCTATCATACTATTTACCATATTCCACAGTAATTATCTGTTTACAGTCTGTCTTCACTCCTACTTTCCCTCCCCCAAATATGCACACACCAGAACCAAGTCAAGATATCCTTGGGCAGTTATACAGCCGTTGACAAATGCAGAAATGAGAATACTGGAGAAGGAATAATTTAATTGCCTTTTTTTTTTTTCCCCTTTTCTGGTTATGGCTCACAGCATAGCCTATCAGCAACTCCCAAGAGGGTGGGTCTAGGAATCGTATTAGCATCAACCCTTAAGTTAAAAGGAAACAGCCATTGTATTTCAGCACCACTGAACCAAGGTGTCAATTCTTCTCGCCCTCAAAAATAAAAACCACAGAGGCAAAAAAACAGAAAATATTTTGTCAGGTTGCTAGCCTGCCAAGATAGTGCAAATGTGGGCAAACAAATCTCTTTCTTAGATACTTAGCAGCAAATATTCAAAAACCTCAAAACCCTCCTTCCATACCACTTCAGAAAGGAACCACCCCCTCTCTGGGGCGGGTGCAGAGACCTTTCTATCTGTGCTGCCCGAAGCTCCATTTCTCACTAGGCTCTCTCCATCAACACAAACAAACGAAAAAAGTAGAAAAAAAAAAAAAAAAACCAAAACCCGAAACAAGAAAACCCCAGAAAAGCTAAAACGAATGGCAGCAAAGAACCCGGGTGGCAAGTTCTAGTGCGAAATGTACCTGAGCTGCATGCACCAGGCGAGACAGTGGCCCGCAGGGGAGGGATCCTGCTTCTGCAGCACGTGGCTCCAGCAGCAGGAAACCTGCGTGCGACACCCCCACCTGCCCGCTGCCCGCCTGCTTGCTTGCCGCACTGCCATTTGCGCGATGCTAATTTGCTCCATGTCTTGGTAAACATATTTGGAGAGCCTTTATGAAAATGCATTGTGGACTTGGGGAGCTGGCCCCAGAGCAGGCTGGAGGGCAGGAAGGATAGTCACCAAGTGAAATGCTCTGAGAGCCTCACAATTCTACGCCAGAAGAGAGGGGAAGAGGAGACACTTTAATGCCGGGTTTTAAAGGATGCCTAAGAGTTCTCTAAATGGTGTGGGGAGAGAGAGGAGAGAGCTCTGGGCAGAGGAACTTTATGTGGGGCTTCGCAGCTCACGGCAGGGAGTCTGGGTGATTCTTTAGACTGCTGCTTTTCACACTATAGGTCACAATCCAATAGGTTATAAAATTCATGAAATTGTGACCAGCTTTCATAAAAAACGAAAGAGCCTAGAATAGAAAATATCTGAACATATCACAGGGAGTAAAGTACTGTCAACTTTTTTGTGAAATTTGTTTTCATTATAAACGTGTCTATATATGCATGTGCTGGTTTGTGATATAAAATAAGTAAGACAGGAGGACACAATGTACAGCATAGGAATATAGTTAAAAATATGTAACAACTTTCTCTGACAGATGGTAGTGAGATGTATCCTGGTGATCACTTCATAATGTTTATCAATGTTGAATCATTGTGTTGTATACCTGAAATTAATACAATACCATATGTCAACTACACTTCAATTAAATATATATATTTATTTATGTATATATGTATTTCTTACTGTGGTGGTGACTAAATTTTTTTAAAAATTTTATAGTTATTTTTATTGCAATATCGTTGACACACAACACTACTTTAATTTTAGGTGTACAACACAGTGATTCAACAACCCTCTAGGTTATGCTGTGCTCACCACAAGTGTAGCTGCCATCTATCACCACACCATATATTATAATTATTACTACAATGCCATTGACTATATTCCTTATGCTGTTCCTTTCATCTCTGTGACTAAGTCTTTCCATAACTAGAAGCTGGTATCTCCCACTCTTCTTGCCCATCCCTCCATTCTCCTCGCCTCTGCAACCACTGGTTTGTTCTCTGTATTTATGGTTCTGTTTCTGCTTTTTGTTTGTTTATTCATTTGTTTTATTTTTTAGATTCCACACATAAGTGAAATCAGATGGTATTTTGTCTACGCTTAAGTAAAAAAATGAAAAAAAAATGTATTTGTTCCTGTGGTGGTGATTAAAATTAAAAAAAAAAACAAGCATGGGGGCGCCTGGGTGGTTCAGTGGATTAAAGCCTCTGCCTTCGGCTCAGGTCATGATCTCAGGGTCCTGGGATCGAGCCCCGCATCGGGCTCTCTGCTCAACGGGGAGCCTGCTTCCTCCTCTCTCTCTGCCTGCCTCTGCCCACTTGTGATCTCTGTCTGTCAAATAAATAAAATCTTTAAAAACAAAAAACAAAAAACAAAAAAACAAGCAGGGGCACCTGGGTGGACCAGTCAGTTAAGCATCTGCCTTCGACTCAGGTCATGATCTCTGGGTCCTGGGATCGAGCCCTGCATTGGACTCCTTGCTCAGTGGGGAGTCTGCTTCTCCCTCTCCCTCTGCCTCTTCCACTGCTCCTTCGCGCGCGCGCTCTCTCTCTCTCTCTCTCTCAAATAAATAAATAAAATCTTAAAAAACAAAAACAAACACCGCCCCCCAAACACCTGTCTAGGCAAAAAGGGGTACCATTTGAGGTACCCCTTTTTAAAGCAGCCTTTTAGATTGCTATGAACAGATTGGAATTTCATGAGAATAAGTGTGGTGGTAGTATGAAAGACGGCTGCACAGAAGTGAAAAAAAGCTCAGGGGACACATGGCGATGTGTTTTGTAAGGCTTCCCCACACTAGACAGGGAGCTCCTCAAGGACAGAACCATCACATAGCTCTGAAATCCTCACACCCGGCATACAAGTAGGCACCAAATACATGTCTGACTGAGTATGGTAAGTCCTGAGTATGACTAATCAAGATGACTCCCAAGGAGCCTTACCACTTCGCAGTCTCACCTTTGTGTACCCCTCTCCCACGCAGTACCAGGGGTGGTCTGTGGCTAACAGAACATGGCGGAAGCGACTGTTTACCACATCTGAGGGTAGGTTATAAAGGCTGCAGATTCCCTCGGAGGTGCTGTCTCTGCTCACTCACTCTGGGGGAAGCCAGCTGCCCCATCCTAGGACAGTCTGTGGAGAGACCGTGTGGCCAGGAACTGAGGTCTCTAGCCAGCAGTCAGAGGGGCCCTGAGGCTTGTTGCCCATTGTGCAAGCACATCACCCACCCCGCCCCCACCTCAGTTTACTGCAACCCCAGAGCACAGCTGGATTACAAGCTCCTTCCTGAGAGATCCCGAGGCAGAAACTCCCAGCTAAACTATTCCTGGGTTCCTGACCCACATAACTGTGGTGTAATAAATGCTTGTTGCTTTCAACTGCTAAATTTTGGGGGTACCTGGCTGGCTCAGGAGATAGAGCAGGTACTCTTCATCTCAGGGTTGTGAGGTCCAGCCAAACGTTGGGTGTAGAGATTACTTAAAAAAAAAATTAAAATTAAAATTAAACTACTAGGGGCACCTGGGTGGCCTAGTCAGTTAAGCATCTGCCTTCAGCTCAGGTCATGATCTCTGGGTCCTGGGATTGAGTCCTGCATGGGGCTCCTTGCTCAGTGGGAAGCCTGCTTCTCCCTCTCCCTCTGCCCTTCTCCTTGCTTGCGCTCTCTCTCTGTGTCAATTAAATAAATAAAGTCTTAAAAAAAATTAAACTGGGATGGCTGGGTGGCTCAGTCATTAACTGTCTGCCTTCAGCTCAGGTCATGATCCCAAGGTCCTGGGATGGAACCCCACATGGGGCTCCCTGCTCAGTGGGAAGCCTGCTTCTCCCTCTCCTACTTCCCCTGCTTGCGTTCCTTCCCTAGCTGTTTCTCTCTCTGCCAATTAAAAAAATATTTAAAAAAAAATTAAAAAATAAAAATAAATAAAAATAAACTGCCAAATTTTTTTTAGAGATTTTACTTGTCAGTGAGAGAGAGAGAGAGAGCGTGAGAGCAAGCAGCACAAGCAGGGGGAGTGACAGGCAGAGGGAGAAGCACACTCCCTGCTCAGCAGGGAGCCTGATGTGGGACTCGATCCTAGGACTCCAGGATCATGACCTGAGCTGAAGGCAGATGCTTAACCAGCTAAGCCACCAAAGCATCCCAAACTGTTAAATTATTATTTTTCTTTTTTTTTTCAAAAATTTTTTATTAACATATAATGTATTATTAGCCCTAGGGGTACAGGTCTGTGAATTGCCAGGTTTACACACTTCACAGCACTCACCATAGCACATACTCTCCCCAATGTCCATAACCCAACTAAACTGCTAAATTATAAGGCACTTTGTTATATAGCCATACACGACTAATACACTGGATTATTCATAAAGTCTGGAAGAGCTGAACATTTATACCAGCATACTAGAGTTACCCATTGTTTAGTATCATTTTGTTCTTTTCTCCAACAACCTAACACCTCACATCTTCAGCCTAATTAGGGAAAGGCCCATGACCCAACCTGGACCAATCGGACCCTCTCTGCTCATGTTAGTACCTGGGACACAGAAACTGGCTCAGCTGTGGGGAGCAGACAATATGGCTGGAAAGACTAAGGGTCATGGCCGCCATTTTGGAGCAGTTACAATTGGGCCCATGCCAGTGGGTGGGAACAGGAAGGCCACTGCATCAGGGAGAAGGGATTCTCACTAGGGGTGGAGGGAAGGAAGAGGGTTGGAGAAAGTGCCTGCTGATATTCTAAGCCCCATGAGGCCTGGCTGCCTTTCTAGCATTTGGATTGGAAGACTGTTCTTTAGAATTATTCCTCATTTTACTTGCTCTCCTATGAGTGAGTTCCCTCTCTTGCAACCAAAAGAGCCTCGGGTATGCTGCCCAGAAGCCTCTCCAGGGCGCTGGCCAGCGTAGCAGCTCCTTCCACTCCAGCAGGCCAAGTATCCCACTAAGCTTCATTATTACTGCTCTACAGTAACGGCTACGGATTGCGTAAAAGGTCCTTTCAGACCATCCAACTCCTTCTGCCTTAGCTCCATTTTCACCAAGTAATCCTTTGATTATTAATGTACTTCAATTTTAAAAAGTTGTGTTCTGGCCAGCTGACCTAATCACTCCAGTGGTTGGGTAGGTTCATGCCCATTATAAATTCACAGACTGGCTCTCGGGTACAAATCATTCTTGAGTGACCTCCACTTCATTTCCACTGGCCTCGGTCAAGCCCTGTCACTTAGCCAACAAACCATTTCAGCGGCCCCCGCTCCAATCCATTCTCTTCAACTTCTCTTCCTAATACACGAATCCAGTGCCTCACTCCCTGCTCAAAACCGGCCATGGGGCCCCAGTGCCACTGGAATGATGAAGGTGGGCTCCAGCCCATGGTTCACCACCTCCCTCTCTGTTCCCTCTGACTGCTCTCTGCTCTTCACACATGGTGTTTATGCCATGTTCTGCAAATACCATTGGTAGCTCCCCTTCCTGCTCACTTTCCCTCAGCCCTCTCTCTGGCCTCTTCCCTCTTCCCATTGTACTCCCAAAGAACTTCCTCCTTCCTTTATAACACAAACTGCAGTTGGCTTGACTTGTAATTAATCATCTTCATGTTCATCCCCAGATCACGAGACTCAAGGAGGTGAGGACTATGCTTTCCTCGTTTGCAGCACCCCCCCAACCCCAAGACCAACCAGAGCATCTTCATCAATGTTCCATGCTAAAGGAACATTTACTGAGCATTTATTGTATCAGGTCACCTAGCTGGTGTTAGGAGGGACCAGGCACTCCACAAATGGAGACCAAATTGATTATAGTCAGTTGGGGTAGTAGAGACAAGTTCTCCCCAGACCTAATCACATTTAGGTAAGGTGCCACCGAGCCTCGCTATGCAGAGCTGGGAGAGCAGAAGCAGGCTCCTGGTGACATCTATGGTGCAAAAATGACTGAATCCCAGCCCCCATTTTTTTTTTTTTTTTAATAAAGAAGGAGCTACAATTTCCTGGTAAACTAACTTGCTTCTCCCCTTTCCTCTCTTTCCCCATTTCTACCTTGTATCTGTGACTCACAGGCACATTACAGAATGCTAGCTTCAGGTTGAAACACCTGAACAATAAGGAGGGGGTGATCCCTCCCCCCTCCAGCTATCCAGTTTATACCTTTTAGAGAAAGGGCACATGAGTCAACCCATCAGTGACTTTATTGTAATTCTTTCAAAAGAGTCAGCATCCACATGTGAAGGCGGAAGCAGAAACCGGTCCTGATTTATCCACTGACAGCCCCTGTCCTGTCCCCAAGTGTTCCTCTATCCCTCCAGAGCTTTGTGAAGGCCTCAGCTCTCAGGAAACCAGAGACAGACAACATGGAATCCTAAAGAGCATAACCACTTCAGGTCATCTCAGAGAACTTTACACAGTCATTCCAAAGCCGTTGATGAAGAAACACCGATCAATAAGCAAAAACCAAACATAGCCCATAGAACATAGAATTGCTCCTCTTTTTAAACAAACATGCAAATTCCTACACAGTAAGTCTCTGTCTTTCATAGGCTATACAGTAAATGAATACCGCCTCAAATCCGTGCTCACCCCACAGGCTCTACAAAGGCAGTAACACATAGGGCACAGACCCCTGATCACGGCCAGAGCGACCTCCAGAGACCTCCAGGAGTCGCCAGCTTGGGGAACACAAGGATACTTGTAGTGACTCGGCTTTCTGGGGAATGGCAGCTTTGTCAAGAAGCTGTCTTCCTCGCTGGGTCTTTACATCTCCAGTTACACCAAGCTTCACCTTTCACTTCATGGTCATTCTCCAGACGGAACAAACTTTTTATTACCTTATGGGAATTATGCCCTTAAAAAATAGAGGGCCGCCTGGGTGGCTCAGTTGGTGAAGCGGCCGACTCTTGGTTTTGGCTAAGGTCATGATCTCAGGGTCTCAGGATCTCAGGGATCGAGCCCCACATGAGGCTCCTTGCTCAGTGGGGAGTCTGCTTCAGATTCTTTCTTTCCACCCCTCCCCCCACAAAATAAAAATAAATCTTGAAAAAAAAGACCCAAAGAATAGAAAAAATGGAGATGATGGAGGGCAGGGGGCATGGCTCCCTCATGAGCTAAATAAAGGACTGTTTCTCTACCCACAGGCCAACTAGGATGTACTCACATTCGTGTCTCAGCACATTTCAAGTTACTACATGACAGGGCCCCTTCCAGAGAGTAAAACTCACAACTGTTAGAGGCAGAAATGCTTCACACTGTAGCCTGTTTCACACTCACATTCCCAAACTTTATGTGCCATTGTTCCCTCCTCCAAATTTTTCACTTTTTATGAGCGAGACTTCCAGCATTTTTCCAAATGGAAGGAGTAGGAAGTACGTACGGCACCAACAGGTTCCCACCTGAGAAGGTGTTTTGTAGGAATTAGCTCAGTATCCATTTCTCCTTACTGCTATCTCTTCATAATGACACAATGACCCTTCATCCATGCTGAAGTATACTTTTGAATACCATAATGTCAAGGCATCATTCACTAAACCATTTTATCTTTTCTTTCATATATATATATATATACATATATATATATATATAATTTTTTTTTTTAAAGGCTCCACACCCAATGTGGGGCTTGGACTCACCACTGCAAGATCAAGAGTCACAAGGTCTACCGACTAAGCCAGCCAGGCGCCCCAACAAAACCATCTTCTCAAACTTTTTTGACTGTAACCTATAAAAAGAAATACATTTTATCTTGCAAGTCATGTTGTGTATCCATAAAACATACACATGTAATATAAACTCATTTATGCAACACAATGCACTGACATCTTTTTGACATTTTTAAAAGATTATTTACTTATTTGAGAGACCATGAGCGGGGTTGGGGGAAGGGGTAGAGTTGAGAAGGGAGCCTGACATGGGACCTGATCCCAGGACCCTCAGATCATTACCTGAACCAAAGGCAGACGCTTAGCCAACTAAGCCACCCGAGCACCCAACATTTTTTTTTTTTTAAAGATTTTATTTATTTATTTGACAGAGAGAGATCACAAGTAGACAGAGAGGCAGGCAGAGAGAGGGAGGGAAGCAGGCTCCCTGCTGAGCAGAGAGCCCGATGCGGGACTCGATCCCAGGAACCTGAGATCATGACCTGAGCCGAAGGCAGCGGCTTAACCCACTGAGCCACCCAGGCGCCCCCAACATTTTTTTTTTAAAAGATTTTATTTTTAAGTAATCTCTACACCCAACACGGGGCTCAAACTTACAACCTCAAGATCAAGAGTCACAAGGTCTACCAACTGAGCCAGCCAGATGCCCCTCTTTTGTCATTTTTAAAAGACCGCCATCCACTAAATGGATTTCATGATCTTACTGCATTAGAACATATGACATGAAAACAGTAGTTTATAGTATTTCACAGAAAAGTAGCATTTTATGGCAAATAATGAAATCCCACTAAAGAAGAGGGCCTTAAAAATTCCAGGCAGAAGAGTTGACAAAGAGTAAACTTTTTGCTTCTTATTTAACTTTCAACTTCCAGGACACTTTACAAGCATTTGATCTTAGTAAATGAACATTTCAACAAAAACTTTTAAACAATCTCAAAACCTTGTGGGTCGCACTATTCTCTTTACACTGAAGAAAGAAAGAAACTGAAGCAGAAAAGTTACCTCCACCTCTCACCCCACCCCCACAGTCTGTATTAAAAATACATCTGTTCAGGGATTACAATTCAACAATATCTTTTAAACAATCTTAAAATCATTGCTTCAAATTATGACATACAGCACAAACAGGTCCTGGCAAGGTTACCACAGAGATTAAAGGAGATAATATAAGGGAAGTACATGGCGGCTCCTGCTACCATTCAGGTTCTCGGGTTATCTTTTCTTGGCTATGTCTGATCTCTACATGGCCAGAGGTTCAATCACTCGCTGAGCACCTGCCCTGCTGGGCAATAGAGAACAGGGTCCCTCAAGGAGTCTACTGGCTCCATGAATAAAAACAAATACCATTAACAACTCAGATTCTATGCAAACTAGCACAGCCACTCTGGAAAACAAGATGGAGGTTTCTCAAAAAGTTAAGAATAGAGGCGAGCCTGGGTGGACCAGTCTGTTAAGCTTCTGACTCTTGATTTTGGCTTAGGTCATGATCTCAGGGTCATGGGATAGAGCTCTGAGTTGGGTTCCATGCGCAGTGGGCAGTCTACTTGAGATTCTCTCTTCCTCTCCTTCTTCTTCTTCCTCTTCTTCTTTTTTTTTTTTTTTAGATTTATTTATTTATTTGACAGGGAGAGAGCACAAGCATGGGGGATGGCAAAGGGAGAGGGAGAAGCAGACTCCCCACTGAGCAGGGAGCCCGATGCAGGGCTTGATCCCAGGACCCTAGGATCATGACCTGGGTCGAAGGCAGATGCTGAACCGACTGAGCCACCCAGGCGCCCCTCTCCCTCTCTTTCTGACCCTCCTTCTCATGTGCACTCACTCTCTTTCTCTAAAATAAACAAATAAATCTTTTTTAAATTTTTTAAAAAGTAATTAATTAATTAATTAATTTTTAAAGATTTATTTATTTATTTGTCAGAGAGAGAGCAAGCGAGTACAGGCACAGTGGCAGGCAGAGGCAGAGGGAGAAGCAGGCTCCTCGCCGAGCAAGGAGCCCAATGTAGGACTTGATCCCAGGACACTTGGATTACGACCTGAGAGCCAAAGGCAGCCACTTAACCAACTGAGCCACCCAGGCGTCCCATATCTTTTTTTTTTTTTTTAAGTTAAACTAGAACTACCCTATGATCCAGCGATTGCACTACTAGGTATTTATTCAGAGAATAAAAAAATACTAATTCAAAGGGATATATGCACCCTGGCGTTTGTAGCAGCATTATCTACAACAGCCAAATTGTGGAAATAGCCCAAGTGTTCATCAGCTGATGAAAGAATGAAGATGTGGTATATATACAATGGGATATTACTCAGCCAAAAAAAAAAAAAAAAAATCTTGCCATTTGGGGTGAATTATCGCTAGCAAGTACAATGCTAAGTGAAATAAGTCAGTCAGAGAAAGGCAAATACCATATGATTTTACTCACATATGAATGAGCAAAGGGAGAGAAAGAGAGAGAGAGGCAATCCAAGAACAGACTCTTAACCTTAGAGAACACACTGATGGCTACCAGAGGGCAGCTGGTGGCGGGGGGGGGGGGGGGGGGGGGGAGGGGGGGGGGGGGGAGATAGACGAAGGGGATTAAGGAGGGCGTGTGTTGTGATAGAGCACCAGCTGTGGGCTGTTGTATGGAAGTGCTGAACCACTATATGGTACACTTGAAACTAATATTACACTGTATGCTAACTAACTAAAATTTAAATAGTAACTTTATACACATACATGATAAAAAATAAACTGTTTTTTTTGGGGTGCCTGGGTGGCTCAGTGGGTTAAAGCCTCTGCCTTCAGCTCAGGTCATGATCCCAGGGTCCTGGGATCGAGCCCTACATCGGGCTCCCTGCTCAGCGGGGAGCCTGCTTCCCCCCTCTCTCTGTCTCTGCCTGCATCTCTGCCTACTTGTGATCTCTGTCTGTCAAATAAATAAATAAATAAACCTTTTAAAAAAAATAAATAAATTGGTTTTTGTACCTTGAAAACTACAAACAAACCCCTAGAATTCTAGAGTGCCTGGGCTGAACAATTCATTTATTCCTCCAACAGATAATTACTGTCAGCCTCCCATGCTAGGCGTGGTGCCATATTCTGGGATTATGGGGTCCAAAAAATAGTAGATACAACCACAGTCCTTAGGGTGTCTACAGTTAAAGAGTTTAGAGTTTGGGAAAATATGACACATTCCATTAGTATTACATAACATACAACTGTTTGACACTCCCTTATCTGTAAAGTGAGGTAAGATCAGTGGTTCCCCAAGGTAAAGATTTCATAGAAAGGCTGTCATAAAAGAAATACTTAAAAAAAAAAAAGAAAAAAGAAAAATGATATGATCTGTTAATATAATTCTTTAAACTGAATTAATTGTCAAGAAAAAAGAATCACCACATATCCTTATTTTCCCCTTAAACTATAAGCCAGGTTTTACCCTGATATATTAAAGGATTTGTCAGAGCTTGCGCAGTTCTCTTTCTGGGATTCTCTCGTTTTCTTTTGCAGGACTACTTACATGTAGCATATGCCCAAATATCCCCAGAATTGCAGAAACCCTGGACAGTAAAGGGTCCTTTCTGAGACAGTATATAATGCACATAGCAAATTCTGCTTCTACCACTCACCTTGAGGACTGAGAAATGTTCTGGAACAAAGGTCCAGCAACTGGCAGGCAGAAAGGGACCTGGCAATAGCTGACGGTCTACCATAGGTCTGCCCAATAGTTGGTACTTTTCCCACACATTATTTAACATCACAACAATCCTGGGAGAAATATATTTTTCTTTATCTCCACTTTACAATTGGAGGAAACTGAGCTCAGAGAGGTTATGCATCATGCTCAGTGTCACAGAGCTAGTAATCAGCATTTAAACTCAGATCTGTCCACTTATTACCATCACTCTACTTCACTGACAGGAAAAGAAAGAAGAGAAAGGACAGATACAGGAAAGTTTTAAGAGATGTATATGCCTTTGCCACAAAAAGAATTTGAAATGATACTCAAAAGGTAGCTGACTATATGTCCCTCCTTCTACGAGTCAACAGCTCCAGAGCCTCTAACTCAGCCTCTTTCCTGATCAGCTCAGCAAATATCCTCCTCTGGCCCTGGACTTTGTCCCTTTTCCTAGAAATGAGAACAAGAAGCCCCTTCCAATTTCTAATCACAGTGCTAGGAGAGCTCTTGCTTCTGGCCCATCTTCAGCTGTTAATTCATCTATTTAACATCTTTCTATCAGGCACTTCCTGTGTAGCTGGCACTGTGCTAGGCACACAGCTAGAACAAGACACATCCATGCTTGGAGAAGCCCAAGCTGTAGAATACGTATCTATAAATAGATACTGACCTCACAAATGGATAGGCGTTCACCCAGAGCCAATGGAAGGCAGAATCCAGATAGGCTTCCAGGAAGAGGTGTGTAAAATAGGTCTGGTGGGAGGCAAGGCCCCCAGGTGGAGATTAGAGAATCACAGGCAGTAGGACAAGGAAGCAAAAACTAGGTCCCAAACGGAGTCACCAGCTCTCTCTCCAAACAAGCTCTTCCTGGTTCACTATCTCTCGCACCAGGATCACCATGGACCTAGCTTCTCAAGCCAAAACCTTCCACAACTCTCTGACCTCCTTTATCCCTCACCTCCAGTGAGTCAGAGTCCTGTGCAGTCTCCTAAATCTCTCATATGTTACCCCCTTCCTTCTCTCTCTTCACCCCTCAACGCGGCCTGGGACCCCCGCTTCTCCTTGGCTCCAGAGACAGCCTCCAAACTGGTTATCAGGTTACTTTTGCTCCAAGAGAATCCATTCCACATAGAGCATCCAGCCCGATTCTTTCTTAAGGAGGGGGTGGGGAGGAAAAGTAATCTGCATCTGTCATTATCCTGCCAGAATCCTTCCCCAGTTCCTAGTGACTTCAACGTTAAGCCCAAACTGCGAGACCCCTGGTGGTCTGGCCTTGGCTCACTACACCAAGCTCAACTCTGATCACTTACAGCTTCAATGTTCCGCAAGTCCTCTAACGGGGCGGCTTACAACCCTGGCTGCCCGCTAGGACCACATGGAGAGCTTTATAAAACACCAGTGCCGGGGCGCCTGGGTGGCTCAGTGGGTTAAGCCTCTGCCTTCAGCTCAGGTCATGATCTCAGGGTCTTGGGATTGAGCCCCGCATGAGGCTCTCTGCTCAGCAGGGAGCCTGCTTCCCCCCGCCCCCCGCCTCTCTGTCTACTTGTGGTCTCTGTCTGTCAAATAAATAGATATAATCTTAAAAAAAAAAAAAAAAAAAACAACCATGGGACAATGCCAAAGTCCCATTCCCAGGGATTCCTCCCAGGACTACCAATGTGCAGCCAGGGCAGAGGGCACTGCTCTCGTCAAACACATCTTTTTCTCACGTCCGGGTTTACTGCCATATCTCTGTTGCTAGAGGCACTGGAGCTCTCCTAGCTTCCTGGCCATCAGGCTAGGGACTTCTTGTCTTTCTCACTGTTGTATTTCCAGGACCTAGAATGGTGCCCAGATCATAGCTGGTGCTCCAGGAATATCCACAGAAAGGAGTGATAAGTGATTTCTTTCCCCCCTTCTCCAGGTTAGATCTCACTCATTTTTCAAGATTCAGCTTAGATTTTCTAAAAGACACCCCCCTACCCACCCCATTCCTCTGGTCTGGATTAGGTTACTGTGGGTGATCTTAGCACCCAGGATTCCCCCCATTAAAGGGTGTATCCCACCACATTGTCTGTATCCCTCACTTAGGCTGTAAACTCAGAGGGGGCCCTTGCCTGTGTGTTCAGCACCTTGCAGAGCGCCTAGCACATGGTCGGGTCTGACTGAGTAAGCGCAGTCTGAGTAAATAGAAGAGGGTGAGCATGGTGTGCTGGTGTTATGGCGAGTGTGGTGTGGCACTGGTGGGAGAGGAGGCTGGGGAGGTACACTTGGAACAGGCTGAGAAGGGCCTGGTAACAGCACTAAGGAATTGGAACAGTACTGGACAATACCGAGGCAGCAGAAGTTTGAAGTGAAGTGACTTCAACAGTTGAGTTTTAGGGCAGTCACTGGCTGAGGCTTGGAGGACTGGGGGAATGCCAGGTGGCACTGGGTAGGGAACCAGCTGGGAGTCTAGAACAATAGCCCAGGGAAAAGAAGATGAGGGGGGGCCCAGAACTGAGAGAGAGGACAGTACTTGCAGCCGTGAGGCCCCGGGAGGGAGAATGAGGCACCGTCACCTTCTGCTTGGGAGCCTACCGATGTGGCGTTGGGAGCACAATCGGGTGGTGCTAAAAGCTTGGACTCGGGAACCAGGCTGGCTCGATTCAAATCTTAGCTCTGCCACTTGCTAGGTCTTGGTCCTGAGGAAGTCACTGTCATTTCTTCAATTGTCCGTCTGTTAAATGGAGACAGCAGTAGTTCCTACCTCACAGGAATGTTAAGACTGAATGAGATAATACATGTAAATGTTCAGCCACTGCCTGGCACACGGTGAATGTCATGTAAGAGTTAGCAGAACAATTTGTATTATATAGCATGGCGGATTACCCGCAAGATGGCGGCCCGTTCCTTCCATCTCTCTCTAGAGGCCTGTGGCCCCACCCACCAGGAGGCGGAGTCTGTTTCTCCTCCCCTTGAATCTGCCGTGGCTTTGTGATTTGCTTTGACCAAAAGAATGCACTAGAAGTGACACTGTACCATTCGGTCCCAGCCTAAATGGGCCTGGTGGCCTCTGCTTCTGCCCCTTTGGAAGTCAGCCACCATGCAAAGTTGAAGTTCAACCACCACAGGCTAAGAGGCCAAGCGTGAGGGAGAGGCCACCTGGAGAAGCTAGGTACACCAGGCAACAGCTAGCACTAAGGCCCCAGACGTGGGAGGGAGGCTATCTTGAACACTCCAGCCCCAGCTGAGCCCACAGAATTGTGAGAAATAATAAGTTATTATTATTTTAAGCCATTAAGTTTTGGGATGGTTATGTAGCAACAAAGGATCGAAACTTACATATCCGAGGAAAAGAGTATCACTGGGGCACCGAGAATTTCATTTTAGGCCCTCTACTTCAGATGGGGATTTTTTTATTTGTTTTATTAAGATGAGGTATTTTGGATAGAAGATAGTTCCAAGGACAGTAAATAGTGACTTGGCAATTGCTAGAAGGGTGTTGGCAGTTCAGGGTCAGGCTTAGGAGAGAGGTGGAAGAGGCAGGGAATGGAGAGGTGGTCAGCATGTGGACAGGAGTCCTAGGAGAAGGCAAGGTGGCCAAGGAAGTGAGAAGGATGAGGAGGGGGTACCAGGAGAGAATCCTGACCTCACGGGTATTTAACGGGTGGGCAGAGAGAAGTCTATGAAGGAGACAAGAAGCAGCAGGGATAAGAGACAGACACGGAACTAAAAACCAGGAGCTGTGCTTCGAAAAGAGGTACTCAAGCTCTTCGAGCTACAAACAGCAACAGGTTTGAAGTTAGAGGGGAAGAAAGCAATCTCACATTCAAATAAAGTGACAGAGGCAGAAGTCAGATGAGAAGGGGCTAAGGAGGGACGATAATCAAGAAATGTAGATTATGGTTTTAAGACATAGCAAATGTAGACATAGCATATGTAGATTATGGTTTCAAAAGTCTGTGGTTAAAACCAAACTCATAGAAAAAGGGAGTAGGCTGGTGGTTGCCAGGAGCAAGGGATGGTGGAGGGATGGGTGAAGATGGTCAAAACATATGAACTTCCAGGGGTGCCTGAGTGGCTCAGTTGGTTAAGCGTCTGCCTTTGGCTCAGGTCATGATCCTGGAGTCCTGGGGTTGAGTCCTACATGGGGCTCCCTGCTTAGAAGGAAGTCTGCTTCTCCCTCTGCCTGCCTTCTCCCTCTGCCTGCCGCTTCCCCTGCTTGTCTCTTTCTCTCTCTCTCCCTCTCATTTTATCTCAAATAAATAAATAAAATCTTAAAAAAAAAAAAGTACAAACTTCCAGTTATAAGATGAATAGGTTCTGGAGATTGACGTACAGCACAGTGGCTATAGTTAGCAACACTGTATTGTGTATTGAAAGTTGCTATGAGAGTAGATCTTAGAAGTTCTCCCCGGACACACACATGAAAGGTAACTATGTGAAATGATGGATATATTAACTAACTCTTGTGGTGATTACTTTGCAATACACACATATGTATATCAAACCATCATGCTGTATATCTTAAACTCACACAATGTTATATATCAAATTAAATGTCCGCAAAGCTGGGGGGAAAATAAACCTAATTACCTATATGCCCAAAACTGTTCTTTCTTTTTTTTTTTTAATTTTATTTATCTATTTGACAGACAGAGATCACAAGTGGGCAGAGAGGCAGGCAGAGAGAGAGAGGAAGGGAAGCAGGCTCCCTGCTGAGCAGAGAGCCCGATGCGGGGCTCGATCCCAGGATCCTGGGATCATGACCTGAGCCGAAGGCAGCGGCTTTAACCCACTGAGCCACCCAGGCGCCCCCCAAAACTGTTCTTAAAAAATAGAAGACTGTAGGGGCGCCTGGGTGGCTCACTTGATTAAGCATCCAACTCTTGATTTCAGCTCAGATCACAATCTCAGGGTCATGAGATTGAGCCCCACACCAGGCTCTGTGCTTGGTGTAGAGCCTGCTTAAGATTCTCTCTCTCCTGGGACACCTGGGTGGCTCAGTGGGTTAAGCCTCTGCCTTCGGCTCAGGTCATGATCCCAGGGTCCTGGGATCGAGCCCTACATCGGGCTCTCTGCTCAGCGGGGAGCCTGCTTCCTCCTCTCTCCCTGCCTGCCTCTCTGCCTACTTGTGATCTGTCTGTCAAATAGGTAAATAAAAAAGTAAATAAATAAAGATTCTCTCTCTCCCTCTCCCTTTGCCCCTCTCCCACCTTGTGTACACGCTCTCTCTTGCTCTCGCTCTCTCTCAAAAAAGAAAAAAGAAAAAAAAAACAGTAAAGAAACTAAAGATAGAATAGTATAAAAAGTCTGTTAAGGGACGCCTGGGTGGCTCAGTTGGTTAAGCAGCTGCCTTCGGCTCAGGTCATGATCCCAGCGTCCTGGGATCGAGTCCCACATCAGGCTCCTTGCTTGGCGGGGAGCCTGCTTCTCCCTCTGTCTCTGCCTACCATTCTGTCTGCCTGTGCTTGCTCTCTCTCCCTCTCTCTCTGACAAATTAAAAAAAAAAAAAAAAAAAGTCTGTTAAGAGAAGGAAGAAAGGGGGCGCCTAGGTGGCTCAGTGGGTTAAAGCCTCTGCCTTCAGCTCGGGTCATGATCCCAGGGTCCTGGGATGGAGCCCCACATCGGGCTCTCTGCTCAGCAGGGAGACTGCTTCCTCCTCTCTCTGCCTACTTGTGATCTCTGTTTGTCAAATAAATAAATAAAATCTTTAAAAAAAAGAGAGAGAGAGAAGGAAGAAAGAGCATCCACTTAAGTGGATGATGGGACAAAAAGAAAATTGTTGTAAGTTGAGGGAACCTACTTGCTGGGAGGAGATGCTGAAGAAGAGAGAGGAAAGATCCTGAAGGAAGAGATGATGAGTGTGGCTGGAGGTCCCAGAAACATGAAGGGGAAGGGATATGGAAACTCAGGTGGATGGCTTTGCGTTGGTTGAGAAGGTAAAGACAAAGAGGCGGATCTTCACAGACAAACGGTAATTGAGATGGGAGGCAAGTTCAGGTTCTAAACTGGTGAGCTTTTTCCTCTGTGAAGAGGAGGTGCAGATGCCTGTCATCTGCTGACAGGCAGTGGGGCTCCTGGGAAGTGACAGAACTTTCTTTTTATTTTCTTTTCTTCCTTTTTTTTTTTTTTTAACATTTTATTTGAGAGAGAGAGCACACACAGGAGGGGTGGGGGAGAGGGGAGGAAGCAGAGCAGAAGGAGAGGGTGGAGACTCCCCTCTGAGCAGGGCGTCCGATGTGTCAGGCTCTCAACACCAGCTTCTTTCCTGGGGCCTACCCCACACCCCATGTCCCTCCCGTGAGTTGGTCTCTGGGAGGTTCTCAGTCATTCCCTCATTCATTCTCCAAGTGCTGATAATCTACACCACCCAGCCTCACTTCTCTGGGCAACATACTGATCCTCTTCCCACAAAGCTTTCTTTCTTTTCTTTTCTTTTTTTTTTTTTAAGATTTTATTTATTTATTAGACACAGAGAGAGAGACCACAAGTAGGCAGAGAGGCAGGAGGGGGGTGGGTGGGGGGGGGTGGGGAGCAGGCCCCCTGCTGAGCAGAGAGCCTGATGCAGGGCTTGATCCCAGGACCTGAGATCATGACCTGAGCCGAAGGCAGAGGCTTAACCCACTGAGCCACCCAGGCGCCCCCCACAAAGCTTTCAAACCTTACCCACACTTACAGACAAGCCCAGCCCTTCCCTCCCATATCCAGCAGAGGACCTCACTGCCTCCTTCACAGAGAACACAGAAACCATCCAACTCAGCTGCTGATTACCAAACATATAAATTTACCTACAGCTGCACCCTCTCCTGCTGATACAGCATTTTTTAAAAATGCAGTTTAATTTAGGGGGCCTTGATTAGTATTTCTGGAATGCAGCAAGTAGAACAGAAAATAGTATCTAGTGTACATTGTAAGCGTATTTACTGTTTCTTACAGCCTCTGTTTCGATTACCATGCATCTGTTACTGTGGGCTGAGGTCAAATAGTTTGTGTATATTGGAAAACATGCAACAATAAAAAGTTTAAACAACAACACTGCAATGTTGCTCTATTTAGGATGGATCCTTGCACCCGTGCCTGTGCTTTGGGACCCACTCCCCTCACCCAGCCTTTTCAGGACCCTTCTACTATGAACCTTATATTTCTTTGTAAAAAACAAAAACTTCTCACTGGCCTCCTCCTATCCCCCAGTTACTGTCCCTTCCCCTTCACAGGAGAACTTCTCCAAAGAGTTATCTGTGTTTGTCACTAGCTCCATTACCCCCCCCCCCACCCCCGCAAGTCTACTGCCCACAGCAGTCCTCTGGAATTTTCTCCAGAAAGTCAGCAGTGACTCCATGAGCCCATACATCTAGAAGATACTTTGCAGTGCTCACTCACTTCTTATTCTTACTCACCCTTTCAGCCTCACTTAAGCCCCACAAAAGTCTTCACTGACCTCCCCAACAAGGTCAAACCTCCCCTGGGGCAGCACTCACTGTTCCTCTTTCTTCTGTAACTGTTGTCAGTCGTCACTGTTAACACTTTTACATGTTTTTGCCATTATTGGCCCAGTTAGCCCTCCTCAAGGAGGAAAGGACTCTGTCTTTATTCACCTTGGCAGCCTGAAGGGGTCTGTGGGCTCCAGCAGGGGGCTCAGCAAGTGCTTCATAAACTGATGCTAGATTCAAAAATGGCCCTGGGTGTACAATGATGAAAAGCGTTCCAGAAAACTGAAAGGGGATGAAGGCGAGGAGAGCTAGGGGCAGAGGTGGAAGGAAGGGGCTGCTCCTGTCGGGCTTCCCAGACCAACCTGGAGCCTTTGCAAGGGCAGTACATGCCAAGGACATGCTGTCATCTTTCCGGGTCGGGAAAGTCAGCAACTAGGTTGGGAAATTTGCCTAATGTTAAATACTTGGCATGTAGAGCTCTTTAATGAATGCTTTATATCTGCTATATAGTCAATGTTTGCTGAAAGATGTTACCTCCTTTTTGGAATGCAGCTACTAGAAAACAGGGCCTGGACCTCTTTGTTTGCCTGGTATCTCCCATCCACACCGGGTCTCTGCTAAATTCCACAGAACGGCAAAAGGCCTTATTCCTGGCTGTCTGGCCATAACTGAAGACTGCTTCTTGTGCTGAAATGTTTTCATTTCCTTTGGCATACTAATACATAAACATTCACTAATGATATGAAAAGATCAAGTGAATACAACAAATACTTAGCATCCAATATGGTATGGAGATGCGAACGGCAACATCTAGACAGGGAGAAACTCTACTAAACAAATGATCAGGCTCTTCCAACGAAACAATTGCTCAGGCATGGGGGTGGCTTTAGAAGTGATTAAAGTAATTGAGAGAACAGATCAACTAGACACATTGTGTGGAACTTTTGGGGATCCTTAGTCAATAAGTAACTTAAACGGGGAAATTATAGCATAATCAAGGAAATATGAATACAGACTGGAACTCTGATGATAATAAGGAAACTTCTCTCTGTTTCCAGGGAATGTGGTGATGGTATGTGGTCATGTTTTAAAAAGGCAGTCCTCATCCTTTTGAGACATACTGAAATACTCACAGACTGTAAAAGATGAAATGATACAATGTCTGGGATTTGCTGTAAAATAATCCGGGGGATGGGGTGTGTAAGTGGCCAGAGTTTTGGAAGAAACCAGACTGTCAGTTGGTAACTTGAAGCTTGGGTGATGAGTACCCACCCCCTTCACTGTCCCTCTTACTAGGTTTGAAATTTTGAAGATGTTAAAAAATCAATCTCCCAACAGAATCATAAACCATAAATGTTTGTTAAGTAATTTTTGAAGTCTGGAACACCTTAGGAGTCTTTCAAGATGTCTCAAAGAGAGCAGCAGTCCTTGATTCACAAACTCTTTGAAATTTTGAAAGTAGGATTCAGAGTTCTTGTGCTGCTTGCCTTTTGCCACATGTCACATTGTTGTCATGAATCACCCTGTCTCCCGGCATTGGAACAGGCCCTCTCCTCCCAGGAGCTGGGATCCCTTTCAAGGATGCACACTGAACTGACTGCCCTCAAATGTCAGAAGAAAGACCCAAATACAGCCTGGCAACTGCTAGAGATTTTCTGGCCCTCCTGTTGCTTTTGAACATAGAAATGTAGCTTCACGTTCCTATCTTGGCCACCTACCTTGGCTTGCAGCTCTGCTGGGGGCTGTAGGGAACTGTCAAGCCAATGTTTCATGAGGACCACATCACTGACCCCTGCCCATTCCCACTCAGGCTCCACATCAGTCTCTGAAACTGCCTTCAGTGCCGGGGGGCGGGGGGGGGGTGTCAACCGCTGACCTGTATGTTTTCATCAAAGGACAAGGAAGAGGCTATTCTTTCTCATAAGAGTTTGATCTGGGGCGCCTGGGTGGCTCAGTAGGTTAAGCCTCTGCCTTCAGCTCTGGTTGTGATCTCAGAGTCCTGAGATCGAGCCTCGCATAGGGCTCTCTGCTCAGCAGGGAGACTGCTCCCCCCCACCGCCCCCACCCCCTGCCTGCTTCTCTCCCTACTTGTGATCTCTCTGTCCAATAAAAAAAACTTTAAAAAAAAAAAAAAAAGAGTTTGAACTATTCAGAAACTTCCAAAGTCTACTGACCTTTATGCCAAAACCTGTTTTGGGGCAGAAATGAAGTTCTTGGGAAGGTCTCACGACGTTCAATTCCACTTATGATAACAGACACTACCAACCACCCACAGATTCACTGTGGCTAACACAGAAATGTTGCTTCATGCACCTGCAGCTCCAGTAAGCCTCGTTCCGCTACAAACTTTCTTAATTTGAGTGCGACAAGTTCAATTGCTGAAAAACTTAAGGAAGGCAGGTCGGTTTTTGTTTTTTGATGTTTCCCTAGCAAAATAAATCTTTAAACCTTCCTTGGTTAAATCAACTCTTTACAAAATAAAGCGGCTATTGCATTCCCCCGACTTAGACAAGATAACCAGCTACATCTCATTCACCAGCCTCAGAACCAAACCTCACAAAAAGCAAAAAGCCTCATCCAGATTGCACAGGAAACAAAGCGAACGAAAACGAAGAATATACACTATAAGTACAAGCACAGAAAAATTTTACCACCCAGTTCCTGGTTTCCAGCCGCTGCACACACATACACACCGGACACCCCCACCCCTCACCCTGGCGAGCAATTTGACGAGCGCTGTGATCTGTGCTTGCTTGCAGTGGAGAAATACAGGAATTTATGTGTTGTGTTTTGTTGTTTTAAATGGGAAGGGAAGGAGGAGAGTGGGGCGTAAAAACTGGAAATAAGTCTTAATTCTCTCGTTTCTTCCCATCTTTCTCTGCATCCAAATGCAGACGTATCAGTGAAATTTCAAGTGACAGTTTCTTGGACAAATACCCCAATTAGAAACGGTGGAGGCTGGGAACGCGGTGGAGAGCAGGGTGAAACCAAAGCCTTGCAGGGCGGGCGGGGTTAGAGACGCGCCCCGCTCTCGGCGGGCTGCACCAAGCACGCGAGGTTGCGGCGGGCCCGCAGCCGGCTGCGTCTCGGCTCTGAGCCGGCCGGTTGCCCGGCGTTTTGCTAGTGACTACGCCGGCTTGGCGGCCCACTAACACCTCCGGCTGATCCTGACTTTAGGCTAGGCTCATTCACTTCCGGTGACAAATCCCTCCCACCACCTCTAGAAATAATGTAACATTTCCCCCAAGGCTTTCCTAAAGACCGGCCCCACGGAAAGCTGCAGAGCCGGGGGCTGGAAATCTCACCCCCGCGCCGCCAGCAGCACTCAGCTGCGGAGGGAGTGACCGCGAAGCGGTGGAGGGGGGAACGTGGGAGGAAGAGGAAGGGGGTGTGGAATCTCACCCTCCCCCGCCCCCACCCCTCCGACTGCAGCAATTGGCCAAAAAAATAGTAATCCGTTTTTAGGCTACCCCTGGGCCCCCGGAACCCGGTTGCAGTGAGAAACCCAGTCTCTTCCATCCCGGTGCCCCTCGCCTACTCCCGCCCCCGTAAGTGCCTGCGGGAATCCAGGAGACCCCAGGCCACGCCGAACTGCTACGGCTGAGAGGGGAAGGCGGGTAGAATAAGGGTTTGGGGACGGCAGGAATGGGTTGGGGGAGGGGGTGGTGGAAAGGAAAAGAAAAAACCAGAGGCATGCAAGCGGCTCCCTAGCCAGCTGTTCCAGCTGCCGCTTCCTCCGGCGCGGGCCGGGCGGTGCAATATCCCCCCCCTCCATCTTTCTCACCACTACCTGTCCCCCCACCCACCATACGCACACATTCCCCCCACCAGTAGCGGATCTCCGGCCCGTAAGGGGGTAGTAGGGAGGAGCCGGGGGGGAGGGGGAGGCCTGCGAGTTTCTAACCTTGTTCTTATAAACAAACCCACATGTGCAGCTACCGCTGCTGCAACTCACCCCACAATCCCGGATATAAGTCCTGCCCCTTTAAGAGGAAAAAAAAGCTTCCCCCTCCTGTCTCCCACCCCACCCATCCACAAGGACCTTTGTCTCCCCACCCCTCCTGTCACCCGGCCCCGCCTCATATCCCCGCCCCCTCGACGCGGAGGGACCAATGGGCGAAGAAAATAAGGCCGGGGCTGACGTAAGCGTGTCCGGCCAATCACAGGACGCGTTGGTGGGCGGCCCCAGGGAGGGCGCGCCCGGAGGAAGCAAGGTAGGAGAAAGGAAGCTGGAAGTCAAAATGGAGAGCGCTGGTTGCTCCGCTGCCGCGGCAAAAGGGGCCATGGGTTCGCCGCGGGACCGGAGCATGGTGCCTGAACGGCTTCAGAGACGAGAACAAGAGCGGCAACTGGAGGTAGAAAGGCGGAAGCAAAAGCGGCAGAACCAGGAGGTGGAGGAGGAGAAGAGCGACTTTTTCGCTGCCGCCTTCTCTCGGGAGCAAGCGGCGGTGGGAGAGCTTCTGAAGAGCGGGGAATCCATGGAGCAGCTGGAGGAGGCGGCCGCTCGGCTCCAGGGCCTGCAGAAACTTCTCAACGACTCGGTTTTGTTTCTGGCCGCCTACGACCTGCGGCAGGCACAGGAGGCGCTGACGCGGCTGCAGGCGATCCTGGCGGAGCGGCGCCAGGAGCTGCAACCCAAAAAACGTTTCGCCTTCAAGACCCGGAGGAAGGACGCTGCTTCGGGCACCAAAGTCGACGCAGGTCGTGGCGCCCCGGCCGCTGAAGGCGTCCCGACCTCCCCGCCGCCATTGAAGGAGGAGGGAGGCATCGGCTCCAGCTTTGTCTGCGGCTTCTCCAATGTGGAGTCCCAAGTCTTGGAGAAGCGGGCGGAGGAGCTGCACCAGCGCGACGTCCTTTTGACCGATCTGAGCAAATGCACAATCAAACTGTATGGCAATCCCAACACCCTGCGGCTGGCCAAAGCCCGAAGTTGCACACTGCTCTGCGGCCCGGTGTCCACCTCTGTGTTCCTGGAGGACTGCAGTGATTGCGTGCTGGCCGTGGCCTGCCAGCAGCTCCGCGTACACACTACGAGAGACACCCGTATCTTTTTGCAGGTGACCAGCAGGGCCATCGTAGAGGACTGCAGCGGGATCCAGTTCGCCCCCTATACCTGGAGCTACCCGGGCATCGACAAGGACTTCGAGGGCTCTGGTTTAGATAGGAGCAGAAATAACTGGAACGACGTCGACGATTTCAACTGGCTGGCCCGGGATATGGCCTCCCCGAACTGGAGTATTCTCCCTGAAGAAGAGCGAATGATCCAGTGGGACTAAACAGTTGTCGCTGTGTTCTTCACTCCTACCAAATACTTCCCGTGTGGGACCAGCTCCTGCTAATGGGACCTTAGAGTTTACTTATTGTTTTCATACTTTGTATGTTTTCAGTATTTTAAGGCATGAGATTGTGATAGGCTCCTACTTGTGATTTCCATTAAATTCACCACAGGTCTAACACTTTAAAGCATTTTTGCTGTTTCAGTAATGTGTAGTAGCTTTGATTTGACCATGATCGTTTGAAGCAGCAAGAGGATGAGTGTGGGTGTGTGTTGGTTTATTAGTGATTTGTGGCGTTTAAAACTTAATGACAAAGTAGGCCCTCAGTAAGTATTTAATAAATGAATTTAGTAGTGCTCTGTTAGCAGCCAGTTAATGTAAAGTATGGTATCAAACCTGTGCAAAACACTAGTAATTGAGAGCTCTTGAATTGAAGGTTTGACTTCCACAGGTATTACTCAGCAGGGCGGTGCAGACCGGTGTTCAGGTACACATTCGCTTGGGCTTCTGGAATCCAGCTACTCATCCAATTGTTTGGATCCAGAGTTTTGGCATCGACCCCAGGAAACTCATGAGTCTTACCTACTGTAAAGCAATAATAATTACAGCTACCAGTTTTTTTGTGCCCTTAAAAGGTCATAGACAATGTTCTAAGCACCTTATTCATGTAAACATGACAAAGTCCAGAAAATCTTATGAGGGAGGTTCTGTTAGCACCATTTTTCAGGTGAGGCAGGTGAGTCACCTGAGTCACACAGCTTACGTGGACTCGAATTTGAAACCAGGTGGTGTGGCTTCAGAGCCCACCTTTGCAACCCCTACAACGTAGTGATTTTGAATAGTGTTAGTTGAGTTGGAAAGAGAGCTTCCAAAGTCATTAAAGAGGGCAAATGCTTTTCTTGGTAGCTCAGGAATAAATATGCTACATATCCTCACACGAAAGCCAACTAGCCGAGTCTTAATTTTTTCCACTCATTTTGCTATAATTTTCGACTATTACATATTTGGCATTCTGCCCTGTTACCACCCATTATTCCTAAGTGGAAATTTAAGAGTTTCAAAAAGCTTTTTTGGGTCTAGTGGCCTTATAACTGCAGACATGATTTTAGTAATGACCACAGGCATTAAAATGCTTGTAGTACTTTAAGTATTTATATGTTCTATCTTGTTCCAAAAAAGAACTTACGGTGGCTTTTAGGATATGTGAAATGTAGCAAGATAACAAATGAGAAGGAGGAACAAGGGTAGAGTCACCCAGGCATAACTGAAGCCGGTAAAAAATGTCTACCAAGCTCTGTTCTAGCTAGAGCTGAATCTGGATTTTTTTTCCCTCAACTGTCGGCTGACTTGAAATAATCCTAATCATGTCACAATGTGCAACATCTACAAAGGAAAGGGACAAAAAAAAAATCTGTTGCTTCATAGAATGAATTCTGGTAATAAAAAGAGACAACATGTAATGAAATTCTCAACTATGTGTTCACGTAAGAAACTAGGACCGGTATTGTAAAGCAATGCTCCTAAAGACTGATAGTTTAACACCAAGTGCCCTTCAGGAAAAAAAAAACATGCTTATGGCACTGATGGGCTTGCAGTTCCTATTTGTGGATGGAACTTTCACAGGACAGTTAAGTAGTTAAGTAGTTGCATCCAAAAAAAAGTCCCTACAGTCTGTAGTAGATAATAAAAACAAAACCATGGCTGTTTGAACCATAGTTGGTGCTTGCTAATCTCAGCTGAGCTTTCCTCTATCTTTCGAAGTTCTCTTTCTGACCTCCATAGCTTTGCTCTACCCTATGTCTCTTAGGACAGCTCTTCCCTTTAATTATGATTCCAGTGACTCAACAGCCCTTAAATTTAAGTATTACCCAAGGTTTTACCTTTAGCTTCTTTGTATGCATGTTCTCCAGAGCCGCAACTCTGAACCTCTGTGCACAGTTCTGTCAGTGGGCTCACTTGCCTGTCAAATTCATATATTCTTAAAATCTCCATTTTCACTTCTTTCCCTCCCAAGTTCCATATTTCTTTTTTTTTTTTTTTTTAAGATTTCATTTATTTATTTGACAGAGGGAGAGAGATCACAAGTAGGCAGAGAGAGGAAGGGAAGCAGGCTCCCTGCTGAGCAGAGAGCCCAATACGGGACTTGATCCCAGAACCCTGAGATCATGACCTGAGCTGAAGGCAGAGGCTTAACCCACTGAGCCACCCAGGCGCCCTCTACATTTCTTTCTATGGTGTTGCTCTTCTCCAGGCATTCGATGCTTATGAGAGCCAAGCAGGTAAGGTCAGGTTGTTGGGAGAAAGTCATTAGGGAGTGGGGGACCAGGTGACTTGGCAGACAAATTTAAGCATTTTAAAAACAACGTACAAGGGGCACCTGGGTGGCTCAATGGGTTAAGCCTCTGCCTTCGGCTCAGATCATGATCCCGGGGTCCTGGGATTGAGCCCCGCATCGGGCTCTCTGCTCAGCAGGGAGCCTGCTTCCCTTCCTCTCTCTGCCTGCTTGTGATCTCTCTCTGTCAAATAAATAAAAATCTTAAAAACAAAAAAAAACCAAAAAAACGTACAAACCAAGCAAAACATTTTTTGCGGGGTCCGCATCTTGTCCCTGAGCTGGCCGATTTGTAACATCAGACTTCCAAATCCCATCAGTTCTGCCCTCAGCAGATCTTGCCTATTTATCCTATCCTCTCAAGTCTTTCTGGCATTTCAGAAAGTTAGACGTTACATTTTCCCTAGACTTAAACTGTGATGGGGTTTTTTTGACCAAAAAAACAAAACAAAACAAACAAAACCACCCCTGAATCAAAGTCATTGATTGGGAGGTGCTTGGCTGGATCAGCTGGTAGAGCATGCGACTCTTGGTCTCAGGCTGTGAATTAAAGCCCCATGCTGGGCATAGAGATAACTCTTTTTAAAAAACTTTAATTAGAGTTATTAAGTTTTTATTAAGCAAATTTAATAATGTCATTATAGTGAGAGCATATTGCACCAATAAATGTAATAACTATATATTTTCATTAAAAAGTCATTGGAGGGCGCTGGGTGGCTCAGTGGGTTGAGCTTAGACTCTTGTGTTTTGTTTTTTTTTTAAGATTTTATTTATTTATTTGACAGAGATCACAAGTAGACAGAGAAGCAGGCAGAGAGAGAGAGGGAAGCAGGCTCCCCGCTGAGCAGAGAACCTGATGTGGGACTCGATCCCAGGACCCTGGGATCATGACCTGAGCTGAAGGCAGCGGCTTAACCCACTGAACCAACCAGGCGCCCGAGCTTAGACTCTTGATTTCAGCTTAGGTCATGGTCTCAGGGTCTTGGGATAGAACTACATGTCTGTGGGGCGCCTGGGTGGCTCAGTGGGTTAAAGCCTCTGCCTTCAGCTCAGGTCATGATCTCAGCGTCCTGGGATCGAGCCCCGCATCGGGCTCTCTATTCAGCAGGGAGCCTGCTTCCTCCTCTCTCTCTGCCTGCCTCTCTGCCTGCTTGTGATCTCTGTCTAATAAATAAACAAAAATCTTTAAAAAAAAAAAAAAAAGAACTACATATCTGCTTGAGATTCTCTCTCCCTCTGTGCCCCCTTTTGCTCTCTCTCTAAAATAATAAATCTTTTTAAAAAGTTAAAAAAATAAAAATCCTCTAGGGAAGCAATAAAATTACACATTAATCAAGCAGTCAAGTTTATCAAACTTCATTTTTGATTGGCTATGTTAGACATAATTCAGTACAGTATTACATAATTGTAAAGTATCTCTCCAGAGTATCAACCCCATAAAAATAAGAGAAATGGCCAATACATATAAGTTCTAATCCTGAAGTTCTGACTGCAATGCAGGAGTTATTGACAAAAAAAGTTTTAATTGTATTAACTAGGAAATGAACTAAAGCAGCAAGATGTAAAGATTCAACTTTCTATGGGTAATGTTACAAGGTAATACAATGTTTTAGAAACATCATGCAATTACTCTAGTATCACAGAAATTAGATGACTAAATTGCACTTAATTCCAAAGTCTTGGGGCACCTGCGTGGCTCAGTGGGTGAAAGCCTCTGCCTTCAGCTCAGGTCATGATCTCAGGTCCTGGGATTGAGCCCTGCATTGGGCCCTCTGCTCCGCAGGGAGCCTCCTTTCTGCCTGCCTCTCTGCCTACTTGTGATCTCTCTGTCAAATAAATAAATAAAATATTAAAAAAAAATAAAAAATAAAAAGACTCATTAACTCGGAATCTTAGTCACACTACTTGACTATTTTTCTTCTCTTATGAAGAAGATAAATCGGTCATTGCAATTAAGATGAAGGGAGATGAAGGGTCAATTATTTATCCAACTTAAGTTTCAGGAAGGGCAGGGGCAATATGATACAGAAAGCCATGTTTGATTCAACTGAACAAATACTTGAGCAACTACGAGGCACCTGCTCAGTGCTGGGCACTAAGAATGCAATGGCCAACAAGCATGTGGTCTTCCTTTACGGAGCATACAGTTTAGGTGAAGATGAATGAAAGAGCAATCCTGATAGAGAAATTCTGAAAGCTCTGAAAGGGCAGTGCCTTATCACCTCTCCAGTTTAGAAAAGACATTAAGTAAGGCGTCTATATCAAACACCCATCCAGGGGCTGAATTCCCTGAATGACCTTTCTGCCCACTACCTACTTGGACCAGCAACCGTCACAAAAGGATGCAGTTACTAGTCACAGACCTGTCTTCCAATTTTTCAGATACTGTACTCACCCTGAACTTTAAGAACTGACAAGACCAGGCAAGACAATTCAAGGCCATTTACTTACCTGGTAGGCAAGCTCAACATTCAACAAATGCTGTATTGTGAAGATAATATTATTATTATTTTTGGTTGAATACCTTTCAGTTGTGTTATTTCGCCAAGAAAGCTATACATAGCCTGATTTTTAGAACTGTTCTCAAGGTAGAGGTTTGAGTCTAAGATGGCAGTGCAGTGGATTTTTTAACACAGGTAATTTATGCACAGAGACAATAAGATTAGAATGAAAGGAAAAATCTCCCTTTGTTTGATCCTAGCCATTCAGTTCTCTTCAGAGAGCAATCATCCTGTCCCTGTTTCCTTTATTCTGTTTTTTTTTTTCATTTATAAACTTAAGTGAAAAATATCCTTTTATCCTCCCACCCAAATAGAAGCATATTATGTAAACTATTAGGCTATCTTCCCATGTGAAGACGTGGTAATTTCATTCTCTTTAACTGTTGCATAGTATTCCATTCCATGGACTGTGCTATGCTATACATTTTTTTAAAGAATTTATTCATTTATTTGACAGATCACAAGTAGGCAGAGAGATAGGTAGAGAGGGGGGGGGAAGCAGGCTCCCCACTGAGCAGAGAGCCCGATGTGGGGCTCCATCCCAGTACCCTGAGATCACGACCCGAGCTGAAGGCAGAGGCTTACCCCACTGAGCCACTCAGGCGTCCCTGTGCTATACTTGTTTACCAGCCTCTAACGATGGACATTTAGGTTGTTCCAATATTGAGCCATTAGAAAAATGCTACATAGTCTTACATATAAATTATTTAGCATTTGTGCAGTGTTGTCTATAGGTTAAGCACCTAAATGAGGAATTGCTGGACCAATAGCTTATGATCATTTACAATATTGATAGATATTATCAAATTGCCTTTCAAAGAGGTTTATCAATTTATGCCCTCACTAGTGATGTCTGAGAGCACTGCTTCTCTACATCCTAATCAACGTGCTGTGCTATCAAATCTTTGGTGCTCTGCCAATCTGATAATTACAAAGTGTACATCTTCCTATAAGAGCAGTTGTCATCATCTCCTAACTTGTCTTCCCATCTCTGAATGTTAAAGTCTTCTACATGCAGCTGCCAAATTAGTTTTCTTAGAGCATGTCACTCCTGGTCTAAAACCCTCTGAGGTTCCCATTCCCTGGCCTGGAAGACAAGACCCTTCACCATCTGTTCTCCGCCTACTGTTCCTACATAATGTTTTGCTGTTTCATCACACAACACTTCATGCTCCAACTAGTCTGAACTAATACCCATTAATCAAACACAGTGCATCAATCAGGGACCTGGCAGGAAACAGATGGCACACTCAAAATGGATAATTTAAGAAGAGCTTAATACAGCAGCTCTTTCAAAGCTGTGGGTAGAGTTTAGGAAGAGCAGTAAGAAATGGTGTGATACCTGTTAGCACTCCTAGGGCCGAAGGGACAAAACCATTACCTGGCAGGAGCTTTGGTGGAGGGATGCCGCCACAGTGGGAATGAAAACATGCCACTCTTCTGCTGGTGCCTTCCATTGCCTGCGCCCAACCGGAAACTGTAGGACAAGGAGGTCTGTTGGTGCAGTCCCTGTCTCCCAGGACGCAGAGCAGGGTGGAGAAAAATGAAGAATGGATTTGGAGGAACAAATGGAACATCATCAGGACAAACACCTGCCATACTTCCTGGCCTTTTCTCAAGCAGTTCCCAAACTTGAGTCCCTGTATACGTGCCAAAATTTTGCACAAGCCAAATGTCACCTCCTTTGGGAAGTTTTCTCGGATTCCTCTTAGTTTCTTTGAAAAAGAAGCATGATATTTTAAGATAACAGGGCAAAAAAAGAAAAGTGAATGAGCAAGTCTTCCTGAAGTCGAATTGCATTCTCTGGTAGGCACAGGTTTTGAGGGAAAGAAAGATTTGAAGGAAGTGGGAGTTGCAAGCCAATGCAGCCAACAATCCTGTGATGGCAACACTTAAGAATGCGTGTCCAGCATAATCAGATACAGAAAAGCCACTATGCCTCTGACTCAAGAAATGATTTCTGCAAAGTCATTGTCCTTTGGAAACGCTTAAGAGATGAGACATCAGAGGAAACACTTTTCAGAAAGACCACAGAATGAGCTCGCAAGAAAAGAACAGGGTAGGGCGCCTGGCTGGCTCAGCTGGTAGAGCATGCGACTCTTGATCTCAGGGTTGTGAGTTCGAGCCCCACATTGGGTGCAGGCATTACTTATGATAAAATCTTAAAAGAAAAAAAACCCATAATTTATAACATTGCATCTCTAGGAAAGATGGGTTAGACTTGAAGCACCCTGATGATGTATGACTGACCATAAGAAACATTGACCTTGTTCAGTCCAGCAGCACCTACATGACAGCTGGGTCTCCCTGAGGGCTTTGTGAAAAGTGCTGCTTGTGATTATTCATATCAGAAATTTTCTCCTAATAGCACTTTCTATTATTTTAAGTAACAATAGTGTATCTGGGGGCACTGACCACCCATATCTCTCTTTATCTTGTGCCCCGGTGGACTACTGCAGGATATGGCCAATAGCTAGTGCCAACATGTTCTGGTTCCCAAGACTGTTCCAAACCCCGTCGCTGTTCTGTGTGGCAGGCCGGAAGAGTGAAGAATTACTCCCTGGGAGCAGCCCTCAATGTAAGCCGGCCAGGAGCTAGTGAATAAATACCTGGGCTCCCTCAGCACAGATGGCATGACTCGGAGGTGATGCCCTCTGGATTTCCCCAGTGGAAGCTGGCCTGAAAGCATCCTCCCTCTTGGCTGCCTTCCCTCCTGTATCACTTCTTCCCCTCCCCATTGGTGCCACATGAACTTTCCAAGTTAACTACTTTCTCTCAGATCCCGGTCTTAGGGTGGTGTTTTTCAATGTTTCTTTCATTATTATTCCCCTAAGGAAACTTTTTAGACATTTCTTTTCCTAATCACCTATATAATTCCCTGTCTATATAATTTTAAGACCACAGATGCACTGTAGATTTCTGTGCTGTGCTGTATCATTCATTATGTATATCTATGCTTTAGCCATAAAAAGTAAGATTTTTCTTTTGCCCTTGAATTGCTTATATAAGAAGAAAGTCTAAAGATGAATGAGCTAAGTGTCTAGCTTAAGAAGTTACAAAAAGAGAGGTGCTTGGGTGCTCAGTCGATTAAACATCTTTGGCTCAGGTCATGATCTCGGGGTCCAGGAATGGGGCCCTAACTCAGGCTCCGTGCTCCGCAGGGAGTCTGCTTGTCCCTCTCTCTCTCCTTCTGTTCCTCCCCCTGCTCATGTTCTGTCTCTTAAATAAATAAATAAATAAAATCTTTAAAAAATTACTAAAAGAATAGCAGAAACAGAAGAAACAAAATACAGAAAAGAGGGGTTCCTGGAGGGCTCAGTTGGTTAGGTGTCTGCCTTCGGCTCAGGTCATGATCCTCAGGGTCCTGGGATCAGCCCTGCATCGCATCAGGCTTCTTGCTCAGCAGACAGCCTGCTTCTTCTTCTCCTTCTGCCTGCTGCTTCCCCTACCTGTGCTCTCTCTGTCAGATAAATAAATAAATGAAACCTTAAAAAAAGGATATAGCGGGGCGCCTGGGTGGCTCAGTGAGTTAAAGCCTCTGCCTTCGGCTCAGGTCGTGATCCCAGGGTCCTGGGATCGAGCCCCGCATCGGGCTCTCTGCTCAGCAGGGAGCCTGCTTCCTCCTCTCTCTCTCTGCCTGCTTCTCTGCTTACTTGTGATCTCTGTCTGTCAAATAAATAAATAAAATCTTAAAAAAAAAAAGATATAGCTTTTGAAGTACAGAACCAGAAACTAGATCTGTCCTGAATAAAGTTGTTTCTTTATTTTCAGAATTATTGAGGAGGACTGTTGAGATAAGAAAACTGTATCTTTGATGAGAGAGTAAATCACCATTATTTCATATCTTAAAAATTTTCCAGACTTCTTGAGCTATAATGACGTATACCTAAGTTATAGTAGTTTAAGGTAGACAACATAGGGGTGCCTGGGTGGCTCAATGGATTAAAGCCTCTGCCTTTGGCTCAGGTCACGATCTCAGGGTCCTGGGATCGAGCCCCTCATCGGGCTCTCTAGTCAGTGGGGAGCCTGTTTCCCTTCCCTTCTCTCTGCCTGCCTCTCTGCCTACTTGTGATTTCTGTCTGTCAAATAAATAAATAAAAATCTTTAAAAAAAAAGGTAGACAACATAATGATTTGATGTACGTATATGTTGCAAAATGACTACCCCAATCAGTTAACAACTATCACTTCACCTAGTTTCTCCTCTTCTGATAAGAACTTTTAAGATCTACTCTCTTAGCAACCTTCAAATATACAATACAGTAGTTAACTATAGTCACCATGTTGTGCATTGTATCTCAAGAACTTTTCTACCTTTTACCTAAAATTTGTACCTTTTGACCACCTTTACCATTTCCCCTACCCGCCACACTTCCCCACCCCTTGCCTCTGACAAGCAATAATTTGTTTTCTGTACCTGAGTTCAGTTTCCTTAGATTCCACGTACAAGTGACATCATATAGTACTTGTATTTCTCTGTCTTACTTATTTCACTTAATATAATGGCTTCAGGGTCTGTCAATGCTGTCATAAATGGCAGAATTTTTTTTTTAGTGGCTGAATAATCTTTCACTATATATATGTATATATGTAAATATATACATTTTTTATGGAGAAAAAGTGGACAGATGAAAAGTGGAATATTAGTAATAATATTTTGACATATTATTAGACATTTGCATGTCTTATGTAAATGAATTACCTATTTATGTCCTTTGCCTATTCTTTTATAGGAATTTTTTCTTATTGATTTAAAAGTGCTCATTACATTTGAAGGTTATTGACCCCTTTTCATATTTTTCTTTGTCATATATTTTGTAATTTTTATTTTTAGCTCATTGTTTGCCTTTCACTTTTGGTTCATGGGAGGTTTTTTTTTTTTTTAAGATTTTATTTATTTATTTGACAGAGAGAGAGATCACAAGTAGGCAGGCAGGGGTGGGGGGAGCAATCTCCCCACTGAGCAGAGAGCCTGATGTGGGGCTCGATCCCAGGACGCTGAGATCATGACCTGAGCCAAAGGCAGAGGCTTAACCCACTGAGCCACCCAGGTGCCCCAGGAGATTTCTTTTTATTGACAAATAAAAGTTTTTATTTTACATAGCCTTATCTACTGATATTTTCTATAATGACTTCTGGCTTTGAATCATGCCTTGTCCACCTTAAAATTATAAAAGCGCTACAAGAAAATGTAGGAAATATTTACAGATGAACGCATTTTATCACCTTAGGAACTTGTTGAAGATGCAGTTTTCTGGGACCTGCCTCAGGGCTTTTCATTCTTCAACTCTGTCATGAGGCCCCCCAAATCTGCATTTTTAAGAGTACATAAAGTTGGGTGCTTGTTTTTTTTTTTTAATGTATACATTGTTGGGGCGCCTGGGTGGCTCAGTCATTAAGTGTCTGCCTTCGGCTCAGTCATGATCCTAGGGTCCTGGGATTGAGCCCCGCATTGCGCTCCCTGCTCCGCAGGAATCCTGCTTCTCCCTCTCCTGCTTCCCTGCTTGTCTTCCCTCTCTGTGTTTCGCTCTGTCAAATGGATAAATAAAATCTTTAAAAGAAGAAAAAGCTGTATACATTGTTACCTACCTTTATTCATTATATCATATTAAGTGGGGTTCTAGCTTTACTTTTCTCAATTATCACCCAGAGTTCCCATGGCACTCATTTAACAATCTGTACTTTCTTTGTCATTCACTTCTCTGCTACAAGCACCTCTTGGCTTGGTTCTTGCACTTCAGACTATGCCTTATTTTTGTCATTCATGGCCAAAGACTTTCACTGGGATGAAATGGTCCTCAGAATTCTTGCAACTTTTGTCTATGGAAATTCACCTGAGGGTGCCTGGGTAGTTCAGTTGGTTAAGCGACTGCTTTCTGCTCAGGTCATGACCCCAGGGTCCTGGGATCGAGTCCCACATCGGCCTCCCCCTGCTCTGCCAGGAGCCTGCTTCTCCCTATGCCTCTCTCTCTCTGTGTCTCTCATGAATAAATAAAAAATAAAAATCTTAAAAAAAATAAAAAGGCAGCTCTGCTCATAAAAGCAACACTAGAAATCATAAAAAAAAAAAAACAAAAAACAGGGGTGCCTGGGTGGCTCGGGTCATGATTTCAGGGTTCTAGGATCGGTTCGAGCCCCGCCTCAGGCTCTCTGCTCAGCAGGGAGCCGGCTTCCCCCTCTCTCTCTGCCTACTTGTGATTTTTTTCTCTGTCTCTGTTAAATAAATAAAATCTTTAAAAAACAAACAAACAAACAATGGAAATCAGCCATATATCCACTGACAGAATGGCCCATGCCATATGATCTATATATGCAAATGGACTATAGTGATATGCAGCAACACGTGTAAGTCTTAAAACATAATGTTGGGGCGCCTGGGTAGCTCAGTCGGTTGAGTGGCTGCTTTCGGCTCGGGTCATGATCCCAGGGTCCTGAGATGGAACTCCACATTGGGCTGCCTGCTCGGTGGAGAGCCTGCTTCTCCCTCTCCCTCTGCCTACTTGTGCTCTCTCTCTCTCTATCTCTCTGTCAAATGAATAAATAAAATCTTAAAACAAAACAACAACAACAACAAAAACCCAAAACATAATGCTGAGTGAAAAAAAAGTCCTGAAGGCTATGTATGACCTGAGTACAACTTTGTAAATCTCAAAAATTTAGGAAAAAAAATATAAGCAGGAAAACACTACATGGTTTTTCTATGAGAAGAAAAAGTTGACATATCCAGAATAACAGCTACCTCTTTAGCAGGAGGGAAGGTGTCTTGGTCAGCTCGGGCTGCCTTAACAGAAGACCACAGACTGTGGGCGCTTAAACAACAGAAATCTATTTTCTCCTAGCTCTAGAGGTTGGAGGTCCGAGATGAAGGTGCCTGCTGATTTGGTTTCTGTGAAATCTCTCTTCCGGCCTTGTTGCTGAGGCCTCACATGGATTTTCCTCGGTGTGTGCTGGCGGGGAGAAAGTTCTGGTCTCTCTTCCTTTTCTTTTCTTTTTTTTTTTTTTTTTAAAGAGAACTAATATATTTTTTTCTCAAAGATTTTATTTATTTGACAGAGAGAGGAAGCGGGCAGAGCAGCAGGCAGAGCAGCAGAGGGAGAGGGAGAAGCAGGTTCCCCAGTGAGCAGGGAATCCAATGCAGGACTTCATCCCAGGACCCTGCGATCATGACCTGAGCCAAAGGTAGTCACTTAATCAACTGAGCCACCCAGGTGCCCCTAAAGGGAACTAACTAATATTTATTGAGCACCCACTAAGTGCTAAAAAGCTTTAATGTATTCTTTTTAAAAAAAATTATTAAAAAATACGGGGCGCCTGGGTGGCTCAGTGGGTTAAAGCCTCTGTCTTCTGCTCCAGTCATGATCCCAGGGTCCTGGGATCGAGCCCCACATCGGGCTCTCTGCTCACCAGGGAGTCTGCTTCCCTCACTCTCTCTGCCTGTCTCTCTGTCTACTTGTGATCTCTGTCTGTCAAATAAATAAATAAATAATCTTTAAAAATCATTAAAAATAAAATATTATTATTATTATTATTATTTTTAAGATTTTATTTGACATACAGAGATCACAAGTAATCAGAGAGGCAGGCAGAGAGAGAGGTAGAAGCAGGCTCCTCGTTGAGCAGAGAGCCGGACGTGGGGCTCGATCCCAGGACCCCAGGATCATGACCTGAGCCCAAGGCAGAGGCTTTAACCCACTGAGCCACCCAGGCGCCCCCTAAAATATTATTTTTATTTTTTAAATTCAATTAATTAACATATAATGTATTATTGGTTTCAGAGGTAGAAGTCAGTGATTCATCAGTTTTATAGAACACCCAGTGCTCATTACATCACTTGCCCTCCTTAATGCCCATCACCCAGTTACCCCTTCCCCCACCTCCACCCCCTCCAGCAACCCTCAGTTTGTTTCCTATGATTAAGAGTTTCTTATGGTTTGTGTCTCTCTCTGATTTCATCTTGTTTTATTTTCTTATAAGAATACCAGTCTTGGGGTGCCTGGGTGGCTCAGTGGGTTAAGGCCTCTGCCATCGGCTTGGGTCATGGTCTCAGGGTCCTGGGATCGAGCCCCATGTCAGGCTCTCTGCTCAGCGAGGAGCCTGCTTTCCCCTCTCTCTCTCTCTCTCTGCCTACTTGTGATCTCTGTTTGTCAAATAAATAAATAAAATAAATTAATAAAATCTTAAAAAAAAAAAAAGAATACCAGTCTTATCAGATTAGAACACCGTACATAAGACTTCATTTAACCTGGGGCATTTATTTATTTATCTATCTATTCCTATGCTATCATTAACCTGGCATGATGTCAGGGTGATTGAGCTCTGTGTCAGGCTCTGCACTCAGTGGGGAGTCTGCTTGAGGATTCTCTATTTCCCTCTCTCCTCTCCTCTTTCTCTCAAGTTAATAAACAAATCTTTAAAAAAATACTTCATTTAACCTAATTACCTCCCTATAGGTAATATATACAGTCATGCTGGGGGTTAGGGCTTCCACATACGAATTTTCAGGGGACACAATCAGTCTATGTCAGAGATGAGATGAGAAGTGATGAGAAGAATCATATGTAGGTACAAGTTACTTGTGAAATTTCATTTATGGAATAGTATGGAATAAAGTATTTAATTTATTATTATGATTTTTATACTTACTATATTCTTTGTATCAAAAATTATATTTAGGGGTACCTGGCTGGCTCAGTCAACGGAACCTATGACTTTTGATCTCAGGGTTGTGGGTTTGAGCCCCTTGTTGGGTGGATGTAGAGATTACTTAAAAATAAAGTGTTAAGGGGCACCTGGGTGGCTCAGGCTGTAAGCCTTCGGCTCAGGCCATAATCCCAGGGTCCTGGGATGGAGCCCCACATCGGGCTCCCTGCTCAGCAGGAAGCCTGCTTCTCCCTCTCCCACTCCCCCTGCTTGTGTTCCCTCCCTCACTGTGTCTCTCTCTATTAAATCAATAAAAATCTTTAAAAAAAAAAGTGTTAAAAATTATATTGAGGGGCACCTGGGTAGCTCAGTCAGTTAAATGTCCACCTTTGGCTCGGGTCACAATCCTGGGGTCCTGAGATTAAGCCCCAATTTGGGCTCTCTGCTCAGCAGGGAGTCTGCGTCTCCCTTTTCCCTCTGCCCCTCCCCCTGCTCATGCTCTCTCCCTCTCTCAAATGAATAAAATCTTTAAAAAAAATTATATTTAAAGATAAAAAAATAATGAACTTAGAGCTGTATATTAATGTTGATGAAATTCAAATGAAAAATTTAATGTTGATTGATCAAGCTATACATTTATGAGATGTGGGCTTTCTGGGTATGAAAAAAAATTTGTAAAGGTTCATTTTTTTGGGTGACCTGGGTAGTTCAGTCACTGAAGCATCTGCCTTCAGCTTAAGTCATGATCTCAGGGTCCTGGGATAGAGCCCCATGTCAGACTCCCCAGTTCAGTGGGGAGTCTGGTTCTCCTTCTGCCTCTCCCCCACTTGTACTCTCTCTCTCTCAAATTAATTTTAAAAATCTTAAAAAAAAAGGTAAAGATTTATTTTTTTTAAAAGATTGTATTTATTTATTTGACAGACACAGATCACAAGTAGGCAGAGAGGCAGTCAGAGAGAGAGGAGGAAGCTCTCTGCTGAGGAGAGAACCCAAATCAGGGCTGGATCCCAGGACCCTGGGATCATGACCAGAGCTGAAGGCAGAGGCTTTAATCCACTGAGCCACCCAGGCGCCCCAAAGTAAAGATTTATTTATTTATTTGAGAGAGACAGACAAAGTGTGTGTAGGAGAATGGGGGAGTGGCAGAGGGAGAGGATCTTCAAGCCAACTCCCCAGGGAGCGCAGAGTCCGATTCGGGGCTCAATCTCATGAACCTGAGATCACTACCTGAGCCAAAACCAAGAGTCAGACGCTTGAGCAACTGAGCCATGCAGGCACGCCTGGAGGTATGAAAAATTTACATGCAATGTTTGGTTGAAGAAAGCAAGAACAACAAAAAAGGAATACTTATATGATTCTATTTATGTGAAGTTCAAAGTCATGCAAAACTAAATGATATATTGTCTAAGAGTACATGTATAGGTGGTGACACAAAAGAAAATGAAGAGAAGGATAAATACCAAATTCAGGTTACCCCTGAGAATAAAGAAGGAGGGGCACCCAGGTTACTTCATTGGTATTGGTGATATTCTGTTTCTTATGTGGGGGAGAGGATATAAGTGTTTATTTAAATATTATCCTTTTCTCTATGTATGATATATTTAACCAGAAAAGTGAAAGAAAGGAAGGAAATGAAGGCAGAAAGAGAGAAGGAAAAAGAGTAGAGGGTACAGGGAAGTAAGGATGATGATCAAAGGAGAGAGGTTAAGAAAACAAAAGTCAGTTAATTACTCAAAGCACCAACCCCTGCCTCATTGTTCCTTGGTTCTGAGGCCCAGAGAGATGATCTCTTTGGTTCATTCATCATTTTTTTAACTGCATACTTCTGTTATTTTCATTTCATTATTATAATAGCATTAAAGGAATTCTGAAGAAAAATGAGTCAGCCTTAATTCCATTAACCTAGTCTACTGTCTCTATACCAGACTGACGGCATCTAGACTCACATCCATTGGTCCACTAGGGAGGGAGCCAGCTTTTCCCCATCCTCCATCCTCCAGCAGAGATTCATTGTTCCTGTATCTGCAGTCTACTTTTCTCTGCTTGAACCTCACCATATTCTGCCTTGCTTCTTCCCTGAAAGGTTTGGCCAGGGACAGTTCTTTCTCTTATTCCTTTCAGATAACAGCCAAAAAGGTGAAATCTCCCCTTTTCCAGACACTGAAGCCATTCTATTTCTGACCACCAGGGGGCATCCCTGCTCAGCTCTGCTCTTCCTCATGGTGTACAACTGGTCAACTGAGGAGAGAGAAGTCCCTGGCTAATTGCTAATAAGGTTATTCCTGTAGAAGTATTTTCAAATTTTTGTTTCTGGCTTCTACATCGACTTTTATATCCTGATTTTGTCTTGTCCATGTGCATTTTCCAAAGAAGTTCTCTGAGATAGCTTCATGGTCACCCACACCCTTTTTCTCTCAAGACTATTGTCTTTAAATTCTGGGTATAAGAAGTCTGGGTCTGGTCATGCTTCTGGTTGCCTGAACATTCTCTCTTGGGAAGAAAAACAAAAACAAAGCCAAACTCCAGAAAATGCAGCACATTCTGTTCAATGTTTCTTCTGATGGTGAAGTCGAATTCTTTGAACATCCGAGGTTTCTTAGCAACCAAGGCTTGTTTATATTCTTTTTAAAGATTTTATTTATTTATTTATTTGTTTGTTTGTTTATCAGAGGATTGAGAGACAACACAAGCAGGGGGATCGGCAGGCAGAGGGAGAAGCAGTCTTCCTGCGGAGCAGGGAGCCCAATGTAGGGCTGAACCCCAGGATCATGACCTGAGCCAAAGGCCGACACTTAGCTGACTGAGCCACCCAAGCATCCCCAGGTCTTGGCCATGAAGAGAGTGAGAACTCTCTTAATACTAATGTTGTTTTTGACCCACAACATGGTGTGATGATAAAATAACAAGACTGGTTTTCCTGTATGTGTTAGAACCTGGCCTTGGCCCCTCCCACATTGGAGTCCATATTTGGATGGAGCAATGAAATAGATGTCTTGTTCTAAGGTGACTGTGCTGGAGTGGAAAAGCTCATTGCTTTGTTCCCATACCTCCTCTATTTGGAGAAATACTCCTTTGATTCTACTTAGTGACTTGGAGATCTTAAAGAGGGACATGCAAGTGGTGGTTCTGGTATCCAATACGTGTAAGGGAAGACGCCAGTTTCCAGGTTGGAGACCGGACCCATTTACTGCCTTGAGCTCATGAGCAGCATAAAGACTTCTTAGGCATTAGGTGGACATGAATTTGAGGACACAATTGGTTTGTTCCTAAAACTCCCCATGTTATAGGCACAGGGTGTTTGAGAAGTGGCACTGCTGAACCACTGGGAATGTGAATTTTAAATTTTAATGGAGATAGATAAATTATTTTCCCAAAATTTACAGTCTAAAATCCCCAAGCAACCCAGTTAAAAAGAGGACAAAAGTACTGGACAGATACCTCACCAAAGAAGGCCTCTAATCATGAAAAGATGTTCCACATCATATGTCCTCAAGGAAATGCATATTAAAGCAAGTGAGATGCCTAAGATCCAGAATGCTAAGAGCCCCACGCTGGCGAGGGTGTGGAGCAACAGGAATGCTCATCCATTGCTGGGGGGAACGAAAAATTGTACAGCCACTTTGGAAGATAATTGGCAGTTTCTTGCAAAGCTAAACATAGTCTTACCAGAAGACTGAGCAACGGTGCTTCTAGATATTTACCCAAATGAGAGTAAAACTTAGGACCACACAAAAACCTGCATATAGGTGTTTATAGCAGCTTTAGTTATAATTGCCAAAAATTGGAAGCAGCCATGATGCCCTTTAATAGGTGAATTGATAAATAAACCATGGCACATCCATTTTAATGGAATATTATTCAGCAATAAATAGACATGAGTGATCGGGGTGCCTGGGTGGCTCAGTGGGTTAAGCCTCTGCCTTCGGCTCAGGTACGATCTCAGGGTCCTGGGATGGAGCCCTGCATTGGGCTCTCTGCTCCGCGGGGGGCCTGCTTCCCCCTCTCTCCTTCTGCCTGCTGCTCTGCCTACTTGTGATCTTTTTCTCTGTCAAATAAATAAAATCTTAAAAAAAAAAAGAAATGAGTGATCAAGTCACAGAAAGACATGGAGAAATACCAAGTACATATTGCTAAGAGAAACAAACCAGTTTGAAAATGCTGTAATTCCAATTATATGACGTCCTGGAAAAGGTGAAACTGTAGAGCCTGGTTGCCTGGGGTTGGGTAGGGAGGGAAGGAGGAATGACTGGGTGCAACACGCGGATTGTTAAGAGCAGTGAAATTATCCTGTATGATCTGATAATGGTGGGTACACGACATTATGCCTTTGGCGAAGCCCACAGGATGTACAACAAGCAAACCCTAATGTAAACTATGGGTTTTAATTAATAATAATGATGATGATGATAATACCAATATTTGTTCATCAATTGTAACAAATGTACCACACAGATATAAGATGGTACTTACAGGAAAAACTGATTGTGGGAAAGGAATATATGGGAACTCTCCGTACTTTCTGTTTAATTTTTGAAGTATTTTTATTTGTCAGAGAGAGCGAGCCAGCACAGGGGGAGCAGCAGGCAGAGGGAGAAGCAGACTCCTCGCTGAGCAGGGAGCCTGATGAGGGAGGGGATCGATTCCAGGACCCTGGAATCATGACGTAAGCCAAAGGCAGACGTTTAACCAACAGAGTTACCCAGGTGCCCCCATTTTTTTAAACCTAGACCTGCTTTAAGAAATAAAGTCTGCTTAAAAAAAGAAAAAAAAGAAAAAAAAAGAAATAAAGTCTGCTAATTAAAAACATTAAAAAGTTGGGGTGCCTGGGTGGCTTAGAGGGTTAAGCGTCTGCCTTCAGCTCAGGTCATGATCTCTAGATCCTAGGATCCAGCCCCATGTCTGGCTCCCAGCTGAGGGGGGAGTCTGCTTCTCCCTCTCCCTTTTCCCCAGCTTGTGCTCTGTCTCTGTGTCTCTCTCAAATGAATAAATTTTTTAAAATCTTCAAAACATAAAAAATTTACAGACTCATCAAGAGTGTACATCTTCATTCCTATCTTTGTTTATATGTTTGGTGACAAAATTTTGACAGGTATTCAATCTGATGGATCAAATTTGGTCTTTTATTATTATCTTAATCACATTTCCCTGTGTTCTACTCAGACTGAACATCTTTTCCAGATTGGACTTACCAAGTTTGCCTATTATAAATCACCTGTTCCTGACTTTTACCTGTTTTTGCAGTCAATTGTTGATCTTTTGAATGTGGAATTGTGGAAGCTTTAAAAAAAAAAAGGCTTATTCTTTTTTTTTTTTTTTAACATGTTGTAAATATTTTCCCACAATCTGTCATTTCTTTTTCAACTTGGATAATAATGTCTTTTGTCCCGGAGAAAGCTTTGATTTGAGAGAGTCTGGCCTGGAAACGGGCCTCCAGGGAGCCACGTGATCTGAGCCAGCCCTCAAGGAGAGCCCACTCCTCTGGCCAGTCTTGTTCTTGGTCCTGATTCTTCAAGCTGAACCCAGAGCTCTCTGCTCCAGGGTGTCCATTTAGGCTCCTCTTGCCCATGCTCTGAAACTGGCACAGCTTTATCTAATGGGATGAACCTGGCTAATGAGATTAGCGAGATGTCTTGTGGTCCCCACTTTTAATCTGCAGCGTTCAGGCTCTCTCTGCTTGGCCGGGAAGGAAGCTGTAGGAACATCGCAGAGACTGGGCCCCTTCCTGAGCTGCGCCTCTGCAGCCCATTACCACGACTACGTCCCTGGGGGTCCCAGGGGAAGGAGCGCAACATGGGCAGCTCCCAGGGTGGCTCCCTGCAGTGTGGGCCATCTGCTCCCTTCCCAAGGCCCTGAGTTTTCAGCCTCTGGGCTCACAAAGGTCAGGAGTGGGAGCTGTGCTGTGGGAAGCTGCCTGGACTGCACTCGGCAAGCATGGCGCTGCTGAAGGTCAAATTCGACCAGATGAAGCGGGTGAAATTGGCCCAAGGGCTCTGGCTTATGAACTGGCTCTCGGTGCTGGCTGGCATCGTCATCTTCAGCCTAGGGCTGTTCCTTAAGATCGAACTGCGGAAGAGGAGTGAAGTGATGAATAATTCAGAGAGCCATTTTGTGCCCAACTCCTTGATAGGGATGGGGGTGCTGTCCTGTGTCTTCAACTCTCTGGCGGGCAAGATCTGCTATGACGCCCTGGACCCTGCCAAGTACGCCAAGTGGAAGCCCTGGCTGAAGCCGTACTTGGCTGTCTGTGTCCTCTTCAACATTGCCCTCTTGCTGGTGACCCTCTGCTGCTTCCTCATGCGGGGCTCCCTGGAGAGCACCCTGGCCCACGGGCTCAAGAACGGCATGAAGTACTACCGAGACACAGATACCCCTGGCAGGTGTTTCATGAAGAAGACCATTGACATGCTGCAGATTGAGTTCAAATGCTGTGGCAACAATGGCTTTCGAGACTGGTTTGAGATTCAGTGGATCAGCAATCGCTACCTGGACTTCTCCTCCAAAGAAGTCAAAGAGTGAGTGGTCTCTGGTCCTGGGGTCAGAGCTAGATGGGGACTTGGAGGCCCATAGGGGTGCTCTGTGTGCACAACTTAGTACTTAGTACGATGTGTGGGAGGCTGGATTCAGTTGGCCCATAGGAAGTTGCCAATATGCTAACATTTTTGACCTATAAAGAAGGTGATGTCGTATGTTCCACCTAATGTCTGGCTAAGGAATGGCTGGGAGGAAGGTGTCAAGTTATAGAAGTTGCTTGGATAGGCGTCTCCAGGGAGGAAGACACAGCCGGGAATGTGAGTCTGCTTCATTCAGTAGGGATGGGGCACTCACAGATCACAAATACTGAGATGTCATTTGGTTCTTCGTCTTATTCACTCAAAGTTCATGCATTCAGTCCCAGAACTTAAATTTCCTGGTTAGTTCCCTTGTTTTCCAACCTTCTGACTCAGAGCATCTCAAGGTGTTTGTCCTTGGGTGTGGTGGAAAGAGCAGAGGACAGGGCAGTCAGGAGGTCCAGGCTATAGTCTAGGATGTGTTGTAACTTAGCTCGTGACCTTGGGTAAGTCACTTGCCACTCTGGTCCCCTGCTTGCCCATCTTTTAAATGAAGGCACTGGAATAGATAATCTTGAGAGGTCACCTCCTAGCTTCATCTAGAGTCTGGCATACAGCAGGTGCCTATTAAATGCCTGCTGGTGTGTACTTCTTGAATCATGGTAGTGTGACACGATAATGTTTCTAGAGTATTTGCGGTGTGCATAAAAATAAAATCCTGAGGTGCGATGTAGTACTGGTGAGCTAGAGGTGGAGGTGAGAGCGGCTGACTCCGGCCCACTGCTTTTCCCAAAAGACCCACCATTATGGGTCTCAAGTCATTTTCCAGGGAAAGGGTGGCCTGCCCTGAGCCCGTGGCTCGTCCTCACCTCTTCTTTCCATCCCATCCAACCCATTTCCTGGCTGAGGCAAGGGGTCAGCTGTTCATCCAGGTTGGTCCTGGGTAAGACTGGTGAGTCCAGGGGGAGTTGCACACAGGGTGCTGGGCACGCGGCAGCAGGGCACGGCTGAAGCCCGGACAACACCCAGGAAGCCCAGATGGGCTAGCTTAGCTGCACCTCAGATGGAAGGAAAGTCAGACTGAAGGTCACTGTTGGGGCTTCTATTTTCTCTGTGGGTGGGGATTACTGCTACAAATCTCCAGTCAAGGAGAGGCTGGTAAACCGCTTTGCCCTTCCTAGGTGACAGGTCTTGCAGAGACAGCATGAGGTGGCAGGACTCACACAAGCTGCCGCAGGAGGGACAAGCAGAATTCCTGGGGATGGCAGTGGGAGAGGAGGTGAAGCTGAAACAGCCTTTGTGAGCAAATAAGAAAGGGCTTTACTTTTTCCTGTCGTTTTCCTTGATTGCCTTCTGCAGAGTTAGTCGCGGGAGAGATGTACAAAAGTCTCTCTGTAATCCCCAAATCTCCTCTTGCCCTGGAGCAGAGAAATTCTCTGGCTTGTTCTACTCCCAATAGCTGGCTTATCTGCATTGTCAGGCAAACAGCAGGCTTGATCCGAACCACCTCAATGCTTCATACCAACTTGCTGGAGAGAAACTATCCTAACTCGCTGACTTGAAAAAAAGTTTCTCAGCTACACAAAAAAATGCGGTGACAACATTAAGAGAAACAAAAACAGGAAAACAAAAACAAAAACAGAAAAGCCAGATTCTCACCCACCACTGACTAATGGCTTTAATTTCCTCCCATTTTGGTTTAGTCTTGTTAACATTTACATAATAAATAGCGTAACCATGGAATAAATACAACTGAGCGCCCCATTTTGTAATATGATCACGTAATATTTGCATAATGTTCAAAACAACTGTTTTCTCCCCAGCTTTGTTTAAATATAATTGACAAATAGCCTAGCGTGTGTTTAAGGCACAGAACGTGTTGATTTGATACACTTAGGTATTGCAAAGTGATTACTACAGTCACGTTAGCTGACACATGGCACGTAATGGCCATTGCATTTTTGTGGTGAGAACTCTCTTAGCAAGTTTCAAGGATCTAACACAGTATAGTTAACTATAATCGCCATGTTGTGCAGGAGATCCCCAGAACTTACTCATCTTATCACTGGAAGTTTGTACCCTTTCACCAACAACTCCCTTTCCCTCTCCCTGCCCCCAGCAACCGCAACCACCAGTCTAGTCTCTGTTTCTATGTGTTTGGTTTTTTAGATTTTACAGGTCAGTGAGATCATCCGGTATTTGTGTAAAGGGATCATGTTTCAGTGGTGCGTCACATGACACTCACTGAAAGGACACACTTAGGCATTTAGGGTGTTCTAATTTGCCTCTTCTGGTAACACTGGAGTAGGCTTTGGCTTCTGTCTCTTTGTCTCTGTCTCTCTCTTACTTCCCTTAGGCTAAGTTTCCAGGTGGAAAATGTACCTGTCGGCTGTAACTTTTCATAAAGCTGGTCTTAAGACACAATGTTAGAACTGAAATGCCTTTCTCCTTTCCAAAACCTCCCACGATGTCACCCTCCTGTGCTAAGGGTACAGTCTCATAGGGTCACCTTCACAGAGAGAGGACCACGTCACTGCTTTCTGCAAATTCTCATGTTTGACCAGTGGACAACACCTGTGAGTGAGGGGAAGCTCCTGGGGTGTGGAGTGGCATTTCCTCCCTTTCCAGCTGCTCACATTTTTTTCATGTCTTGACTTCTTTACTTAGGAGGGTTATTAGTTTTCCAGACAAAGCTGGCCCCTGAAAATCCTCCTCTGAACAATCAAGTGTATTTATTTTTGGGGAGGACAAGCGGTGGGAAGTAGGAAGCATTTACTTTCTCTGGGTTTTCTCAGCAGCACCCTCAGTGGAGGGATCCGGAGGCAGCAGATCCAAGAGAGGCAGGGGTGGGGCCCGGCCAGAGGGCAGGACCAGGGAGAAGCGGCATCTTCCACCAAGACTTTTTTTTTTAAGATTTTATTTATTTATTTGACAGAGATCACAAGTAGGCAAAGAGGCAGGCAGAGAGAGAGGGGGAAGCAGGCCCCCCGAGGAGCAGAGAGCCCGATGCGGGGCTCGATCCCAGGACCCTGAGATCATGACCTGAGCTGAAGGCAGAGGCTTAATCCACTGAGCCAGCCAGGTGCCCCAAGACTTATTTTTAAAAAAGGGTTTATTTGTTTATTTGACACACAGAGAGAAAGAACAAGCGGGGGGAGTGGGAGAAGGAGAAGCAGACTCCCCGCTGAGCAGGGAACCTGATGTGGGGCTCGATCCCAGGACCCCGGGATCATGACCTGAGCTGAAGGCAGACAATCAACTGAGCCACCTAGGTGCTCCTTTCACCAAATTTTTTTTTTAAGGAATTCTTCACTTTTTTCTCTTTTTCCTCTCCCCACCAAATTCAGAGGAGCCAAAAAAAGGTGGCCTCAGTTTCCTCCTTCACCCTGAAGACTCTGGGAGGTAATCCCAGGAGCAGTGAGCTGGTTGGAGGTGGGAAGACTACAGAAAATGCACCAAGCTCCTCCAGTGACACTGGTCCTGGGTAGGGCAGTGTCTAGTGCCCATGATTTCTGGTCCTTTCTGGAGGCTCTGCCCCTGGGACATCTCTCTCCATTCCATACGATGCACATCTTGCTGGACTGGGCTACAGAAAACATTTCCAGCCTGGGTGCTGAAAGGTGGAACTGGGTTCCTGCACACAGGGCTCCCTGGGACCTCCCAAGCTATGCCCCTCCTCCAATGGTCTCTTGACAAACAGCACAGAGCTTGTGGTCCCGGCAAACATGGAGGGGTGCGGTGCCTGGGTGGCTCAGTCAGTTGGGCGGCTGCCTTCGGCTTGGGTCATGGTCCCAGGGTCCTGGGATCGAGCCCCACGTTGGGCTCCCCGTTCAGCAGGAAGCCTGCTTCTCCCTCCCCCTCTGTCTCTGCCTGCTGCTCTGCCCGCTTGTGCTCTCTCTGTCAGATAAATAAATAAAATCTTAAAAAAACAACAACAACATGGAGGGGTGGCTGGTGTTTAGAGATTTCTTAGGGGGATCTTTAAGATCAAGGACTGTTTCCTGAAGGCTCCTGAACTAAACAATATCAATTGAAGACTTTTTAAAAAGATTTTTTTTTTTAGAGAATCTTTTTTTTTTTAAAGATTTTATTTATTTTTTTGACAGAGAGATCACAAGTAGGCAGAGAGGCAGGCAGAGAGAGATGGGGGAAGCAGGCTCCCTGCCAAGCAGAGAGCCCGATGCGGGGCTCGATCCCAGGACCCTGAGATCATGACCTGAGCCGAAGGCAGAGGCTTAACCTACTGAGCCACCCAGGTGCCCCAAAAAAGATTTCTTTTTTTATCCACTTACGAGAGACAGTGAGAAAGAGAGAGAGAGAGAGAGAGAGAGAGAGAGAGAGAATAGGCAGGGGTGAGGGGTAGAGGGAGAGGGAGAAGTAGACTCCCACTGAGCAGAGAGCCTTATGTAGGGCTCCATCCCAGAACCTAGAGATTGTGACCTGAGTGAAGGCAGAAGCCTAACCCACTGAGCCACCCAGGCGCCCCACCCCAGATTTTTATGAGTTTAGAATCTCCACATCTGCCCCACCCCGGCAGTCCCAGGCAAATAGCCTGCTGGCCACACCCCACCCCCACCCAGTCTGCCCTATCACTCTGTAGTCAGGTCCCACATTCATTCTGCACAAAACCCCTCCCTGGGGAGTTTGTAATTCTTTTAGGTGTTGCTCTTCTTTTAGGTATTATTTTCTCTATTTTATAGGTGAGAGATGGGAGCCTCAGTTTGGATCTCACAGCAAGAAGCAGGGGTTGATTTTTAAAAAACAGGCTTATTGATATCATTCACATTCCTTACAACTCACCCACTGAAAGAGGACAGTTCAATGGTTTTTGGCATGTCCACAGAGCTGTGCTACCAGTCAATACCATAGCTCACTCTAGAACATTTTCATCATGGGGCAGGGATGGCCTCTACCCTAGCCTCCCATGGCCTGCCTCTAAAGAACCACTGTCTCCTCTCTGTCTCTATATTCCTCCCTCTTCTGGACACTTCATTTGAATGAAATCATATAATATTGGTCCTTTTGGGCCTAGCTCCTCTGACTTAGCATAATGTTTTCGAAGTTCAACCATGTTGCTACATTTGTTAGAACATCCTTCCCTTTTATGAACAAACGATATCCTGTTGGATGGAGGGCCAGGTTGTAATTCTGCTCCTTCCAGACGACTGTGCTGCTTGCCGGTGATGTCGAGTCACCTTGCATAGCTTCAGTGTTAGATGAATCTGTGCCCTTACGGACTGACACTTGGAATTATCCAGGCCACGCTGTCTTCTCTCATCCTGTCTTTCTCTGTCTTCTTGTCATCAATGTCGTCCTCCTCCAGAGGGACAGTGGAAGGTGTCGGCAGAGATGACCTAGGCTTGAGAAACTTCTGTGCATTGACTGGATTCCAGTTCTTCTGTGCCCGGGTCCTAGATAATCGTGAGGTGGCCGCACAGAAACCAGAGACACTGTGGCAAGCAAGGCTGGGCTCTGCTCTACCCTGTGTCTACCTTCTCATCAGCTCTGGCCTGGTGCTCCTGTGGGTGGGGAGACATGCTCCCTTATAACTGGGGGAAGCCCTCAGAGGGAGAAGCCATGTCCAGGGATGCTGTCCCCCTTGGCCACTGAAATCTTCAGAGTAAGTTATCGGGACAGAAGTTTGTAGTTCCTATCCAGTGCTTCTTTTATTTTACTGCATTTTTTACTTTCATCATGGAAAATTTCAAGTATTCACCAAAGTAGAGAGCTGATGGCTTTCCACGTACACCTCTCTTAGCTTCAACAGATACACACATTCTTGCTTTCTTGTTTCATTTCTACCATCCTCCCAAACACACATTATCCCCTCTGAGTATCTTTTTTTTTTTTTTTAAAGATTTCATTTATTTATTTGACAGAGAGAGATCACAAGTAGGCAGAGAGGCAGGCAGAGAGAGAAATGAGGAAGCAGGCTCCCTGCTGAGCAGAGAGCCCGATGTGGGGCTCGATCCCAGGACTCTGGGATCACGACCTGAGCCAAAGGCAGAGGCTTTAACCCACTGAGGCACCCAGGCGCCCCCCCTCTGAGTATCTTAAAGCAAATCCTGGGCATGGTTTCCTTTCACCTGTGAATACTTGTGGAGGCATTTCTAACAGGTAAAGAGGGTTTGTTTTTTGTCTTTTTGTTTTTGTTTGATATAAGCACAATAGTAATCATGCCCAACAAAAGTAGCAGCAAGATCATCTGGTCTGTTCAGTCTTCTCTGATTGCCTCAAACTATCTTTTCCAGTTGGTTTGTTCAAATCAGGAGCAAAACAAAGCCCACATTGTGCATTTGGTTCTTTGATCACTTTTGTTTGTTTGTTTGTTTCTTCTTTTTAAAAAGATTTTATTTATTTATTTATTTGACAGGCAGAGATCACAAGTAGGCAGAGAGGCAGGCGGGCAGCGGGGGGAGGGCGGGGAAGCAGGCTCCCCGCTGAGCAGAGAGCCCGATGCGGGGCTCGATCCCAGGACCCTGAGATCATGACCTGAGCCGAAGGCAGAGGCTTAATCCACTGAGCCACCCATCTAACGCTGAAGCTGCTTCTTTTACTCTAGTAAAAGAGTACTCTAGTAAAAGTTACACTACTTGTCTCTTTTACTCATGCCATGTGTGTATTGAAGGAATGGGCTATTTGTCCTAAAGAATTCCTTACATTCTCAGCCGGGCAACAGCAGACAAGTGGTGTCATCTAACTTGTTTTATGTCCCCATAAGCCAGTAGTTAGGGCTGAGGTGGGCTTGGATTCAGGTTTGGTTTTAGCAAGAACACTTCCTGGGGTGCCTTGTATATCTTAATGCATCACATGAAGAGAGTGAAGTCTTCAGCCAGTTTATAGCAATTCCTTCAAAGTGTCCCCCTGATTTCAGGATGAGCAGAGCTTTAGTGTTTTGGGGTGAGAGGCCTTAGCACCAGGAACTGTCACAGCCACGAGGGCTTGGCCTGGAGCCTTCAGTGTGAAGGAGAAGTTGGCACCAAGCTCTCTCAGTTTCCCATCCCACTCAGAGAATCCACAGGCTACAGACTTCTGTTCACTCTTTCTGAACAATTTACAGAGATTTCATGAAGACCAGACCTTGGCTATTCGCTCCCCGAAGGCAAGACTGAGTTTCCCCTCAGACTGGGATTCCTTGAGGGCTGTGCTGTATCTCCTCCTCAGAGTGGGGTTCTCCTGAGGGCAGGACTATGTCTCCTCCCATCAGACTGAGGCTTCCTGAGGGCAGGACTGTATCTCCCCACTCAGACTGGGGCTTCTTGAGGGCTGTGTGGTTTCTTCCCCCCTCGGACTGGGAATGCCTGAGGACAACGCCCAGGACAGCATAGGGGAGGCAGGCCTGACTTGATAGAGGGTGAAACTTCCCTGGGAACCCAGCCTAGGATCTGTTGGGGTCTCACACCTTTGGAAGTAGGTCCCACACCCCCCTCTCCTCTAGAAGCATCACCTTGTTTACCTACTGCTTGTCCTGGTTCCAACCACAGATTAAGGCCCCACTCACCCTCTTAAGACAAAGCCAGGCAAGGAGAGCTCCTTAGGTGGTGAGCTGGCTATTTATATCAGAGTATTTCCCAGGCTACAAATCTTGCTCTGCTCAGGGCTCACCAGGGCTTGTAAGGGTCTTGATTAAGATAAGACCTGTTTTCTAGCATACTCAGCCATAGCCAAGTCATATATGACTTGGGAAAATCATCATGTCAGAGTTTTCCTGGAAAAACCAATGTAATTTAGGAGGTAAATCAATAAATGAACAAGGAAAGGCATATGGAAATAAACAGTGGAGGGGAGTGGGGAAGGCAGGAATATAACTGATAATGAATCAATCCCCAACTGGAATGCTAAGTGACACTTGTGGGAACCTTGGCAATTCACTTGGCCTTTGTTAGACTCAGTTATCTCATCTGAGAAATGACATGACAGGGGTGCGGTAGAGAGTAAATGAAATAATACACATATAGCAGTTGATATACAGCAGTACAGTATTAGCATTTCCTTAAAGATTTTTTTTTTTTAATGTTACTGGACATAAAGTACTGCAGGTGGTGAGGGAAGACACAAATGGGAGACACAGCCCTGCCCTCAGGGAGCCCAGTGTGAGGAGGAGTCACAGCCCTGCCCTCAGAGAGCTCCAGTCTGAGGGGAGACACAGCCTTGTCCTCAGGGAACCCCAGTCTGAGGGGGGAGACACAGCCCTGCAGTCAGGTAGCCCAGTCTGAGGGGGAGACACAGCCTTGCCCTCAGGAAACCCCAGTCTGAGGGGAGACACAGCCTTGTCCTCAGGGAGCCCCAGTCTGAGGGGGAAGACACAATCCTAACTCAGAGAATCCCAATCTGAGGGGAGATGTAGCTTTGCCTTAACAAGGCTAGCAAGGCGATTTTTCTACTTGGGGGAGTGAGCTAGGTGAGGAGGAAAGATAAGGGCTCTCCAGAAGGCCAGCCTGTAGAGTAAGGGTAGAGTAAAGGTAGTAAGAATAACTGGCCTCAGCTCACACAACTGCAAGCCTGGCCTTCACTTCAGATACACATGTAGTATGTATGAGGCAGGTCCGTAGGCTTTACTCCAGCTTAATACGCCTGGAGAGTGCATAAGGAGCAAGAACCTCCAACAGACAGGAAGGACCTGAGAGACTCTGAAGAATCTCTGAGGGGAGGAGTGGGCAACTGCTATGGGCTAGTCTCCCACTTATTGTTCACCACTTCTTCTTCTGTAGAACAATCTGGTGGACTGCAAGGTCCTGCCTAGCTGGCCATGGGCATTCTCTGAGGGCCTGTGTCAAGTGCATTCCACACCTTGCCTCATTTAAAGCTCCCCACAGCTCCCAAGAGGGTAATCCCCAACTCACAGAGGTCCAGAGGATGAAGTTCCACAGATCAGAAAGGCAGACTTGGGACTCAAAGTCTGGGTCCTTCTACTATCTCCACTCTTCTCATGGGGACATTGGGAATGGCCCAGGTGGGATGTTGTGTTGGTGGGAGAAAGCTCAAGGGAAAGCCTGCAGGTCAGGAAAAAGGACAGACAGAAATTGAGCTACGAGACCCCCCAGCATCAAGAGACTGGGGATGAGAGATTACTGTCTGCTCAGTTGGGCAGGGACTGCTGGCTCAAGAGGGGGACAGGAATCCCAAACTGATAGCCTTTCTGCTTCAGTCTTCCCAACTTGGACCACCCAGGGTCCCACCACCAGGTGCTGAGCTGGGTCTGCAGGGAGAGAGCAGAGTGGTTTCTGCTCCCACTGTGCTCTTGGTGCACTCAGTTAGACTCAAGGAAGAACTTCAGTAGCAACCGCTTTAGTCAGTGACAAATGTCTAATAGGGCTTGCCTCAGGTCAGCAGTGAGCTCTGCTCTTACAGACATAGTTGCTGTCCCCACAGAAGACTCTCATAGTCTCTTCTTCTTGGTTGGCAGAAACCCTGCCACCTGCTCCTAAGTGTCTACTGCCCAGTGGTGTTGAGTGGTCTGTTCATCGTCACAGCTGTTTCCTGAGGGCACACAGAGCACATGTGAAGGCTTCTGCTCCATCACCTCATCTAGGCTTGGCCATGAGTCCATGCTTGTTGCGAACTTACTACGTACCAGCCACTCTTCCAAGACTTTTTACATGCATGCCTTCATACAAACTCATATCAACTCCATTTTACAGATGAGGAAGCTGAGGCCTAGAGAGGCGAAGGAACTTGTCCAGAGGAATGAACTGGGAGTAAGTTCAGGTGATCCTGCTCTTACCACTGTTCTGGATCTACTGTGTACCCAGACCCATCCTTTCTCTGGGCAAGGGTCCTGCCCAGGGAGTAGAGGTCAGGGACTAGAGAGCATGTGGAAATATGGTCACCATAACCCAGGCAAGGACTGTTCTGGAACCAAGGAGGCCACATTGTGCAGAACATTCCTGAAGTCTTAATTATACTGATCAACAGACAGTTCACAGAAATGGAACCACACATGACCCTTCAACATAGCAGAAGATACTCAACTTCATTCATAATGAGGAAAATGGAAGTTAGATACTGTCTTCCAGCTATCAGGTTGGCAAAGGTCAAAAATCAAACCTGTGTGGGTATAGCCATGAAGGATAGGTCATCTCATGCATGTCTGTTGGGGATGTGATTGTACGAACTCCAGAGTGAAATATGGCAGGGATCTAGGGTAATCACAGATGGACCCACACTTTGATGCAGGGATACCTCTCTAGGAATTGACCCTCTAGATATATTCACAATACCCAAAATGTTTGTATTGACAGGACACTGGGAAAACCCTAAATATCCAGCAGTAGGGAACTGACTAGTATCCCACGGATCACCTGTACAATGGTGATACCATGCAGCTCATTAAAAACCTGGAAGACAGGGGCGCCTGGGTGGCTCAGTGGGTTAAAGCCTCTGCCTTCAGCTCAGGTCATGATCCCAGGGTCCTGGGATCAAGCCCCGCATCGGGCTCTCTGCTTGGCAGGGAGCCTGCTTCCCCTTCTCTCTCTGCCTGCTTCTCTGCCTACTTGTGATCTCTGTCAAATAAATAAATAAAATCTTTTAAAAAATTGAAAGAAAAAAGAATGTCCATCACTAATTAAAAAAAACACAAAACAAAAAACCTGGAGAACACTCTCCACTAGTAGACATAAAAAGATCTCTAAGATTCTGCTAAACAAAAAGAGAAAGGTTCAAGACAGTACGTTACCATCGGGGTAAAAAAAAACAGGAAGAATAAGAATATTTGCAGATTCTGTGTTTACTTCTCATGTATGAAGCCTTTTTATTATTTATTTATTTATTAAAAGATTTTACTTATTTGATAGAGAGAGACACAGCCGAGAGAGGGAACAAGCGGGGGAGTGGGAGGGGGAGAACCAGGCTTCCAGCCGAACAGGGACCCTGATGCGGGTTTTGATCCCAGGACCCTGGGATTATGACCTGAGCCGAAGGCAGACGCCCAATGACCGAGCCACCCAGGTGCCCCGTATGAAACCTTTTTAGAAGGACAGACCATTGGCTACAGCTGGGTGCACCTGGAGGTCAAGGGACAAGAATGAGTGGGAGAATAAACACGGACATTTAGAAGCTAAACATTGAAATTATCATTTCAATGAACATTGTTGAAAAGAATTTCTTTTTATTAATGTTTTTTGAAGATTTTATTTATTTGAGAGAGAGCACGAGAGAGAAAGAGAGCGAGAGCACAAGTGGGGGTAGGGGCAGAGGGTGAGGGAGAAGCAGGCTTCCCACTGAGCAGGGAGCCCCATGCGGGCTCAATCCCAGGACCCTGAGATCCTGACCTGAGCCAAAGGCAGATGCTTAACTGAGCCACCCAGGCGCCCCTTGAAAACAATTTCTATTATTTACTTATATATTATTGAGGTATAGTTGACATGCAACATTATATTAGTTTTGGATACAACATATGATTTTCTGTTTGAATAAAATGCAAAGTTATCACCACAATAAATCTAGCTAGCATCCATCACCATATATAGTTAGAGAATTTTTTTTCTGGTGATAAGAAACTTCAAGATTAACTCTCTTGGCAGCTTTCAAATAGGCTATACAGCATTATTAACTATAGTCATCATGCTGTATATTACATCCCCAGGACTTATTTATTTATAACTGGAAGCATCTACTTTGGTCACCAACAGCCATTTTACCCACCTATCTCACCTGCCTCTGGTAACCACAAATTTTCTCTGTATCTATAAACTTGGTTTTTTGGCTTGTTTTGTTTTTAGAGTCCACATATAAGTGAGATCAAATTGTATTTGTCTTTATTATTTCACTTGGCATAATGTCCTCAAGGTCCATCCGTGTTGTTGCAAATGGCAAGATTTCTTTTTTTATAGATTTCTTTTAAAGATTTTTTTTTAAAGATTTTATTTATTTATTTGACAGACGGAGATCACAGAGAAGCAGGCAGAGAGGAGGAAGCAGGCTCCCTGCTGAGCAGAGGGCCCGATGCGGGGCTCGATCCCAGAACCCTGAGATCATGACCTGAGCCGAAGGCAGAGGCTTTAACCCACTGAGCCACCCAGGCGCCCCTAAAGATTTTTTTTTTTTAAAGATTTTATTTATTTGACAGAGATCACAAGTAGGCAGAGAGGCAGGCAGAGAGAGAGAGAGGGAAGCAGTCTCCCTGCTGAGCAGAAAGCCCAATGCGGGACTCGATCCCAGGACCCTGAGATCATGACCTGAGCCAAAGGCAGCAGCTTAACCCACTGAGCCACCCAGGCACCCCAAGATTTTTTTTTTTATAGCTGAATAATATACCATTGTGTGTGTGTACCAAAGTTTCTTTATCCATTCACCCATCAATGGACACTTAAGTTGTTGCCATGTTTTAGCTTTTATAAATAATGCTGGAGTGAACACAGGGATACATATATCTTTTCAACTTAATATCTTCTTCTTTTAAGATTTTATTTTTAAGTAATCTCTACACTCAATGTGGGGCCTGAACTCACAACCCCAAGATCAAGACTCACATGCTCCAATGACTGAGACAGCCAGGTGCCCCTCGAGTTAATGTTCTCATTTTCTTTGAATACCCAGAAGTGGAATTATAATTTCTATTTTAAATAATTACATGCTTTCTATTCTTGCGTTGTAAAAGTATGCCACTATTATGTAATGCATTGTTCATGTGCAACTTAAAAAAAACTTGGTACTCAAGATGACAGGCATACACTCGCACAGATCTTAAGTGTGAAGCTTGATGATGTCTCTCACATAAGACACCTGGGTAACTGCACTCAGGTCAGACAGGACATACCCAGATGCCTGAAGAGGATGGGGAGAGCCTTCACTGTAAAGATGTCTGCCCCTTTTGAATTCTCAACCCAGATGAATGTATGGTGCACCCTAAACAAATACATAGTAAATATGGAAGTGCAGAAATAATGTGCACTGCATACTTCAGGTGAGTAAGGAGAGCCCACCTGGCCACAGGCAGAGTTCACTGTGGACATCAAGCAAGCTGACGGCAAGGACTGTAACTGTCCAGTCTCATTCCCTGCCCGCACACAGACCCGGGCCAGAGCAGGACTTCTGGAAACATCTCTTGAATAGAACTGGTCTGGCCAGAGGGGGCATTGGTTCCCAGTGACTTGTTATTGGGAGATAGAAGGTTGGAGACAGGGCTGGGGGCTAAAGATTGTTGGCAAGTCTTGTCCTAGTCACCACCTGTCCTGCTCCTCTTTCGACCAGCTTGACATGGTTCCAAATAATCCCTGCAGGCCAGGGCCTGGCAGTCCACAGGGTGGTTGGATGAATTTCTACATTTCTTACTGACTTGCTTCTTGATTCATCATCTGTCTCAACCCTGTAGGACATTAGCTCTAGGAAGGCAGGGAGATTGGTTTTCTAGGGTTATTTCTCTCTCTCTCTCTTTAAGATTTTATTTATTTATTTGACAGAGAGAGATACAGTGAGAGAGGGAACACAAGCTGGGGTGGGGTGGGAGAAGGAGAAGCAGGCTTCCTGCTGAGCAGGGAGCCCGATGCAGGGCTCAATCCCAGGACCCTGGAATCATGACCTGAGCAGAAGGCAGACGCTTAATGACTGAGCCACCCAGGTGCCCCATCATTTCTCTATCTTCAGCTCCTAGAACAGTGGCTGGCACATAGTAGATGCACAACAAATATTTATCAAGAATGAATGAATGAACAAATGGATGAATGATTATAGATTTTCGGAGGCAGGGGATGGGGGGAGCTGGCTCCTGGTCAGAAATACAAGAAGCATCTCTCAAGCCATCTTTCTCCTCTAGTCGCATCAAGAGCAATGTGGATGGGCGATACCTGGTGGATGGCGTTCCCTTCAGCTGCTGCAACCCCAGCTCACCACGGCCCTGCATTCAGTACCAGCTCACCAACAACTCAGCACATTACAGCTACGACCACCAGACGGAGGAGCTGAACCTGTGGGTGAATGGCTGCAGGGCCGCCCTGCTGAACTACTACAGCAGCCTCATGAACTCCATGGGTGCTGTCGCCCTCCTTGTCTGGCTCTTTGAGGTAGGCTTTGGGCCAGGTGGGGGCGAGGAAGTGGGAGCCACCTGCCCCATTTGGATTTCATGGGTGGGGCCTAGCCTGGAGTGCTTGTCTCTCTCCTTGGAACCAGCCCTCAGCCTAGCTGTGGGTCAGGCAGGCCTAAGTTTCAATCCCAGCACCTCCATTATTTTTTGTTTCTTTCCTATGACTTAAAAAATAGTTTATTGAGGTGAAATTCATGGAACATAAAATGAACGATTTAAAGTGAGCAATTCAGTGGCAGTTAGTACATTCACAATGTTGTGTAACCATGACCTCTATCTAGCTCTAGATTTCCGTCACTCCCAAAGAGAAGCTCATACCCATTAAGGAGCATACTCCCCGTCTCTTTCCCCCCAGCCCCTGGCAACCGTTAATCTGTGCTCTGTTCTTGTGTATTTATCTATTCTGGACATTTTATATAAATGTCATCACAGTATGTAACTTTCCTGTTTGGCTTCCTTCACTTTGCATGTTTTAGAGGTTCATCCTGTGCCTTTGTTTTTTCAGTCCGAGGTCGTGGAAAGTTATTTAACCTCTCTGTTATAGGGTGCCGAAAGCATTAGCTTTGGGACTCCTGGGGGGCAAAAGGAGAAAATACGTACCTTGTGTTCAGGAAATGGGAGCTGTCTGGATTTGTGATTCTCTGGAGACTCTGGTAGCAATTTAGCTGTTATTCTAATTAGTGTGTTCATCTGATCTCACCTGTAAGGCTTAATTCCTCTCTGTACAGAAGAGTTTGGGATGTAGCCATTTATTCATTTATTGAAGAGTTAGTTCTTAAACACTAAGGAGTGTTAGGCGCTGTCCTGGGTGCTGAATGAAAGCAAGTATTAGGGAGTGATAAACCGTGGGGATAGAGAGGGTGACTTAGGGGCTCCTGCTTTGTACTAACAGCAGAAAATCCAGACCCCCAGATTCACAAGTACAAAGCAAGAAGCCTTAGGTGGGGAAAGTTTGTCCATTAGAGAAGATTCACTGAAAGTTTCCTTTAAGTAAGTTGTTCTCTTAGTGCTATGGAAGTTCACACATAGTTGTGCCCTTGGCTGAGATGACTACTTCTAACTCACTACATCACATTAGAAGTACTGTAAAATCTGGGGGGTGGGCTGGTTGGGAAGGGAGGGCTTCTTTTAGTGTTGAGGCAAATGAATATTGTTTTATTGGCTATTGACTCCTTGAGGCACAGTCTTGGGTATGAGCGGGTAGAGCTGGGCGAGAAGCTTACTGCTAGAAGGTCAGAAGGTCGTGTCCCCTGAAAACCCATGAAAAGAAGACTGAAAGGATAACAGAAGTCAGTGGGAAAACGGGGTCCCACTGGTTGCCTCTCAGTTTGCTCACCATTCTAGGGAGCTAGTGACTATATGAGATGAGGACGGGCTCACTGGAAACAGGGAGTAAATGCCCTTGATTTTTAGTTGAGGTCTTTGGTTAGCCGAACTCTGTGATGGGCACAAGGGTGGCTTAACTACTAACACTAGGACTTTGGTCTGAGCCTTGCCCTTCTGGGCCTCACAATCCAGTTAGGAGGTGACATCTAACTCATGAACCAAAGGGAGAACCATTACCAAGTGCAAAATTCATAATGCAGCAGTAAGCCTCCTTCAGGAAAGCAGGAGGGGATCAGAGTGGGAGCATGCATACCAGAAGGACCTCCTGGAGGTGAGTTTTTCCACCATAAGAATATTTTATTAAACTTTCAATAGATGACGACAATAACAAAAACCTAAAGCTATTAGTTACTAATGTCATCTACTATTGCAATGATAAAATACTCCTTGAGCATTGATTCAATAGATGTTTCTTGAGGCCCTACTGCCATGGGGTGTTGTTCTAGGGGCTGGGAGACTGAATGAATGAGATGGATTAGGGGGTGGACATTCTCTGTTAGCAGGCCTCACCACCTCACAGTGTGTAGGAGAATAAAACCAGGAATATGTGTAGAAACAAGTGGGTAACACAATACATTAGAACAGTGCAAACAGTACTTACCACATTAATAACCAACCACGGCCGACATGTCTATTCATCCTTACTGCGCACCACATACTGCGCTCTACGGCTACTGACATGACACAGCATGCACACGCGGCGGAGACACTCCATCTGAAAATCTGTAAACCAGATGAGTAAACTGAGGCTTCTTAGTCACATGGCTGGCTAAGTGCCAGGACTGGGATTTGAACCCAGGCATTTTGGCTCCATAGCCTGCTGCAATGACTGCTAGTGAACAAATGCAAACTAATCATCCACTCATCCCTGCACGAATCAAAACACCAGAAGTAGAGGAAACCACATACAGTGGTACTGTTTGCTGAGAAGGGGGTGACTTTAATTCTGTATAGCAAATAGTTACCCAACACCCAGTACGGGCCAAGCACTGTGCTAGGAATGGGGTGGTTATGAGGAGAAGCCTGGGACTAATGCCTTCAGAATGTGAGACCTGAGAGGAGGAAGGAGAGTGAGTAGCAGGGCCACTCACTGAAGGCTGAAGCTGAATTAACAGGTGAATGTGGAGAGGAACAATGTTCTAGGCAAACAGCAAACAGTAAAAACTAGAGAGAAGAAAGTGTGGATGGGACCCTAAGGAGCCCAGGGTGACCAGAGAGAGAGGAGAATGGGGCTGGAGATGAGGCTGGAGAAGAGGCAGCTATCTTGAGCGCCAGGCCAGGCTGGTGTGCAGGCCCTCACCAACCCAGACTCCAGAGACCCTGCCACACTTGTGGGGCCCTGGGGTTGAAGAGGCTGGTGGTCTGCACAGTTTCCTAATAGCTCCAGCCCCCAGCTCCTTCTCCCAGACCTCCTCTAAATCTCTTCTCCCCACCAGGTGACCATCACGATTGGCCTGCGCTACCTACACACAGCACTGGAAAGTGTGTCCAACCCGGAAGACCCTGAGTGTGAGAGTGAGGGCTGGCTTCTGGAAAAGAGTGTGTCGGAGACTTGGAAGGCCTTTTTGGAGAGTCTGAAAAAGTTGGGCAAGAGTAACCAGGTGGAAGCTGAGGGTGCGGATGCGGGCCAGGCCCCAGAGGCTGGCTGATGGCCCCGGGGCGCCCTCCCCTCCTGAACACAGAGAAGTAGCGGACTCCAAAAAGTGGATACACCCCCATCCAATCGGAATCTCCCAAGGAGGATGGCCATTTTACAGAGACTCTTCTGGATGGTGGGATTTAAAGTTTAGGATCCCTAAAAGCATTTGGCAAACATTTGTTGAATGACCTAAAAATGAACGAACCCCTACTCAGGCCCACTACTTTTGGATATGCCCTCACGGTGGACTCAGGGGGCCTCTCAGTGGATCACTCTTCATAGCACATGAATTCAGTTCCACCCTAAAGCTACTAGCCACACATGAGGGCAGCTCCCCTTTAAAGTGTATGCCATTACGAGCTCCAAGTTGCTTCCTTCTGTATCCAAAGCGTCGCTCGGTGCACAAGCAGAGAAGTCTAAAAAATGTCCTGGCCATGTTGTCATCTTTTTTTTTTTTTTAATGCCAAGATCGACAGGTCAGCCATTTTATTTGTGTAATTGTGGAAGGAGGGGGCATTATACTTTTCTAAGAGTAATGCACTCTCAAAGCACTGAGGGCTTCACAAGAGGAAGTCTTCAATCATGGGGCAAAATAACCTAAAGACAGGGGATTACTTTCCTCACCAAAAACACAGTTAAAGGCTACTTTTGTGTCACAGTCCCATGCCCTCACTTAGCCTGGAGTGAGCCATTGGCTGAGAAAGTCAGGTTATTTGCATGTTCTGGCAACCTCTCACCCCTCAAGTGCCAGCTGACCTCCTTTGGCTTGTCTGCAGAAGCATTGGGTTAGGTGGCTGCCCTTTACTGGAAGAGGAGCAACAATCAGATAAGAGTCCATCCTTTGGAGACCAGGCCTCACCTCTTGAGGGGCCCAGGAACACCCACACAGGTGGCCATGACAGCCTCCATGGACCACACAAATGGTCTACAGTGGAGGGCAAGGTGTCCTCTCGGAGATTCTTCCTGTTTCTTTCCCCAGATACCATCCTGCAAAGCACTATTTCTGGAATGCCTCTGTATTAAAGAAGATTCCTTGAGACAGTCCATCTTCCCAAGCTAGTGATGGCAAGAGAAATTTTAACTTCTCTCAGAAAAGAGAAAAAAAGGAAGCTTTTAGGGGAAGGAGAGAATGACTTTGTTACTGTTCTGAAGTGTTCAGTGGGGAGAAAAAAACTTCTGGTGCTGCCTGGGGTATGTTCTGGGGCTCTAATTCTCCCGGGCACAAGATCAGATCAAAGGTATTTGGACACTGTCAGACTGTGGACCCAGGTTTAATTTAATTAGACTTCTGAGTCTCGTTGAGACCAAAGAATGGTCCACATTGAAAATGCTGAGGGAGTCAGCCACCTCTGACAAGGGGCCTGGAACTCTCTCCCCTCAGGAGTGCTGAGAACCATCGTGAAAGTGCTGCTCTAGGCCCATGTGTAACTATGCTGTTAACAGCTGTATGATAGACATTAAAAATTACATTGTGTGAAAATCATTTGTGTTAATGCCTATCTTAGCCTATTCAACAGTATGTTATCACAGCATCCCCAACTCTAGCTAGTATTTGTTAACAAAGCCAAATTGCACTTGACCCTAAAAGGAAGCGTTCCAACAGGGTAGCTACGTTTCAACAAGATGGGTGTTACCTCTCTCCCTCTTACCATTTCCTGTCTGTAAGAACAGTGATTATAAGGTTATCCAGATAATCTCGACATTTGCTAGTTTAGACCAGAGCTGAATTCATATAATAGGTGGAATCTTAGCTTAACGATTTAAGCAAAAATTCCAAACCATCTTTTTTCCTGCACTGGTCAAAACACATTTTCCCAAACAAGGGAATGTGAGTCTCTGTGGGCCAGGTTATAGGGCAGATGTAAATCTGAGAGCTGTCGGGAGGACTAAGGGTTAACTGATCTTACAATGAATATCCCTAGTTGGTTCAGAGCAGACTTAGGGTGACCTGCATTTATCAGGTCCTCTCAGGAAGCTGCTGGCAAGACTCTGTACCAGGACTTCCTTGTGTCTAACTTCAGTCTTTCCTGGGACAGTGGAAACTCATTTCTCCCAAAGGGACTCAGCCAGGTTTTCAAGTCTGGCAGGCCTAGCCCTGGGGTAGGATGAGAGGTAAAGGCATCACCTTAGGCCTTTTAAAACACTTACCCCATGGTGAAGCAGGTACTAGTTACTTATTTTTGAACGTTTAGGAAGACAAGTATCCTAGAATCCGTGCCTTTCAGTTTAAGAACCCATAGCCTCTTGCAACACTGTCCAGCGCAGAGCTGAGCCACCAGCAAATAAACCCCAAGTAACCTCAATACAAGTTAATAAGATTAAGTGCTTGCTCTGCATGGCCCCCTGCCCCTCCTTGTCCCAGCATCTGTAATGCCAGGCCAGCAGGTTTGCAGCTTAGCCAAGAGCTGGGGGTGGGGGAAGGGGGAACCAAGACAGGGCTTCTGACCTACTACTGGGTAAGAACATGGCTCCTGAGGACAGTGCAGCCAGCCAGCAGCACTGTGTGTTAGGAATAGGAATGTGGCAGTTGGGGGTGGGTGGGTGGGGACAGTATGTAAGTAAGGGAGAGAGGGGATGCCTTCCTGGTCCTCAGTGGGCAGGAAACTAGCTTGAAGGGAGGAAACAACTGTCTTTAACTTCCGATGTTATGCTTTGTCCTCCCAAAAAGAGAATGAGTATAAATAGCAAAGTTAGAGAATGTTGTGCAAAGATGGTATACAGTTGCTTAAGATAAAGGGGCAACTCCTAGTTATTTACCCAAGGAGAATGGAAATGTAGGTCCACACAAAAACCCGTGCATTAATGTTTTCACTTTTTTCATATCACCAAAAACCACCCAAACATCCTTCACACCTGGTAACTGCATAAACATCTGCACAATGGAATGCGGCTCAGCAACCGAAATCATGCGGGTGATTCTCCAACGCATTAGTCTTCTTAGTGAGAGAAGTCAGGCTCAAAAGGCTACATGAAATATATTTATAGACCATTCTGGAAGAGGCAAAACAAAGGGACAGAAAGGTTAGTGGTTGGCTGGGGTGAGGATGGGGCAAGAAGGTGACCACAAAGGGGCTTGAGGGAGCTTCGTGGGGACACAGAACTGTACTATTTGATTGTAGCGGTTGTTAAACAATGTATGCATTTGTTAAAATGCATAAACCTTTCCACTAAAAATTAGGGTGAATTTTACTGTGTGTACAATAAACCTTAATAAACTTGACTTAAAAAAACAAGAGTACGGACAGAACAAGCAACATTTTCAGAGGGCCAATGCTAACATTAGGACCAGGGAAGGGAGTAAGCTGGGAGCAGCATGAAAGGCCAGGAGACAGGGAAAGTGGATGGAAACCTTAGTTTATACCTTCCACTTTAAGGCAATTTTGAAAAGCACAGCAGAGCTCTTGTAGGTAGTAACTCTCCTGCAAATGAAGGATATACGTGTTCTTACATGGGTCTCTCATAAGCAGTGCATGGGGACTGGAGGACACAGAGATTACCAGGAAAGAAAGAGAAAGAAGAGCATAAACCTGGAGACAAGTCTTGTTCCTGAGAGAGACTTTGAGTGCTCTGTTTTCCCAGTGATTTGAGGTTCAAAATGGTTCAGAAAGGTCATGAGTTGTCATAGCCAATGAATATGGAGATTAATCAGCTGAAATGATGATCCAGCTATCTCTGGGAAGGTCAAGATGGTTTGTTTGGCTAATGGCCATAACTGACACTAATAATATAAGCATCTTAATTTTCAAGTTAATACAGACGTCCCACTTTAGTTGTAGCAAGGAGACATGGGGAACATTTCCACGGCATTTAAATGTGTGAAACAAAACAGAAAGAAAATGTAGGCAGATCCAAAGTAATGTCAACACCTAAAGCATTTATTTTGATATCTTTAAACTTTTTACATATGATACATTCCAAATTTTACAAGTTGTCCACAGATATTAAAGTTATAGCCAATTTACTAAACAGATATGATTTTCCCTGATATGGAAAGCATGTTATATAAACATTTCTACAATAAACATAATACATGCGGAACAAATCATAAAAACTAAGATGATTCATTAGGTAAGGAAGACAATTAGCTTAATGATGCACACACTAGAAAATAAAGGGCATACGTGTGTTGCTATTTCATGTAAGTTCATCATCTCTCAGACTTCCTGACATTTTCAGAAAATGAAATCCAGGGACACCCTCTGCTAACCAAGGACTTCTATGAAGTCATTCCTGAAAGCCAGAGTATTGCTATGATTTGGTGGAAATGTTTATAATCCATTTATAGAGGGAGAAACCTGGTCCTATTTTAAATTTAAGCTTGATGAACATATGGAGAAAGGGCAAAAGAAGCTGGGCTTAAAAGCTAAAGGAATGGGGATGTGACAAATGCCAAAATAAACATTAAAATCACTATGCCATCCACATCCCCAGATCTTATGAATGGAAGAAAGGCCAGAAAAAGGGGTAAAGTGCTGGGTTCTAATTTGGATTTTCTTCCTGTTGGTCCTCCTCTCAGCTGGTGAGCCAGTCCCAAGCAAGAAGGGTTATGGTCATCCTTTCAGAAGAGGGCACTCCTGTCACACACTATCTTGGAGAAGTAGCAGTGAATGTGGCTTCTGCATTCCCACCACTTATTCTGACCCAAGGTCTGGATTTCTGACCTTCCTCCTAGGTTTACTGCAGTGTACGCAAAGCTGAGTGGAACAGAACTTTTAGATGCAGTTCAAAAAAACTGAGTGAAAGGGTTACTTGCACTGGCTAAAAAAAAATCCAAGAGCCTTTTATTATTCATTTGTCCCTCAGTCCCACCTTAGAGAGGCTCAGAATTTCTTCCTCCACTAAATCTGCCATCACTCTCTGTGTGTATTCAAGCTCTCAGCATACATATATCAAACGAGAGTGGCTGTGCAGTATGTAAGTTAAAAGTTATTTTACTAAGCGGCTATCATTCTAGGAAGGCACCTCTTAGTAAGAACAATAATGTTGAAAAATAATAAAAAGCCTGGGCACACAGGCTGTCCCAGGAATATCTAAGTGAGCCAGCAGGTTTCCAGGAAATGCTGGAAATGCTGGAAGGAGTAGGGGAACCTCAAAACACTGAGTTCTCATTTTTTCTGCTAGTGTTTGATTGATTCTAGATGCATACACTCTCTCAGTTTAGACTTAGAAATGGAAATATACTGTCTGAAAAATTAGGATACTCTAAGTTTTCAAAAAGCCCTTTAAACTGAGTTTCTTTCTCAAAGCCAAAAGTCTTGCAAAAAAATAAAATAAAAATAAAAAAATAAAAATCCAACTTCTATAGCCCTGAAAACCACCCAGCATATGAAGCAACCAGGCTTGCCCCTTCATCCCACAGGCTCCTCCTGTGCATGTGCCCCAACCCGCTCGTAACCAGTGGAGACAAGGGATAGCCGCTTTCAAAATCCACTGCTTTACTCTTAGAGGTAGGGTCCTGTCAGCAGAGGGGACAGCGACCTAGTCCCGGTGTTGAGAGTCACTGAAAGGGACCAGGAAGTGTGACCCCAACAGATTACAGAGACTGTTTCCTGCTGCTGTTGAGTCAGCTTCAGGCCTGGAGTTCCTTGTGATCAGTAACGTAACATGGCTCAGACTACTGGGAACAGTCAAACACAGTCAGATGCCCAAAAAGGGCTGTGCTCAACCTGGGAAGAGAAGCTCCTCGCTGGATCCTAAAACTCAAGCAGTTACATTTGAGGGGCACAGCGAACGGTGCAAGAAAATCCACTGATGGAAGATGATTTTCATCAGTCCCTGGAGCCAAAAACTATGAAAACAAAACTGGGAAGAAAAGCTTAAATAGAGCATGTATTTCCAAATTCAGCAGAATTTATTTCCTATTCTCTTTCCTGAAAAGCCAACTGGGTTACAAAAAATCCAAGTTTATGTTTTTGGTGGTGAAGTAATTATAAATGTTGCCAGTCAATGCCAACCAGTGTCTGATTTGCTTCCTGTGCATGTCCAATCTCCTCCGTGATACTGTGCTGGTGCCAAAGCTTCTGAATCTTCTTAAATCGCTCTTTGCACAAATGTAAAGGATTTCCCCGTCTAGAAGGAAGACGCATGTCACTCAGGATGCATTCTGTTTATTCATCTATTATACCCCAACCTTTCCTGATTTAGGAACAGTTACAAATTACTGGTTTAAGATCCTCTGCACAGTTCCTGTTCGGCAAGAGACTGTGGCTATTAACACATTAGCTCTGAAGGCTGGCTAGGAGCAGCTGGGAGTACATCTTCTGAAAAGAAGAGGAAAATGTACACAAGCTACACTTACTCAAGCTGGGGAGAGGGAAGAGAGGGTAGGGTTGAGCAGGAAGGTCTGGGTGGAGAGGCTAGAACTATCCATTCACTGTTCACTTTGTTGGTAAAATCTAAGAAAAAAGGGAGAAGGCAGGGAAGAGGATGCAAGAATTGCAAGGGTAAAAAACACTCCCCAGAGTGCTCTTTCAGCCACAAAGTAGAAGCGAAGCAGCCAAGTGTGAATGACTTCCAGGTCTAATTGAACCAGAGAGAAGGTTTTGCGAGTTCACGCTGGTGGCCTTTGCTCCTGATCAGAGCACATCGATCCTCTCACTCTCTTAACCAGGGCTCTTCCTCCTACAGCCCACACTCCTCAGGGCATCGGGAGAGCCATTACCAGGTGGCATATGCCTGTAAACTTGCGGCCGAGCTCATGGGGAAGGCCCCTACTTATCTTGCCTTGGTTTCCAGGTCTTCATTTTCTGCTCCCCAAGGCTGGATGGTTCTACCTAGGTTAAAATTTTCATCTCCTCTGGGCAAAGGGATGTTCTAAAAGAAGTTACTAGTGCTTGAGGGAACTGCCGTTAGCATTTTCTCATGCTATAATAGAAGCAACCAGAGTAGAAGTGATTAAGTCTCAAATACTGTTGTGTTGCTCTATATGTTCTATATCTTTGTCCCCAGACTCTTAAGTTAAAAGGTAGTACATCTCTCTCTCTCTTTTTTAAAAGCAGGCTCCACACGCAGCATGGGGTCTGAACTCACGATCCTACGATCAAGAGCTGCATGCTCCACTGACCGAGCCAGCGGGGCGCCCCAAGCACATCTCTTACCAATTAAGATTTGCTCTTTTACATCATCTGAACAACACTGGGTCTCCTCATACAAAGCAACACAAATCACAACAGGCTATCCCTGCAGTGTTCTGATGCTGTCGATGCCATGTGGCCATTTCAAAGAGTGATAAATGGAAAAAAATTGCACTCTCTCCATTTCTTTTCCCTTATCTGTCCTGATGGCCTTCATGACATTAAAAAAAAAAAATTATTTATTTGAGAGAAGATAGAGAGACAGAGTAAAAACAGGTGTAGAGGCAGAGGGACAAGCAGACTCTCTGCTGAGCAGGGATCGATTCCAGAACCCTGAGATCATGACCTAAGCCAAGGTCAGATGCTTAACCAACTAAGCAACCCAGGCGCCCCCACTCATGACATTCTGACGGCTGGGTAAGAGAATTCCCAATGAAGCAGACAGGGCGCCCTTCTTGGAAGATCCATCTCTGCCAGAACAGCTCTACAGCCGCCAGACTATTAGCCTCACTCAGGCTGATCACGTTCACTGTGTGCTGACGGCTCTGGAGGCCTAGGGTCAGCCAACCCAGCCCCCCAGGATGGGCTCTTACCTGAGTCCCTGGTCAGTCTCCCCATAGTCATCAAGGTAAGGAGGAGAGTAAAAACAGCCTTTGGTTTTGCCAGCTAAAAATAGCACCTGACATTCCCGCACTCTGTAGAGAGACCATTTACACATTATATATTAGTAACCGATGATTGGATTCAGTTCCTAATGGACTGAAATCTTATAAAACTAAACACCAGTGTTAGAAGAAACATTCAAGCAAAGACACTTCAAGTGTCAACACATCTGCCCAAGTTTTAAAATAACTAAAATGACTGTACTGTAACCAATAATTACTGCATTGTAAATCAGTATAGCGAGGGTGAGGAACATTTTGGACTACAAATCAATGGCTCATGTAATACTAGCATTTAAAACATTATGAAGTGTGAGAGAGATAGTTAGCTTTGTTTTTTTTTTTATAAGATTGTATTTATTCATTTGAGAGAGAGAGACAGCACAAGCAGTGGGAGGGGAAGAGGGAGAGAGAGAGAAGCAGACTCCCCACTGAGCAGGGAGCCTGATGTGGGGCTTGATCCCAGAACTGGAGATCATGACCTGACCAAGGGCAGAGGCTGAACCATCTGAGCTATCCAGAACAGTTAACTTCTAAACATAAAATAGTTACTGACATTTTAACCACTATTATGAAGAAATTGTTCATTTAAAAAAATGTACAAAAACACTGATTGATTTGAAACACAAAGTAACACTGTACCTGACTGAAACGATTTTGAAATATGTGAGACAAGAGAAACTGCTTTTTGATTTCCTCTAAGGGCTATTTAAAAATGTGTCTCCCAATCCCTTTGAGAGGTTTGCCTGACCTTTTTGGGGTATTAATAATTTGGCTCAATTCAACATTTACTGAGAACCTGTCATAAAGAAAAACGGTCAGGCTCCAGGGGACTAAGCTACCTAAGATACAGACCTTAGGTCTGTAATTAATGCCTCAGGTGAGCTCAAACTCTTGTCACTTCTCTCCTTCAAACCCTGAACTGAGTTTTCTCACTCAGAGGTGTCACCAGGACATAGCAAGTCCCAGGACTCCCCGCCTTGCGCACACTATTCCAGTGACATGAGCCTCACTGCTGTTTCCTGAACACAGAAGGCACATTCCCCAGCAATTTTCACAATTGCTGTACCCTCCCTAGAGTGTTCTCCCCACTTCTTTCAATGTTTATTCAAAAGTCACCTTCGTGGTTCCCTAAATAAAATCCAACTCCCCATCTGCCATTTCATATTCCTCTCCCTGCTTTAGTTTTTCTCTTCTGAGTGTATCACTTTCTAAATTCTTATCAGCCTTATTTTTCATCTCCCACACTAGAAAATGAGCTCCACAAAAGTAGAGATTTTGGTCTGTTTTGCTGACTACTGCGTTCTCAAAGTCCAGTACACAGTAGTCACAGTATTTGTGGTTTGTTGTCTAATATAATCACAGTTGACCCTAGAACACGGCAGTTAGAGATGCTGCCGCTGCCGCCATGTGGCTGAGTATCTGCATTTAATTTCTGACTCTCCCAAAACTTAACTACCAATAGCTCACTGTTGACTAGAAGCTTTACCAACAACACAGACAATTTATGAACACATGTCTCACATGTTTTATGTATTATGTACTGTATTCTTTTAATAAAGCAAGCAAGAGAAAAATGTTATTAAGAAACTCAGAAGGAAGAGAAAATACACTTGCAGCACTATACTGTATTTACTGAAAAAAGTCTATGTATGAGCGGACTTGAATATAGTTCCAAACCATGTTATTCAAGGGTCAACGGTATACACATCAGCCAGTGGTTATCTTATGGATCCCAAACCATAAGGATACAACTAAAGAAGTAATTTTGACTGATCTGGGCAGGAAATCAAGGACAACTTAAGTTTCACACTAGAATGAGGCACACAGAAAGTCGAATTGAATTGCCATGGAAGTGGGAAGGAGGACAATGGAAGAAGCAGCAAAGAGACAGCATGAGCCAAACAGATGTGAGGAGACAAGTCTCCCATGTTCCTTGAATGAGTAAAACAAGGAGAAAAGCATTCTCAAAATTCTCTGCAACACAGTCGTTTCTTGTGCTATCCCTCAACACGCACATACCATGGCAGATGCAAAGCGAACAGCTCCTGTCAGGGTCTTACCTGAGGAAGATGCCCACCCCAGAACCACAGGAGTAGGTGTGAGCTGTGCAGGCTCCCACGTCTTCCCCATCCAGTTCAGTCTGACAGCAGTAGCTCTGGGAGCACAACAGAGTTCCACACACAAGGCACAGAGTGGGGGCTCTGCTCTTATCACCACCTGATTTGGGGCACCTCCATGGGACAAAAAAAAGCTCAAGTCATTGCTCTCAAAAAGAGTGGCTAAAGAGCTGATGGTGGTAAAGGCACCCTGGACCAAATTCTGCAACATCAAGCAGAGCTGTAGATGCCTATATCCTACGGCCCAGACAAATTTACTTCTGGAATTGGGAATATCTCACACAAGCACCATGTACTGGAAACATTCATTCAACAACTGGAAAAGAGGTAAATTAAAATCACTAAGAGAAAAAAACAGTAAATTCTGTTATGAAGAAATACTACAAAAAATGAAAACTGATGAGTTAATAGTTATGTATGTTGAAAGTATAAAAAACCCCTGACAAACAGTGCTGAGTGCAAGAAAGTATAGAATATGTACAACAGAGTGCCATTTTTAAAGCTTAGAAAGGCAAAATATGCTGCTTGGGAATACAAACATTAGTTGCTAACATATAAATGTAGCAGAAGCTTGATACTCTGTGTAGAACAGGGGGTCTCTGCAGGGGGAGGAGGAGGATGAACACGAGAAGCATAGAGAAGAGGTACACAAGGCAGCATCAATTGCCTCGGTATTGTTCCGGTTTTTACACTACCCATTATTCTTACGCAGTTTCTGCATCAAACGTTTACAAATACTACTAAGGGCTGTTATTACTTTAAAGTGCAAACAGTTATTTAGATGACCTATAATGAATCCAATCTGTCACCCATCAGCGTTTCTCATACCTTATTCTGAAGCGTTCTGGAATGGTGCTGTTACAAGATGGGCAGTGAAAAACACTACCAAAGTTCTAATTCCCCGACCCAAACAAAATGGAACAACAACAAAATCCCCTCAAATCTTATTTGTATAGATCAATCTGTATAGAACGATGAGTGCTTCCAGTGGTAAGAAATGCTCAACACTTAAATATCAGAACTTACGAGAAATTAGATGCTTGATTAATGAGGCTGCTGTAATCCTCTGGAAGGTCTATTAATTTGTTGGATTCTCTTGGATAGCTGTAACAAAACAAAACCAATACACAAAAAGCCACATATAAAACCAGTCAGAAGTCATAGTATAACAATGACAGGTAACTCTTAGTTGAAACAAATAAAGGAAGACTCAATCTGAGTGACTGGGTATTATCACAGTGGTAAGAGAAGCCACAATAAAAGACTCAAAAGACACTCTTTTTTTAAAAAGATGCAGGATCTTTATTATTAGTATTTTAAAAATTTTTAGGAAAGCTCTATGCCCAACATGGGGCTTGAACTCACAACCCCAAGATCAAGAGTCCCATGTTCTCCCACTGAGCCAGCCAGGGACTCCTAAAAAGGCACTCTTAAATAACACAGGACCCTACTGTTTACATTTTTACTTGAAGAGCCCAGAATACATAATCAAGACAGTAGATAGTACTTAGTACCTGCCCCATTTAAGTGAAAATCTGGTAGCTCTGGGAAGAAGGGGAGATTCCTCCCTGGGCTTCTATGGAAAACAGCACATTAATGGAGAGTCCAACCACAAAACTCAGGATAAGACAGAGAAGATACACTTATTAAGGGTGAAATGAGTGGGGAGAAGAGAAGGCAGTAGAAGAACAAATAGATTTTCTTTAAATTCGAGACACCAGGCCATGATGATTCTGTGATAAGTTAATTCATATAATATGTAGTTCCAAATTTAACTCAGTGTTCACATATGTCCAACACAGGCTGTGTAATATGGCCTGCCCCTTCTTTCCCTGAGGCAAGATGCACAGCCAGGAGGGAGTGACTGAGACAGCAGATCGTTTTAAGGAAAAAAAAAAAAAGAGGGGGGGGGGTGGGAGAGAGAATCCTAACAGGCTCCATGCCTAGTATGTGAGCCCAACATGGGGGCTTTCTCTTACAACCCTGAGATCATGACCTGAGCCAAAATCAAGAGTAGGACACTTAATTGACTGAGCCACCAGGTGCCCCTCAGATAGCAGATCTTATACCAGAGTCACATGGGGGGAACTTGGGGAGACACACATACCAATGTTAGAGAAATCAGATTTGGTAAGGCCTGGGTATTTTTTTTTTTCCCCCAAGATTTCTTTAAAGTAATCTCTATACCCAATGAGGGACCCAAACTCACAACCCCAAGAATAAGAGTCACTGAGCCAGTCAGGCACCCCTAGGCCTGAGTATTTTTTTTTTTTTTTAAAGATTTTATTTGTCAGAGAGAGAGCGAGAGCGAGAGCGAGCACAGGCAGACAGAGTGGCAGGCAGAGTCAGAGGGAGAAGCAGGCTCCCTGCTGAGCAAGGAGCCCGATGCGGGACTCGATCCCAGCACACTGGGATCATGACCTGAGCCGAAGGCAGCTGCTTAACCAACTGAGCCACCCAGGCGTCCCGGCCTGAGTATTTTTTAAAACCCGATGGAGATGTTAAGCAGAGAAGTACTGTTTCACATGAGTTTTCTGACTGCAGAGTTGAAGCATATGACACTGGTGATACTTAACCATTTTTGACTTAAATTAACTGGAATTTCATGTGGCTCAACTTAATAAAATTAGGGTGCTATCATTTCTAGATTTGGGATAGGATGTGTATAAAATCAAAGAAATAGGGGCGCCTGGGTGGCTCAGTGGGTTAAGCCTCTGCCTTCGGCTCAGGTCATGATCTCAGGGTCCTGGGATCGAGCCCCACAGAGGGTTCTCTGCTCAGCAGGGAGCCTGCTTCCCCCTCTCTCTCTGCCTGTTGCTCTACTTGTGATCTCTCTCTCTAATAAATAAATAAAATCTTAAAAAAAAAAAATCAAAGAAACAGAACAGATCATCTCTAGCCTTCTGAGTTTTATGAGTGATGTATTTGGTAGAACCAAGGAGAAATTAACAGATGAAATACATCTGTTATCACCACGATAGCATACTTTCCTATGGAATCATAATAGAGCTAATGTCAAAAAGAATGGGAAAAAAAAAAAAAAAAAGGCCATGATTTGATAATTACTGAACCTGAGTGACAGGAATGTGGAACCTTATCATACAACGCTTCACACTTTTGGACAGTTTAAAATTTTCCACAATAAATGGAAAAAAACAGCTAAGAAAAAATCTGAAAAAGGACCTATATTTTTAAAAAAGCAAACACTTCAAAATACAATAATTTTGTTATTTTTTTCCTCTGCCAAAAATAATGCACTACACTTAGATTCATAATTCTTATTCTTTAGAAACTCTCATTGTTAGACTAAGAAAAAAGTATGAAGGCAAGATGTTCTTCCTCTCAGAATCACTGAATGCCTGGGAGGTCAATTTTAAAGGAAAGGCATACTTACATCCTACTTCTTCCCTACTTCCCGCCCAACCAAATTTTTGATAATCTTTAACTTACCTTATGGCATCTCTTTCACCTTCTAGATATCTTTTCACTTCAACGTTATGGCACCAACTTCAATGTGAATGGAAAAAAGAAAACCAAAATTTAACTTTTGAAAGGTGAGAATAGAATTTTTTCCTATTTCTCTATCCAATAAGAGAAAAACAAATCTTCTTGGCTTAATATATTCACCACATCAAAAGGAGGAAGACATATTTTGCTGTAATTTTTAAATTCAGAAGAATATGACCTGTGATTTCCTAAAGAAATACACTATTATCCCACTAATTTGGGCACTCCGGAAAATCCAGTATGAATTAATGACAAGCTCTTATTATTTGGAGCTAGAATAGTCATTATACAATTTTTTTTTAATTGCGGCAAAATATACATAACATAAAGCTTACTATTTTAACCGTTTTAAAGCATATAGTTCTGTGGCATTAAGTACATTCACACTGTTGGGCAACAATACCTACCATCCATCTCCACAACTTTTTCAACATTCCCAAATGAAATTCTGTACTCGTTAAACACTAACCCCTTCCTCCTTCCCTCCGGCCTCTGACAATCACTGTTTTCTGTCTCTATGAATTTGACTACCGAAGATACCTCAGGTAAATAGAAACATATAATATTCATTCTTTTGTGACTGGCTTCTACTCAGCATGTTTTCAAGCTTCATCCCTGTTGTAGCAGGGGCCAGAATTTCCTTCCTTTCTGAGGCCAAAAGAGTATGTCACTATGTATATACTACATATTGTTTATCTGCTCATCTGTTAGACAGGTTGCTCTACCTTTTGGCTATTATGACTAATGCTGCTATGAACAGAGTTGTACAACTATCTATCTGAGTCCCTGATTTCGAATCTTTTGCAATATATACCAGGAAGGTGAACTACTGGATCATACGATAATTCGATGTTTAACTTTTTGAGGAAATGCCATACTATTTTCCAGAGCAACTGCCCTATTTTCTATTCCTATGAGCAATGCACAAGGACTTTAATTTCTTTCATTTCTAAAAAACATGTGTTATTATTGTCTGTCTTTTGATTACAACCATCCTAATAAGTGTGAAGTAGTATCTCACTGTGGCCCTTATTTGTGTTTCCTTAACGTCTAGGGATGTGAGCATGTTTTCATGTGCTTACTGGCCTCTATCTTCTTTGGAGAAGTCCTTTGCTCCTTTTTAAATGGGTGGTTGCTTTTTTAGCTGAGATGTAAGAATTCTGGCCATATACTCATACATTCTGAATACTGATCCCTTACCAGATACATAATTTGCAACCCCCCATTCGGTGGGTGAAACAGCCAAATTCTAATCTTAACTCACTAACTTGACATGACTGACAAACAACTTTCTCTAGACTTCAATTTTCTCAAATATAAAGTGAGGGCATTGGACTTGATAACACTCAAAGTTTTTCAGTTCCAAAAATTTATATAACAGAATCCTTAACAAGTAAGTTAATATGAGAAAATAAACATTCCTACCACTATCCTCCTTCTGAGCAAATCTGCTTATGCTATTCACTAGCTTGGCAAAAACCTTTCCACAAAGGTAGATTCTTAACTAAGAAGGCCTAATCCTTACAGGATGAATTATACAGATTGAATTCTGCCAGGCTCCCTATCTGAGAATTCTGTAATATGTGAAAAAACCTAAGTTTGTTTCCACAGAACTATTCGATATAATGGAAGAAAAGCATATAATCCTTACCTTTCAATCAGTAATTTTGTTATCTCATTATTTTCTTGAAAAAGGCAAATGAGGTTGTTTGGCAGGGAAAGGTAGTTACACAAATGCTCAAAATGGCTTGTTCCAGAAACTGCAAACGGGGAAGAGAAGAGAGGTGCATATAACAACTGAGTGCATCCTGTAGGACAGTAAGCACTAGCAGAACTTAAAAGCATGATGAAAGAGTTTGGATTTACTAGATATATAACTCGTAGGAAGTTCACAAGGGGCATATGGAAGGGGTCCGTAGAAAATGGGAGAATTGAGAACAGAACCACGCAGCTCCCACACCAAACTGGTCACGATTTCTTGGTGTCTCAATTTAACCATTTGAAAAATGATGTACCAGAACAGTCTACTTCATTGGGGTTATGTGTGAACAAATAGATGACAATAAAAAGTATGAGTGCTCTAGAAAAGTATAAAGCAGCACAGAAATAGAAAATGATTTTATCATGGGAGACAGATTTAAGCACTACCCTTAATCATCACTGCAAATGATTAGGAAGTCTACACTGTTAGCTGAACGAAGGTGCCAGTCAACATACTTTGAGAGGACAATCTCACTGGTGGGCACCTCTTGCCCTGCGCCAGACACTATGAGGTACAGAGACTAAGTAAACTTTAAGTCTGTCTTGATGCTACAATTTTATGAGATGAATCAAAGCAGAACATAGAAAATAACTGTAAAGCAGCAAATGAATTTCTAAATTAAAATCATATATGTGCAATTACAGGTATTCTGAACATTAACGCCACACATTTCAAGACATTTCAAGTTAACAAACACCTGACATTATGAGTTTTCCCTTTTTATTACCTGAAGAACCCAGTTGATGAATAACATATAATTGAACACTCTAACTCTGAAGAAAAACTAATATGTTTTTGTACATAAAAACAGTACATTTATGAGAGCTAAATAAAATCAGGCATATATACATATATATGCCTTTTTATTCTATAATTGTGTACCTCACAACAGTCAATTAACTATGTTCTAAGTTTTCTTTCCTTCTTTTTTTTTTTGAGAGAGAGAGAGTGGGCACCCAAGTTGGGGGGAGAGGACCGATAGAGAGAGGGAGAATCTTAAGCAGGCTCCATAACCAGCATGAAGCCCCACACAGGGTTTGATCTCATGACATTGAGATAATGACCTGAGAGTCAAAATGAAAAGTTGGATGCTTGACAGACTGAGCCACCCAGGTGCCCCCTAAGCTTTCATTTTTGCAAGTAATTTTAATTATATACTGCTGGAGTGAAAGACTACATACATTTCCTACATTTTGAAAGAAATTAGAAATTACCTTGAATTTCAGGTGGGGAAGGAACTCCATTTAAGTAGTGAAAAAACAAAGCAGAACACTTCAGGAAAGGCATGATTCCATTCCTGACATTCCTCCACAGATGCCAGCCAGATGGTGTTTCTTTCAAGGCACTAAAAAGAGAAAAATAGTAATTGGGAAATCTATGAGGAAAGGTCATTCTAGTTACAGCACATGATGAAAACGGGGAAAACTGCTATTTGGAATCAGTGGCAGAGGCTTAAAAGGAGTGGGGCAGCCCCATTATGGGATGTCAGGTATAAATGGTGCTATAGCCATTACTATGCTGTTACTAAATACAGAATGCTGTTATTAAAATATAAAAAAGTGTAACTATGTAAAGTTTGAAAAAAAAAAAAAACCTATCCACTATTCTAGAAATTTTTATCACTTTATCACCATTATTCTAGCTATTTCTATTTTCACACTCATCTATGTCTTGTGTAGTTATAGTTGAAACATATGAAATATAAAATTCTTTTTCAGAACATCATAAAACAGGGGTGCCTGGGTGGCTCAGTGGGTTAAAGCCTCTGCCTTCAGCTCAGGTCATGATCCTAGGGTCCTGGGATCAAGACCCACATGGGGCTCTCTGCTTGGCAGGGAGCCTGCCTCCTCCTCTCTCTCTGCCTACTTGTGATCTCTCTCTGTCAAATAAATAAATAAAATCTTAACAAAAAAAAGAAAAAAAAGAACATCATAAAACATAGTTTTTATCAGAACTGTAATATTCCCGGGGCGCCTGGGTGGCTCAGTGGGTTAAAGCCTCTGCCTTTGGCTCAGGTCATGATCCCAGGGTCCTGGGATCGAGCCCCGCATCGGGCTCTTTGCTCAGCAGGAAGCCTGCTTCCTCCTCTCTTTCTCTCTCTCTGCCTGCCTCTCTGCCTACTTGTAATCTCTGACTGTCAAATAAATAAATAAAATATTAAAAAAAAAAGAACTGTAATATTCCAGAATAAAACACTGCGATTGCTTTAAATTCTTTGTGTATATCTTTAAATTCCTTGTGTATATCTTTATGGCGATAGGTTTCTCTATATGTTGAATTATTTTATTAGCGTGCATTCTCAGAAATGGGAAAAAGAATAAAATTTAAAGAATAAAATTATGGTTCTTGACACACACTGTTCAAAAGCTAAGTGAAACTGCCGTACCAAATCCAAACGACTCCAACAATATGTGGAATTCTAATAATTCACCCGCACTCCAGCCAGTCCTGGATATTACCTTAAAAATATATTATGCTGACTTAACTTACATTTTAAAACTCCTAGTGAGACAACATATATTTTATTTTATTTTATTTTTTTAAAGATTTTTATTAAAAAAAAAAATTAAAAAAAAATTTTTATTTATTTATTTGACAGACAGAGATCACAAGTAGGCAGAGAGGCAGGCAGAGAGAGGGGGAAGCAGGCTCCCTGCTGAGCAGAGAGCCCGATGCGGGGCTCGATCCCAGGACCCTGAGACCATGACCTGAGCCGAAGGCAGAGGCTTAACCCACTGAACCACCCAAGCGCCCCGACAACATATATTTTAGAATAATACTTTTCAAAGTAAGTTCCATATTTTCACTAGTCCGTGCCAGATCCTCTGAGCAAAGGTTCCATGGCCAAATACATGTGGGAAGCTCTATATATTACTCGTTTCTCAGAGATTTCCAATCATGCTAGCATATTAAAATTTCATCCCTCATTTTCTTTTTTATACGTGTCAACAGGCAGTAATGTCCCTTTCCAAAAGAGGAATTCCTTTCTCATGCTATCAGCCACTAATATTTGGGGAACTGTGATGATATAAAGATTATGACCTCACCTTCCTGTATGCTGCTGAAGTGTTTTATACAAAGCAAGAACTTCTAATTCTTCTTCCCCAGCAGGATTTTCTTGATCCATGCCATCCTCTTCTGAAAGATATGAAAATATCAGTACCCCATATTTGCTTATGGATTAATGACATCATTTAAGCCCTCAAATAGCTTCCTATATTTGCACATATCTGAAAATACTCACACGAAATACAAAGAAATTTAGCTTCCAGGTATGAGCACTGTGGCAATCTCTATCATAAGAAGGAGCCAGCAGGTTTTGAGGAAATCAGCTAAATACACATTCTATGGTACTCGACGGTTACTGAACTTAAGAAATAATAAATAAGTAGAAATATTCACACTGCTAGGGGATTTTACTAGGAGAAAAGAATTGGTTTTAAAATGATCCAAGTGAGGATGAACAGAAAAAAGAAGCCTAATTATAATTTATGCTAATTTATGCATTATCCTTGTCTGGGCACCTCTTTTTTTTTTTTTTTTTTTTTTAAATTTTTCATTTATTTGTCAGAGAGAGCAAGTGAGTGTGTGTTTGCATGTGTGAGCTCACAAGTAAGGGGAGCGGAAAGAAGAGGGAGAAGCAGGCTCCCCGTTGAGCAAAGAGCCCAATGTGGGACTCAATCCCAGGAACCTAAGCCAAAGGCAGATGTTTAACTGACTGAGCCACCCAGGTGTCCCACCCGCTTTTTGTTTTTTTTTAAACAGGGAAAACTCAAGTACACCCTTTAAGAAGCTGAAAAAAATGAGTTACCTGTACATGAGGTAAGTAAGATCTGTATGATGTGTGCCATAGTAACCAGATGGAAAATGTGAAGGTCTCCAGTGCCAAGGCTGATCCCAGAGAAATCCTGACACTGCAATGCAGGGAAAGCGAGCACCAAGCCCACCTAGATACCAAATGCCAAGGGTCAGACAGGTGACCTTTCCTTCCACAGTTGAACACATTTCCATTTTCTTAACATGATCTCCTTCTGAGCTCAGCCCCTCCCCTTCAGAAATCTTTGTTGTTAAAGGGCACATGCTAGAAATTCCACTGGGATTGGCTAAATGAAACGACTTATGGCCTAATGCGGTCTGCATAAGTACTATCATTTCATATGTCCAGGGACTCCCTCATACATACCTTATTAGTAGTAAGAAAGATAACACTTGATACCTTTCTAGGGAGTGAGCAGTGGAAAAAAAAAAAAACACAGGGTTTTGGACACACAAAAATCTAGATATGAATCCCAGCTCCTCTTACAGGCTTTTTTTTTTTTTTTTTGTCAGAGAGAGAGGGAGAGAGAGCGAGCACAGGCAGACAGAATGGCAGGCAGAGGCAGAGGGAGAAGCAGGCTCCCCGCCAAGCAAGGAGCCCGATGTGGGACTCGATCCCAGGATGCTGGGATCATGACCTGAGCCGAAGGCAGCTGCTTAACCAACTGAGCCACCCAGGCGTCCCTCTTACAGGCTTTTTATTCAAGTTAACAACTTTGAGCCTCAGCTTTCCTGCTGGTAAACTAGACCTAATATATATATGCTTTAATACCTCAGCAGTAAGGATTTAAGGGCTAACTGAGAACGAACGTGAAAGCAGTCAGGTGCACAGTAAATGCTAGCTCGCTTGGGAGCCTCCTGCTGCCCATCAGTGGTGCCAGTGGTAGTGGTCTTTACAGGAGTCCTAGAATCAGTAACAATGGCTAATATTTGCTGGTGACATGGTGCTCTAAGTTCTTTACATTGCTTGTTCCACTGAGTTCTAACACAATCATACAAGATAGGAACTAACTAACTCAAAGCTTCAGAATCTGATGCCCAAAGAGGTTAAGGGGACAGCACATGGGGTTGCTGTGTGGTGGCACACTCAGTGTCCTGTGTAAGGCACCCAGCTGATGCGGTGCTGAAGGTTAGCCACCCACTGCCTGGCCCGTGCTGTGTCCTGGCTCTAGAATGCACCTGCTCAGAAGACAAACCTTTCCTTAAATCACAGAAAAGAGCTGTCTGTTGCTAAGCAACATGACCATAGGGTTTATCTGTCCCAAAGCACTGTATGGGTAAAAACATAAAGAGGTTAAATTACTGACCTCAGTCACAAAGCAAAATAAGAGAGGTCAAGCCTCTCAACTATATTCCTTAACATTTTCTTTTTTGAGCCTTCTGGGAAAAGAATTATACTCAAAAGTATTAAGAATAACAGATGACAACTCCTCCTGTTTGCCTTTACACTATTCACCAAGTCTAAGATAGAGTACGATAAAGAGAATTCCAAACACAAATCACAAGATACTCACCAACAAATGGAACATGTCAATATCTAATATGCATGGAAGGTCTCCATGGTTGTCATCTGGCACCAATGCTAAATAGTTAAAGAAAAATGTATTAGCACATCTCATATGCCAACATAAAAATGTATACACCCTAGAGTTTAAATGTATTCTTCTGTAAGATATGTATGAATTTAAAAGCTAGAACCTGCACATAAACAGTATTACCAAACTATTTTTACTAATGGAGAGAAGTTGCACCACTAAGAACAAAATCACGAAAGATGAGAAATTACCATATACGGATTAAGTGTTCATACTCACATGCAAAAAGTTTACAGAAGTGTCCTTGCACCACTGAAAGTGATGCCACTGTCCAATGTGCTGCAGCAAATCTTGTTAGTGACCTAAGACAGTCATCCTGAAATAAAGAGATTGATGCAATGAGCAAAGAAGCCAGCATATAAGGTACATTTCATCCTTGAGCAACGTGGGGGTTGGAGGAGCCGAGCAGTTGAAAATCTGCATATAACTTCTCAGTCCCCCAAAACTTAATAGCCTACTGCTGACTAGAAGCCTTACTGATGACATAAACAGTTGATTAACACATTTTTATATGTTACATGTATTACATACTGTATTCTTATAACAGAAGAAGAAAAAAGAAAATAATAAGGCCATTATGACTGAAAATACATTTATATATTATGAAAATACATTTATGGCACTGTACACACACACACACACACCATGTATAAGTGAACCTGTTCAGTTCAAACCTATGTTGTTTAAGGGTCAACTGTAGTTCTCTCCTTTCAGGAATTCTAGTTCAGAGCACAGCTTGTCAAAGCAAAGCTGGATGCATATGAGATCTCTTTTGGATATTTCTAGGTAGTAATGAACTGACTCCGTCACATCTGTAATGACAGGACTCTAACGTGAAATGAATGGAATGAAGAATATCTAATTGTATGCAGAAAACATTGAAGCTATCTCCTTGCAACCATGCTGCTAGTTCTCTAAGGAAACGGACACATGCATCAAGACAAATTGTGAATAACCAAGACTCCCAAGGTGATGTGGTATTTCTTTATTCTAAAAAGACATTCGAGGGGCGCCTGGGTGGCTCAGTGGGTTAAGCCACTGCCTTCGGCTCAGGTCATGATCCCAGGGTCCTGGGATCGAGTCCCGCATCGGGCTCTCTGCTCGGCAGGGAACCTGCTTCCCTCTCTCTCTGCCTGCCTGCCTCTCTGTCTACTTGTGATCTCTCTCTGTCAAATAAATAAATAAAACCTTAAAAAAAAAAAAAAAAAAGACATTCGAAAATGTGGGAAATCCTCCAAATAGTGGGGAAACTATGGGCAAGAAGATGGATGTAACAAATCAGGGTGTCTGCAGCTCATCAAAATTATTATAGTGAGGGGCGCCTGGGTGGCTCCATGGGTTAAAAGCCTCTGCTTTCGGCTCAGGTCATGATCCTGGGGTCCTGGGATGGAGCCCCGCATTGGGCTCTCTGCTCAGCCAGGGAGCCTGCTTCCTCCTCTCTCTCTGCCTGCCTCTCTGCCTACTTGTGATCTCTGTCTGTCAAATAAATAAATAAATCTAAAAAAAAAAAAAAAAGTGACTACGTAGCAACATTGAGGGAAAAAAAATTTTTTTTAAAGATTTTCTTTATTTATTTGACAGAGAAAGAGACAGCGAGAGAGGGAATACAAGGAGGGGGGATGTGGAAGAGGGAGAAGCAGGCTTTCTGCTGAGCAGGGAGCCCAACATGGGGCTCGATTCCAGGACCCTGGGATCATGACCTGAGCTGAAGGCAGATGCTCAACGACTGAGCCACCCAGGTGCCCCAACAATGAGAAAAATCTTGATGTAAAGTGAAGAATATAGCAAGAACAAAACTACATGTTAAGTATCAACTGTAATCAAGTTTCAACATGCTAATGAAAAAGGTGGTGAACTGGTGAGTTTTTCCCTTCCTGCTTAATTCTGTTTTCCGAATTCTCTGTAACACTGTTTGGTTCACCAGATATTGAGGACTACTAATATATGTCAGTCTCGGTTTTGAAGATCTTAAATGAACACTTACCCCACTTCTCCTGCACTCAAGAAGCTCATGGGCCTGGCTGGGGGCGGATGGATAGGGGATTGGGGTGAGCAGAGGTGGGGAAGGAAATGGCGAGGAAATGACTGCAGGAGGTAGTATCACAGAAGAGGGATATCCCCCTCATTGGGCACGGCTCAGAGGTTTCCCAGGGAAGGTAGAGCTTGAAGAGCCATCAAAAAGAGGAGTCTATTTGGGGCACTCTAACAGAGAGGAAGGCCTGGGAATTAGCATTTGGGAACTGGCAGTAATTCTGTCAGCTTGGACCATGGATGTGGGGATTGGCAGGAAGTGACAATGGAGAAACAGGTTAAGAAGTTTCAGAGAGGGGCGCTATGGGGCTCAGTTGGTTAAGCAACTGCCTTCAGCTCAGGTCATAATCCTGGGGTCCTGGGTTTGAGTCCCACATCAGGCTGCCTGCTTTGTGGGAAGCCTATTTCTCTCTCTCCCATTTCCCCTGCTTGTGTTCCCTCTCTCGCTGTGTCTCTGTCAAATAAATAAATAAAATCTTAAAAAAAAAAAAGAAGAAGCTTAAGAGATAGGGGTGTCTGACTGGCTCAATCAGTAGAGCAACTCTTGATCTTGGAGTCTGAGTTTGAGCCCCACATTGGGTGCAGAGATTACTTAAATAAATAACTAAATATACTTTAAAAAAAAAAGTTTAAGAGATATAATCACTGTTTGGAGGAACCCTCTGATATTGTATTAGGAAAAAGATTCAGGGTAGAGACTGATATAATAATCTAGGCCAGAAATGGTATGAACCAAACGAGGAGTACGAATGAAAGGGACAGGACAAATAAAAGAAGAGGAATTCAACAAACTCTGCTGATCAACTAGATGGCTACTTAGATTGCCTTTTTAATAATCAACATATTACCAACTCTTATTTACTGTAAGAAAAATATCACAGTCAACTCTGATATATCATATCATTATATCATATATCTGATAGTTAAGAACTACCATTCTGCTGATTTACTATAAAGATACAATTCAGGATGGTTTTCATACTAGGTCTACTTCCAGATTTTCCAAGTCCAAAGCAGTTTAGATACTTTTATTTTTAAAATGTTCCAAAGAGGATCTGAATGTACAACCCCAAGCTGAGTACTTCTGATACACAAACTATATTCTTTAAATGATAAAAAAGGGTCCGGAGACTCTAGTGTTTGCAATGAAAACAAAAGTCAGCAAATTCACTAGTTGTTGAGTGATCATGCTAAACTGTATTTTCTATACTGTTTGTTTCTTCATTAGGCTCTTATATCTGTATTGTCAATCTTGGCACCTAAGAAATTTTTTAAAAATCCTAATGCCTGGGGCCCATCTCCAGAGACTCTAATTAACCCATGTAGAGCCCAGGCATTTTTTAAACTCCCCATGTGATTCTACATGAATAAAATTACATGACTTTGTTCTTAAGTGCACTTTTATGATTTTAAACTTGGATAGCAGGGCGGTCTATCACACTGACACTAACTACACAATAAAAATTAGCAAGCTTTGGGACGCCTGGGTGGCTCAGTTGGTTAAGCAGCTGCCTTCGGCTCAGGTCATGATCCCAGCGTCCTGGGATCGAGTCCCACATCGGGCTCCTTGCTCATCAGGGAGCCTGCTTCTCCCTCTGCCTCTGCCTGCCATTCTGTCTGCCTGTGCTCGCTCTCTCTCCCTCTCTCTCTCTCTGACAGATAAATAAAATCTAAAAAAAAAAAAAAAAAAAAAAAAAAAAATTAGCAAGCTTTGTATATTCCTTCTTCATTCTTCTCAGTATTAAATGTATTATTTTCACATCAATTTGTACTACATAATGCTCATAAAAGGTAGTCAAATGTGGTAGCGAGTATGTTCTGTTTTATATTTCTAATTACTGCATTAAAAATTCAAGAACAACTCTTTTTAGTTTTTTTCCACTTTTCATGTGTTTAACCAAGATCTCTGGATGTGAAGAGCTCAAGTCTATTTAAAAGAAAGTCATGAAAAATTAAACAACAAGCATGACTTCTTCACTACTCTTAAAGAAAATGGGTTTTACTATGAAAGGAGTGATAAACCTATGCTTAAATAAACAGTTCAGGTTTTTAAAACTAAAAAAAGTAGAACTTCTGAATTTCTATTCCCACCATTCTGTGAACTGAGCAAACTGACAACTTACCAGTCTGCAAGGCAAAGGACCAAATAATGGTTTATCTTCATCACTTAAAATTCTTTCTGCAGATTAAAAATGGTTAAGATGATAAATAAACTGGATATTATGTATATTGGAAAGCACGATATTGTCACGTTTTGAAATCTTTTAAGTAATTTCACAAGAATTAACTCTGAATGAAAAGTAAAATTGAAAATACATCCTCTCAACCAACAAGAATGAGTTGTTGCTGTGCTTAATTTATAAGCTGTCAGTCTAATATTTTGTCAGTATATACTTCCTGCTTCAAAGTCTTTATTTCCTCAGACTATTGCCACTTTAAACATCTCATTTAAATAGAGGCTTCTACACATAACTCATGTTAGCACATGCTTGTGACTTAATGTTGAGACAATTGTAAATCTCTTACCTATGCTTTGGATGGTGTATGCACAACTACCCCAACACATTATGGGCACACGGGGATCCTCCTCATTGGGATGAACCTTTAGTCCCACCTTGTAAGCAGCAGTTCCAAATGTTGTTAGCATTTCTTTTATGCTCTCAGAATAAGGGTTCCTGAAGTGAACATGTATAGAATTATCTCAAAACAATGTGCTCGTGCTAATCAAATGGTTCAGTTTCTTAACAGCCATTTGCTATGCTGGAATTGAACCACTTAAACTACTTAAAAATAGAGTGTGCAAAGTGGGAATTAGAGACTTGCAAACTGTCTCTGCCTGAAAGGAGTTATACTTTATTTCGGTGGGCAGGGGTGAGGCCCAGGGCTGAAAATAAGCTATCCAGTGGAAGCCTACATACTGAATCATAACAAAGGTTAAAGTTAACCCTTGAACTCTTTCTCCATCTACAGAACATTGGCAGTGTATATCCACTGCCACAAATTTTAGTTTCTTCAGGGAAGAATCCTCAGAGGGAAGCTGTTTTACACACTGGCATTTGGGGATCCCAAGTAAAGGACCGGTGGGGGCCTGATCATTTCACTGTGAAGTTAACAGGTCAGCAAGCTCCAGCCTGCCCACCAGGAATCCAATGAGCTTTTGAATAGCCACCTGAGGAACAGTAAACATTTAAGGAAAGAATCAAACATCAAAGAGATAAACTCAAACGAACAGGCAGAAACAAAAAAATACAGGGGTAACAGAAACAGTATAGAACCCAGCAAATTTGTGAGAAATTTAGAGGATCAGTCCAAGAGCGCCAAAACTGAGGTAACAGTAGGACTATCTCAAAAAACCAAAAGGAGAAGACTATCGAAGAAACAGACAACTCTCATAGCTGAAGGATGGGAATCTTCAAAGAGCCTACTGAAAATGTAGCAAAATGGATGAGGAAAAGATTCACATACCAAGGAACAACACAGAGAAATTTTTAGAACACTGGGAATTGGGGTGCCTGGGTGGCTCAGCTGTTAAGCGTCTGCCTTTGGCTTAGGTCATGATCCCAGAGCCCTAGATTGAGTCCTGTGTTGGGCTCCCTGCTCAGCGGGAAGCCTGCTTCTCCCTCTCCCACTCCTCGTGCTTGTGTTCCCTCTCTCTCTGTCTCTCTCTCTGTCAAATAAATAAAATCTTAACCACAACAACAAAGCACCACTGAGAATTAAAGGGAAGATCCCACAGCTTCCAGAAGTAATAACTACAAAGGAATAGGAGTCAGAATAGCGTTAATTTCTCAACAGATGCTAGAATTTGGTAAAACAATACTTCCAAAATCTAGATGAAAAATTACTTCTAACCTATCTACAGTTCTATACCCAAGCCATCAACCGAGTAAATAAATAAATGTATTTTCAAACATGAAAATTTAACACCCAGGCACCCTTTCTTAGGAATCAGAAGTAAATCGAGAAAGAGCATGATATGAGATTCAGGGAAGTATGAGGGGCATGGCCAGGGGAAGTCTCAGGATGACAGCTGTGCCGTGTCCTGATAAGTACAGGAGGACACAGGCCGTGGGGGGGGGTGGTCCAGGACAGAAAATCATCTGATCCATCTGAGTATTTTCGAAAAGCTACAGCTAGACACCATGGGTGTCTGTGGGGGAAAGTAATATACACATAGAAAACCAAGTACGTGAAAGATATAAGGTGATTATTAACCACCAGAAAGGAAAAATTATATAAGGAAATAAAATCATAACACATAACTTCTATCAGCAGAGACAATTACAATGTAAAAACTGCCAACTGATTTAACTAAAACCTGAAGTAACTACCTACGCACTGGTGAGGGGCAGTGGATACAGCAGACGTGAGGGCTGAATTAATTGCCAGTTAGTCAACAGAAAGGTAACGGTTTAAAAATGATAAATCAAGAGACAGTCGACTAAGCATTTTAACTAGATATATGGAAATAAATGGCAGAATAAACAGTATCATAGGACTGGTGATGGGGACGGAAGTAGGGGATGTGGAAGGCAAAGGACCAAGGCTTTTCTTGAGTTAACGTAGTACATGCCAGGCGTGGCAGCCAGGTGGCTTTACCTACAGCATGTCACTTTACCCTCACAACATTGCCAAGGGGAATATTAGTACTCTCACTTTACAGATTAGGAAACTGAAGTACAGAGAGGTTATGCATTTGAAAAAAAGTCGCACAGCTGGTAGGTAGTGCTGCTGGAGACTGAATCAAGCAGTCACAGTTTGGCTCTATAATCTATACTACACTTCACAATTAATTTGCTTAAAACAGGGCTGAAAATATTCTGGTTTGATCCTGGGTTACTAAGACACTGGTGGGGCCCTCAAGAGAAATATGAAAGTCAGAAGGAAAGCACAGGACTTCGTGGGGAAGCTGAATAGTTCAGAATTAGATGTACTGATTAGTTGTTGCTGGGGAGAGCCAGACAAAGGGTAGAGCAGGGAGTCAGCAATGCAAACTAAAAGAGGTTGGTAGGAGTTAAGCATGTCATATGGTTCTTTGGTTTTTATCATGTAATCCTTAAACCTCAGATTTCAAGATCAATGTCTCATAATATTTTGCTCCCTAGTTTGATAAATCATATTCTAACCACTAAATTTTTCATTTTAACTGGAACAAGTGTGAAAGAAATCAAATAATATACTCACTTAGGATGAAAATCAGGCCTAAACCCTTCAGGGAGCTGCAGTTCATCCATATTTTCTGAATTCTTTGAAGAAGTGGTATCTAAAGAAATAAGCATTTTATATTATTAATCATTGGTTTATAGTAGTTCTGTAAATAAATTTCAGTCATAAATTTCATTCTAAATATATGTAGGTCAAAGAAATTAAAAAATGACAGGGGAGAGTCCCATTAACAAAAACTGTCCTAAGGTACATTCAAAGCATGAGAAATAGTAGCTGACTGACCAAGGCACCTTTTACAGTCAACTATGCTTTCCTAATAGTAGAGCCACTAGAACACAGCTAGGGAAGGTAAGGAGAGTATGCTATTTTGTTTTAATAAAATCCAATGATAGAAGTTCTGCTCAGACCGCTTTTTTGCAAGGTCATTAAATGCCGTACATATTTATGAAACTTGGGAAGTCTCTGGTAATACCAACAATAAAGTGAGTCGGCTCGCCATGAACTAAAGCTGGCTCTCCAACACTCAGTTACATTCCCCCACCCCCAGAAGCTCTTCAATAAAATGGGGGAATAAGTGAGAAGTATTTATTATAAACGTCACATGGGCTTGTATGTTTTTCAAGAAATAAGGAATAATGTAGTAAAGTCAAAATTAGTTCATTAAGACAAAGAAAATTAGAATAAATCAAATTTTAAAATGAGAGGTTTCACTTTTCAAATATTCTTAAGTAATTTCTTCTGGAGCTACATTTTCCAACAATCTCAGACTTTAGGGGAAAAATGAACTTATCAGAACTTACTAGGAATACTTTCTTCTTTCCTAAGAACCTGTAATGCTTTTATTTGCTGAGAGATTGTTCTAATCCACTGAGTCAGTTTTGGTTGGTCTGAAATATTTAACCTGCTAGAGAAGATTATAGAAACTGTTTAGTATTCTGTTGCTGCTTAGTTTAAGATACAAAAAGACTCTTCAAATGCTTATGAGCATAATAATTTAAACACATTTCAAATACTTAAAAAAAAAAAAAAGGTAGGGGAAAATTTGGTGCCTTAAAAAAATAATAGGTATTTGCCAATGGAAATGAAAAGATACTATTTGTTACTATGATGCTAACAACATTATTTGTCAAAAATTTCACTTTTTTCGCAGTACTGGAATTTGCTAATAATTCCTAGACAATCATAGCACCACCACTAGTATTTATTATGTGACAGATACTGAAAGCATTTTACAGTATTAGACTTACTAAAATACTCATGTGATAGGTTATGTTATTTTCCCCATTTTATAGATGAGGAAACTGAGGTTTAGAGCTATGTAACTTGACTAAGACCACATTAAGTACAGATCTGGCATTCAAACCCAGTTATATAGACTCCAAAAAAAGCCTGTGTTCTTCAGGACTATGATGTAATTGGCCTTCATGAGAAAACAAAACAAAACAAAAGTGATGTGTGAAACACAACAAAGGTAATTTTTTACTTCTTATATGCAGTGAATCCTTAATCTAACAATGACGAATTTATTAGTTCAAATACAGATATAAGTCACCATGACTTCCTGTTATGATTAAAAAGCATGACCTTACACTCAAATCTACTGGTGTGTGTGTGTGTGTGTTTTTTTTTTTCCTACTGGTGTTTTAAGAAGATTTTGTGGTAGCATAAATAAATAAGACACCGTAGTTTGAATTCCTAAAATTGAAAAGAACTTTGCTTTGAGTTGAATCCAAATAGCACAGAAATTAATGGATGATTCATATTCACAAAACTTAAATTAGTACTTGTGCATGTAAGGTAGATAGCATAATTCTATACTGAGATATAAAAACCAGATCTGAAGAGCAGACAGTATCAAATTCATATCTGAAATGAGAATATCCAATACTTCTATTAACTAGAAGCATCCTACAAATTATGAAATAACATAAAACAACAAAAATTTTCCATTTTAAAAACATCAACAGATTTTCATATTTTTGGCCCAACTCTTGAAGGTATTATCAGCCAGTAAATTGTAAAAAATTGTATTTGTTAGAATATTCAGTAAATTCACTTTGAGCAGCTCCTCTGTCCCCTACCAATTTACCAAGCATATCTTGCAAAGTATGAGGAAGATACTTAAAGTAGGGTCCTAGAAATAAAGGAAAACAGTTTTCATAAACATATGGGCATTTTACACCTTCTATAATGGATGACCAAGAAACTGAAGTCTGGCCTGTTCCTTTCTAAAAACCAAAATTGTATTTCACAAGTCTATCAGAAGAAATGACTACAAAAAATGTATCGGGAAAACAATGTGATTACCTGGAGTGATTTCTCCCCTCTCTGGTTTATCATCTCATTATCTTTAATGGAAAACTACCACTTAAATACAAAGGTTTCATGGGCCCAAACCTACCTGTTAAAAATATTTCGTGGAGGAAGCAGCAGAGGAATTACAGTATTACTCAAGCACTCACAGAGGGGACAGAGGAATTCTCCGTTTTCCACATCGTAGCTGGTATGTAAGCGCAATCTCTGTTGCCTTCGCTGTTCTTTAGCTTGAACGGAATCAAAATACCTTTACAATTAGAGAACACGAGGTATCAAAAACAACGGTAATTTTTCTCAATGAGAGCCACAAGCTTCTACGTTTTAACTATTTTGTTTCCACAATACAATAAAATCTTCACAGTTCTTGGTCCCAGTGCTGTCTTGTCACTTTCCCAGGGCCGGTGGCTATTTGCTAGTGGAAGTGCATGATCACCGAATGAGCACAGTGCTACAATAACAACACTGATTTGTTGGTTTTGCAGGAGAATAGACCGAAGTAGAACAAATTTGAGGTTATCCCACCTTAGGTCGGGGATCCAGGACAATATCAGGAAGTAACAAGGTAAGAACAAGGTAAGTACTAACACCTTTAGAGTTAAGAGTGAACACCCTGGAAAGACATTACTCATCTAGTGTTTATGCCACCATAAAAATCTTTTTTCTTTGTCCAACTTTATTAGTTAATACAGATCCCCACATTAAAAGATGTATCTGATATACTATGAAGTTTCTAAGTTACTCCTTTAACATGTAGGACAAAGTAGCTCAATTTTAATTATTATTAGATAGTGATATGCGGTTTTTCTTCAGCATCTCTAATTCTTTCTCCCTTTTTTCTAGAATGAAATGTCCTTTATTTAAAAAAGTTAATTTTGAGAGTTCGGATAAGCTTCTCTTGACTAGTATTAAGAATATAAATTACCTTTGCCAACAATGGGCATGCATAATGTGCCCACAGCTACCAGTGTGTGTTCCGCAAGACAGATCAGGGTGCATGAATAATGGATCATATTTTTCTGCATTACAAAACAAAGAAACAAAAAAACAAAACAAAAAACCAAGCATTTAATCTTCCTATAATAAATGTACAACTTTAAATCGTGAAAGCCTCGATAAGAGCTTGTAAACTTGAAATGAAATGCTAGTTTATTCCTTCGAGATTTCAGTCATTTATGCAAGACCCTGGATTATTTAGAAAGCAGGACTCTAATTTTTATCACCCTGAGCAAATGAAACATCCCTAAATTGTTAACTGAAACTGGAATTCTGTATTACGTACATCTACTCTTTTGAACATTCCATGCTTTCAGGGCACTGAGAGACTCCCATCCCCTGCAAAAGCCCAGAACTTGTTCTTCGTGGGGCTGCCTTTAATACTTTGGTGGGGCTGGGTCACGGTATCTGCAACAAAAAGGTGTTTTGGCAATAATGGGACGCCCCCTAGAGGAGATTCTGCATAAAGACTCTCGTGCAAAGAACAGTCACAATCACAGTACCAGACAGCCAAAGTGGGAACAAAATACCCAGGACAGCAGCCCAGACGGGGAATAAGATAATTTAGACAGTTGTCCGATCTAGTGCTAATTTTTTATTTTCAAAGGAGATGAAAACATGAAGACAAACTTAAGATGGCTCCCTGGCTTTTTAGAATTTTTCAAATTCTCTATATTAATTAGTATGATCTTAGAAATTCCATAGCATTCTATAAAGAATTACTCAAGTTTCAATTTGCTTTACATAGCATAAAGAAAATATTTCCAGATATAAGTTGTGAAAGCATTTGGAAAACCTTCTTATAGCCAAAGTTTTTTCTTCAGAAAATAACTATTTAAATAAAACTGTTAATCTTTGGCCTGGAATGAAATTTACAAATCGTGGAGTTCAAATGACCATTTTTAAAGATGAAGCAGACTAATCCTTATCAACTAGGTGTTTGAGAGCCACACTGTGAAGACTTTCCTTATGGAGAAAGAGCTATTGTACCAGTGGGTTTTTAATTCTAATGTAAAAGGCACTTGTTAAATAAGTGCTTTGGAAATTCTAAGACACAATTCCCACTCTCAAGAAGTTTACTGGAATTGTCGAGGCATATGCACATATAAACGAGTCTAAGAGTAGAGATATGAAAGTGTCTGTGGTGGAAACAATAATGTGCAGCTTAGATGCCCCCGGAGGAATGAATGACTTACTCCCTCCTTAGCAGTTGGAAGAGGGCACTTTACTCTTACTCGTTAAGTGGCAACTGCTTTGCTCAAAGTCACACCTCTTTCCAGAGGTGGCCCACAGTCACTGATTAGTGTTGGGGTTTAAAGACCCTATTCCCCTTGCTCTGACTCGGAACACCTCCAAAGGGCCATCCAGCTAGAGAGCTCCAGTGGGGTGGGATGAAGCCTTTGGGGGATTGCATGAAAGCTCAACTTCTCCCTTTGCCCAAACCTGCTCCCTTCCTCTCCATTCCACAGATGTTTATTCCAAGGCTATCCCGAATAAATGTCCTGCATGGTAATCTCTATTTTAAGAGTCTGTTTTCTGGGGAACCCTATCAGTGATATTATTACTACTTTGCATCAGAATCTGGCTCAAGGACTGCTTCTCACATAGGTAACTCACACAACTGTTGCCAAGAGATCCCACTTTGGATCTATTCAGGAGACAAAATTATTATTATTTCCATGTGCCAACTAATTATTAGGACTTTCCAAGTGTATTGAAGAATGGGACTGTTAAGTACCAATTATGTTAATGTTATATCACAAAGAAAAGCTTCCTTTTGAATCCCTGTTATTAACCAGCTATCTAATTCATGACTGATACTTAACTTTCTGGAGTGTTTCCACATCTGTCAACTGGAAAATTTCTGTCTAAGACAGCTGCCTAAGACACCACCAACCCTATGGAGTTATTATCAGCTTAATAAAATTTCTGTGCCACACTAAGTGGCAATCATTAAGAGGGAGGAGAGGATCTAGCTATGACTTACCTGGATCCTGAATGAATTTACTCCTGTTTTTTGATAATACAGTTGATCTTTGAACAAATGCTGCCAGAACCATTGCCTTGCTCTCCACCTTCACCTCTTGCTCCTCTTGACACAATATACAAGTAACAAACTGTCTCTGTTCAGGGACCTGAGTTTGTGCTGGGCCCAACGCTGTAAGTGCCGTATCTGAAACCACAGGGCTGTGATAAAAGGGCAGACGTTTCATTAACAAGCCTAAGAAGTTTCCATTTAATCATAAAACAGTGGACTTTAGGTATGCACATATTGAACACGTGGTATGATTTGAACTGGCAGTAGTCATTCATATTTCTCAAACCTTCTCCTATAATCCTCACAGCAATCCAAAATGCAAAACAGAAGCCACTCAGTTAACTGAACCTAGTGCACTCATTCTTTTTTTTTTGTTTGTTTTTCCTTCTTAAGACTTATTTATTTATTTGAAAAAGAGAGTGAGCGAGCAGGGGTAAGTGCACAGGGAGAGGGAGAGGATCTCAAGCAGACTCCCTGTTAAGCGTGAAGCCTGATGCAGGGCTTGATCTCATGACCCTGAGATCACGACCTGAGCGGAAATCAAGAGTTGGATGATCAACAAACTGAGCCACCCAGGTGCCCCTGTGCATCCATGCTTTTATGAATGTCAAGGGTGTTCTGTGTGACATATCATTTTGAGTGTTCACATGGTATCTCATCTATAGTCAAGAGATATACTCATAAACATATACTAATAAACTCAAATTCTAAGACTAATTCCTCTAGTTGGAGATTGTAAAATTTACCTACCAACCCTTCTAAATTACTTTAAGACTAAACATGTACTTTTAAGGCAAAAAAGCAACACCTTTCCCATTTGAGAACCAAGGGTCAAGAAATTTAAAAATGTTTTCTTTTTTTTAAACTTTTACCTATTATCAAGAACAGCAGAGGTAGAGGCATCCAGTTCTAATGTCTGCTGAAAGAGTTCTTTGTTCTCATCAATAAAGTGCCTCTGCATCTCAGACATCTGGGCCATGATCTTTTCTCTGCGCAGTCTGGCAATCTCAGCTTTTCTCTTCCTCTCAGCCTTGTCTTTGTCTCTTGAACTCTGAAAGTATGCTTCATTTAGTTAGACCATTAGATGCCAAATGCACATTTTTCCCCCAAAGCAGAACTACCCTGATTGTAAATACTAATTAAAAAACTGTTTTATAATGTCACTTATAAAACAAGAGAAAAGATTTTTTTGACTTGTTTTAAAAAAAAGAACAGGGAGCAAAAAAAATTTGCTACAACAAATAAAGATAAACAGTGGCACATTTTTTTGCAATTCACGTTTTTTTGTGAGTAGTATCAACTACCAACTTATTACAGATAAAATCAATTGTGTGTAGTGAACTTGCTACAATCCTTCAGTAGGACCACGCTTTGCTTCTCATACCTCTTCCATTATGGTTCCTTCAGTCTCTGCCACGGGACTGGTGGATGAGCTTTCTCTTATCTTCTTAATAGCATTAAAAGTCTATGACAGAAAGTATCAGTTATTTGGAAGCTATGAAATACTACAAAAATTTAAAGATAACAAACACTGAGTGTTTATCACAAAAACAGTGATGCCGGAAATTGTACCTTTAATATCCACCTAATCATATCTTTGTGTACATCTAGGTAGGGAGCGCTCTGTAGTGTTTCCAGCATAGCTAGTATACTAGGGGAGTTGTTTGGTGCTTCACCAGGTTCTAAAGCAAAAAAAAAAAAAAAAAAAGAAAAAAAAAAAAAAGGCACAATAACAACAGCTAAGACTTCACAGTGCTATTACTATGCATGAGAAGATAAGGTTGCTTATAACATCATCTGCCCATCATTTAATTATAGCTCTACTTACTAGAGATTTTCAATACTTCTTGAGAACGTGATGTATCTGTACTCAACAAGTTAACAAGTTAACAACTAGAATGCTTCAATCATTCAAAACGGACACCTTACACCAAATGATTATTTTAACATAGCCTTTAGCTATTAAATAAAAACCCAGCTAAAAGATCTACCTGAGATTTTACCAAGTCTAAGAAATGAACTGGATTTATAAGGATGTGTGTGTAAAAATATATCTTGTTTTCCTTTTAAATAAAACCTAGATTTAAAATAAAGTGCATTTTAGGGTGCATAGGTGGCTCAGTTGGTTCAGAGTCTGCTTTTGGCTCATGTCATAATCCCAGGGTTCTGGGATTGAGCCCTTTGTCAGGCTCCCTACTCGGCCGGCAGCTTACTTCTCCCTCTCCTTGCCACTTGTGCTTTCTCTCACTCTCTGTTGCTTTCTCTGCCTCTTTCTCTTAAATAAACAAACAAATAAATAAATAAATAAAATCTTTATAAAAAATTAAAAAATACATTTCTTCCTCTGTAAATTTATTTCTTCATTTGAGGAAAAAACATACAAGTCAGTTTCAGTGTCTCGAGAGTACACGTAATTTAATGTTTGCTAATTTAGTTCTATAGTCAGAAACATCCGGTTATTGATTTTCTTGGTTTAAGTGTCATCATTTGGGCAAAATATTCTTTTTTTTTTTTTTAAAGATTTTATTTATTTATTTGACAGAGATCACAAGTAGGCAGAGAGGCAGGCAGAGAGAGAGGAGGAAGCAGGCTCCCCGCCGAGCAGACAGCCCGATGCGGGGCTCGAGTCCAGGACCCTGGGATCATGACCTGAGCCGAAGGCAGAGGCTTTAACCCACTGAGCCACCCAGGCGCCCCTGGGCAAAATATTCTTAAGAGGGGAAGAGACTGAACTATGGGATCTTTAATAATCTTTCAGATGTAAAGTTCTATGGCTATAGTTTAGGGATTTCGCTCTAAACAGTGTGCTTTAATTAAATAAAATGTTTAAAGAGAAATATGAGGAATGTCTAAAGAAAAAGGTTGTTTGTTGAAAGAAAGAAAGAGAGACAAAGAAAAAGAGAGAGAATCTGGGATTGTATAGTGGTAAGTGGATGAAATCAGGCAGTTTTCTGTGTGGTCATCCTAAAGTAAAAAGCCCTGGAGATGAAGGGGGCAAAACATACAATGCTAATCCATAGAAAGAAATACTGAGAGAAAAGACCAGGGAAAGGCTGGCACCTAAGAACAGTCTTCAGTATGGAAAGGCAGTTTCCCCTCATCCTCCGACTTTTCTATGTGAGGGCAAAAAGGGGAAAAATAGAGATCCAGCAGCAAACAAGACCATATTATCCATTATACTACCTCTACTGGGTCATATTACCCATTATACTGACTGCTGTAACTCCTAGTATACCAGCATAAATTCATAAGTATCTCAGCAAATGATTGATTGCACATCTGTCTGGGGCAGGGAAAGTATAAGATGAGCCTGGGTTATCTTTTGTGCCAGAAAGCAAGGTGGTGCTCAAATACTAGTGGGCTTGGGTCAAAAGGGCAGTGAAGCCAACTGAACAGATTCCCAGTGACCAAAACTGGCAGTTTGAGCATCAAAAAGAATTTTTTTTTAAAGGAGACTTGATCATATGTGACTCAAAGACAGAGAATAAAAACCCAAGAGTAATATTAAAAAAATAAAGCATAACAATCCCAAGCAAACGAAAAAGATTCACAGTTGTCACCACTGAAGGTAACTACTAAACCAACTGCTTATTCTGAAAATCAGTAGATTTTTAAAAAATTTTTATTTATTTGACAGAGAGAGAGAGAGAGACAGCAAGAGAGGGAATACAAGGAAAGAGAAGCAGGCTCTCAGCTGAGCAGGGAGCCTGAAGCAGCGCTTGATCCCAGGAACCTGGGATCATGACCTGAGCTGAAGGCAGATGCTGAACGACTAAGCCATCCAGGCACCCTGGAAAAGCTTTTCTTCAGAGGTGAAATAGGATGGCTAAAACAAATGGTTTAAAGAAGTGTGCAAATATTAAAGCAAATATAGCAAAATACTAACTACTGAATCTAGGTGGCAGGTGTATGGATGTTTGCTTTACCAACTCCTGCCTATATGTTTAAACTTTTTAATAATAAAAAGATAGGAAAAAATGTCTCCTGGCCTTCTAAAAAAGTCATGTTACCTTATATACAAAATGATAATCTAATCCACTATAGTTAATTTTCTTAACCGACTGAGCCACCCAGGTGCCCCCTATAGCTAATTCTCTTATTTTCATTATGTCTTTACAAGGTAACAGCAATAATTTAAAAGTGAAATCCTGATAGCATACTTTGTGTTTTTAAAGCGCATCTGAGAATTATTTAAATGCGTGTGCCATATTGACTTCAAGCTAGTGACTCCTCATTAATGTTTTCAGTTTATGAATTAAAACTATGTGTTTTTATGAAAATACATCAGGATCTCATATAGTACCTTTAACACAGATAAATACATATAATCTCAGAAATCTGGATTAAAATTTATTTTGAATCTGTATGAGCAAATAAGAGGTTATATTACATATTTATTAAAAAATTTTTCTTTCTAAGTATTTATTTGACAGGGAGAGAGCAAGCGAGCACAGTTTGCGGAGTAGCAGGCAGAGGGGGAGGGACAAGCAGGCTTTCCATTAAGTGGGAAGCCTGATGTGGGGCTCAATTCCAGGACTCTGGGATCATGACCTGAGCTGAAGGCAGCCACTTAACTGAGCCACCCAGGTGCCCCTATATTACATATTTAAAATCACTAGTATCTTGAATTAATTTAGTAAAAGGTGTATACGTACTTGATATCTTCTGAGTGAAGGTAAATGTTACTACATGCTCTTCTGTGACATTGTCTAAATGCTGTTTTTCTTCTTGTAGTGCCATTCCAATTAAATGTAACACCTCGAATAAAATGTTTTGTAACTTTTAGTAAATCAAAAACCAAGTATATAGTAACAAAAATGAATTCACCACTGGAAAAAGATAAAGCAAACTACTAAAGACTAACTATTAAATTAAAACTCTAAATTTCATTTTCTGATAAAAAAATTCTCAGTAAGGAAACAAAAATTTCCACATCAGCTATGAAGAAAATTCAACCGCATATTCTTAGGGTAAGTTCATACACATCCCTACACTACAGTCTTAAAAAAAAAATCTTCTAAGAATCGGTGGCCAAATAATTAGAGCTGAAAGCATCTATCAGGTAATGATCTGGTCTATAATACTCTCTAGTTAAATTTCTCTAAGGACTAAAAATCTTAATCATCTCAGAAAGATATATACTTTCAATTTAATTACACATAATTATTGAAGATGTTTACAGTTATTCCCTATATCTCACAAAAAATTCCTTATCAGATTTCTAAGAAAATATAAAATTACACTGATCTTATGTGCATTTTTATTGCTCTTATCCTGCTTCCCAATTTTGGAAGGAGATATCTGTGTGGTGTCTGTATGTTTCCCCACACAAAAAGCTACTGTGGATGTCAGAGAGTTGGATGAACGAGGTTAGCTTGAAGGACATGAAACAAACGTACACAAAAGGTAAAAGCTGTTCTTTTTTTCTCCATCATTTCCTACAACTCCTCTGCTCACATAAGTAGACCACAGCTCTGTTTTTACATTTTAAGTGTCTGTTTATAAATGGGAGGGGTGTGTAAATATATATGTATCTTAGCCAATGAGACACTTGAGCCCGCTGAGACAATGGAAAGAAAAATAGTTTTGGAGGATGACTCTGGAAGAATGCGTGCTTTCATTTGCATCCTGGCTTCACAGCTTTCAAGGTAACACGCCTTCAGGGAATCTGAGCCTAATTTCATCAACTTTAAAATGGAAAAAAAAAGGTTCCCTTTAGAGTTTTGAGAATTGCAAACATTGTACGAATGTAAAAGTACATACCACAGAATAAGGCACAGAACAGGCTAATTCCATTAACTGATTAATTACTATAATGTTACTAGTTGAGTAACATGGAAAGTTACGTGAATCTCACTGAAACTTGACTTCCTCATCTATACAACGGAAAAAGTTGTATCTACCCAAATGGGTATTGTGTGAATTCAATGAAATAAACAGTAGAAGAATGACTCACATCAAGGCTACAAAATAAAATACAACAAGGTTCTAGACATGCCACTTATTAGCTACAGACTATATGTCTCTGAGTTTCAATTTCTTCAACTGTAAAATACAGATACTGATGAGCCCACAGGGTTTTTGAGGGGATTAAATTAAAAAAAAATGTTGAAGATATGACATTATACAAATATCAGAGTACTGCATAAACAGAGACATATCATTAACAATCAATGAGAAGAAGACTGGCCAATAAGACCAAGGTAATCACAACCAACTGGTATAAAAAATATCTGCCAGACTACCATTTTCAATGTCAGACACAAAAGCAGTAATAATATTACTATATTTCAAATTTAAACATCACTACATTTAGTGCTTAGTTGTCTGTATCTAGATATTGACAAGAATACTTTGCTTTTATAAAAAAGCACTAAAATTTAAACAATAAATGTTTTTAAACCTACCCTTTGCAGCATGGACTCAGACCAGGCATATCCGTTATGTTCTACAGCCCACTGGAGGACTGTCCTCATGATGCACAACATCACATCTGACTGCAAAATGTTTACCAGACTTGCAAATAGAGGGCAGAATGGAGGCAAAGCTGGAGGTGGAAGTGCTGAAAATAAGGTTATTATTGGTTTCTTTTGCAGAACACGCTTAAAAAAAAAAAGACCCTATCTTTAGATAGTCTTCACTCAAAGGATATTAATACATCTTAAAGCTGTATTTTACCTTCTCAAGGTCAAATGCATAAAAACAGCTACATTAATAGTAGCAGTACAAAGGGAAGTCTTTTCCCTAGAAATATCCTAGGATCTGAGATAAAACCATTAACCCAGAGATGACTCAGTATAGCCTATTTCTATATTTGCATATTTATGAGTCTTTTGAATGTTCACTTGGAAAGCATACATTTACATCTTCCACTTCACCAAGGATAATCATAGTCAATAGAAAACAGCATTTAACATGTAGAAGAGACAAGAGATTTTTAGAAAGATTAAAAATACCTGTATCTTCCCTGTTTTGTCTTTTCAATTTTCGTTGAGCTTCCTCTGCCTAATAAAAAAGAGATTTGGACAGGGAATTAGTAATACACAACAACCTAATATCCAAAACATTAAGTTAATCTTTGTCATATTATCTTCTGATATTTACTATTAGTTTTATAGTGCTCTCCCCAGCCCCCAAATGACACATCTAAGTTATTTTTTTCCCCCCTCACTACTCACCGCCACCAAGCCCCAAGGAGTTCTTTCTTATTTTAAAACGCAGAGGAAACATGTACAAATCAAATCAAAATATTATTTAGGCTTAAACTCTATGACATGCATCCAAAACTAAACAAAGCTTCATGTTTAAGTTTAATTAAGGCCATTTATGAAAAAGTATTTTATTTATTTATTTTAAAGATTTATTTATTTATTTGACAGAGATCACAAGTAGGCAGAGAGGCAGGCAGAGAGAGAAGCGGGGGCGGGGGAAGCAGGCTCCCCGCTGAGCAGAGAGCCCGATACGGGACTCCATCTCAGGACCCTGGGATCATGACCTGTGCTGAAGGCAGAGGCTTTAACCCACTGAGCCACCCAGGCGCCCTGAAAAAGTATTTTAAAAGTAGACTGCTAGGGTGCCTGCGTGGCTCACGTGGTTAAGTGTCAGACTCTGTGCTCTGTGGAGAGTCCGCCTGAGATTCTCTTCCTCACCCTCTCCCCTCTCGCTCCCATGTGTGTGTGCAGTCTACCGCTCTAATAATAAGCAAATCTTAAAAACAAAACAGACTGCTAAAAGAGAAAATTTAGCCAAGAATCACGAGGAAAATTCCATAAAGTACTATGGAAAAGCGGAATGGTAAGTAGTAGCAATTCTGAAATGAGCATAAAATAGCTTAACTATTATACACGTTGACTATTTCTCTTCAAAAGCCAATAAAATATAATTACATATGTATGGTTTATGATACAGTTATATAGCTCTTATATATGTATGTAGTATACATGGCGGGAGGGAGGTGTTAGGTGGTGGTATTTTTAGGTAATCTCTTTCTTCATTATAGCTTTTTATACTTTTCAAATTTCCTACAATAAAAATGTATCCTTTTTTGGGCGCCTGGGTGGCTCAGTGGGTTAAGCTGCTGCCTTCGGCTCAGGTCATGATCTCAGGGTCCTGGGATCGAGTCCCGCATCGGGCTCTCTGCTCAGCAGGGAGCCTGCTTCCCTTCTTCTCTCTCTGCCTGCCTCTCTGCCTACTTGTGATCTCTGTCAAATAAATAAATAAAAATCTTACAAAAAAAAATTTGATTTAAAAAAATGTATCCTTTTTTAATCTCTGAAAGACAATAAAAGTTGTTTAGGAGAAACAAATCAAATAAACAAACACACACAGCTCTTCCCCAGTACACTTTTTATTTTCCCATTTACCTTGGACTGCTCTGCCCTTGAAAAGTGATAGAAATACAAATTGAACTCTTTGGCACACTCTGGTTTCAGTTCATACATGCCTCGTCCTGTTAATCCAGGTTTTCTATGGAAAAAAAAGTCCTTAAATTATTATTACTAAAGTCACACCCTAATTTATGAGACAGTCTTAGATAACATAATAAAAAAGCAGAGTTCTCATTTACGGCTGATGAACGTAAACTGGTACTATTTTCTGTGGGCTAATTTGGTAACCTACATGCAAAGCTCTACATGCATCGTCCTATCGGACACATCCACTTTGAATTTATCCTAACTGGACAGGTGAATGTGATGGTCATTATTATAGTGACAATTCAAAGGCTAACAACAGGAAATACGTTATACACATTATGACACTGCCACACAGCTGAACATCACTAAAAGTGATAATAATTTCTAAATTTTGATGTATAAAGATGTCTCTGGTAAGTTCTACCAGGTGGAAAAAGTAGATACAATTTTAAGGGTTAGGGAATGTTTATATATGTATTTTTCTGTATTTTCTCTAAAAGCATTACTGTATCTTTATAATCAACAAAACAAAGTCATCACAGGTGGGGTGGGAGCAAGGACAAAGCAGGAGTGAGGAACTGCCTCAACCACCCTCAGGGGGATCGACTAATTTACCTACTGGGCAGCATCCTGGCCTCCAGAGAGTGAAGGCAGTACTGAGAGAGCGTTTTGCAACTTAGGAGGCACATTCAGATGGAAACAAATAAAGCAGTTTTAAGAAAACTCAATGCACTGACTTATGTCACCTGCCAGTTTAATGTCAATTATCTGAAACTATCAGGAACACTGGTTCTGAGCACAGTGAAGATTCTCGTAAACCAGTTTAGGTTGCTGAGTGCAGAGCTAGATCAGAAGAGTGAAATGACAGAAATCTAGTTCAGAACTAAGTATCTGAAAATGTCTGTCACTCTCTGAAAGGAACAATTTCATTCTCAGTTCCATCAAAGGAAACACTAAGAAAAATTAATTTATATTAAAAAAATGGAACAGAAAAAAAAACAGGAAATAAACTCACTTGAAATGGGCAACTGCTTCAATTACGCTCTCCATGCCAGTCTCCTTATTCTCCTAACAGTACGAGAAACAAGTAAGTGCGTTTCATGTTAACAGTATCGGCTAGCACTTTGAACATCGTGCTTTTCTCTCCTTACGACTTACAGCAATCCTATGAAGCAGATATATTATTTTTCCCAAATTTTTTACAGATGAGGATTCCACAGTAAACATAATAAACAGGGAAACTTATTTTGTAACCTAACATTCATTCAGACTCATATAATTAAAAACAAGTCATTACCATATGGACTCAAGGCAACAGCTTTCAAAAGGAATTAAGCTAAAAACACAAAGTACACATAATATTTAAACAAAATTTATGTAAGATATTTATACTATTTTGTGAAAGTTACACTGATTCCTTATCTATTTTTACTACAACAGCATTTCCTAAATCATATCCTATTTATAAAAAGATGTTAATACGAATTCTGATTAAATAATTCTCTGGTCAAAGATGTTTGGTAAATATAGTTGCCATCGTGTTGTACCAGATGTACTTTAAAATGCTGTTTAGCATATATTCCTCTTGGGGTGCCTGGGTGGCTTGGTCAAGTGTCTGACTCTTAACTTTGGCTCAGGTCATGATCAGTGTCCTGGGATCGAGCCCTCTGTTGGGCTCTGTGCTGGACATGGAGCTTGCTTGAGATTCTCTCTTTCCTTCTTCCTCTGCCTCTCCTCCCACCCCCAAATTATATTCTTCTTTATTCTAAAGTCTAAGTGAAACTGTAATTGCTTCCTCATCTAACAACTCAGGATTCATATCCTGTATAAAAAAGTAGGAGCAATTTTTATCCTGACCAGGTATTTAGTGATATTAAGAAATTATTAATTATTGTTCTTTCATCACGGCATTGGGATAGATAGGTTTTTCTAAAAGTCCTTTTAGACCAGTTTCTCAACCTTGGCACTGCTGATGTTTGCATCAGATAATTTGTTGTTGTGGGGGTCTGCCCTATGCATTGCGGGATATTTAACTGTACCCCTGGCCTCTGCTCACCGGCTGCCAGGAGCACCATACAGCCCTGCCCTGAGCAGTGACACTGCCAAATGTCTCCTGGAGGGCAAAACTATCCCTGGTTGAGAACCACTGTTTTAACATATATACAGTTCTATTTATAGATGAAATGGTAAGCCTTGCATTCTGGTTTTTTAATTTTTGGGGGGGGGGGGCGGTTAGAACAACTCAGCAAAATAAAATTTTGGCTTATTGTTGTACAACACTGTTTTACACATACATCAAATAGGTCAACCATTCCCCACCCCTGGCCAGGAAACTTCATAAACAAAAGAAGGAAAAAAAAAAAGAAATCTTCATCTTTGACCTTTTTAACAATCTCATATAAACCAACTACTTGTATTACAGCTAAGCACATACAAAAAAAGTTACTGCTATGCTTGGAATAAGACTGGTTTTTTTGTTGCTGGGTTTTTTTTTTTTTTTTTTTTTAGTAAGATCTTTTTTCTCTCCTTTGAAATGATAATGAACATGGTCACACACAAGTAAAGTCAGAAGCAGGACAGAAGATGCTTTGAAGGCTGGTTTGCAAGATCATTAAACATGGCTGAGCACTAGCAATATGTACATAAAATACAAAATATAATAAAAAATACAAATTTTCTTTTTTAAGGTACTTTAAGAAAAAACGTAGGGTCTTGGAAGTTTTGGTTCATTTTTCCTCCCCTGTGGCAAATTCATTTTGTAGTTTTGGTTGGGTGGTGGAGACTGTGTATCATCTGCGGGTAAACTTTGTTTTTTTTTTAAGATTTTATTTATTTATTTGACAGAGACACAGCAAGAGAAGGAACACAAGCAGGGGTAGTGGAAGAGGGAGAAGCAGTCTTCCTGCTGAGCAGGGAGCCCGATGTAGGGCTCAATACCAGGACCCTGCGATCATGACCTGAGCTAAAGGCAGACACTTAACAACTGAGCCACCCAAGTGTCCCTAAGCCTAGTATTCTTAACAAAATAATCCAGTGGGCATGCAGGGATTAGTGGTTCGGGTATAGATAAAACAAGACTGGTTAAAATTGGTGATGGGTTTTGTTACACTATGTTTTCTATTTCTATAGATCTATAGATAGTTAAAACTTTTCATAATATAAAGTTTAAAGGAAGTATTATGCAACAAATACAGGTTTAAATCCCAGAAGAATGAACATTAAAGTTGAAAGTTTTGATCTACGTTTCAAATTTGGGGAAACATTTTGAAAAGCCTCAAGGAAATAAGGATCTCTCCTAACTACAAGTATTGGGTATCTATCTGGAAAAGCCCTGTGGCTGAAAAACAGGTGGCCTGGGAACTTGAGATCCTAGGTTGGTAAACAGTTACTATTAGCCCATGAATGCAATGTAATGTAAAGTAATGTGAACATTACTTTACATTCACTAAAATGAAAGAGATGGCTCCCTAAAGAGAGTTTTTGGATGCTTCAGAAGGAAAAAGTTCTGAAAAACGTTAGTATCCTCAATACAGATTAACAGATTTTTCTCACTTCCTTCTCCAATATATGAAGTTGTAAAGCATTATCTCCACCCATGGCAACTTTGTAGTAAGGACTCAATAATAAACCCTGTCTACTGGATAAATAAATTCAGTTTTCAAGATCAGGTTTACTTTTATTCAGCATCCTTACCTCTTCTAAGAATTCACTGTAAAAGATTCTACTCTTATGCTGCTGTCTATTCCCAGTCACTAGTATTCTTTTTTTTGTTTCCCCCCATACAAAAAAAAAAGGAAAGAAAAAGAAAAAAAATTGAAGTAACCTCTACACCTAGTGTGGGGCTCAAACCCACAACTCTAAGATCAGAGAGTCTCGTGCTCTACTAACTGAACCAGCTAAGTGCCCCTCTAATTATTTCTAGTAAGAGTGACTGGGAATTACAGTTGTCCTAGAACTGCAGTCTTTACCACTCTGCAGTATGTATACGGAAGTAAATCTAAACATACTAGCCTGTCAGGAAAGGAAGAATTTCCATAATTTCTTTTGTAAAATGTAGGTACTTACATCTTCAGGTAAAGACTTCACCAATTCACTATGGGCCATAGGTTTGATGCTTAATTGATGGATAATCTCTCGCTTAATTTCATCTGTAGCATTTACCTGTCCAACTCCAGGACTAAATCTCTCTCCTGTTAATGCAAAAGTACATATACACACATTTAACATAATCACAATACTTAAGCAGCATATACTTTTAATCGGTGCAATACAATAATGTAATTTTCTTTCTGTGCAGTAGGAAAGTAGTAATTGGTTTGGCAACAAGCTAGGGTGAGAGCAGCTCCTAACCATACTTCTGAGGCTCAGACACAACAGGTGAGTACAGGCTTTGGGCAGCACAGAGAAAACTCTGGATGCTATTTTGAAAGAATGGGATGAGAAGGCAGGAAGGGACTAGATGTAGTCAATAACTGGTAGAGCAGTAGTTGTAACCAGAGGACTAGGAAACTGCTTTCACCCCATCTGCCACAGGTAGCAGGGAGGGAGAGCCTTCCTCTGTCCTTCTATATCGTGGCAAATAAGATCACCCCCTGACAGAAGCCAGGGTGCTCTGTCGTACGGACTACAGAGTCTAAAACAGTAGAGGAGGTAGAGAAGGTAAAGAAATAGAACAGGAAAGATGGTGGTGACAGGACTGAAAATACAGGCAATAAGAGAAGAAATCTGCATCTGTTAGCCACAGGTCTCTATTAGCTTATTTTTATCCTACCTAAAAGCCAAGATGACAGTTCTGCAACACAAAACCACAGAAAGAAACATGCTTAAGATATGAAGTAACAGTAAATAGCTCCTAAACATCTTATTTTTACTTGCTAAACTCTCCTGTCCTACTTTTTTCTCAACAAAGAGCCTTTCAGATTATTCTGCTTCAGCACTTTCACTCTCTTCTTCCAAAGCACCAAGGCATTATCTCTCTCAGTGCTACAGTAACTGGAAGGGAGAAAGAGACGGATGCTCTAATCTTCCCCTGAAACTGAAGAACTGCTCAAACAAAAGAACTGCAGCTTAGAAACTTGGAATTATTTCTTATCACAAAAGCCAATGTAATTGATAAATGTCGCAAACAATCCAAACTTACCAACAAGCATTATAATGAGGTACAACATTTCTTCTATTAGAGTGTTGTTTTGCTGAACTACATCCTGTGACAAGTGGAAGGGAGAGAAAGTTCAGAGATACAAATACAAACACATCCAAAAAGAATGAAAGATACTTCTTTAATAATGTATTGTGGTCTTATAAAACATGCTCTTACCTTATGGGTAATCTCAGAGCTAAATCTTTTTCCATAGTCTGGAGTACTGAATATCTGGTAAAGTTCAAAGCGGCTGAGCATTATCATCAGGAAATGATTTGGATCCATCATGGAGACACCTGTCTTTTTTTTTTTAAATGTTTGAGATAAAGGAAAAGAGGGAGGTTAAAAGGGTTACTAAATAATTAGTGAAAGATATTTTGGGTTGAATAAGTGAAAAGAGCTTACTTATTCACCAATCCCTATAAAAGATGAAACCCCCCCAGTCAATTCCCTACCTGTTGAAGCTACAAGTGTGGACAAGAATCTAAGCTGGTAAAACAAAATAAAGTAGAGACAAAACAAAAACACCCTAACCCTACCCATTGGAATAACACGGACTATATGTTCTCTTGCTTTTTAATGCTCTGACTTAACTGCAACCCTATAAATTCAGTTCTGAAATTTTATCTCTGGGCTCTCTTATCACTCTCTAGTAGTGCATGGACTCTGAGAGAAATGTGCTATGGCAATTAAGCTTCTAGTACTTCTTATTTACCTAATACTAAGTTCTTAAGGAGAACTCTCAAACTAATTTTTGGTGATAAAAACTATACTAAATGCAACAGCTTTTATTTATTTATTTTTAAAGATTATTTATTTATTTATTTGACAGACAGAGATCACAAGTAGGCAGAGAGGCAGGTAGAGAGAGAGGAAGGGAAGCAGGCTCCCTGCCGAGCAGAGAGCCCGATTCGGGGCTTGATCCCCGAACCCTGAGATCATGACCTAAGCCAAAGGCAGAGGCTTTAACCTACTGAGCCATCCAGATGCCCCTGAAACAGCTTTTAAATATTAGTTTTAATTCTTCTTTAATTCCATTTGTATAAATTCTAAATCAACTCGAATTTTATTTTGAGCCAATCATTTTTGAAATTTACATTTCATAACCCTTCCTATCACTTTTAAATCTACTCAGCAATAATATGGAACAACTACTATGTGATTATGCTATCTGCACAATGGACAAAAAGGGACCAAGATACAGTTGCCATAGTTTAGCAGAGGGGACAAAAAGTAAATTGGCAACTGCGGATCCAGAGCTGTAAATGCTATGGTGGGGATGAACACCATGCTATGGGCCTTCCCAAATGGGATACTTAGCTACATTTCTGTGTGTTGGGGAAAGCTTTCTGGTGAAAGTGACACTAAACACTAAGACATGCAGGAAGACAAGCTGCAAGGTGAAAAGAAAAGGAAGGGGGTGGGGTGGGCAAACTGGGGAGCAAAAGAAACAGATGTGCAGAATTTAAGACTTAAGAGAGAGCATGGCAATTTCAGGGAATTTTAACATAGTTAAGTTTCATAAGCCTTGGGGTCTGGGGTCTTTAACCAGAGGACAATGAAGAAAAAGACGGCTTTCAGGTTTCTGACTCAACTATACGACTGTATAGATTGCTAAACAATATACTGAGGTAGGAAACCCAAGATAGAAGGAAGGTATGGAGGAAATAAGAGGAGTTAGTTTGAATATATTAAATCTGAAATGTGTCCAAGAAATCTAGATGGAAATGTTCTATAGGCTGTTAGCCATATGAGTTTAGAGCTCAGTAGACAGGGCTAGGCTAAAGCTACAGATTTGGGAGTAATCATAAGTGACTGGGTTCTGTGGCTACAACCTCTAAGTTTAATGCTTTTAATTCATTACCTGAAGCATTATTATATCCTTGTCAAACATTTCACGTCTGCATTTCACATTATGGTAGTAATATATCTAAAAAAAAAATTGATTATATTGGGTAAATAGGTTTTTATTTGTGCAGCTCCCTCCCCTCCCCAATCCCCAATAGCACATGGGTTTAATGCAAGTGTGAAGGCAGATGCACACGCACATGCATGCATGTACACACATACACACACACACGTGATTCTCTCAACAGTTAATACTATCCTCACAGAGATTAATTAATTAGAAATTTCCAGATTTCAGTATTCACTCTATAGCCCACATTTTGCAACCAACTTTCTGGTTTCCCCAACAAAACTACTTTTCTATAAGGTTTATGGCTATGAAGAATGAAAACCAAACCAAACCAAACCCTATACCAAGCCTTGATAAGGTCTAAAAATAAAACCTCAATTTCAGAGCTATAGTAATAGAACTTTTTTTTTTTGATTGAAGTACAGCTGACACACAAAATTCCATTAGTTTCAGGTGTGCAACATAATAACTGGACAAGTCCATTAAGTTATGCTGTGCTCACCACAAGTGTAGCCGCCATCTGTCGCCATTTAACACTATCACAATACCATTGACTAGAGTCCCTATGCTGTGCCTTTCATCTTCATGACTTACTCATTCCGTAATTGGAAACTTATACCTCTCACTCTGCTTCACCCATTTCACCCATCCCCATACCCCTTCCCCTCTGGTAACCATTAGTTTCTAAGAGAATTTTCAACTTTTAGCACAATTTTATTTAAATAGATGAAATCTGGATTTTTACTACATTATGTTTTGTAAAACTGTTCTAAAAATGATCTCAAGTTAAAAAAATCAAGAAACTTAAGTTCATTTCTATTTCTGATACTGTTTCTTGACAAAGTATGAATAAGAGTTCTAAGAAACTTTTTGGTTTAACATTACTTTTATCCTCTTGAACAATTTTAATATAGATACTCAACTTTCAATGACTTAAGTATAGTGAAAATTACAACCTTCCCAGAAGCCAAAGGAATAGATGGATTGAAATCTCTTCATGAACTAAAAAACACTTACCTGGTTTACTAGAGAGAACCCATTTCTTCTCCACATGCCTGCATGTACTTGGGCACATAAAACAAGACATCTAAGAGGGTGTTCTATCAACATGGGTGGGCTAAGTTCACTCTGTATATAAAAAAAAAATTGTTTTTAATCCATAAAAATCTCAACTGTATAAAGAAGAAAGGGTGATAGTGATGGAAACTATATAAAACAGCAGTCAAAATTACTTAAAGTATGTTTGCGTGATGGTTAATTTTATGTGTTAACTTGGCTACGCCATGGTACCCAGCTTTTGATTAAGGCCAGTCCACATGTTGCTGTGAAAAGCATTTTGTAGATGTGATTAGCATTTAAATCACCATACTCTGAGTAAAGCACATTACCCACCGTAACGTCGGTGGACCTCATCCAATTAGTTAAAGGCCTTAAGAGAAACACTGAGGTCCCCCAACCACGGCTGAAGAAATTTGGTTTCCAGAATGCCTTTGGACCTCAGACTACAACATGAACTCTTCCTTGGGTCTCCATATTTCAGACTTGCCAGACCGCATAACTGCATAAGCCAATTCCTTACAATAAATCAATTTTTTGTCTTTTTCTCTCTCCATACTTACATACCCCTGTGAACATGCACGCGCACACAATCTTCTATTGGTTCTGTTTTTTCTCCAGAACCCTGATTAATAAAGTTTGTTTCAAAGTAATTTCAAGTACATGAAACATAATAAATAGGCATTTACTTTTAAATGTTAGTATTACTTACTAGAGGTAGGAGTTCTGGAAATTTGTATGCCACTTCGCTTTTGCTTAATAATACATGTAAACCTGCACAGGAGAACAAACAAAAAAGCATTTCTACAAATGCAAATCATTTAGAAAAAAGTCCTAAATATTCACTCAACTTCGTATCTACTCTTTCTCTTTGGGAACCTATCTCATTACAAAGTAAGATAAAAAATGAATTGGATCTATAAATGAAGCTTTTTGAATTGATATTCTCATGAACCTCTGTATCAAAGGTACACTTAGAGCTAGAGTCCTAATTACATTTACTAATATACACTGGTGACGTTTTATAGAAGTAAATGTTAGACGTACAAATATAGCAAAAGCAGTTCTGTAATTATCAAAGCTATTTATATATGTTATCCTCACTTTAAGGGTCATATTTCACTGTCCCCATTTAAAGTATAGCAGGAGATCCTTCTGGCAAGTGAACAGAGAGATGAGTCCTGGGATTCAGAGTCCATGCCAATCCTGATCTCAGATTTAAGTTCCCTTAGAACTTTAAGATTAAAGCCTCTCTAGTTCCTAACTGGAACTAGAACTAGAAAGGGCTCTGGTATTGCTCAACCTTGCTTAATTCTGTTAACTAAGAACTAATTCTCCTATTTATGTTGCTGTCTACATAGAGACAATCTTATCAATAGATATGGCTGGCCACTTGGTCAATACTGGCTTGAGGCTTTTGTACCGAGAAGACCTGAATCAGTAGTCTCATTCTAATGACCTGCACTTGACATCTGCCACTCAAGCTCCATTAGTACAAACCGCAGGTTGTTCTTGAACTGTTTTGTGTGTGTTTACTTAGTAAGCTCTTCAATTAGATTATAAGCATTTAGGCCAAGTTTTATCAAATACAGTCAGGAGAATGCTCAAAAAGGTTCACTGAGGTCTGAGAGCAGTAAATACCTAGGCAGAAATGAGTACAACTCTCAGAGTACTGACTGTTTTCCTTGTGGATAACTATCAGCACTAGCCTCCAACATAAAACCAGAATTTTTAAAGGCAGCAAAGATCAGCAGCTGAGTTGTAAATAGGACCGACATTCCTACGTCCCAGGTGAAAACTTTCCCACAACACCGTGCTGTCACCTGCTCACAAGTATCAACAGGTTCAGTATGCTCAAAGCACTTGTGGAAACAAAATAGGGCGTCAACAAGTTTCATACTAAGTACTTCTTTGTTGTTCTATTTGTTGCATTACTGATATTTGGATGTCTAAGTTATCTTAAATCTCCACAACTTCCATAAGACTGTTGGAATGCTAGGCTCTAGCATCAAGAAAATGTGACAATGCTCAGAACAGTAAAAAAAAAAAAAATGCATTCAGAAAAGAAAGAGGATTATTATTCCTGATCCCATGGACATTAAAAGAATAATAAAGGAATACTAGGAACAGCTCTATGCCCATAAATTTTGATAACTTAGATGAAATGTAACAATTTCTTGAAAAACACAAACTACCAAAACTCCTGGAAGGAGAAACAGATAACTAGAACTAACCTATATCCATTAAAGAAACTGAACCAGTAATTTCTTTCCAAAAAAGAAAGTATCAAGCCCATATGGTTTCACTGAGGAATTCTACCAAACATTTAAGGAAGAAATGATATCAATTCTCCAAGATCTCTTACACATACCACTTTCACATAATAAATTATTCAGCCACACACTTAAGATAAACTACAAATTCTGCAATGAGTAAAAATAGCTACCTTTAGAACTTCTTTCTACTCTCAAAGTTAAAAATGTAACTAAAGGGAACAGTAGTATGTGAGCAGGATAAGAATTCCTGCGATCAAGAAATATGGAAGGAAGCTACACTGAAATGAGACTGAAGGTAGAGATGGACAAGTGAATATTCGAAGTTTTTGGCTGCTGCAAAGTGGTGGCTTCAAATATTCCACCAAGTATAAAGGGCTTGTAAATCAACTACTTATGATTAAAAAACTGTCATTCCAATGTGGGACTCACTCTGGACCTGCTCTTAAAAAGGTTATCAATAAATGAGTAAAAAACAGTTCAGAGGAGAAGAAAAAAATTAGGGTGGTTTCAATTTATCAGCAATCACTTAAGTGACAGGGTGATTTGAATGGTAACAACACAGACTCTGAATGTGGGCTGAGTTAACCATGTGGTATACAACACGTGGTATGTGCAGTTTAGAAGTCTGAGGCAGCACTATGGTACTGTCCTTATAAACATGGCTTCTGGGGCCAAAGCACCTCACAATTCCTACTCTGACTCTTTCTTGCTGCATGACACTAAGAAGTCACCTCTATGTCTCAGTCTTCCCTTCTGTGAAGCAAATGTAATAGTAATAATACCTACCTCACAGGCCGATGTGGTGATTAAGTAAGTCAATGCTTATAAAACTCTCAATATAATGTATAGGAAGTATTCAATAAATATTAACCACAAACAACAATTTAAAAGATAATTTCAGGGTTCTCTTTTGGGGAGAAATGCTTTACCTGCAAGTAAGCGAGAAACTGGGAGGTGAATGCTAACTTTTTCTTGGGAAACACAGTATCTGATAGTTTCCACTGAATGTCCACAAATGCTTAACGTGATTGGCTGTTCACCATCAGTGAAACCACCATGACACTGCATCAATACAGCAAGGCATTTCTTGTAAGCTTCAATTAACACTTTTTCCTAAAAAAGAGGGTTTTCTGTAAGTGACTTAAAAGGTTGGGTTTCTACAACATTGAATAAGCCCTCTTACTTACTGAGTTAGTACCTCAGATATCAATATAGGCAAGACCAAACACAATCTTCCCTCCCCCAATGTGGTCCCTCTTCCAGTGCCCTGTCTCAGGGAACACCATCTCCATACAGCTGTGGAAATCTAGAAATTATTCCAATACCCTCCTTTCCCTCATTTCCCACTGTCCAATCTATTACTAAGCTACAATTTCATCTCCTAAATTTCTCTCAAACCTGGCCACTGATCATTTCCAGTAACTCAAAGGAAAGCCAACCACCTATTAAATCCCCTGCTTCTACTTTTGACCTCTCCTCTATCTATTCTCACAGAGAGTAATTAAAAAAAAGAAATCAACAACATGTAACCTGGATCATGTCACCTTTTCTGCACGGTAGCCACTAGTGGCATCTCAACTCTATTAGAATAAAACCCAAACTTCTCTCCGTGGCCTCCAAGGCCCTGCAGTATCAGGCCCCTGTCCAGTTCTCTACCTTCAACCACTGCGCTCCAACCTGAGCCTTCTCACGGCCCCTGGTCCAACCATACTCTTTCTCATCAACAGAGAATGCTGCAGCTGTCTCACAGTCAGGGGTATTCTTTGCTCTTTGACCAGTTAGCTCTGACACATAGTTCAGATCTCATAGAAGTCTTCTCTTACCTCTTAACTTACACAGGCTCTCACCTAGACTTTATAGCCAAAGGAGAGCAAAGTAATTTTAAGACAGAGAACAAATGAAATAGTTGTAAAGCTTCATTTCTGGACAAATCTCTAAACTTTTTATATGCTCAAAATCTAGATAAGATTATGGGGGGAAAATGTAGATAGTAACAGAAGAGAGAGTGGATCATCTCTTCCTCTGTTTTCCAAGTTTCTTCCTAAGGCTTCAGAATTTTAATGTTTATGGAATTTATAGGTAAGAGAAGAAAAAAATGTTATTTCATGAGTTAAGTATCACCACTACCCTCTCCAAATGTCCTCAGAATTCTTAGGAATCTGTCTATTGCCCCTCTTCCATTTATCTCCTTCCCCACTACCCCTAGAAGAAACTCACGTCTAAAGCACACCAGTCCTGCATCATTGAAATGACATGTGTTAATTTCATTTGCAACGTGAAGGCTGCCTCCCATTCTGGTTCCATTTCAATATGCTGTCCTACTTGACGTGTAATTGGATCCATTCCCTTAAAAGAAGCAAAAAAATTTTATTTTATTTTTTAAATATTTTATGCATTTATTTGAGAAAAAGAGCGCACAAGCAGGCAGAATGGTAGGCAGAAGGAGAGGGAGAAACAGGTTCCCTGCTGAACACAGAGCCCGACAGGGTACTCATTACCTGAGCCAAAGGCAGACGCTTTACTGACTGAGCCACCCAGGTGCCCCAAAAGAAGAGAAAAGATTTTAAATGGATTAAAATTATGCTTGTCCTCTTACACTGAAACTTAAGAAACAGTATAGAATATATTTTGATTATAAAAACACGTAAAATACAAGTTTTGACAAGAAGCTTCAAGTAGTATAAGAAGGCCAACTCCCTAACTTACATGTTTATATATTAACATTCTCTAAAATATGGAATTAAAAAAAATTAGAACAAATAATTTTGAGGCAATCTTGTATATGTTTTAAACAATAAAATGTATACTTCACTGCAACGATCCTTCAAGTTATTTTTTTCGCTCTATCATTTACGGATTAAACTGTTGGAAGAAATCAGACAGGTTTTTAAAATAGTAATGAATTTATATTTTACAATATAATAAAGTTTTCATAATTATTGCTAATCTGCAACTAAAAGTTCTCATAGAATAAAGAAAGCAAAACAAAAAAAGCCCCTCCAAAACAGAAATAGAGAACAAAAAGATAAAATAGTTTTATAAGAATATACTTAAAAAAAAAAAAAAGATTTTATTTATTTGAGGGAAAGAGAGAGAACATGAGCAGGGGAGAGAGGCAGAGGGAGAGGAGAAGCAGGCTCCCTGCTGAGCAGGGACACCCCCCCCCCCCCGGCAACCTGGGCTTGATCCCAGAACACTGGGATCGTGACCTGTGCCTAAAGCAGATGCTTAACCGACTGAGCCATGCAGGCACCCCAAGAATATACAGTTTTAAAAGAATTTTAAGTAAGAATATAATGTTTTAGAAACTAGCTTAACAGGGTGTCTGGGTGGCTCAGTTGGTTAAGCATCTGTCTTCGGCTCAGGTCATGATCTCAGAGTCCTGGGATTGAGCCTTGCATTGGGCTCCATGCTCAGGGGGTGGCATGCTTCTCCTTCTCCCTCTGTCAAATAAATAAATAAAATCTTTAAAAAAAAAAAAAAAGAGAGAAAAGAAAAAAAGAAACTAGCGTAACTACCCTCTTTGTGCATCAGAACTGATTACAGAAAATAGACGATATCTCTAATATTTAAAATGGCCAAAGTTTCTACAGATAGAAAAGCAGAGAAGTATTGTAATAAATTAATTTGGATATCCTAACCCAATACAGAAATCAGAATATTTTCCAAAAATGGTAAGTTGATTTTATTTCTTGCTTAAGGAAGCCAGATAGCTACTAAAAGAATTATAATGGTATGGCTCAGATATTTTGGCATGATATCTACCTTCTTACAGTTAAAACCATACCAGTTAGCTTCTGCTTCTAGATTCTGTTCTGTGTATGACGGTGTTTCCAAAAAAACAGAATTAAACAGAGGGGAGTAAGTTCTATACTGTATTATATAAATATACCAAGGAGAGAAAAAGAATTATGGAAACATTAAACAAAAAAATTAAATATTATAGTTTCTTAAATAAACATTATAGTTTCTTAACTTCACAATATTTCCATGTAAGCATATTAAAAACACGAAACTTGCAATCCTCAAAAAAAGAACGTTAATGGTAACCAAAAGAACAACCAAACACAAAAGAATAGTAGATGCCAGAACTTTTGCTTGGATGTCATTCATTCTATACCATTCTAAGAGTTTCCAATTTAAGAGGAGTTTCTTTGTCCAAATTATAGTCATCTAAATTATTCTTTTGGAAATGTGCCCCAAATGAAAACAAAAGATGTTCAGTGCAATGAACCAAAAAAAAAAAAAAGAAAAGAAAAGAAAGAAAAAGAAAGTTCTCCTCTTTAAAATGTTCCATTTATACATACCTGCATACATTTGAGTAATTCCAAAAAGGCATCAAATCCTTCTAGGAATTTCTCCCTCAGATCATCTGACCACTCGGTTGGTTTGCTAATTAACACATACCTGAACAAGATAAAAATAGCAATGAACATATGGGTAAACACTGACATATTACAAGTTGCAAGTGGTTGGATAATTAAACAAAAACTTACTTGAGATCTAAAATAAGGCTCTGAACTCTCCTAAACTTAAAGGCTTGTAAAGCAGTGTATCGTTCAAACTGAAATCTACCCTGGGCATCTCGATGTCTCAAATGATCCATAAAAGTCTTAATGATGATGGTCATCAGGTTTTCTTCTGTGATAAGCATCCGAGCCTAGAAAAAAGTGTATCAGGATACATTGGTGATTAAAACCTATTTACTAGAAAGCTAAAAAAAGTCACCAACAGTGGTTAGCTCTTTGAAGTTTAAACCTTTTTCACTGTAACTACATAATATCATAAATGCATTACTGTGTATTTCTAAATAACAATTACTTACTCCAACTGCCACGTGTATGAAGCGACAATTATATCACGGAGAAAGATGCCAGAATTTTGGGAGACAGATCCAAGGCTCATTATTCAAAGACAATTCAGGGTGGGGGATCTGAACCAGGCTGCAAATTTTCCTTAACTGAGACATTTAGACACCTATAATGGTATGGTATAATTATTCTAGGATCCAGAGGTTCACATCACAGATTCTGTAGAACTCAGTATGAAACTGTATTTCCTCTTAATCTCCTTTTAAAATTTATTTTTTGTTTCTATGTATATATCTATGTATTTTTGAATAAGCAAATACATTTAAATGACTAAAAAAAAAAAAAAAAAGGTAAAAAGTTTCCTAGCTCCCAAGGTCCCCCTTGCAAAGGCAATCAATCTCTTCGAGCAGTTTTCTTGCATATTCTTCCAGAGATGGTGTGTGTGTGTATAATACATACATATATGTACCAACACACACACACACACACACACACACATATATACATTTATAATATATGGGTTAAGTGTTACTAAGTAGATAGAAGTATACATATATTTAATTATACCTATTTCTCTACATATATTTAATTATACCTATTTCTGACCCTTAAAGGATAGCATATTATAAACATTGTTCTGCACTTGTTTTTTTAACTTCATGTATTTTAGAGATTGTTCCGTATCAGTTCATATAAATTCCCTCAATAGTCGTAACTATCACCAGGTTATTTTTTTCTATCATACTTTATTTAGCCAGGCAGGCCCTTAATGGTGAGACATGAGACATCTGGGTTTTTTCCAATCTTCTGCTATTTATTACAAAAGATGTTGCAATGAATATTAGCTGTGTACAACTGCAAGGATATTTTTAGAATAATTTTCTAGAAGTGGAATTACTGGGTTAAAGTGTACGTACATTATAAATTTTACTGATATCACCAAACTGTCTCCACAAAGAAGCTTACCAATTTATATGTCCATCTACAGTGTGTGCCTTTCCCCTCGTGCTTTCAGTAACACAATGAAACTTTAAACATTTGATCTTTGCCATTCTGATGATTTTAGATTTCATCTTACTTTGAATGAGGTTGGACATTATTTTATAACAATTTGCATTTCCTTTTCTGCTCCATAATAAAGTCAGAAGGTCTAATATTATTAGAATACCTCATTATTACTGTGCTATAAATGATCATGGTTTTCCTCTACCTTTCTAGCCTAACTAGGTTCAAGGGTGTTACTGGTATTGGGGGGACCTACTTAACTAGATCTCCCACTAATCAATTAGCAATATAGAAAGTTGCATCAAAAAGTAGGACAGGGTACTTGGGTGGCTCAGTTGGTTAAGTTTCCAACTTCTTGATTTCGGCTCAGGTGGTCATGATCTCAGGGTCATGGGATCGAGCCACATGCCAGGCTCCATATTTCTCTCCCTCTCTCTGCCCCTTCCCCTGCCCACGTGTGCTCTCTTTCTCTAAAATAATAAATAAATCTTTTAAAAAAAGTAGGACAAAAAAGTGCAGAAGATATAAGTCTAAGAATATAGTAAGGCTGTGTTCTAATGTAAAGGTTCTGAGGTTATCAGATAAAGAGAAAAATCTATATAGTTAAATATTCCTTTGAAAAACTCAAAAGTCATCATCACATTGTCAGGACATAGGACCTAAGACCTCAACATCAACAGGATTAAGTTCTGCTCATTTTCCTACACAGTGAAGACTAAGGTCAACTTTGAAGAAGAGGAGGTATTGACAGGTTAAGATAAAAGGATGGGGCACCTGGGTGGCTCAGTTGGTTAAGCAGCTGCCTTCGGATCAAGTCATGATCCTGGAGTCCCGGGACTGAGGCCCACATCAGGGTCCCTGCTTGGCAGGAAGTCTGCTTCTCTGACCCTCCCTCTTCTCATGCTCTCTCTCTCTCATTCTCTCTCAAATACATATATAAAATCTTTTAAAAAAAGAAAAAAAAAGACAGTCCTTTTCTTTGTTTGCTGAATTAGTTGATTTTGAGTAAGTAAAATGGGTATAATGCAATTTGAGTGACCTAAGAAAAAACTCTGTAGAGCATGCTTACAAGACGCATAAACAATAGGTGAAGGAAGTTTGGTAGAGACAATTTAATATTGGTGGAATGTAAATCTCACCAACCAAGGCATTTATTTAGCATTTTCAGTTTCAGATGAATATTAAAAGAGATGGTTTATCCACTGCATAATTTTGGATTGGATTCTGATTGTCATGGGTGCCAACTTAAAAAAAAAAAAATCAGTTAAGATGTCTATTAGTAATGTCCCATTAAGAGATGGGAGTTATTCAGGCATTTCCACTTCTAAAATGAAAACCAGAGAAAGCAAGAACAAAAGTTCAGAAAAGAAGGACAAAAAAGTTCAGAAAAGAAGAACAAAAAACTTTAAGTACTTGGCTTTATCACCTCTTGCCTAGATTGTTGCTAACCTTTCAAGGTAACCTTCAACATTAAATATCTAACATTATTATACAGTTCTAGAACTTCTTATTACCCTGAAAGTGTTTAATTTTTATTTTTATTTTATTTATTAAAAGATTTTATTTATTTGAGAGAGAGAGAAAGCAAGACAGCACAGGCAGAGGGAGGGACAGAGGGAGAGGGAGGTGGGGCTCGACATGACCTGAGCCAAAGGCAGTCACTTAACCAACTGAGCCATCCAGGCATCCCCAAACTGCTTAATTTTTAAATGCCTATAATTCGCTTTGCTTTAAATTATACTACTGCTACTTACCTTAATTATAATTTTATTCATTTTATGTAATTTATATTCAATCTTGTGTTGCAAGGCTCATTACATATCTAACACATATTCAAAATGGGCCATAGTCACCCAAGACTCTGAAAAACTTTATTTTTAATTTTTTAAAAAGATTTTTTATTTGATTTATTTGACAGAGAGAGTGAGACAGTGAGAGAGGGAACACAAGCAGGGGGAGTGGGAGAGGGAGAAGGCTGCTTCCCGTGGAACAGGGAGCCTAATGCAGGGCTTGATTCCAAGACTCTGGGATCATGTCCTCAGCCAAAGGGTGAGGCTTAATGCCTGAGCCACCCAGGGGCCCCCATTTTATTTTTTAAGATTTTTTATACAGATCTTATTTATTATTTTGAGAGCAAGAGAGTGTGAGCATCAGGAGGGGCAGGGGCAGAGGGAGAGAGAGAATCTCAAGGAGATTCCACAGTGAGCACAGAGCCTGATATGGGGGTCAATCTCACCACCCTGAGATCAGGCAGGACATGAGCTGAAATCAAGTCGGATGACCAACTGAATGAATCACCCATGCACTCCTCTGAAAAGCTTTACTGAATAATAATGGCCTGTGTACACACTTTTAGTTAAGCTAAACATGATACAGCATACAGGGGTAATGCTGACTATAAATTAGGGCAGATCTAATAAAAACAAATTAGAACAAGTAAGATACTGTCATCACTTGAACTATTAGTTTTGGTTTTTGACCAGGCTATTTAAAAATGAAGACTGAATTTTCAGTAACCCAAAAGATCAATCAATATATCGGATTCTATCAAGGATATATAACATTTCACTAATATCTAGGCATTTGATTTTTTAAAAAGATTTTATTTATTTATTTGACAAAGAGACACAGCGAGAGAGGGAACATAAGAAGGGGGAGTGGGAGAGTGGAGAAGCAGGCTCCCGGTTGAGCAGAGAGCCCGACGCGGGGCTCGATCCCAGGACCCTGGGATCATGACCTGAGTCTAAGACAGACACTTAATGACTGAGCCACCCAGGTGCCCCTAGGCAATTGATTTTTAAGCATGGATAGGCAGATGAATTACTAATGGTGCTTTTTCAAGAAATGACACATGTAACTCTTCTGCTTCCAGTCATGATGGAAGCTTGAGGCTGACCAACATTTCCCCCTAAGAACAACCAGAAAAGATCAGTTAGGAAGAGAAGTCTGAAATCATTAGAGTGCTGCTGAGACAATAAGGATTTGAGGGGATAAAACCATGGAGAAGGGGCATGGCAGAGGGAGGTGAGCCAACATTCTGGAGCTGCTTTTCCTTCAGCATCTGACTCTTCTGGGAACTGGACAAAATGAGACAGAAGATCCTGGGAAAGAGTCTGACAAAACTGCTGACAGGAAGAAAAACCAAAGATTTTATCTGGCTGGAGAGTGGGGTGGCCAGGACTCTAGTAAGAACAGCAGAATAGGAATTGGACTCCAATTTTCTTCCATTTTCCCCCATAAGATACCTGCAAAATTCTGAAGCTATGCAGGCCAGAAGTCTAAGAGCAGAAAGACTAGAAGAGCAGAGGAGCGATGTGGCAGTTTTAGCAAGTGGAGGAAATAAAACGAGTTCAGGACCCTAGAGAGGGGAAGACTTGTGTGAACCCTCTAGGCTCTTGATTGGGAAATCTTAGAGGATAATGTTTCAGGGGTGAGGATGACTCAGAAGACAGTCTTGCCAAAACAACCTGGCGTCATGTCAATTCCTAACTGGACTAAGGTGACAGGCCTCTCTCCAGCTGCCTAACATTAAGGGGAATCTTCTTAGAAGAAAGATATCATGCAGTGTCTAAGATTTTGTAATAAAGAACATCCTAACAGAAGGCAATGAGAAAGAGAATGGACAGAAACCATATTTGAGAAGAGAATGACTACGAAATTTCCAAATCTGAGAAAGCTGCCAGCATAGGGATACAATATCTACATCCAGTATCTATAAAGAAAATCAAAGCTATATAAATCATAAATCAAGACTGCTGAAATCTAAGACAAATGTCAATAAAAAGTTATTAAGCATTTTAAAGGACTAAAAATCAAAATGAGAGAGAGCCTGACGTGGGTCTTGATCCCAGGACCCTGGGATCATGACCTGAGCCAAAGGCAGATGCTTAATGACTGAGCCACCCAGGCACCCCTAGGCAACTGACTTTAAGCAGGGATAGGCAGATGAATTACTAATGGTGCTTTTTCAAGAAATGATACATGTAACTCTTCTGCTTCCAGTCATGATGGAAGCTTGAGGCTGACCAACATTTCCCCCTAAGAACAACCAGAAAAGATCAGTTGGGAAGAAAAGTTTGAAATCATTAGAGAGCTGCTGAGGAAATAAGGACTCGAGGGGATAAAACCATGCAGAAGGCACATGGCAGAGCGAGGTGAGCCAACATTCTGGAGCTGCTTTTCCTTCAGCATCTGAAGGAAAACATCTGAAGAAAAACATAAAAAAATAGGAATAGACCTACAAATGATCTAGATAATGACATTATCAGACTATGACTTTAAGACGTATTTATTTATCCACTTGAGAGAGAGAGAGCAGGGGCAGGAGCAGAGGGAGAGGAAGAGGGAGAGAATCCCAAGCAGAATTCACACTGAGCATAGAGCCTGACACGGAGCTCAAAGCCACGACCCTGACATCATGACCTGAGCTGAAATCAAGAATCGAAAGCTCAACTGACTGAGCCACCCAGGCACTCCCAGATCAGACCATGACTTTAAAATAACTACGATTTACATGTTCAGAAAACTGAGGAAAAAATGGAGAATTTCACCAGAAAACTGGAATCCATTTAAAAAAAAAAAAAAAAAAAGGATGGATTTTTCTGTTCCAGTGATCAGGTTAGAGGGAGTAGGTACAGTTTTCTCTAGTTTTCTAAGTACACCTAAGAATCCTGGATATTATATGCAAAAGAATACCAGAAGATTCAGAGAGGTGGCTAGAAGGCAGACTGGCTAGGGACCTCAGAGAACCCAAGAAATGACATGGCAGAGAGTTCTAAGAAGCTGGTAACCTGAATATGCCAATGGGGGCAGATTTTTTTTTAAAAGCCCCAATAAAAGCCAGCTCTCTCAGTCACAGGAAAGAAGTAACCCAGCAGGAGAGAAAACGTTCAGACAAGAGCCCCTCTACTCTAGGCAACTGCTACAGGAAAAACTGTAGCTCCAGTCCCATCTACACCAACAAAGGCTGAGTGGGGACGTCTAGACTTCCACCCTTCAGGGGCTGAAAACATGGCGCTGGCCTGCAGTATCAGGGATGCACGCGTAAACTCTAGGGCAGTGCTACTCAAACTACAGACCATGGACCAGCAGCATACAAACTGCTTGTTATGACAAGAAGATAAATCAACTAGTAACAGTTTAATTTAGCTGACTTTTTTTTTTCTCATAGCAAGAGGTTTGTTGTTTTTTTTTAAGATTTTATTTATTTATTTGACAGAGAGAGATCACAAGTAGGCAGAGAGGCAGGCGCGGGGAGGGGGTGGAGGGAAGCAGGCTCCCTGCTGAGCAGAGGGCCCGATGCAGGGCTCATCCCAGGACCCTGAGATCATGACCTGAGCCGAAGGCAGAGGCTTAACCCACTGAGCCACCCAGGCGCCCCTCTCATAGCAAGAGTTTTGATGAGATCAACAACGTGTTGGTTCACATTCTGGTACAAATTGTTTATCCTGTCATTACTGACACTTCGGAGTAAAACTGCTTTAGAGTCACCCTTATGAGAGTAGTAAGTTAATGTAAGACAAACAAGTTAATAAAGGGTGGGGGAAAGAAATAATAACTACTTAATCCAAAAGAAGGTAAGAAACAAGAGAAAAAGAAACAAAATAGGTGGTTCAAACAGAAAAAAAAGATCACTAATTGATCTTTTTTTTTTTTCCACAAGGTGATCTTTAAAGCTAAATATACCAGTAATTACATTAAACGAGCAGTAATCTGATTACATCATCAGGTGTGACAGATTGGGTAAACAACAAAACCCAAATACATGCTTTATAAAAGTGATGTAAGTTCAACATAAGGGTACAAAAGAGTTAAAAATGTGAGGTGTCTGGGCGGCTCAGCTGGTTAAGCATCCAACTCTTAATTTCAGCTCAGGTCATGATCTCTGGGTTGTGAGATTGAACCCCATGTCGGGCTCTGCGCTGGGAGTAGGGGCTGCTTCAGATTCTCTCCTTCTCCCTCTGCCCCTTCCTCTACTCCCAACTATCTCTCTCTTAAAAAAAAAAAAAAAAAGGAAAAGACATATTATGCAAACACTAACCAACAGAAAGGAGTTGTTGCTGTAATATCAGATAAATTACTTTAAGTCAGCAGTATTATCTGAGATGAAAAAGATAACTCATAATGATAAAAGGTTTAATCTATAAGGTACAATTCTAAATTTGTATGTGGTCAATAACATAAAGATATATAAAACAGGTATATAGAAACAGAAGTAAAAGGAGAAAGACAAATCTAAAAATCACTGTGGGAAACCCTAAGACACTTCAACAGTTGATGGAACAAGCAAGCAGAAGATTAGTAAATATGTAAGACTTACACAATGAAAATGAACAAACTTGACCCAAGTGACATACAGAAACACTGTACCCAATGATAAGAGAATATACATTATTTTCAAGTTCACGTGGGATATTTATCAAAACTGAAAATATTCTGGGCCATAAAGCTAGACTAAACAGACAACTGAAATCAGTAAGTTCTCCAACAACAGTAAAATTAAACTAAGTTCAAAACAAAATAATTATTAGAAAATGCCCAAGTGTTTTGAAATTTAGCAATATATCTCTAAGGAGTATAACCACAAAGAAGAAAAAAATAGGTCAAGGAAGAAGAGGTCCCAAAGGAACTCAGTGGATTTTTTTGAACTGTATAATAAAAATAGGACATTACAAAATTGTGGGATGCAGCTAATGTTATTGCTTAGATGGAAACTTAAGCCTTAAATGCACTTATCAGGAGAGAAAGGCTGAAAGTCAACAACTTAAACATCTATCTTAAGAAATTACAGAAAGAATGGTTGTCATCATGTGGTGAATAAAAGGAGGAATGTTTCTCATTCCTCATCTCAGGGGAAAAGCTTTTAATACTTAGCATTAAGTAGAATGTTTGCTTGAGGTTTTTACTTTTTGTTTTGTTCTTAGGTACTCTACCAGATTAAAGTTCTCTTTCATTCCTAGGTATGAGGTATTTTGTTTTAAATTATAAGTAAGTGCTAAATTTCATTAATTCAGAAAAAGCATTTGATACAATTTTTCCCCCATCTGTTAATAAGGTGAATTATGCCAGCTGATTTTTTTCCCCAAATGTTATACTACTCTTGCATTAAGGAAAAAAACCAAAGTTGGTGTGATGTATTATCCTTTTTCTATATTGCCTGATTTGATTTGTGTAACCTCATCTGTGAGAGGGAGTGGATGGTAATTTTCTTGTAAATTGCCTTGCTGGGTTTTGGTATCAAGATAACAGAGAACTCAATTAAATTGGCCAGTATATTCTCTTTCTCTGTTTTCCAGAAAAATTAATGTAAGACAGGTGTTATTTCTTCCTTAAATATTTGGAAGGATTCTCCAGTGTAGCCACTTGGGGCCGGGGACTTGTGAGAAGATTTTTATAATAATTAAAAATTTCTGTTCCTTATTTCTCTTTTAATAACCTGTGGGTTTTCTTAGGAATCTGTTCATCTCATCCAAACTTCCAATTATACTGATTTAAGTTGGTCCCAATACTGTCTTATTTTCTACTTAATATCTGTAAGGCCTGTGCTTTTTTTGCAGCCCTTTTCACAATAAAATTTTTCTATTTTTCTTTATTAGTCTTCCTAAATATCTATTCCTTTTTTCCTTGGTGTGTTAAAAGAACGAAATTTTGGTTGTACTGATTTTTTAATTACATATATTTGCTTTGTTTTATTAATTTCTGTTCTTTTATCATTTCCCTTATCATACTTTCTTTAGACAAAAGACCTAAGCTCTTACAATGGCCCTTGCCCATTCCATCTTCAACCCTATACCTCAGTGATGTCACTGACCATTTTCCTCATTTATCTAGCAACACTGGCCTGTTTGGGATTCTTTCTTCCAAAATGTCAAGTGCACATTCATTTCAGAACTTCTGTACTTGCTGTTCTCTCTGCCCAGGAGGCTCTTCCACCAGTTAGTCACATTACTCATCTCTCACTTTCTTCAGGTTCCTGTTCAAACACTACTTCTCTGAAAGGCGTTCTGATAACCTTGTATAAAGTATGATCCCTTAAGTGTCACTCTCTATCCGCTCAACCTGCTTTTCTACTTCATAGCACTCATCAACACTTGATTCATAAATGGTATCCAACTGTTTGTATATCTGTCTCTTCCCAATGAGACTATAAATTCCATAGGGTCAGGGACTTTTGTCTGCTTTGTTTACTGCAATATTTTTCTCCAGACCCCACAACAATACCTGCTCAGTAAAGGTGCTAAATAAATAAGTTCTGAATAAATGAGTACATACGCTATTTGTCTAGTGTTTCTAACTAAAAGAATCAGACAGGAAAAAATAGAAGATGGAATAGTAGAACAAAATTTACTTGTAGATTACTCAAAATCCCAAAATAATATTTTGTGTTGATTTTAACACAAAATATTATTTTGTTATTTAATACAAAATTATTTAACACAAAATTTAACATTTAGATATTAATTAAGAAGACCAGAAAGATTTTGTAATAAGAACATAAAATAAGACTTAATAAATGAGGACAAATTATGTTCCTGGACAGGGATATTTGATATTGCAAAGATATCAGTTCTTTCCAAAGTATCTTTAAATACATTTTCAATCAAAATCCTAATGTGTTTTTGTGTGATTTTAGTTCATTTTTTAAAAAAAAGATTATATTTATTTATTTGTCAGAGACAGTGAGAGAGAGAGAGAGAGAGAGAGAGCACGTGCATAAGTAGGCCTAGTGGCAGGCAGAGGCTCCCCGCTGAGCAAGGAGCCCAATGCGGGACTTAATCCCAGGATCCTGGGATCATGACCTCAGCCAAAGGCAGCGGCTTAACCAACTGAGCCACCCAGGTGTCCCAATTTTAGTTCATCTTAAAAAAAAAAAAGAAGCCTGAGAACATTAAAGAAATTATTAGAACTGGGTACAGACATGGAAATGGACAACAATGGAGGAAGCACAGATATGAACACACATAGGATATCTCAGAGGCTTCTCAAACATCCCTGACTAAAAATGAAAGCATCACTTTCTCTCTTCACAAATCCTACTCGTTTTCCAAAATCCCCTGTGCAGGTGGCATGACATCCATTGAGCTGCAAGTCACAAACATGGAAGTCATCTTTACCCTTTTTCTCCAGTTGAACAAACACTCACCAACTGATCCCCCAAACCCAAGTCTGGCCAATTCTGTAGCTTTTACTATTTAAATCTCTCTCACAACTCACATCTACTGCCACAATCCCAGCTTGAGTTACCACCAATTCTTGTCTGGATCACAGCATCAGCTTCTAATTAGGTTCCTCATGCTCACTTTTGCCTCCTGTCAATTTGTTCTCCAAATTACAAACAGCACGATCTTTTAAAAATCACAAACTGACGATGTAAATGCCACTTTTAAAATCTTCACTGATCTCCCAATGAACCAAAATCCTTCTCTTGGCTTGTAATATTTCATTAGTGGATACAGACAGTTTCACAACTGGACTAGAATACATCCTTGAACATAAAGGTAATCCTGAGAAAAACACTCATTCAAAACAAACAAAAAAACTGGAAAATGCACCTCTGTAGGAAAATAACCCTAGAATACTATACAATTAGGCACCGGCCTTCTATTTTATTCCATCTTTAAGGATCTTCAACTGTGCTGGCTTTCCTTCTGTTTCCTGGATAGGAACCTTCCTAACTCAGGACCTGCTCAAGTGCTGGTCCATTTAAATGAACTTTCCTTCATGACCCCACATAAAGGTGCTTTCCCTACAGAACCCTTCTCTGAACTCTGGGAATAGGTTAGATCTCTCTATGATTCTCTCTCAAAACAATGAAATTCTTGAGTTTTCATTACAGTTTTAATTAACCAATTCTGTGAATCTTTCCCATTATTTTAAGTTCCATGAGGGCAAGGACTGCATCTGTTTTTGCTCACCGCTATACTGCCAAAGCTTAGAACTGTGTCCAAGAAATAAAAGATCTCAACACATTTTTGTCAAATAAATTAAATATGAATTTTAATTACTGAATAGCACTAAAACATAGTGATGCCTTCCTGGGCAACTAGTGAAACTTCGTATAAGACCACCTCTAACCACTATGATTCAATTGCCTTATTGGGGGGGAAGGAAGCTTCTCAAAATGTGACACTGTATATAAAATGCTATTTCTAATGGATACGTTTGTTAAACCAATCAGCTGAATTTTAAACTTAACCAGTTCAAAACCTTGGGGAAGTAGTATGACAATGTACAGATTAAGTTTAAATGACTTTTTCTTTCTAGATTACATACTGAAGGCTATGTTCTAGTATGGCTGAAGGTGTCTGAAGTCTGATCACCCATTAATAAGATATTATTCAGGAATATACAAATCTTTATTCTCTAGTATTTTAAAGCTTTATTTCTGTCAATGGCAAACAAGAAAGTTCTTCTTTGGGGCACCTGGGTGGCTCAGTGGGTTAAAGCCTCTGCCTTCAGCTCAGGTCATGATCTCAGAGTCCTGGGATCGAGCCCCACATCGGGCTCTCTGCTCAGCAGGGAGCCTGCTTCCTCCTCTCTCTCTGCCTGCCTCTCTGCCTACTTGTAATCTCTGTCTGTCAAATAAATAATAATAAAAAAAAAAAAAAAAAAAAAGAAAGTTCTTCTTAGTCTTTCAGTACTTACAAGTGAAGGAACTGTGAATATCTGAACCGAGAGGTCTGCGATTGAAAACTCTCTGTCGTGGTCATCTGTCACATAATCACTCTGCAAACGCTCATAGTTCTATTAAGAAGGCAAAAAAAGGCAAGGAGTGCCAGCTATCAGTTACAAAGAAAAGGCAAGCACTACTCACCAGAGTAGGTGCGGTGAAGAACTGGACAGACAGAGCAGTCACGGACACTGCTCGCTCGTGATCATCCTCCATAAAATCTCTCTGCAACTGCTGGTAATTCTAAACAACAAGGGGGAGATTCACCTCTAATCCACATCGACCAAATGTTTAAGGATTATAATGAAAAGTCAAGGTTGGAGGAGTCAGTAAGATAACACTGCTACGAGAATGATAACTAAAATAACTTCTACCAATTAAATTTTGTATAAATACTGATTCACTATACAATCTTTACGAGCTCAAATAGGAGTAACAGCTTCTAAAATCTTGGGATGTTACTGTACACTGGTAGGGCTAAATTATAGCAGCTCTACATGGTCTCTGATGAAACCAGACTTTCATTTCCTATGGATGTATATCAGAATCACCTGATGGCTCTTTCCAAGTACACATGCTTGGATCCCATTCTTGGTGAATCTGCCTAATTAAGTTTGAGAATGGGACACAGAGAGATGTATTTTGAAAGAGCTCCCCAAACGATCCTTACATTCTTCCTTGATTAAGAACTCCTAATTCAGGTGAATTAAAAAAAAAAAAAAAGCACATACTACAAAAAGGGAAAAGAATATAATTCAACAATATCAACAACCAAGAGTTCACGATTCTTAAATCACATCCATATATACATATGTCATTTCACCTAAGATCTTTTCCTTATACAAATTTTAATGGGAATAGTACCATACATAATACACAATGGCATAGGTTTAAATTCTTCATTTATCATTTGATATCATATACATCTCACAGGTGGAAGTTTGTACTGTCATGGCAGGTGACACAAAAGAAAAGCCTTACTGCTGGAATTTTACTCTATTTATGAAAGATAAAAAGATCATCTATTGAAGTTTCTGAGAACTTAAAATCAAAACGGTGACATATTACTATTAGTTGCTAATATTATAAAGCCTGGATATAATCATGGGTTATATTTACTCTGTATAAACCCATTTTGTTAAATTTCAAACTGAGAGACTACTTACCTTTGCAAATCGAACAGCAAACAATTTTTTGTATTTCAAATCCATAAGGAGACTGCTCATAAACAACTGGTGATACACACTCCTAGCACCTTTTACAAAAAGAGTAGATGTAAAATAATGATGTATCAAACAAGCCAAAAATTACAATTCCAAGGTTTTTATATGTCCAACTGTATTTCGAGTCTTAAGAGCAGAACTCTAAATGTGTTCCTTCAGTATAAAACACTTGCAATCTGCTTCTTAAAAATTTTTTTCTAAAAATAGTTTTCTAACAAAATATAAAGGTCATTTAATTTGGGTCATGGACTCTAAAATCTGTTGATGTTTTTTCCAAAGAATAAGACTGCATGTGTTAATTCTAAAAACTATATTTATTAAATACCTTCCCAAATGAAGACAAAACGAAACAAAACAAAACAAAACAAAACCAAAAAACCTTTCCCCATTTACTTATTTAAGGTTCTCCTATACCCTGAAAGTAGTTAAAAGATTACCTTTCCACAATTTGGAATCATTAAGCATCAATCTATCCACTAGAGAAGAATTTTCGCCATCTGGCCCTTCTTGTAAACCAACTTGACATAAAATTCGACGAAGCCCATCTTAAAACAGGAAGAAAAGTAGTCAATGAAATAGAAACATCAAATATTAAAATAAAATGACATTTTAATAGAAATGTTCCAGCGAATCTATAGAGCTTTACATGTTTGTTAATGGTCAACTTTATTCAGAAAAAGTAAACATATTAACTATTTTATTAGCATTTTCACAAAAAGAGAAAAATTCCAAATCTCACATTCTACACCAACACTTATTCCAGAATACCAAAATATAAGCCTATCAGAAGGGCAACGACCTCTATGTTGTAAAGAATTTAAATACAGTTCTTTAAGGACCAATGTTAATTAAACCAGATTATAATAAAACTGTTACATCCATGACAAGTGAAGGTAGGTATAATTGTGCTGCCATTATTAAAAAAAAAAGTATGCATGGCCTCTGTACTATAATAAGCACCAGTCCACTTATCAGTGCTGTGCAAAATGTTTCCACTCATTAAATAAATGTTCTCTGTGAACCTATGTGTACCTACTATGTGAAAGGTCCTGGAAGACAAATTCCTACATCTTCTAAATCCTGAACTTAAAAAAAAAAGTTCTTCAAATATTAACATAAGCATTAACATAACCAAAACTTTAATACCTTATGTTTCATACTTTATAATTAAAATCAGTTTTTAGTCTTCTATAAGGATGCAAAATAAATCGGAAAGAAATGGAGTAATTTTAAAATTATAAAAAGCCACCAAACAGGAATTGTTTATAAGACTAAAGAGAAATACGTATATAGTATTAAATAAGAGACAAGGTCTTTAAATAATTAAGGGTAAATATCTCAAAAAAATTTTTGGCAGGAAATTGCTTCCATGATACTATTCATTACTACTCTAGTGGAGAACTTGGTGAACAGGTATCCAATGGAAAAATACCAAAACTAAAAAGACTGAGGATAAAAAAAATAAATGGAAAGACATTTAAAAAGACAAGCAAACGTGGTTTCCTAAGTTTCAGTACCTCCGTATTTTTTCAACTGTCGTGTTCACCGTGTGGCAATGCTCTTTTAATACAATACTTTAGAACTTCTCTTTATAATAAACATCACAATATCATTTATCCAAACCACCACTCTTGCTTTCTGAAGAACAGTATAACAGATAGCTTAGATCTGTTCCTATTTTTCTCTTTAGTATTCTATTTTATACATCAAACTTATATTTCTGGCATTAGCCATGTGGGTTCTTCATTCTGCTACCACATTAAAAAGATTATCTAATTTGTGGAATGTGGAAAGACAAAAAATACCAAATATAAATCAGTAACTTCAAATCTGCAAGTGTTTGGAGTTGCAAATTATTAGTAACCATAAGTTAGAAGAGTCAAAACAAAGATATCAACATGAGTGTTGTATCCTTTAAACTGCTGATCACTTATGTTTTATTTATAGTAGTATTCCCTAGCTTGCTCTGTGGAACAGAGTTCCACAGGATGGGGTTAAAAAAAAAAAAAGGTTCTTTTATTAAGTCTGCAAGATTTGTATTTCATTAGCATATTAAAGTCATTTATCATTGTTTAATCCAATATTTCCTGCATTTATTTGAACACATAATCCTTTGTATGCATATAAAAAATCCTGTGGAGCAAAATTTGAGAAACATGGGTTTTTGTGTGCATAAATATATTCTGAGATGGTATTTTAAAATGTGAAACTAAAGAAAGAAATTATTTCACTTGATATTTTTTCCAAAATAGTTTTTTGAACCTACCTGAATATCCAATAATACTTCCCAGCCAAGACAAAAGTTTCAAACCAAAATTTTGATGTGCGACAATAGACGAATGCATAACTTGAACTTTGAGTGGCTTTGTCTGTCTACTGGTATTTCTCTTAAAAAGAAATGGCAGAAAGAAAAAATAAACTTAAAAAGGCTGTCTTATAGAAAAAAGCTAGCATTTTTATGTAATGTAACTATACTCTCATCATACAGGAGAATTTTTTTTTCATGTATGAGTGTAAGAAAAATACCACTTGGCTTGCCTTACTCAGATCCTAATTTAGGATCTAGAAAGAATCTTAGGATTCCTCCAAAAAAGTAAGAAGTTACAGCTTATGAGTAACTTGGGTCTTTGGTCCTATACTTGAAAATCTGCCCCACCAATTAGAAATTACTTAAATGCTGACATTTGTTTTAGGTTTTCAATTTCTTAAATGCAATTACATATTTAAGTAATTTGCTTCACTGTATAGAAGTGATGTTATCCATACTTCGAAAAAAAGAAAAACTCTGCTCTATAATAAACTATAATTTCCAACGTAACCATTTTTAAATGTATAGTTCAGAAATCTTAAGTACATTCACACTGTGGTGTAACCAATCTCCAGAACTCTTTTTTTTTCTCCAGAACTCTTTTCATCTTGAAGAACCCAAACTTTATACCCACCAAACACTATAGGTATCATATAAATGGAATCATACACTATTTATCTTTTTGTGACTGGTTTATTTCTCTCAGCATAATGTCCTCAAGGTTCACCTATGTTGTAGCATGCACCAGCATTTCCTTCCTTTTTAAGGCTGAATGATATTATATTGTATGTACATAGATTTTATTTATCCATTCATCCATCAATAGACACTTGAGTTGCTCTGTCTTTTACCTATTGTGAATAACAATGCTGCTATGAACATAGGTGTACAAATATCTCCTAGACCTTGCTTTCAATTCTTTTGTGCATATACCCAGAAGCAAAACTGCTGGATCATATGGTAATTCCCTTTTAATTTTTAGAGGAACTACATTACAATTTTCCATAGTAGCTGTACCATTTTACATTCCCACCAGCAGTGTGCGCAAGGGTTGCAATTTCTCCATATCCTTGCCAACTCTTTTGATGTTGTTATGGTTTTTGTTTATAATAGCCATCCAAATGGGTAACAGGTGGTATCTCATCATGGTTTTTATTTGCATTTCCCTAACAATTAGTGATGTTGAGGATGTTTTCATGTGCTTACTGGTAATTTATATACTTTTTTGAAGAAAGGTCTACTTAAGTCTATTATAATTTTTTGTTTGGATCATCTTTCTACCCCCAACTTCATCCCATCCCCATAATCCCATTAACACAGTTATGTCTCTGCATATTTTCTCTATCTATATATATGTATACATTTATGAAGATTTTTATTTGACCTACAAAAATGGGATACTATACATACTCTTGTGCATCTTTGCGTTAACCGATTTTTTTGGGTTAATGACTCATGATATTCTGTCGTGTGGATTTATTCAAACATCCTCTAGAGAAGGGCATTCATATTCCCTTTGTTTTCAGTCTCCTGCGACTGCAAAAAAAGCAGCACTAAACATCTTTGTATACACACTTGCTAGTGCTTACATTTCTATGAGATAAATTCTTAGGAAAGATAAAACTTTAGTAATAGATGCTACTAAATTATTTCCCCAAATGCTGTAGCAATTTATTTTACACCAGCTTTCAAATTCTCTGCATCTCTGCCAGTAAGGTATTTTACCACTCTAACCTCTCCAACCTGATGAATATGAAATCTCCCCATCATTTTACTGATTACCAATGAGTGAGTCTCTTCATGTATACTGACTGCCTAGATTTTTTTTCTCTGCTGTAACTGCCTTTCCATATTCTCTGTCCATTTTTCTATTTTGTTATTTGTTCCCTACTTGATAATCTATGAGTATTCTGTTTATCATAAACATTAAATGGCTATCCTCTATGTTAGTAATAATTTTGCCTAAATCTACTGTTTGTCTCTTGACTTTGTTTATGGAATATCTTCTTATGCTAATTTTTTACGTAGCCAAAAAATACATTTCTTTATTAACTCCTGGGGTTCTAGTATAGGTTAAGAAGCTCTCCTCCTCCCTTAGAATCTTCCTATAGTTACTTCTAGCTAGTATCTATTTCTGGACTTTCTTTTCTGTATTATGAATGTATCTACAGTCTACGGCCATACCACCCTGAACGTGCCCGATCTCGTCTGAATGTATCCACATAAATGCCACCAGAGATTACAAATATTAATTTTCTTAAAAAGGAAAAATTGAAATGATAGTACTACACATAAGAAGTTATAAAGTAACCAATATAAGAAAAAAATATACCTCTTTGCTTTACTCAGATTCATCTACTATAACTTTGATCCGATTGCTTTATCATTTCCACCTTATTTTTCCTCTCTCCAAACAGATATGCATACATGAACTTAAATAAAAAAAAAAAAAGAAAAAAAAAAAAAACCCAAGAACTACTGAGGGTGTGTTATATGCATCATCCCTCCTTATCCCTTAATATTCAATCTGCATTTCCTAAAAATGGAAATATTCTTCTACCCAACCATGATATAGTTTCTCATGCATTATTATGTCTAGATATTAAGAATTTTTAAAATAAGACATCAAATGTACGAATCATAAAGAAAAAGATGTATTTTGCTACAGTAAAATTTAAAGTTTTTGCTCGATGAAAGGCACCAGAGACAAATGTAAATTAAGTCACATCGTGGGAAAAGATATTTTTAACAAAAGACCACAATTTGGGTTACATAAAGAACCCCTAACAAAACAGTAAGAAAAAGACAAACCCCCCCAAATGGATAAAGGATATGAATAGGAAATTCACAGCAAACATAAATAAATATGAAATAAGATGGGGTGCCTTGGTGGCTTAGTCAGTGTCAGTTAAAGTGTCTGCTTTCAGCTCAGGTCATGATCCTACGGTCCTGGGATGCAGCACTACAAAAGGCCCTCTGCTCAATGGGCAACCTGCTTCTCCCTCTCCCTACTGCTCTGCCTACTTGTGCTCTCTCTCTCTCCATCAAATAAATAAATAAATAAATAAAATCTTAAAGAAAATATGAAGATACTCATAATTAAGAAAATGCAAATTTAATTGACGAGATGCCATCCATACACATGAAACTGGCAAAAATTTAAAAATCTGACAATATACAGTTTTGACAAAGTTGTGGAGAAATGGGAACTCTCTATACACCTCTGATGGGCATGCATATTAGTGCCACCATTTTGGAGACTAACTTAGCAAAATCTAGTAAAGATGAAAATGCTCTGAAATCCTATTTCTTGGTATATACCCTAGAGAAACTTTTACATCTATGAAACAAGGTGACAAAACAATGTCCATAGCAGGATTTTTAGTCATAGCAAAAAAAGAAAAAAAAAGGATTATCCTAATTGTCCATCAGTAGGAGAATGGCAAAATTATGGTAAAGTTATCAATGGCATACTTCACAGGTACGTGCATCAACACACACAAACCTAGTATCAACACTGAAATAGAAAGCTGCAGTATAATACATCCAGTATGAATCTTGTTATGAAACATTATGAATTAATGTTTAAAGGCCTCCAAATCAATACATATAATGTTAACAGATTTAATAAATGGAAGCATAAAGGTACGCACAAGAATGAACAAACGAATTAATAAAAGTCGTTATCTATCTCTAGGGTAGGAGAAAAGGGAATAGGATAAAGAAAGGATAACACAGGGTCCTCTACACTATTTTATTTACATAAAAAATGTATGAGGAAAATGCTGTATAATGTGGGCATAGAGGCATTTGCTATGTTATCTCTATTTTTATCTGCATATTTAAAATACTTAACAAAAAGGATATTTACATAAAATTCATTTACATGGAAGAGTTTAAAATAATTCTTATTTTTTAAAATAAATATAAATGTGGGGAATAGTTTTCTTTTAGAGAAATAATACATTAAGTGCTATTATTATATGCAGCATACCTTGGTATAAGTTACAAAGAAACAACCTCCCTTGAGTTCTGATCTTGGTGCTAAGTCAGTTAAAGTCTTAAAAAGTAATGTGACATGCTATCAAAAACAAAAATGAAACACTTTCTAAGATGTTTCTGATAGAGAAATAGGAAGGCAGAAAATCTGTATCTCATGTAAATGTTCATTTTCAATATTAATCTTACACACCTTAAAAAAATAGAGCAATAATGCAATGCTCAAGAAACATATCATTAAACATGACTTTTGGCTGATGTTGGCTTTATATTCATGAAGGCAGAAATATGTGTTCATAAATGTCAAGACGTGGAATGAGTTTTAAACTAATAAAAAAAATAATAATAGTGTAGGCATGTTTTTAAATTACTTACAACAATCACTGATTTTGCTTGTTCACAATACTGGAAATCTCCATATCGAACAGACCTACGACCCTGGTAAATGAAGATATTTTAAATTAACATGTAAAAATATTATATTCAGTATTAATAACTTTTCATCCAGTAAACAAATAAACATATTTGAGCATATAACAACTCCAGTCAATTTTAATATTTACAACATTCATTCTATTCAATGATGAAAAGTAAATTATCTTCCTTCAAAACCATCCTAATATTTTCAACTCACTAATAAGTATATTTCCTTAAATGACATAACATTTATTCTTCTAGGTTGCTATAATATCTGTTTTCATAACTAAATATTTCCTTTTTTTTTTTTTAAAGATTTTATTTCTTTGAGAGACAGAGTGAGTTAGAGAGAAAAAGCACAAGTTGCAGGTAAGAGCAGAGGGAGAACATGACTCCCCACTGAGCAGGGACCCTGGAATCATGACCTGAGCTGAAGGGAGATGCTTAACTGATTGAGCCACCCAGGTACCCCATAACTGAATATTTCTAATCACGGGGTAGAATGAGGGCAACTCCATCTACATTTCTTTCTAAACTTTCTGACAACAGCTTACATTTATACCCAGTATGTACCTGTCCCAATATTCAAATGAAATTTAAAAAAAAAATAGCCTAAGAACATCTGGGTGGCTCAGTTGGTTAAGCGTCTGCCTTTGTCTCAGGTCATGATTCCAGAGTCCCGGGATCAAGCCCTACATTGGGCTCCCTGCTCAGTGGGGAGTCTGCTTCCCCCTCTCCCTCTACTCCTCCTCTCTACTTGTGTTCTTTGTCTCTCTCAAATAAATAAATAAAATCCTTAAAACAAAAATAGTCTAGACTATTCAATTTTCCCAGAATAGCTTATCTGTAATAAAGGTTCAAATCTATTATGTGACATTAATATAATGAAAATTACTTACATCTCGATCTACTGTAGTTGCAAAGCCAATGGCTTCTTTTTGTGTACAGTTAACAGCTTTCTGAAGGGTATAAATAACTTGTTCATAGGTATGCACCTCATCATTAAACAGCATGCAATAGTAGGTATCCCTCTTCTCTCTGTGGGGTAAAACATTAATTATATATTATGTAACTGCATATTCTCTAGCTCCAGGCTGATTAAGTAAGAGCACACTTGCTTCTAGTGCCAGGGGATGTGCTAGGTACTGGGCACGTATCTGTAGCAAAGTCATCTGTGGTCCCCATGCTCCATGACACCACTATCTGTTGGGGCAGATATGTATTTGACATGTAATTCTAAGTAAACTGGCTTTTATCAAGAAGAACAAAAAACTGCAACAGGGTAAAATAGGTCTGGGACTTCAGAGAACTGCCAGAGAAGTAACCTGAGACCCAAAGTCAAACTGACTATCAATGGTTCTAAACTAGAGGCACTTCTCCACTAACTACCATAGAGGACCACTTGGCAATGTCTAGACATTTTCTGTTGTCATGACTGGGGCAGGAGTGCCACTGGCATCTAGCAATTAAGGGCCAGGGATCCTGCTAAATATTTTACAATCCACTTGGACACCTGGCTGGCTCAGTTGGAAGAGCATGTGACTTCTGATCTCGGGGTCATGAGTTCAAGCCCCACTTGGGATTTATATTAGAGATCCTAAAAAAAATAAGTAACAGTCAGGTTTGCCTTGAAGTTCACTTTGCTACCATGTGGAGAATGAATTGTGAGGGATAAGAATAGATATAGCAATTCAGCTAGAGAGGCAATGTTGTCAATGATGAAATTAATTAATTTGGAGTAGGACAGCAGTAATGGAGAAGAACAGAAGTTATATGATTTGATGGAGGAAGAACCAGCTGGTTTTGAAATCTAAATGGGTATAGGTGATTCAGGTTTCTGTGAAGATGGAATGCCATCTACTAAAAGTCAGGAAAACAGTATAAGAGAAGCAAGTTACATTCTTTTCCCTTCTATACTGGTGATTTTGAACCTACAATGAAACAAAAAGATAAAAACAAAACTCTTCTATTCTCTAGGGCCTAAATTTGTATCTTTGATCAACGGTTCCCCACTTGAAGTACATCTTGTTTTACTGTGCTTTGAAGATAGTGTGGGTTTTGTTTTTTTGTTTTGTTTTTACAAACTGAAGGTTTGTGGCAACGCTGTGTTGAGCAAGCCTCTTCAGTGCCATCTTTCCAACAGCATTTCCTCATGTTATGTCTCTGCATCATGTCTTGGTAATTCTTGCAATACTTCAAACATCTTCACCATTATTATATTTGTTATGGTGATCTGTGATCACTGATGAGTGATCTTTGATGTTACGGTCATAATTGTTTTGGAGCACCAGGAACCACATCCATTTAATCCTGCAAACTTAGGTATAAATGTTGTACGTGTTCTGACTGCTCTGCTGACCAGCTGTTTCCTGTTTCTCTCCCTCTCCCTGGGCCTCTGTATTCTGAGACAACTGAAACTCTGTAATGGTCTCTAAGTGTTCAAGTGAAAGGAAGAGTCGATTGATGTAGCAACCTTCACTGTTGTCTTATTTTAAGAAACTGCCACAGCCACCCCCTACCTGCTCAGTCAGCAGCCAACAACATTGAGGCAGGACCCTCGATTATAACTCCCTGAAATCTCAGATGATGGTCAGCATCTTTTAGCAATGAAGTATTTTTAAGTTAAGGTTATGTACTTTGTTTTTTATACATAATGTTACTAGACTACAGCATGGTGTAAATCTAACTTTCACGTGTACTGGGAAACCAAAAAAATTCATTCGACTTGCTTTATCGCAGTGGTCTGGAAACCAGCCTGCAATACCTGCAAGATATTGTGAAGATATATTCATACGACACATATGGGTATGTGTGGATATATGTGAAGATTCCTATGGCAATATGGATACATGTGAAGATAGATTCATTAGGCACTATTTTCAACATTTCCAAAAAATTATAATTAACATCTCACTTTATTAAAAAACACTGAGGTGTCTAAGTGTCTAGAACAGTACTGAAAAAGCAAAAAAGAAACCACTGATGTTCATCAGACCCTCACTTCAACTTGTAATCAACCTTAAGTATGAATAGGACTCCAATAAACTTGGTTAGAATTAAAAGTTAAAGGGAAGGTTGTTTGAGGCAGGCACATCACATGGAAAAGTAAGCCCCTAGCCTTAATACAGCTATGGCAGAATCCAACTCTCTGGTCACAAGTTTGCGACCTCAATAATCAAAATACAAACAGTAAAAATGTGAGAGTTATCAGGTTTATCACACAAAGAACAGAAAAGTGCCTTTGCCTGAAATACGAGGCTTAAGTAAACTAATCAATGAACAGGGAGAAATCTCTACCAACTAAGTGGATCACACATATTTTAAAACTCTGAAATAAAGTATTACTGAAAACTAATTACTAGAAGAGAGTATGTTCGATCTTAGCTGTATTAAAATTAATTTGAGGAATTAGAATCAAAATGCTTAAAACAGAGTTTGAGCAAATATGAATACAAAGAATAAAAGGGCTGTACTTACATTATCTCTAAATCTGCTGGCAATTCACTTTCTTTTTCCCAGGTTAGTATCTCCACTGCATATCTAAACATAATAGCAAAAATGTTGTAGGTTCTTGCTATCACATCTTCTGATAAATGCACAAGAGGATCCTGTTAAGAACAGAAAATAAAAATTGCAACCATCTTAAATGCATATTAATTCTCCTCTTTCCTGTTCTGCCTCCACCCCTCAAAATACTACTGTGAACAGCTGACTGATCTACCAGCTTTGGCTTCTCTTCAGGTTGATCCTGTACGTCCTACCAAATCAAGCTTCCTGAACCATTCTGTTTATAATGATCCCAATTACTGGATAACCTAAACATAATCAATGGCATCCCAAGGCCCTTGATGAATAAATCTAAAAATTTAAGAATGGCATTCCAGGATCTTTAAAACCTAACATCAACCCATCTTTATAGCTTCCTATCCTACTAATCCCCAATTTCCAGAATAAACAAAGTAATGATACCTAAGGACAGATAATTTAGTTTATAGGTATAAAGGAGAGCCTCATTTTCAGCCCGACTCTAAACGGTCAGAAAACAAGGTCAGAAAACCGCCCCTTGATGCTGTAAGAATCACTCCCTTGTCTACTTTGTTTCAGCAGTGCATGTCATGTTATGTATGGAAGGGGAACTTTTGCACCTTATACTTAACAGGGAGTAAGTCACAAAAATTCTAGGTTAATGTGAAAAAGTATTACTGTAAATATACACTAAGTTTATCATACCTTTTAGGCAAAATGTTTTACACAATTTTAATCTTAATGCTTTGCTTGTTACCTAGCTTAATGGATAAGTAGTATTATATTCCTTCCTCAAATAATAAAATAGTATGTTCTGGGGCACCTGGGTGGCTCAGGAAGTTCAGCATCCAACTCTTGACTTTGGGCCATGTCCTGATCTCAGGGTTGTGATACTGAGCCCAGCAGCGGTCTCCCTGGTGAGTGGGGAGTCTGCTTGAGAGATTCTCTCTTCTTCTCCCTCTGCCCCTACTCCCTCTTGTGCACAAGCTCTCTAAAATAAATATATCTTTATGAAAAAGGGAAAATCAGTATGCTCCAACATCATGGAATGGGAATCAACACATTACTGCAAATATACATAAAGGATACAGATTTTTTGCACATCCTCACCAAAGATAAGCCTAGTGGAACTGATACAAAACACATGGAGATGGGGAATAAAAAGAACGGAAGAAAAAAGACAGACTCCTAAAGGAGATGGGTATAGAGTGTGAAGAACATAAGAAAAAGTAAGAAGAGTAAGAAGATTTTTGTCTTACAGGACTTTTTACCTAAAATCTTCTCAATGGTCTGCTTTATATGTCCCATGGGGAAAAATTTTTTTATCCTACTAGCAAAGTTTATTTTACTATTTCTTTCAGAGACTAGAAGTCACTAACATAGTGAAACCATCCATACAAAGAAGGAACTAGAACTGGTACCTCCTGGAGATTCATAAAAGAATGGGTATTAATAATAATATGAACCTCCGGAGGCCTGCGTGTCTCAGTCAGTTAAGTGCTTGCCTTTGGCTCAGGTCATGATCTCAGGGTCCTGGGATGGAGTCTTAGATCAGGCTCCTTTCTCAGCAGGGAGCCTGCTTCTCCTTCTGCCTGCCACTCTCCCTGCTTGTGTGCGCTTTGACAAATAAATAAATAAAATCTTAAGACATGGGGGGAGGGCCGCCTAGGTAGCTCAGATGGTTGAGCGCCTACTTTTGGCTCGGGTTGTGATCCCAGGGTCCTGCATTGGGCCATCTGCTAAGTGGGGAGCCTGCTTCTCCCTCTACTGTTCCCCCCTGCTTATGCTCTTTTTATTTATTTAAAGATAAATAAAATCTTTAAAAAAAAAATATGAACCTCTTTCTAAACCAAAATAGAAAGTAGAATCAAAGCTCAGTTTGCTTGGTGGTATTACCTTGCTATATAGTCACTCATTTCTCACAATTATGTCCCATAATACAAGACATCTAGAGAATGAATTACAATAAACAGAATTTATAAGAACGAAACAGGTCCTGAAACAGAAACAAATGCCAATTCTTGAGAATCCAAGACAGTAGTATTCAAACTGTTCTATATAAATCCAAGGGCCTGGTAAAGCTGTTTCCTGTTTAAATTACACACTGGCTTAAAAATATATAATTATCTATATTTTAAAATGGAATGTAAAAATACACTCTAAGACGTGTAATATTACATACTGGGGATCACCAACTAGTAATTTTGCCATTACATTAACCCAGTTCGGGGCAGGGCTAGATTTTTCTGCCATCTCTGCGTACAAGTTAACGTCTTCAAAGATGGTCAGTCATTAAGAAGAATTATTTCTGGTGACACCTAGGGGGCAGAGTCAGTTAAGCGTCTGACTCTTGGTTCCAGCTCAGGTTTCGATCTCAGGGTCATGAATCAAGTCCCCATTGGGCTCCATGCACACTGTGGAGTCTGCTTAAGATTCTCATTAAATGCTAAGGAAGACTTCTGCTCAAAGTGCTCTTATGATAGCATAAGTCAGCTGGAATTTGTAAATAAATGATCATCTCACCCAATACTGTATTATCAATTATGACTAATAATTGTAGTTCTTTGATTACATTTATTTTATAGAATGCAAACCCTGGTCAGTGAGTCAACTGTGAGTTACTCTTCTTTCAAACTAGAAGAACACAAGGCATATTATTAAAAAGGATATCTGCTTACATTAGAAGGCAGTGGGAATTATGGAAAACTAGTTTTTTATGCCATACGCTTTTTTAAAAAAGATTTTATTTATTTATTTGACAGAGAGACAGACAACAAGAGCAGGAACACAAGCAGGGGGAAGGGCAGAGGGAGAAGCAGGCTTCCCTCTGAGCAGGGAGCCTGACACAGGGCTCGATCCCAGGACCCTGGTATCATGACCTGAGCCGAAGGCAGATGCTTAACATCTGAGCCACCGAGGCACCCCTGTGTCATTTTTTTAAAGTGTAAGCATACACTTTATTACAATAACAATTTTAACTGTTGTCATATGCAAATAAGCTATGAATAAGGACTTTTCCTATACTCCCCAACTGAAACTAGTAATAAACTAGAAACTAAATAATTATCGAAACCACCTCCCTTATTTCAAAGTTGACTTTCTAGCAAGTAATTAATAAACATTTCAACTGATAAAAAGTAAATTCATTAATAATACTGCTTTTAGTGTCCACTGATAAGTGGATAAAGAAGCTGTGGCATATATATATATATATATATATATATATATATATATATATACACGATGGAATATTACTCAGCCATAAAAAAGAATAAATCTTGCCATTTGCAACAACATGTATGGATCTACAGGTATAATGCTAAGTGAAATAAGTCAGAGAAAGGCAAATACCACATGATTTCACTTATGTGGAATTTAAGAAACAAAACAAATGAGCAAAGAAAAAAGAGATAAACAAAAAACAAACTCTTAAATTAATATATGGAATCAAACTGGTGTTTACCAGAGGGGAAGTTGATGGGGATGGGTGAAACAGTTGAAAAGAATTAAGAGTACACTTACCCTGATGAGCTGTGAGTGATGTAAAGAACTGGTGAAACATTATATTTTGTACCTGAAGCTAATATAACATTGTATGCTAATTACACTGGAATAAAAAAATTCTTTATTCTCTTTTATTATTGGGATTTTAAAATTAGAATTTTATTAAAAAAAAAAAAAAGAAAGCAATTCTACTGCTGAAAATTATTTATAAAATCAGTGTAATGTAGCATCATCAACAGACAAATTACGGAAGGAGCCCAAATGTCCACTGACTAATGTATGGATAAGGAAGATGTGAGATACACACACACACACACACACACACACAATGTAATATTACTCAGCGAAAAAAGTGAATGAAATCTTGCCATTTGCAACAATGTGGATGGAGCTAGAGAGTATTATGCTAACTGAAATAAGTCAGTCAAAGAAAGACAAATACCATATGACTTCACTCATGTGGTGGAATTTAAGAAATGAAACAATGAATAAATGAACATTGGGGGAAAAGAGTGGCAAACCAGAGAACAAACTGATGGTTACTGGAGAAGAGGTGGGCGGGGGGATGGGTTAAGTAGGTAATGGTAAGAGGGCACTTGCTCTGATAAGCACCGGGTATTGTATATAAGTGATGAATCACTAAAATCTACACTGAAACTAATATTACACTGTATGTTAAATAAAATTTTGGAGAATAAAATAAAATAAAATCAGTACAAAATACTGTTAAAGAATTCCATTACTGGAGTCCATACTACCATTAAGACACTTTGGGCAAATTTTTAAACCTCTCCTAAAACTCAAGCTTCTGCACCTATAAAATATTCATAACAGCAGTATTTATCTTATAGGGCTGTTCTGAGAATTAAAGAAATAAACACAATACTTAGCATAATATTTAGCTAATAATCACAAATCTGTGTTTGAGATGGGAGCAGCACTGATTAAGTGAAAATTTCAGGTAAAAGAAAGTCTTCACTGAGGTGGTTCACTCAGTGCATTTGTTACTGAATTAAATCTCACTTCAAAAAGGATTTATAACAACTTAAGAATACATCCAAAGTACAATATTAAAAAAAAGATGTACAAAGAGGGCAAAACCAGAATAAAGGTAGGAAAATGAAATCAAGATAACATATTTATTATACAGACATATCATACAATTTCCAAACAGCTACTATAGACAGGCAGTTTCCAAACATTTGACTCTATTTCCCAAAAGCTTCAATAAAAGGAACAATCAGTTACCAGACCCATAGAAAGAGAAAGTAACATTTCCTAATGCAGAGACCTAAGAGAAGTTTCTTATAGTTCCTATGAAGATTTTCAAAGGGGACACTCTAGCCTTCTTACTCAACCCCCATGCCCAAAGGGCCCATTTGGAAACCTGGTCTGGCATTTACTATTGTCACAGTGATGGGAGATGCTATTGCCATTTAGTGAGGGGGAAGCAGGTATAATAAACACAATGCTTCTGAGAGCATACACATGGGGTCCACAAACTCTTCTGTGAAGAGTCAGATACTGTCTCTTAGTTTTTGTAGACTATAGGGTCTTTGTTGTAGCTACTCAATTTTTCTATTGTAGTGGAAAAGCAATTTTGGACAATAAACACAAGCATTGCTGTGTTGCAATAAAATTGTTTTATAGACACCAAAATTTGAATTTCCTATCATTTTCACATGCCACAGATACCATCCTATTGATTTTTTCCAAGTATTTAAAAATATAAAAACCATTTTTAGCTTATGGTGGTGCCAGTAACAGGTTGAAGATAAGATCTGGCCTGTGGGGCCACAGTTTGCTGACCCTTGGCCTATACAATAAAAAAATGTCCCATCCCATATGCAATGAGTTGAGAAGACCTGTGGAAGTGCTAACTAAGCATTATCCCTATAGAAATGTATTAAGTTTTTTCCAACTTTTTCTTAAGATGCAGGCCAAATGTATAACAAAAATTACATTCAATAAAAACAATCCTATGACAGATTTTTTTAAAAAAAGTACACTGCAAATATTATATAGCTTTCTTCCTTTTCAAGCACAAAATATAAAAAACCTAGATATATGTATAAATTTAATGAGTGGGGACCAGCAATGCTAAACATAATGCTATTTTAAAAATAGCTTCTCTTACAGTCTTATCCTTGAGGACTTCATTCCTCTTAGCTGAATTCTTAAACAGGAATTAAATGGCAGAGTCTAGAGGTTTTATTTTCTGCCAAGTTGCTGAAGTATGAATTCTCCAGGCAGGACCATATAATTTCAGCCAGGAAGGTGATCTTGGTAACATCTTCCTAAAATTCAGGAAATTAACTCAAGTCTGCACTATTAGATAGCAACCCTACTAATGTATGAGGATAAGGTCAACAGAGTAAAATGAAGCAAATTTTCTTAGAACGTGATTTAAGTCTACTCTAAAACAAAGACTGAAAGATAACAAAAGTCCTAAGGTTTTTCTTTGCAAATTTATTTAGATAAAAATCACAGTACCTAAACTTAACCATTTTAAAGTAAACTACTCTGTGGTATTTGCTACATTCATAATGTTGTTCCACTACCACGTCTATAGAATTCCAAAACATTTCTATTACTTCAAAGTAAAACCCCTTACCCATTAAGCAGTTTCCCCCCATTCTCCCCTTCCCCCTCCCTTGGCAATCACCAGTATGAGTTCTGTCTACAGATTTACCTCTTTCTGATATTTTATATCAATGGAATCATACAATATGTGGTATTTTGTGCCTGGCTTCTTTCACTTAGCATGTTTTGGCAGGTTCATCCAAGTTGTACCATGTATCAGTATTTCATTCCTTTTTACCTCGGAGTAATATTACACTGTACCACAATTCTATCCATCCACCCACAGATGTTATGGGTGATACTTATTTGAATACTTGTTTTCAGTTCTTTTGGGTATATACCCAAGAGTGAAATTATAGGTTCATATGGCAATTCTTTTTTTTTTTTTTAATTTTTTTTTTTTAAATTTATTTGACAGACAGAGACCACAAGTAGGCAGAGAGGCAGGCAGAGAGAGAGGAAGAAGCAGGCTCCCCGCTGAGCAGAGAGCCCGATGCGGGACTCGATCCCAAGACCCTGAGATCATGACCGGAGCCGAAGGCAGAGGCTTTAAACCACTGAGCCACCCAGGCGCCTGGTTCATATGACAATTCTATTTAATTTTTGGAGGAACAGTAAAATTGTCAAATTGTTCCACAGCACTGAATCATTCTGCATCCCATTTAAGCAATGTACAAGGGCTCTAATTTTTCTACATCCTCGCCAACACACACATTCTTTCTTTCTGATTATAGCCATCTTAGTGGGTGTGAAGTGGTTTCAATGTGCATTTCCCTAGTAACTAATGATGCTGAACATGTTTTCATGTGTTTGTTGGTCATTTGTATTATATCTTCTTTGGAGAAAGGCCTATTCAAGTCCTTTGCCCATTTTTTTTTTTTTAAGATTTTTATTTATTTATTTGACAGACAGAGATCGCACGTAGGCAGAGAGTCAGGCAGAGAGAGAGGAGGAAGCAGGCTCCCTGCTGAGCAGAGAGCCCGATGCAGGACTCGATCCCAGGACCCTGGGATCATGACCTGAGCCGAAGGCAGAGGCTTTAACCACTGAGCCACCCAGGTGCCCCCCTTTGCCCATTTTTAACAGGGTTATTTGTGGTTTTGTTGTTGAGTTCTTACATATTCTGGATACTAGACCCTTGTCAGATACATTAAATTCCCCCTTATCCACAGCTTCAGGCACTCCCAGGGCAATTGCAGACTAGAAGCTGATAGTCCTTCTTCTCATATATACACTCAGAAGCTCAACAGTAGCCTAACATTATCTTACGATGCCTGTGGCATTCACCTTACTTCATCTCATCAAAGTAGGCATTTTACTATCTCATATCATCACAGCACAATATTATAAGAACAAATGAGTGAGTGCACATTCACATAACTTTTATTGTAATGTTACTATCAGTCTCTTACTGTGCTTAATTCATAAATTAAATTTTGTCATAGGTATGTATGTATAAGAAAAAACACAGTTTATGCAGGCTGTGGTACCATCCATGATGTCAGGCATTAACGGTGGGTCTTAGAACATATCCTCCATGGATAAGGTGGGACTACTGTATACAAATTTGTAAATATTTTCTCCCATAGTTTTATACCGGTTTTCAATTTTTTTTAGAAGCACAGCTCTTTTTGTCAAATACAGCTTTTCTATTTGTATTTTTACAAATGGAACTCCAATACAGTATATAAAAGAGATAACAACAGAGCTCCTTCAATATAAGTGGAGAGCTCTGAAATCCTGATCACTGGGCATCTGTCACAAATCCTAAAACACTTACACAAAGCAAATGAAACACAAAATATGTTTTCCATAGCACTCAATCACTTCATACAAATTTTAATCTGTCCTGAACACAGTGGGACACAGTCTAAAAGACACTGTTCCATACTATAAAATCTTAGTCAAATTTTGAGACCTGTAAGGTATGCGTACCAGAAGCACTATTAATGTTCGCTTGTCGTAGATCTATAGCAGACCTACTAACACTGCATAAGTACTTCAAATGTACCTCTCTGCCATTTAAAAATAATATGTGAAATAAGGATCCTGAATCAAACATCAAACTATCAGAAATAGCAGAGATTTATGTATTTATTTAGTAAGAGTCCACTACATTGTTACAAATATCATTTAGAGAAAAATAATGCAGAATCAATTACTTCAAAAAGCACATATTAACAGCTGGAGTGACTATAATGGGTACTGAGCAGTATACTGTCTTTATACTTGGTCCCATCACTTATCCGATGGTTGTGATAGGCAACTTAGTGATTAGGACTGGCTACCGTGTACGCTTACAGAAAAGAAAGGTATCTAGCCTACAAAATCTTAGTCGCAACACAACTATACAAAAACCAACCAAGTTAGTCTCTGTATATGGGAAAAATATCCTTCAATGATAAATGAGGACTTAAAGCAAAACCTCAAATAATAAATCCAAATTAAATTAAATTTCCAAAATTTCAAGTGAGTACTACCAGCAATGGTATGGCATCCATAAAATGCAAAAAACTTACAAAGTATATCTGGCCACTGGTTACAGTGACAGGACTATTTTGCTTACCCATATTTCATAAGCTAATTCCTATGTCTGAAAAGTATTTCAAATTCGTGGTTAAAACAGTATTTCCTTAAAAACAACTTAGCGAAAATGTTTTTACCTCTTCTTCCTCAATTTCAGAGGTGTTAAGTTCATGTTTTTGACAGTAAGGACCCTCTTTCCAAGCTTCAGTATCACCACAGTCACAGAAACCTCCACCTCCTGATGTTGTCATCTTAAAAAAAAATTGTAAAGTATCTTGTCAATAAGTGTTTCCTGAGGGCTATCAGATTATAAATAAGAATATCAAGTGCTAAGGAAATAACATTGCTAAAGTGTTTAGTTCCTTTGGAGGAGTAAAATTGAATAAAAGGCCAAAACTCTCAATGTTTTAAAGCTTAAATAAGCCTACACTAATTTAAGCAATTTCAAAATAAAATAAACTACTTTGTAATGTCTAATAAACTACAGATATTTTAAAGAGGTAAAATGTGTCCACCTATAGGATTTCCTTAATTAAGAAAATCATGAGGGTTTTCCTGCTGGGTTTGGTAAAATGTCAGTATCAATGCCATCAGGTTATAGTGCTTAATGTAACATAACAGATTCCAGTAATAAAGGTAACTACAGTTGCTTTCCCCCAGGAACAGTCTCATGAGAGTGCTACAATTGCATTAGATAATGTGACCAACAAAAACCACAGAAATAGTTTGTTTTTCTTTTCTAACACCCTCTAAATAGTCTTCTTTGACAAGGAAAGAAATGTACAAGTAAGACTGTCCAGTGAGAAAGTTTTCACCACCTGCAGGGTTCAAGAATTATTCATACTTCCCTGATATGGCAATGATTCAAGGAATCTGGCAAGACAGACTTTTTATTTGATTATCAGAAATTCTGCTTTTAAAAAAAATACTCTAAGAGTTTAGGAGTGGGTATTTGATGCAAACTTTAGAATGAGCCCTATTATATTCTGCCCCCAAAAAGTTACCTGTGTGTTATATATCAAAATATAATTAATGTAAACCCACAAATGACAGTTATTCCCAGGAGCTGCAAGGATATATGCCAAGAAACACGGGCAGGCAACCATTTGGAAAATGATAACCCTGTAGCTTCTGTGCTTCTTATGGTTACCCAAGATAGGTAAAGCAGCTTAAAGGAAACTGGGATTCTCTTACCGATTTAGGAAAATAAAGAGAACATACAAAGATCCAAGGGGTCCAATTTTGTATGTTTTAGCTCATTATTATCAATACTCGGGTAGAGTGAAGAAAAACAGGAGTAAAAGTCCTGAGCCAACAGGGCTCCTGAATTAATAACAAGACTGCAATATTCCCTCTCCATGATTTGAGAATAGGGTGCAAAGTTCTAGCTACTAACACTTCCCTAACTTTTAAATGTCCAAGGCTTTGTCTTCAATATCCAATAGAGGAATCAACCAGGATAAGCTTAGCAATAATCTGCCTTTGGTCAGATCCCCGATTTAAAAGCAAACATACATGATTTTTGGAAAAGTACTGGTTGCATTATAGCAGTAGAAAAATAATAAAATTCGTGGGTGTCATGTTCCGGGGTTGGGCCCTCTTTCACAATGCAGAAGATGCCTCTTTAATATTAAGAAATGACAAATCTTCTGCAGAAGATGACCAATAGAATATTTCTTAAATTTCCTGACACTTTTCCTTACTCCTTTTCTCACACATCCTTCCCTTCAGAACCTCCCTCCTGGTTTTACCTCTCACCTTTACCCTCTAATTTTTGATAACCTTCTGCATAAACAGAGAATTATGACAATAATAAACATAAGGAAATAGCAAAACAGACTAGTTAAAAATCAATATGCAGAAACTGGTATCTGTGCTGTCATTCCTAAACCATGTGTTCAAGAAGTCTGGATTCACAATTCATTTCTATACTGCTATCATATGTTTAACAGTATTTAAATAACACATTTATTAAACCACTCTCCTCCATTATAATGTTAAATCTTGGAATTTTAAAAAGGCAGAAAAGGTATCTAACATAAAATTTAATAGTTGGGTATGGTTATTATCTGGACATTACTAACCCTATATCGATGGTCTCTGTGAATACTTCCCAAAAAGCACTCCATGCATAAAACACAAGTTGGATCAACTGCACAGTCTCTGTAAAGTTAAAGAAAAAAAAAAAAAAATCAGGGTGTCATTAAAAAAACTGTATTTCACAACATAGTATTTCAGTTGGAATCCATCCTAGAAAAGCCAGAATAGTGAACTGCCTTGGTGTTATAAGAAAGGAAGTATTATTTCCAAAGATCTGTCAGATCTTTGGGCAATGAAGTCAGCTTAAGAACCTGATTCTTACACTACTGGATATGTATTATCTTGTACTAGATTTGGGTAAATCACATTTTCATCTCACTTCAGTTGTTTCATTTGCTTTCCTCATACTGCCAGTTAGATACGTTTATAGATCATATCTTAAACAAGAGACTCCCTATACTTCCATGGAATGAGATAGGGAGTTACAAAAACCTTTACATTTCCCCTTATCCTAGTTACTGTAACCTGATAGGCAACCATTCCTCCGTGCTTACTCTGTGTTCTTTTAAGTGCATGTATTTTTAATGCATATAACTCTTATCATATCATATATCTCATTCTGTTACTTTTTCACTTCTATAACATAATTCATTCATTTTGTAAGTGAACATCTGATTTGCTGCTTCTAATCACTACATAATATGCCATGGCATTTTTCCAAAATATTTTATCTCTCTACTCTCCCTGTACTGGACACATGGATTAACTCCAATGCCTTTCTACCATATATAATGCTGTAATAAAAGCAGTATAAATGTGTTCTTACAGATGTGTCTGAGACTTTCTTTGGCATATAAACTCAGGAGCAGAATTGCTGGGTCATATACATGTCAAGTTCTTAATTTGAATGCCATGCTACTGTCCAGAGTGGCTACATATCCCCTACCAGTGTAGAAGGATTTTTATAGCCGTGCATCTTCAATGCATTTGGTTTATCTAGTTTTCTAATATGCGCAAGGCCAACATATTTGAAATGGTATATTATTGTTTTAATTTGCATGTCCTGATTGTTAATATGTTTGATCAACTCTTCAAACGCTTATTGCTTTTGGGGTTTCCTTTTCTATAAATTGTCTTTGCCCATTTTCCTGCTGGGATAGCTTTATTTTATTTGCACAATCTAATCTAGAGGATATAATCACTTGGCAATATCAAACACTGCAAATATTGTCTCTCATTTGTTACCTGTATATTAATTTTGCCTATGGGCCCTTTGTTAAATAGAAGTACCTATTTTGATGCAATTAAATTCATACATACACCTTCAACTGGTTTGTATTTTGAGGTTTTAAGAAGTTCTTTCCTGGGGCACCTGGCTGGTCAGTCGGTTAAATGGCTGCCTTCGGCTCGGGTCATGATCCCAGGGTCCTGGGATTGAGCCCCACCATCAGGCTCCCTGCTCAGCAGGAAGCCTGCTTCTCCCTCTCCCTCTCCTGCTCCCACTGCTTGTGCTCTGTCAAATAAATAAATTAAGTCTTAAAAAAAAAAAAAATAGTTCTTCCCCAAACCCAGGTCACAAAAATATTCTTTATTTTCTTCTGTTAACCTTTTGGTTTTATCTTCCACATTTAGGTGGAATACATTATACCTATGCATATGATGTAGAATAAAGTTTAACTTCTCAATATATACTGAGCTCTTTTTTTCTCAAGACCATCTACTAAACAATCTAACTTTTATCTATCAGTTGTGGTGTCATCTTTGTAATATATTAAGTTCCTACATCTCCTTGGGTCTACATCTCAGCTAATATGTGCAAGTAGTCTATTTATTCCTATACCATACCACGTTATATTACTATAGCTTTGTAGTATATCTGAATATCTGCTGGAAGTTCCCTTTTTTCTCTTTTTTAAAAATGTTGATGTAGCTATTCAAAAACTCTTCTTTATTCTTCCACACATCACTTAGGATAAGTGTATAGAACCTCTCAAAAATACCTAGCTAAAATTCTGACAGAGGTTACTTAGAATTTATTGACAAACTTCAGGAGTAAGAACACTGTTATAAAAGAAAATTATCATGTCCATGATTATTTCTTAAGTTTTCTACTGAGGTTAAAAAGTTTTCTTCAGATGAATCCTTTATATTCTTGATTAGATTAATATTTAGATACTCTCTAGGTTTTAAGCGAAAACATATTTTTTAAAAATATTTTTTTAGTTGCTTAAGGATGATGAAAAGTAGCAGCGCTGATTTTTAGGACCCTAGATGAAACTCAAGGCAGTTCTTACAGTTTGTTGAATTCTGTTGTGTTTTTCTCCCAAGGTAAATGAATATATATAGTCTGTATATGGCAATTTTATCTCTTTCCTTATAATATTAATGCATTTTATTTTTCTTCCTTTATACTGTTGACAAGGACCTCCAATGATATAATAAACAGCAGCAGTAAAAGTAGGCACCCTTGCCTTGCTTTAGATATTAAAGAAAAACATATCTAAAGGTTCTCCATTAGTATTATGTTCATAGTAGGTTTACTAAGAATGTGACCTTCTAGGGGGAAAAAAAAAATCAAGCATGTATCTTGCCTTTTCTTTCCTATCTAAACTATATCTGAAGCTAATGAGAGGATTAAGGAAGGACTGTGATTCTTTTATAAAAGACAAGCTAATAAAGGAAATGACAAGTTAGAATATTTTGTTACCTCCTAATAATATAATGATTTAAACAACAAGCATCAGTGACATTAAATAAAAAGGTTAAAGACCTTTTTAATGGTTGCATCTGCCATGTACCTAAACCCACTGATCATCTCAACAAAAAAAAAAACAAGCAAGCATCATGTGCTTCCTGACATTAAGAATTAAGCACATCAATATTTATGAAGTTATAATTCACCCCCAATACCAAATAACAATTTAATCATGCCTAACTACCTGTTTTAGAGGACATACAAAGAATGAAAAAACATGTTAAGCAACACCATGGGGACACAATAAACAAATCCAGACTGTGGAAAATTCCACAGGACAAACGACCTGGTTTCTGAGTAATATAAGTGGAAAAAAGAAGAAAAGAAAAAAAAAAAATAAGAGAGAGAAGAACTATTACAGATTAAAAGAAAAAATGAGGAATAACAGCCAAATGCAATGTGTGGACTTTGAATCCACCTGTGAGTCAATCAGGACAATTCCACTCAGCCTAGATATTAGATAATGTTAAGGGATTTTTTTTAGGATATTAATGGTTGTAGAGAAAAAAAGCTATATTCTGAGTAAAAAGGCATGCTGCTGGAATTTGCTTTAAAGTAATCTGGCAGATGGGGTGCCTGGGTAGCTCAGTCAAGCATCAGACTCTTGACTTTGGCTCATGTCATGATCTCAGGGTCTTAAGATTGAGTCCCTTGCATCAGGATCAGCACAGGCCGTGGAGCCTGATTAACATTCTCTCTCTCTCTGCAACACCCCCTCATCCCGCTACCACAATGTTCTTGCTCTCTCTCTCTCCCAGAATCCTGGGATCATGACCAGAGCCAAAAGCAGATGCTTAACTGACTAAGCCACCCAGGTGTCTCTGCTTGCTCTCTCTTAAAAAAAAAAAAAAAAAAAAAAAAAAATCTTGCAGGGCAAGAGAAAAAAGTGTGTGTGTATATGTGTGTGCATAAAAAGAGTTGCCATATGTTGGTAATAGCTGAAGCTGAGCAGTAAGTACATTTAAGATTCATCATACCATTCATTCATTCTACTTTTAATGTTTGAAAATGTCCATAACAAAAAGTTTCTAAAAATCCAACACCAAAATATTCAGTAGTTTGCTAAGAATTTATATCATAAACAATCGCTGAAATTTATATAATGCTTTCCAGAATCAACTCAGCAAGTTTTCTTCTCTATTAAAATGGTGAATTACACTTATAATTGTTATAAAGACAAAATATTTAGATTCCTGAACTAAACTCCATTTGATTATGATGCATTATTCTTTTAGTATATTCCTGGATTCAGATAGCTAATATTTTATTTAGATACTTTTGGCTACATTAGTAAGAGAATGGCTTTAGAATCTCTTGAATTTATCAGGGATTGAAAACAAGATTATATTAGGCTCATAAAGAGTATATTAGGCTCATAAAGAGTTAAGGCACTTTTCACTTTTTCCATTTTTTGTAGTAACCTCTGTAAAAGGGGAATTAATTTTCCTTGGAAATTTGGTAGAATTTACCTATACAGTCATACCTAATTTGTGTGAGGGAAGATTTTTGATTACCATTCTACTGTTTTTCATTCAAGCTATTATTTTTCTATGAATTTATCCATTTCCTTGAAGATTTTGAAATTTTTTTTAGCATTTAGTTGTTTATAATTCTTATATTTCAGAGGTTGCCAAGCTCTTTAGTGTCTCCATAGTTTTTTTTTCAGGGTATCCCTAGACTAAAAGAAACAATTGTTTTGTTTATCAAATAAGGCTCAAACAACTTAGTAACTATTGGTCACTGAACAATTTTTTAACACTTTGGAATCAAGTTGGACACTGTTACCTTCATTGCCTATTCCACAAAGTATCTGCTTTTCAATCACAGCAATGCTGAGGACCTAGCTTTGTAAGACATACCATCACCAAAAGGAATGCGTAAGTGTGTTTCCCAATTTTTCATTCTGAATTTTATGTATCTGCATTCTTTTTATTCAGTCCTGCAAGGAAATTGGCTTAATTCCAAAGAGTCAGTATATCTCAATTTTTTACTTTTATTTTCTGACCATTTCTCTTCTCTCTCCTTTGAGTGTGCTCAATTGTTCTAACCTATTGAGCTGGATGTTTACCCTATTTATTTTTATTTTTTCTTTGAAATAATTTTCTTCATAGGAAAGGTGCAAAAATAGTAGAGTTCCTTTATACCCTAAACAAATCTTTCCTCATGTTAACAGTAATACAAGGAAATAAATATTGGCACAATATTATTAACTACAGCCCTTAATCAGAAGTAATCAGTTTTCCCACTATGGTCCCTTTTTCTCTTTCAGGATACAATACAAGATCCCACATTGTATTAGACGTCATGGCTCCTTAAGTCTCCTCCAAATTCTAACAGTTTCTCAGCCTTCTCTCGATTTTTGTGAGCATACCCTTTTGAGAAATGTTGGTTAGTTATTTTGTAGAGGTCCCACAATTTGGGTTTGTCTGACATGTTCATGATTAGATTAAGTTAGGTATTTTTGGCAAAGATACTACAGAAGTGATGTTGCAGGAAGTGATGCTCTGTCCTCAGTACATTGTAACATGGGGCACATGATGCTGATCTGATATGCCGTAGTACTGGTGGCATTAACTTTGCTTACTTTGTTAAGATGGTGTCTGCCACAATGTCTACAATAACCAAACTATGGAAAAGAGCCTATCTGTCCATCAACAGACAAATGGATAAAGAAGATGTGGTCTATACATACAATGGAATATTATGCAGCCATCAAAAAACACCGAAATCTTTGCCATTTGCGACAACATGGATGGAACTAGAGGGCATTATGCTAAGCAAAGTAGTCTATCAGAGAAAGACAATTATCATATGATCTCTCTGATATGAGGAATCTGAGAAAGAAGACATAAGATCATAGTGGAAAGGAGGGAAAAATGAAACAAAATGAAACCAGAGAAGGAGACAAAACACAAGAAACTCTTCATCTCAGGAAACACACTGAAGTTTGCTGGAGTGGAGGGGGGTGGGAGGAATGGACTTGGGGAGGGTATGTGCTATGGTGAGCATTAAGAATTGTGTAAAACTGATGAATCATAGACCTGTACCCCTGAAACAAATAATACATATTAATTTTAAAAAATGGTATCTGGGGGTGCCTGGGTGGCTCAGTGGGTTAAAGCCTCTGCCTTCGGCTCGGGTCATGATCCCAGGGTCCTGGGATTGAGCCCCACATCGGGCTCTCTGCTCAGCAGGGAGCCTGCTTCCTCCTCTCTCTCTGCCTGCCTCTCTGTCTACTTGCAATCTCTGTCAAATAAATAAAATCTTTTTTAAAAAAAAAGGTATCTGCCAGATTCCTTCACTATAAATTTGCTACTGTACTTTTTATAATTAAATATATTTGGGGAGATACTTTGAGACTATGCAAATATCCTATTTCTCAAACTTTCATCTACTACTTTTAGCATTTATCAATGGATCTTGTCTACAGTTACTGATATGTTATTTGCCTAATGATAACTTTCTATTTTCTGCATTCCTGTCTTATTTATTAATTGGAATTTTTCAGCATGGGAAAACTACTGAAAACATCCCTTCTCTCCCATTTATTTATTCATCCAAATACTTCTATCAGTGTGGACTCATGAATATTTATTTTATTCTATGGGTTAGAGTTTAATCCAATCATTTTACTATTCAAACGGTTTCAACTGTGACCACCAGGAGCTCTTTCAGGTTGGCCCCTGTGCCCTTTCAACATGTTCCCTCTTTTTCTTGGGGGAAGAGAGCAACACAACATGTTCCAAACTTAATTTGTATTTTCTCTGTCCCAGCCCTGGAATCAATCATTTCATCATGGAGCTCTAATTCCTTTTATTGGACACCAGTATTAAGAAACCAGAATCTGGGTATTAGATGTGCTCACTGCTACAGGAGTTCCATTGTTCTAGACCCTTTCAGCAGACAAAACCAGGAAATGTATAGCTATTTTTTAGTATTTTATTTTTTTCATCATGATAAGTGTACTCTTTAAACCCCATCTCCTATTTCCCCCATCTCCCACCAACCTCCCCTCCAGTAACCATCAGTTCATTCTCTATAGTTAGAGTCTGTTTCTTAGCTTGTCTCTCTCTTTTCTCTGCTTGTTTGCTTTGTTTCTTAAATTCCACATGAGTATGATCATACAATATTTGTCTTTGACTTACTTCCCTTAGCAGTATACTTTCTAGCTTTATCCACATTGTTGCAAATAGCAAGATTTCTTTTTTTTTTTTTTTTTTTAATGGCCAAATAATAGCCCACTGTGTAATATATGCCACATCCTCTTTACCCATTTCACCTATTGATGGACACTTGGGCTCTTCCACAGTTTGGCCATTATGAATAATGCTGCAATAAATCGGGATACGTGTATCCTTTGAATGAGTGTTTTTGTATTTTGGGGGCAAATATCTGGCAGTATGATTACTGGATCATTAGGTAGTTCTATTTTTAAGTTGTTGAGGAACCTCCATTTTGTTTTCCATAGTGGGTGTACCAGTTTGCATTCCTACCAATTGCTTTTTCTTCACATCCTCATCAACACTTGGTTGTTTGTTTTGATTTTGGTCACTCTGACAGGTGTGAGGTGGTATTTCACTGTACTTTTGATTTGTAATTCCCTGATGAATGATGTTGGGCATCTTTTTCATGTGTCAGCCATCTGAATGTCTTCTTTGGAGAAATGTCTATTCATGTCTTCTGCCCATTTTTAATTTGGATTACTTGTCTTTCGGGTATTGAGTTGTAGGAGTTCTTTACAAGTTTTGGATACCAACCCTTTATCAGTTATGTCATTTGCAAAGAGCTTCTCCCATTCATAGGCTGCCTATTAGTTTTGTTGATTGTTTCCTTCGCTGTGTTTAAGTTTTATTTTCTCTTGCCTCAGGAGATATATCTAGAAAAACATTGTTACGGCTGATGTCAAAGAGATTACTGCTGATGCTCTTTTCAGGATTTTTATGGTTTCAGATCTCACATTTAGGTGTTCAATCCATTTTCAATTTATTTTTGTATATGATGAAAGAAAGTGGTCTAGTTTCATTCTTTTGCACGTGGCTGTCCAGTTTTTCCAACACCATTTGTTGAAGAGACTGTTTTCCCCATTGTATACTCATTCCTCCTTTCTTGAAAATTAATTGATCATACACTTACAGGTTTATTTCTGGATTTTCTACTCTGTTCCATTGATCTGTGTATCTATTTTTTTTTAATATTTTATTTATTTATTTGACAGAGAGAGATCACAAGTAGACAGAGAGGCAGGCAGAGAGACAGAGAGAGGGAAGCAGACTCCCTGCCGAGCAGAGAGCCCGATGTGGGACTTGATCCCAAGACCCTGAGATCATGACCTGAGCCGAAGGCAGAGGCTTAACCCACTGAGCCACCCAGGCGCCCTGTGTATCTATTTTTATGCTAGTACTATACCGTTTTAATTACAACCACTTTGGGGCACCTGGGTGGCTCAGTCAGTTGAGTATCCAACTCTTGAGTCTGGCTCAGGTCATGATATCAGGGTCCTGGGACTGAGCACTGATTTGGGTTCCATGCTCAGCGGGGAGTCTGCTTGAGGATTTCTCTCCCTCTGCTCATGTACGCATACACGCTTCCCTCTCTCTCTGATAAATAAATCTTAAAAAAAAATTATTACCATTTTGTGTTTTTTTAAGATTTTACTTGCTTATTTATTAGAGAGGGAGCGAGCGAGCGAGCGAGCAAGTGCGCGCAAGTACAAGGAGGGGGGAGGGGCAAAGGGAGAAGCAGACTTCCTTCTCGGCAGGGAGCCTGACGTGGGACTCAATCCCAGGACCCAGGATCATGACCGAGTGGAAGGCAGATGCTTAAAGGACTGAGCCACCCAGGCGCCCTATTTTGTAATGTAACTTGAAATTTGGGATTCTGATACTTTCATTTTTGTTTTTCTTTTTCAAGACTACTTTGGCTATTCAAGGTCTTTTGGGCTTCCATACAGATTTTATGATTGTTCTAGTTCTGTGAAAAATGTGTTGGTATTTTGATAGGGATTCTAGAGACTATGGATTGCTTTGGACAGTACAGACATTTTAATACTTGTTCTTCCAACCCATGAACATTCCACAGAATGTCTTTCCCATTTCCTTGCATTGTCTTGAATTTCTTTTATCAGTCTTTTATAATGTTCAGAATACAGGTCTTTTACCTCTTTGGTTAAGTTTATTCCTAGATATTTTATTGTTTTTGGTGCAATTGTAAATGGAATTGCTTTCTTAATTCACTTTCTGCTGCTTCATTATTAGTGTACAGGAATGCAACAGATTTCTGTTCACTGATTTTGTAAACTGTGACTTTACTGAATTTGTTTTATCAGTTCTAGTAGCTTTTTGGGAAGTCTTTAGGGTCTTCTATATATACTATCATGTCACCTGCAAACACCGAGAGTTTTACTTCTTCCTTACCAATTTAGATGCCTTTAATTTATGTTCTCTAAATTGCTCTGGCTAGGACTTCCAGTACTGTGTTGAACAAAAGTGGTAAGAGTGGACATCCTTGTCTTGTTCCTGACCTTAGGGGAAAAATTCAGTTTTTCACCATTAAATAGGATGTTGGCTGTGCGTGTTTCATATAAGGCCTTTATTGCGCTGAGATATGTTCCCTCTAGGTCTACTTTGCAGAGGGTTTTTTTCTCATGAATGGATGTTGTACTTTGTTAAATGCTTTTTCTGCAACTACAGAAATGATTATATGGTTTCTATCCTTCCTCTTACTGATGTGACATATCATGTAGATTGTTTTGTGAATACCGAACCACTTGATTGTGGTGTACAATTTTTTTAATGTATTGTTGGATTCGGTTTGCTGTTATGTTGTTGTGGATTTTTCCATCTATATTCATAAGAAATATCTGGCCTGTGGTTCTCTTTTTTTGTGGTGTCTTTATCTAGTTTTGATATACTGGCCTCACAAAATGAATCTGAAAGTTTTCCTTTCTCTCGTGTTTTCTTCAGATTAGTTTGAGAAAATGTGTGACGGAATTCACCCGTGATCCCATCTGGTTCTACTTTTGTTTTTTGGAATTTTTAAATTACAGATTCAATTTAATTGCTGGTAATCGGTCTGTCCAAATTTTCTATTTCTTCCTGTTTAAGTTTTGGTAGGTTGTATGTTTCTAGTAATTTATCCATTCCTTCTAAGTTGTCCAATTCATTGGCATATAGGTTTTCATGATATTCTGTAACAACTGTTTGTATTTCTGTTGTGTTGGTTGTTATTTCTTTCACTAGTGATTTTGTTTATTTGGGTTTTCCCTCTCTTTTTAAAAATGAGTCTTGATACAGATTTACCAATTTTGTCGATCTTTTCAAAGAACCGTGTCCTGGTTTCATTGATCTGTTTTTTTGTTTTAGTTTCTATATCATTTATTTCTGCTTTACTCTTTATTATTTCCTTCCTTTTGCTGGGTTTGGATTTTGTTCTTTTTCTAGCTCCTTTAGGTAAAAGGTTTGGTTGAGATTTTTCTTGCTTCTTAAGGCAGGCCTATATTGCTATAAACTTTCCTCTTAGAATCACTTTGGCTATATCCCAAAGATTCTGGACTGTTTTGGTTTTGTTTTCATTTGTTTTCCACCACATAGCTTATTTTTAACCGTTCTTTCTTCTTGGCAAATGTTTTTTAAGTATGTATTTCCTACTGAATGAATACTCCCTTAGCTATGTCCCCAAAATTTCAACATGTTTTTATCATTCAGTTCTATTTCTAAATTTTCTTACTGATTTCAGTGATATTCTTTTACTTAACATTAGCAATGTTAGTTTCCAAACATAAAATTTATTTAACCTACTCTTTCATAGTTTCGAATTTTATTAAACATAGGGGGAAAACAATCTGTATGGCTCTGAGCCTCAAGAATTAACTGAAGTTTCCTTTATGTTAAATAAACACATTGCTTTTCAAAAATTAAGAGGTAATTCACATATAAAATTCATCTTTTTAAAAATGTCCACCTTAGAGGCACCTGGCTGTCTCTGTCAGTGGAGCATGTGACTCTTGATCTCAGGATCACGAGTTCAAGCCCCATGTTGGATGTAGGACTTATGTTAAAAAACACACACACACACACACACACAAAAACACACAAAAAAAGGGACGCCTGGGTGGCTTAGTGGGTTAAGCAACTGCCTTTGGCTCAGGACATGATCCCAGAGTCTGGGATGGAGTCCCATATCTGGCTCCTTGCTCAATAGGGAGCCTGCTTCTTCCTCTACTTGCCTCTCCCCTTGCTTGTGCTTGTGTGCTCTCTCTCTGACAAATAAATAAATAAAATCTTTAAAAAACACAAAAACAAATACAATGGCTTATTAATGTTTTAAAAAGTGTCCAACTTGGTAGCTTTGTAATATTACAAGGTTGCACAAACAACCAACCAGAATGTTTGGAGAAATGTCTATTCAGATCCTTTGCACATTTTTAAAATTTGGTTGTCTTTTTGTGTCCTTTAATTTTCTAGGATAAATTCTATTTGTCAGATATAAAAATTGTTATTCCAGCTTTCTACTGTATTGTAGTTTTGGCTGGCAGTTTTTTCTCCGTTTCTATTCCTATTTTTAGTGACTTTCAGTTTTACTTTGCCTCTCATAAACAGAATTTTTGGGTTTCTATAAATCGACCTGGGAGCCACTCTCTTTACATAACTACAAAGAAAAGTAATGCCAGACCCTTGTTCTCTAAGAGCTCATCATTTAACAGAAAAGACAAATGTGTACAGTTACAGGACCAGTTGTTAATTGCCATATTAAAGGTATGTTGGTTTGGTGAAAGCACACAAAGATCCCTGAGATTTTAGAGCTTTAGCAAAAGCAGTCATCTCCAATCTCTCTTGAATCACACGTTTCTTATTAAAATGTTTAAAGCACACACTATGTAAAAACATTTGTATTACACCCATATCTCCATAGTAATTTTACATATATTTTTAAGTTATATTTATGCTTTACTAGTATGTAGTAAAATTTGTCCCTCACTTACACTACTGTGTAACTGGAGTCCCAGTGGAAAATATGAGGCAGAAAGTATATTTGAAAAAGTAATAACCTGAACTTTCCAAATTTGGTTAAAGACATCAACTTATGATCCAAGAAACTCAAGGATATAAAAAAAGAACATACAGTGAGGCATATCACAGTCACAACTGCTGACATCCAACAATAAAGTAAGGATCTTGAAAAGCCAGCTAGAGAAAAACAGCACACTTAATACAGAGCCACATACATATGCTAATAAAAAAGGACATCATCAAAGCTAACAGAGGTCAGAAGACAATGGAACAAGATCTTTAAAATGCTGAAGGGGGGGAGAGTATCAACCCAGAATTCTATATTCATGAAAATATCGCTAAAAAATTAGAGCGACTTCCAGTTTCTAGTGAACATGTAAGTTTGGAGGTTGCCACACTGTCCTAACAAGTAAAAAAGTTAAACAAACTGAAAAGCCAACAATACTACTTAGATTTCCAAAGGAGTAAGGTTACAGTCTACCCCTGAAATTACAGAGACCAATAAATGAATACAGAGACAACTTGTGAGAGCAGAAACCCACAAACACAAACCTCTACAGGAACCAGTGCTGAGGTAGGGAAACCTGAACTGTACCTGCCAAACTGCTGGAGGCTCAGTGTGAATGTCTGAGAGATTAAAACTCCTGTCACTGGGAACCAGAGGGGTACCCAGTCATCGGGGGCCCTAACATTTTGGTGAGTTTTATTTCCTGGAATTCTACTAGGTTTTCACAGTGTACATCAGAAAAAAAATCTCAAATTTCCGGCAGGTAGGAAAAAGAAGGAACCATTCTGAAATATGCAAGGGCATTCTGTTCTTAAAAAGTCTGCCCTCAGAAGAAACTATAATCAGAGCTTAACCAGCTGGGGTTTTATCAGAGTCTAACTGACCTGGAAAAGAGAATTATCCACTTCCAGCCCACTCTAGCCATCTTGTCCCACATAAAGACCAGGGGGTGGGGATGGTGGGGGGTGTGGGGGTGGGCAGGCGGGGCGGTGGGGTAATGAAAGGCACCTGAGAAGTTCAGAGTCCAGAGGTACAGACTCACTAGAAGACTGAGATCTCATCATAGAATAGAAAATGTTTCCCCTTTCCCATACCTTACTACCACATCACTAAAGGCCTATGGTATTCCTTTTACCTGGTATATCATATGCCTGCCTGGCTATCAAAAAAAAAAAAAAAATTTTTTAAGACTAAAAGGCAAAAATTTAGTTTGAAGAGACAGAGCAAGCATCAAAATCAGACTCATGTTATGTCAGAAATGTTGGATTTATGGGGTGCCTGGGTGGCTCAGAGGGTTAATAAAACTGAGAGTTGCTGGAGGGGAGGGTGGTGGGAAGGATGGGGTGGCTGGGTGATTGGGGAGGGTATGTGCTATGGTGAGTGCTAAGAATTGTGTAAGACTGATGAATCACAGACCTGTACCCCTGAAACAAATAATACATTATATGTTAATTTTAAAAAATTTAGGGGCGCCTGGGTGGCTCAGTGGGTTAAGCCGCTGCCTTCGGCTCAGGTCATGATCCCAGGGTCCTGGGATCGAGTCCCGCATCGGGCTCGCTGCTCAGCAGGAAGCCTGCTTCCCTTCCTCTCTCTCTGCCTGCCTCTCTGCCTACTTGTGATCTCTCTCTGTCAAATAAATAAATAAAATCTTTAAAAAAAAAAAAATTTAAAAGATAAGATACTCACAAATGACACTAAAGACATAGGGCTGATATCCAAGATCTATAAAGAATTCCTCAAATTCAACACTCAAAAAACAGATAATCACGTCAAAAAATGGGCAGAAGACGTGAACAGACATTTCTCCAAAGAAGACATACAAATGGCTAACAGACACATGAAAAAATGTTCATCGTCATTAGCCATCAGGAAGATTCAAATCAAAACCACAGTGAGATATCACCTTATACCAGTTAGAATGGCCAAAATCAATAAGAAAATAAACAACGTGTGTTGGAAAGGATGTGGAGAAAGCGGAACCCTTACACTGTTGGTGAGAATGCAAGTTGGTGCAGTCACTTTAGAAAAGTGTGGAGATTCCTTAAGAAATTAACAAGAGAGCTACCCTATGACCCTGCAATTGCACCACTGGGTATTAATCCCAAAGATACAGATGTAGTGAAAAGAAGGGCCACCTGTACCCCAATGTTCATAGCAGCAATGGCCACAGTTGCCAAACTTGGAAAGAGCCAAGATGCCCTTCAACAGACAAAAGGATAAAGAAGATATGGTCCATATATACAATGGAGTATTATGCCTCCATCAGAAAGGATGAATACAGGGCGCCTGGGTGGCTCAGTGGGGTTAAGCCTATGCCTTCAGCTCAGGTCATGATCTTGGGGTCCTGGGATCGAGCCCCACATCGGGCTCTCTGCTCAGCAGGGAGCCTGCTTCCCCGTCCCCTCTCTCTGCCTGCCTCTCTGCCTACTTGTGATCTGTGTCAAATAAATAAATAAAATCTTTAAAAAAATGTTGGATTGGTCAGATCTGAAACTGAAAACAACTATAACTAATATATTAGGGTCTCTAATGGATATAGTAGACAGCATGCAAGAACAGAGGGCAATGGAAGCAGAGATGGAAATGTAAAGAAAGAACCAAAAAGAAAACCTAGAGATCAAAACATTGTAAAAGAATGAAGAATGCCTTTCATGGGCTTATTAGTAGACTGGACAAAGCTGGGCAAAGAATCCTTGAGTTGAGGATATCTCAACAATCTGAAAAGCAAACAGAAAAAGACAAAAAAAAAAAAGTACAAAATATCCACAAAATGTGAGACAACTACGAAAGATATAAATGTATATTTAACAGGAATACCAGAGAAGAGAAAAAGAAGAAAGAAAAAGGAGGGATGCCTGAGTGGCTCAGTTGGTTAGGTGTCTGCCTTTGGCTCAGGTCATGATCCCAGGGTCCTGGGATGGAGTCCTACACTGGGGGGCGGGGAGGGGGTGGGCGGGCCCTTGCTCAGCAGGGAGTCTACTTATCCCTCTGCCTGGTGCTCCCCTAGCTTGTTTGCTCTGACAAGTAAATGAGTAAAATCTTAAAGAAAAAAAAAGGCAAAAAAGAAAAGGGGACAGAAGAACTCTTTGAAATAGAAATTACTGAGAATTTCCCTAAAATAACGTCAGACATCAAACTACAGATCCAGAAAGCTCAGAGAACATCAAGACAAATGCCAAAAAGACGATTCCTAGGTATATTATTTTCAGATTACAGAAAATGAAAGATAAAGCCACAAAAGGAGAAAAACACTTTACCTAACAGAAGAATAAAGATAAGAATTCTATCTGGATTTCTCAGAAACCATGCAAGTTAGAGGAGGGTAGAGTGGAATACTTAAAATGTTGGAAGGATATGGGTGCCTGGGTGGCTCAGTCCTTAAGAGTCTGCCTTTGGCTTAGGTTATGATCCCAGGGTCCTGGGATCAAGCCCTGCATGGGGCTCCCTGTTCAGCAGGAAGCCCGCTTTTTCCTCTCCCACTCCCCCAGCTTGTGTTCCCTCTCTGTCTCTCTCTGTCAAATAAATAAATAAAATCTTAAAAAAAAAAAAAGTTGAAGGATAAACCCCACAACCTACAACTCTGTATCTGCAAAATTATCTTTCAAAAGTGAAGGAGAAAGAAAAAATTTTCTCAGACGAAGAAACTTGGATTAACTGTAAATATGTACTGCAAATTCTAGGGCAACCACAGAATAAAGTGGAAAAAAAAAGTATAACAAATGTTGTAATAGGTAGGAATGGCTATAGTAACATCTGATAAAGTAGACCTGAGGCAAGGAATATTAGCAGAATTAATAAAGGACACGGACAATTCATAATGATAAAAGGGTCAATATGAAAGGAAATCACAGCAATTATAAACATCTATGTATGTGGCTTATAAAAGAGCTGAAAGATAACTGAAAAATAAACTGATAAAACTCGAAGAAATAAATAAATCCACAATCACATTAGAGTATTTTCATACCCTTTTCTCAGTAATTGATAAAAATTAGTCATAAAAATCACTAAATAAGCACACAGACGACCTGATCAGCACTACCAACCACCTTGTTCTAATTGACATTTATAGGATATTATAACCAACAACTGCCAAATACACCTTCTTTTCAAGTATATAAGGAATGTTCAAGACTGGCCATGATCCTGAATCATAAAACAAGTTTTTTTTTTTTTTTTAAGATTTTTTAAACTTGCAGGGAGCCAGCCATGGGGCTCGATCCCAGGACCCTGAGATCAGACCTGAGCTGAAAGCAGACCCTTAACTGACTGAGCCACCCAGGCGCTCCTCATAAAACAAGTCTTAATAAATTTCAAGAATGAAACCTTATAGAACATTTGTGTAAGAAATAAATTATAGTATCTAGGAAAGCCTCAAGTTTATGGAAATTAAATAATATACTTCTAAGTAACTGAGAGATTAAAGAATAAAATATAAGCACATTAAATCTAAAGTAAGCAGAAAGGAGAGTAACAATAGGAGCAAAAATCAATGAAACAGGGGCGCCTGGGTGGCTCAGTGGGTTAAAGCCTCTGCCTTAGGCTCAGGTCATGATCCCAGGGTCCTGGGATCGAGCCCCACACTGGGCTCTCTGCTCGGCGGGGAGCCTGCTTCCTCCTCTCTCTCTGCCTGCCTCTCTGCCTACTTGTGACCTCTGTCTGTCAAATAAACAAAATCTTTAAAAAAAAAAAATCAGTGAAACAAAACACATAAAAGAGAACATTAACAAAGCCAAAAATGGATTCTTTGGAAAGATTTAGAAAACTGATTAACAACAGAAAACACAAATCACTAATATCAGAAATTAAAGAGGGGACCTCACTACAGATACTACAGACATCAATATAGCATAAGAAAATACTATGTATAACTTTATATCAATAAATTTGAATTATACAATCAAACATATTTCTTGACACAAGATGAAATATAGTTCTGAACAACTATAATAAGTATGAAAGAAATCTGTCATCAAAAACTTCCTTTCACAGGGGCACCTGGGTGGCTCAGTGGGTTAAAGCCTCTGTCTTCAGCTCAGGTCATGATCCCAGGGTCCTGGGAGCGAGCCCTGCATCAGGCTCTCTGCTCGGCAGGGAGCCTGCTTCCTCCTCTCTCTGCCCACCTCTCTGCCTACTTGTGATCTCTGTCAAATAAATAAATAGAATCTTAAAAAACAAACAAAAACTTCCTTCAACAAAAACACCAGGTTTTGACAGTTTTACTGAAAAATTTTATCAAACACTTAAGAAATCGTATCAATTTTACATAGATTCTTCAGAAAATGTAGAAAAAATACTTCCTAATTCATTTTATAAGGCCAGCATTAACTCAGATATAAAAACCAAAGTCAATTGTAGAAGGTGACAGACTGGTATACTGCATAGAACACAATCACAAAAGTCTTTAACACAGTATTAGCAAACGGAAATCAAGTAATACATAAAAATTATAATACATGATAATCAAGTTGGGTTTATCTCAGTAATGAAAAACATCTGGGGGTGCCTGGGTGGCTCAGTGAGTTAAAGCCTCTGCCTTCCGCTCAGGTCATTATCCCAGGGTCTTGGGATGGAGCCCCGCAGCATCGGGCTCTCTGCCCAGCAGGGAGCATGCTTCCTCTTCTCTCTCTGCCTGTTCTCTGCCTACTTGTGATCTCTGTCAAATAATTAAATAAATTTAAAAAAAAAAAAAGAAAAAAGAAAAACATCTGAAAAATCAATTAAAGCAATCACTAATGGAATAAAAAAGGAAAATTATGACAATTCTGAAAGCTGCAATATAAAAGCAGTTGACAATATTCAACAGTCATTTATAATACTTTTTAAACTCTATAAACTAGAAATAGGAACTTCCTCAATGTGATCAAGGGAATGTAAGAGAAAACTATACCTAACATTATACTTAATAGTTTAAGACTGAATACCTTCCCCCCTTCCCCTAAGATTGGAAACAAAGCAAGGATGTCCCACTTTCACCAATAAGGTACAAAAAAGAAATAAAAGGTTGAAAAGGAAAAAGTAAAACTGTCCCCACTTAAAAATGACCTGATTATGTAAAAATCCTAAGGAACAAAAAACAAAACGAAAACTACTAAGCCAATTTAAGCAAGGTCACAAGACATAAATTCAGTATTAGAAACCAACTGTATTTCTTTACACTCACAGAAAAAAAATGGAAACTAAGAAAAAAAAAAGAAATATGCAGAAATAAACACAACCAAAGGTATATAGAACTTCTACATAAAACCTTTAACATATTGTTAAAGAGATTAAAGAAGACCTTAATAAATGGAGAAATACTATGATGTTCACGGACTGGAAAATTCAATATTGTTAAAATGTCAACTCTCCCCAACTGATTTACAGATTAAACACAATGCTAGGGGCACCTGGGTGGTTCAGTCAGTTAAGTGTTCCAACTCTTGTCTTCAGTTGAACTCATGATTTCATGGTATGGGATTGAGCCCCGCATCAGGTGCTGTTGCTCAGTGCGGAATCTGCTTGATTCCCTCTCCCTCCTACAAATTCTCTCTCTCTCAAACAAATAAAATCTTTAAAAATCAAAATGAAACAAAAACACAATCCTAATCATAACCTCAGCAGTCTTTCTTAAACAGTAACAACTGACAAGCTATAATTCTGAAATTCATAAAATGCAAATGATTTGAACTAGACAAAATTTAAAGGAACATAAATTCCAGATGCCTGGGTGGCTCATTCAGTTAAGCCTCTGTCTTTGACTCAGGTCATGATCCCAGAGTCCTGGGATCAAGTCCCACATCGGGCTCCTTCCTTGCTCAGCTGGGAGCCTACCTCTCCCTCTGCCTGCTGCTTCCCCTGGTTGTGCTCTCTTGCTCTTTCTGACAAATAAATAAATAAAATCCTAAAAATAAATTAATTAATTTAAAAAAATAAAGGAACAGAATTTTAAGATTTATACTAATCAGTTCAAGGCTAACTATGGCAAGACCAGCAAGATAATATGGTTATTGCCGTAAGAAGAGCCATCTCAGTGAATGGAATACAGTAGTCCCCCCTTATCTGCGGTTTTGCTTTCAGCAGTTTCAGTTACCTGTGGTCAACCAAAGTCTGGAAGCAGATAATCATCTTTCTGATATGGTCAGAAGATAAGTAATGGCCTAATGCTATATCACAATGTTTATGTTATTCACCTCACTTCATTTCATCATGTAGGCATTTTATCATTTCACGTCATCACAAAAAAGGGTGAACACGTACAATAATGAGAGACCACATTCACATACCGTTTATTACAGTACACTGTTATCATTGTTGTGCTTTGTTAATCTCTTCCTGTGCCTAATTTATAAATTCAACTTTATCACAGGTATGTATATAGAACAAAAACCACAGTATATATAGGGTTTGGTATTATGAATGGTTTCAGGCATCCATTGGGGGTCTAGGAACATATCCCATGTGGATAAAAGAGGGCTACAATAGATTAGGGTGTTCCGAAATAGACCCACACTTATGTGGTCAAATGTTTTTTCATAAGGTACCAAAGCAATTCACTAGGGAAAAGAAAAAATGGTGCTGGAACAACTGGATATTCACATATAAATACGTGAAGCTCAACTCCTCAAACCTCAACAGGTAGTTGTTTGAAATGTTTTCAAACATTTCAAAAAAATGTTTGAAAAAGATCAAAAACCCAGACATAAAATTTAACATATCAGAGTTTATAAAAGAAAATATACAGAGTATGCTACCTGGGAGAAGGCAGACATTTCTTAAATCATCAGAAAAGAAAAGAAACTGGTAAAATGACATCATAATTAAAAACTTCTATCATTAAGACACCATATAGGCAAGCCACAGACTGTGAGAAAATATTCACAAAACACATCTAACCCAGAGTATTTAAAGAACTCCAACACTCAATAATAGAAAGACAAACAATCCAATAAAAAATAGACAAAAGACTAGAACAAAAACTTTGGAAGTTAGATGAATGAGCAAAGAGTACTTGTAAAATTCCATCAACATCATTCATCATTAGGGGTAATTAAAAATATAATGAGATACCACTACACAGAATGGCTATAATTAAAAAAACTAACATCATCAAATGTTGGTGAGGATATGGAGCAAACAGAATTTTCACACATTACTGGTGGGAACAAAAACCATTCTGGAGAAAGTTTTGGCAGTTCAACATATACCTGCCCTTTGATTCAGCAATTCCACTTCTAAGGATTATCCATGAAAAAATTAAACATTAAGTCTAGAAAAAGACTTGTTTGCAAATGGTAATAGTAACTAATGTATCAGATAAGAATGCTCACTGTATTAGATTACTGTCCAGAAAGGCCTATTTTAATGGTATCTTAATATTCCTAAAATGTGTCATAAAAAGCTGAAGATTTTTAATAGTCCAAGATTTATGTTATTTGGCCTATTAAACACATACAAGTATGTTTAAGTACAGAATAATAACACCCAGTACTTTAGTATGCTGCATTTAAAATAATGCTGGCATAAACTGATATGATTTAGGGGAACCTGGGTGGCTCAGTTGGGTAAGTGGCATCAGCTCAGGTCATGATCTCAATGTCCTGGGATGGAGCCTTCGTTGGGATCCACACTCAGCCTGTATATCTCTCTCCCTCTGCGCTCCTCTCCCGGCTCGAGGTCGCTCTCTCTCAAACGGATAAAGAAATAAAAAATAAAAATAAAAACTGATATGATATGATTTATGAAAGAAAATTACCATTTTCTTTCCTTTAAATTTAGAAAATTTTCACACACAAAAAATAGAATTGTTGGGGCACCTGGGTGGCTCAGTGGGTTAAGCCTCTGCCTTTGGCTCAGGTCATGATCCCAGGGTCCTGGGATCGAGCCCTGCATCGGGCTCTCTGCTCAGCAGTGAGCCTGCTTCCTCCTCTCTCTGCCTGCCTCTCTGCCTACTTGTGATCTCTCTCTCTCTGTCAAATTAAAAAAAAAAAAAAATTAAAAGTCTCATTGTCTATCAGCTTAGTTACCTATAAAAAAAAAATAGAATTGTTAAAAAAAAAAAAAAAAAAGGAAAAAAAAAAACGCAGCCACCTGGGTGGCCCTGTAGGTTAATTGTCTGCCTTCAGCTCAGGTGATGATCCTAGAGTCCTGGGATCGAGTGCTGCACTGAGCTTCCCGCTCAGTGGAGGGTTTGTGTCTCCCTCTGCCTCTTCCTCTGCCTCTCCCCCTGCTCAGGCTTTCTCTCTCTCTCAAAAATAAATGAAAAATCTTACTAAAAAAAAGGCAATTAAAAAAAAAAAGGTCATAGAAACTTTATTCATCATAGCCTCTAACCGGAAACCATCCAAATGTTCATCAGCAGGCCAATGGATTATGGGCAAATATAAGGACATTCATACAATGGACTACTACTCAGCAATAAACGTGGAATCCATTTTCCCACAATTGTACCAACATGGATAAATCTGATAGACATTATGTGAGTAAAAGAAGCCAGGCACAAAAGAATGATTTCATTTTTATGAAGTTCTAGAACAGGCAAAATAAGGTGAAATTATCAGAATAGTGGTTACCTAGAGGCTGGAGCTACTCAGAGGGAAATTTCTAGTCAGATGGAAATATTCATATCCTAAAGGCATGTGAGTTACATGAGGTTAACTATTGCCAAAATGTATAATTAAGATTTGTGCCTTTTGAAATATGTAAATTTTCACTTAAAAAACACACACACACACACGACTCGATTGGGCATCAAAAGGAAAATTTTAGATATAAATCTGAGTTTCTGTACCTGAAAGGATCAGCCCATAGTAATCTAGTCATAGTTCTTCTGTTTCCTAACATCTAGACAAAGGCATACATATAAAGTTGATATTACACCCCATGCATGCCTATATTCGATCCTGCAACAAACTGGCACAGAGTAATTAAAAACAATCACAGATATCTAAAACAAGAATACAAGACTAGGGGCACCTGGGTGGCTCAGTGGGTTAAAGCCTCTGCCTTTGGCTCAGGTCATGATCCCAGGGTCCTGGGATCAAGCCCCACATTGGGCTCTCTGCTCAGCAGGGAGCCTGCTTCCTGCTCTCTCTCTACCTGCCTCTCTGCCTACTTGTGATCTCTCTCTGTGTCAAATAAATAAACAAAATCTTAAAAAAAAAAAAAAAAAAGAATACAAGACTCATTTTAGACAACTACAGGAATCCAAACTATCTAGGAGGTATCAACTGCCCACTCCCTGTCATTTTCCCGGGGCAAAGACAGCAGTGCAGACAAGGCAATTTCCAATACATAGAAGCTCACAGTGACAACACGCAGCACTGAAATTCTACTTCAAGATATTTACCTTGAGAAATACTGGGACATATATAAAAAGAGATGTGTACAAATATGTACAGGGTATTCTTTGCAGCAGTTTATTATGGGGAAAAAAATCCTAGAAGTTCCCCATTTCTAATTTCATTAACAGAGCAGTGAAATAAATAATGGCCTGAACTTACTATAGAAACACAGCAGTTAGATGAGTGATGATTTATATATATTGACAGGGAAAGTTCTCTGAGACAAACTGTTAAATGGAAAAAAGTCACAAATGCAATATACACAGTATAATTTTACTCATGCAGCACATCGTAATTAGAGGTAAACAGTATTTTTTTAAAACTAACATAGCATTGATTTCAATCTCTAGACTATTCGAGACAAAAACAGTCTTAAATTATAACTCAGCTAAAAAGAGATCAAGTTTTCAAATTTTTTAAAAGTCAAGAAACTAAACGAACTCTTTTAATTGGAAATAAGAGGTTCTTTCTTCCACATTAGACCGTTATATTTCCACACAATAGAAATGAAATTATCTCTACCCCTCTGCTTGAGGTATTACTCATGGCTCAGTAACTCATTCGAAGACTCCGTGTTTGGTTTAAAAATTCTTACCTATATAATTCCTCAAGTGCTGTATTTATGTATTACCTCATTTTTCCTAACTGCTCTGTGAGGAAGGAAAAATAACCCAAAAACCTAAAAAAATCATTGAAGAGACTTCTAATGTTTATCCACAGAGAGAGTTTACCATCTCTTCTAGACACAGGAGAATTATGCCTCCTCAATTGTTTTGCAGTTAGACAGAGGCCTTCAGATTAGTTCTGGCTAAAGGGATGTGGGCATGGTTGATAATTCTGAGTGCAATTTATTTGCTGGGCAAGACTCTCCAGCCCTACTCCTCCCTTGCTGTGCTGAAAAAGCATTATGTTAAGTTTATGAAGAATTAATATGGTGTTAAGTAACTAACCAAGATAGAACCCTTGACTCATTGCCTTCACCAATCTGAATGGGTCACAGTCTGAGTGATAAATACATTTTAGGTAGTTCAAATCTTCAAGACCGTAGGTTGGTTTGTTATTTTTAGCATAACTTCATCTATCATGATTAACAGAATCAAAGTTAAGAAAAAAAGTTAAACCTGAGCAAAACCATTTAATAGTTTATAATAAAGCATCATAAAGCATTATCTGGAAACACACAGTAAGAATAGTCCTGATGGCAGCATAACTCCCCAAGCATAACTTCTGGTTATCTGCAACATTCATGCAGTAAGTTTTTAAAATTATTAGCTAAAAAAAAAAATGTTGTCAGGGTGCCTGGCTGGCTCAGATGGAGGAGCATGTGACTTGATCACGCATAATGAGTTTGAGCTACAACTACAACGGGTGTAGAGATTACTTAAATAAATAAAACTCCAATAAAAAAAATGTTCTCAATTTAACTATGCAAAGAAATCATTGGAATTAAACCTAATTTCTTTACATCTAACAGAAGTGTTAAACTCAAATTAAAATTTATACCACGCTGAAGTATGATTTCATATTCTACTAATATTTTATTTCTGTTAATGGATATAAAATGATAAATAGTAATGATCAATACTAGGATTACTGTCTCTAATAACCATCCCTATTTAGAAAGGAATAACAAGTGTTAAATTTGACTACACTTTTCCTAATAGATAACTGAGTACAGACAAATATCATAAAATACTAGCCTACTGCCTGAAAACAGGTTTTTCTGGTATCACAGAGACTTTAGCAAGGTAATTTGGGACCTATACAAATTTAGAAACTATGAACAAATCACTACAGAAAAACTAACCTAATTTCCTCCACAAATCCCTTTCCTAAGTAACACACACAAAAGACTTCTGAATATCATTTTTTCTAGTTCAAGAAAAACTCTATCCTGTAGACATGAATCATTTTTATCCTTGAAGGATCTAGTTTAGAAACTCCCCTAGAATTTCAATAATCGTATTTCATCTTTCCAAATGATAGGCTCCATGTTATTTTACCAGGAATACATGAGACATGGGAGTAACAGGAGACATTCATCCCCAGGACCCCAGCACAGACATTTACTAAGAGTTTACCATGTGCTAAGAATTGTGGAAAGCAATACACAACGGATCTCTTTTACTTTCTCAACAACTCTGTAATTGAAGAATGTGGCTGGCTTTTGTCCCAGGATTTCTGCAGGGAACTCTAAATCCTTACAATTTCCTGTGATAGGAGTATCTTTGTTATTCATGCTGTCCCCTCCACGTGATAGTTTATGCTAATGAATGAGAGAGTGGGGATAGGTCATACTAAAAAGACAAACCATGTGATTGGAGGGTTGGGGCTTTCAGCAGCATAATATTAGCCCTACCTCTGGGAAGGGAAGTGGAGCTAGATATTAAGTCCATGGGCAATGATTCAGTTAGTCATTCCTACATAATGGAAACCCAACAGAACTCTGGACACCAAAGCCTGGATGAGAGTCCCTAGTTGCCAATACTATGTGTGGATCGTCATGCATTAACGTGTCCAGAAGATAATGTGTCCCTGAGGACAACAGGAGCTTTGCATTTGGAAATCTTCCCACATTATCTCCCTGGCTAATTCTGATTTGTATCCTTTTTCTGTAATAAAATTTAATCATAAGTACAACATTTTCCTCAGTTCTGGGAGTTGTTCTAATGAATTATGTAACCTCTGGTAGCCTGAGATACCTGAAATTTGCAGCCAGCTGATTAGAATTGAAGGTGCCTCTGAGAATCGCTAAACTTGCATCTGTATCTTGGACATTCCTGAAGGACAGTACCTTTAATCTGGAGTGTGGCTAACTTCAGGTATCAGCAAAGTTTACAAAGATCTGTTAAGAGTGTAGTCCAAACTTAGGATCTACTGGACCCTTTACAGATTAAATCTTTCTCTCCCACCCCAGGGAGAAAAATTTCTGTTCCTTCACGTGAGATTCTCATCAGACACTGCTTTCTTTCCTCTACAGCTCAGGTAACTACCTGACCAATCTGCTTCCTCTTTCAGTGGGTCGCACACTGTTCTGTTCTGCCTGGTTTCTTATCCCTGTAAGGCTGGCTAGAAGACAGATCTTTCAAACTTTCTCATCATTTCCATTGCAGTGTCTGTTGTTTGCCTCCTACCCTGCCTCCCTTGCTCAAACTAGCACATCACCTTTCTTTTTTGTTTTTAATATTTTATTTATATATTTGTCAGAGAGAGAGAGAGAGAGCTCAAGCAGGGGGAGCTGCAGGCAGAGGGAGAAGCAGGTTCCCTGCTTAGCAGGGAACCGGATGTGGGACTGGATCTTAGCATCCCCTGGGATCATGACCCAAGCCAAATGTAGCTGCTTAACAGACAAGCCACCCAGGTGTCCCCATCTCTTTCTCATTTTATAGGTTTTTACTACTGATCACGAAAAGAGAAATAAAAGTATGCATCCTTTGACCCAGAAATTTTACTTACAGGATGTATCCTATGATCTACTTCTACATGTGTACAAAGACATACAAAGATATTTAGTGTGTTATTATTTCTAATACTACAAACCACCTAAATATCTATTAATAGAAGGCTAGTTAAGTAAAGGATAGACTATTTTGCAATAGAATAATCAGCCATTAAAAACATAAGACAAAGTCGGCATACGTACTCTCTCTCTAATGTTATGTAACAATTTTAAGGACAAATTTGAAACGATATAAACGAGGTGAAAACAGTTTAAGTGATATGCTAGCATCTACTGAATAAAATACAAATGCTTGCAAATGCATAGGATATCCGAAAGAATACACAAGAAACTACTAATGGTGGCCACTTTTGGATAAGAAAACAGGGAAATTAAGGGACGGAGGAGGGAGGCTATTTTTCATGGCATATACTTTTGTACCTTTTGAAAGATATAACCAAATGCATGTTTTGCCTGTTGGGTTTTTAATTTCTAAAAAGCAGTAGCTCAGGCTGTTCTTCTGTGTTCTGTCCTTAATATACCCTCGTGACTCTCTTGAGATGATGTCAACGAAGTAATTTTCTCCTCATAACATGAGGCATTCCCCTTACCAATTGTGCCTTCCTTCCACCGATTATATACAACCTCTTAATACAATTAGAATATCCAGAACAGGGACGATGGATTAACTAAACCCCTGGACTATAGTGAAAAGAATTTATATCTCAGAGAAACTCCAGGCTGACGTACCCAAGTTCAAACTTGACCACATGTAATAAAGAAAAAAAATCTACTAACATCATCTCTGACTTAGTTTCACCCACAAATCCTTTACGCACACCTAACCTTTCAATACAGGAAGATAGCTTTTCAGTGCACCATTTTCATTGAGGGAATAAATATATTCCTCTTCCTGCCATCCCACTCCACTCCTCCAAGCTCCCAAAAGTCTATTCCACAGTCACTTTTGAAGACAAGATTCTTCTTACTTCCTCTTCTTCTAGTAATGGAAGATCCCAGAACCCTGTCAATTTAATCAAGATCTCCATATAAAGCATTCAAACCTGTACCCAACCTCTTCTCCCATGGGATGGGCCCACATTGACACATACGAATTCCTGGGACTAACAAAATTTCTGAATACTGTGCCTATGGTTAAAAGATAAATGAGATGGCAATAAATTCATAAGAGAGATTAATGTGCTATGTACCGGTAGCACCAGCTGTCCTATTAATGATTTGGCTGGATAGAAGAATGAATAGTCCAAGTTGTAAAATCTAGAATGGGAAGGATTTCTTATACATAATCATGAATAACACCTCCCAAAGTAGCTGGCTTACAATAAATATGATATTGCCACCAGGCAGGTATGGAAATAGGCAAAAACTAAGAACACTCAAACAATTTAACTAAAGTAGGAAAAGCAGAATATCTTTAAAACTGTCCTCTGTACTTTCAACAATATAACGGACATTTCCTTAATGAATATTTGCTAAGCACCTAATATGTATGAGGCTATTATTAGTGCCAAACATCTGCTATGGGGAAAGAGTATCTTACAGACTAGTCAAACTGAGAATAATGAGGGAAAAAAGATTCAGGCCCAGTTCACAATACCGTCACCAAAAGCTCCTTCTCCAGCCCAAATAAGTTTATTTAATATTCTTTGCAGGTACTTTGTAGTACAGAAGTACTATAATGCAACATGATTTTCTGCTTAGGAATTAAGTGCTAGTGAGTTTCTGGGACCAGTGGAATGACCACAAAAAGGATTGCTGATTTTTTTTGTCTAAAACCATTAAAAAACAAAACTACCTAGTTTATTGTCTTCACTTTATATACTGATATCTTAGCAACAAAGAACATCTCTCAGAACTTGGGAACTAGACAGATTTAGTTGCAAGAAAAACATTTTTCCTATTTTTTCCTCTTTTACTGAATATGAATAAAAGTTCATAAGAGACCAATATATGAGAATCGATCAAAGGTAAAATGAAAAGATAATGGATTTTAGAGTCTAAGAGCCCCCTGTTTCAATTTCTATGACTGCAAGTTAAGTCATTTAACCTTAGTCATTTGACCCTTAGTCTCCTCAGGGATATTATCTTAGAAGTTTGTAGATGGATTAAACATGATTTCATATTAAACACTTAGCATTAAATGTGGAGCCTCCAAGGTGCTCAATAAACATTAGCAACATTGTTAAAATAAGTATTAGAACTTCCACTTCTGGTTTCAACAGAATAACTAGTACTCAACCAGCCTCCCACTCTACACAGCCATAAAACTGGATGAATACATAAAGCTCTCTCATTGAGGGGGTAAATTCCCACCTGTGGCACAGTGAGCTAGAATCTAAGCAGTACAGGAAGGTCCCACTGAGCTGAGATTAGATCAAATTTGGGGGCAGGTAAAAGAGCTACAAACCTTGGGTCAGGGTACAAGAGTGGAAATGTACACTGGTCAGGTGGGGCCAGGAAAGGACAGAAGTCTATATGGTGGTCACCTACGGATGAGTTCTTGGCTGAGGGTTGGGCTGCACACATAGAGAGTAACACTCCTCAGGGAATGGCTGCTAGGGAATCAAGAGTGCTACAGAGATAACTCAAGTCCAGCCAACAGTGCTAGAGGACTCTGGACTTCTTGTCAAGGCAGACATCCAGCTGATTCAACACAAAGGTTGTGACCATGTGTCTTGAAGACTTCTTTTAGATCTGTCCTAATGAGGGGTGAGGGAAGGCTACCATGACCTAGCATAGGGTGTGGAACCCAAATGGGATAAGGCAGTGGCGGCAGCAGCGAAGAATGGTTGTACGTAAGTAAATCATCAAATAAAAAAATTTTTTTTAAAGATTTTATTTATTTATTTGACAGAGACAGAGAAACGGCACAAGCAGGCAGAGGGAGAGAGAGAAGCAGGCTCCCCACCAAGCAAGGAGCCTGATGCGGGACTTGATCCCAGGACCCCAGGATCATGACCTGAGCCGAAGGCAGCTGCTTAACCCAGTGAGCCACCCAGGTGTCCCTCAAATAAATATTTTTAGGATAATGAGAATCAGATTCATCAGAGACAGAAGTTAAAAATATACAAAGGGAGAAAACAAGAGAGAAGGCTGTGGCACTGGACTGGACTAGAGAGATTACTGCAAATGCATGATTTTCAGTATTTCTTTCAATATGTATCTAAAGACATCTATAAATTACAGATCCACTGAGATGGCCTGGAATTAGTGACATACCAATAGCAACAAGCACACCTAGTATTTTATTTCTTAATACTAATGTCTACTGAAAAGGAACAAGGCTCCCTGAAGAAATGACTGATTTCAGATCTGGGGCAAGAGAAAGTTCAAGATGTGCCCTAAACATCTTGTGACAGAACAAGAAGTGTTCAAAAAATGATGGGGATGTGAAAAGAACAAAGAAGACAGCTTGAATGGCCTCCCACTGGTCAAATACAGAACTATTTGAACATAAGAATGGGATTCCATGAACATATACTGAGATAAATAAATGAATAAAATGAATGTTTAATAAGAAACAGGACATTTAATATCTTAAGAGTACCTCCCCACAAAATACTTACTGACTACAAAGAGTAAAAGAGTAACTTCACAGCAGAGAAGTCTTGCCGACAGCCCTTTAATCAAGCGATCAAAATTAATATCACTAGTTATCAAACAAATCAAAATCACATGCTACTTGACAGGGTAAAATGAAAATGAGAACATGTGATTTCTGTGATATTCCTGTGAAAGATGCAACCGAACTCCAACATAAAGTGGGCCAGACAAACCTAAATGGACATTTAAAAAATAACTGGCTTGTAATCTTCAAAAGTATCAAGATCATGAAAGTTAAAAAAACAAAACAAAAACCACACCAAAACAACTACAAAAAACCCCAAGAAAACATTCTGGATCAAAGATTAAAAGATATGACATTCAAATACATGTGTTGAAAATGGACCTTTTTGCTATAAAAGACATTAGTGGAACAAGTGGATCTTAGGTTCCTCGTCTGTACATCATGATGTTAAACTAAATCTATTGCAAACATCAATAGAGAACTCAAAGAAGTTTTTATAAAGACAAACAAAAAACTAAATCTAATAGTATTTCAAAATATAAAAAGACCTCCACTGGTATTCTTTTTTTTTTTTTTTTTTAAGATTTTATTTATTTATTTGACAGAGAGAGATCACAAGTAGGCAGATAGGCAGGCAGAGAGAGAGAGGAGAAAGCAGGCTCCCTGCCAAGCAGAGAGCCCGATGCGGGACTCGATCCCAGGACCCTGAGATCATGACCTGAGCTGAAGTCAGAGGCTCAACCCACTTAGCCATCCAGGTGCCCCCTCCACTAGTATTCTAACCATGCTTATAAAGGAAGACTACCATAGACACTTACAGGCCTTAACCAAAACTGGTCTTATTAAAATTTTTTTTTTTTTTTAGATTTTATTTATTTATTTGTCAGAGAGACAGAGAGAATACAGGCAGACAGAGTGGCAGGCAGAGGGAGAAGCAGGCTCCCCATGGAGCAAGGAGCCTCTGATGTGGGACTCGATCCCAGGATGCTGGGATCATGATCTGAGCCGAAGGCAGCCGCTCAACCAACTGAGCCACGCAGGCATCCCGATCTTATTAAATTTAAGTCTTATAGAAAAAAGTGTTAAGGAAAAGAAATGGTACATAATGCCTCTATAAATAGTACAACCACACAGTGGAATATTATCTAGCTATACCAACTGATATTGAAAGAAGTAGAGATTTTGTTAAACATAGAAAGGAAAATTTAGCCCAGAATATATAACACATACTCCCTTTTGTATGTATGTTTGTAATGGGCCTGACTATGCATTAAAAATTTCTGGAAAGATACATAAGAAACTGTTGACAATGACTAGTTCTGTGAAATAGGAATAGATGGTTTTAAAGGAGACAGGGCATCTTCCTTTCCATCTTCTGCCCTTGTACACTCAATTCTCAACATTTAAAAAAAAAAAGAAATCACCAGCTAGAAAACTATCAAGAAAAGCAAAGAAATGATTATTTTAACAGTCAGGGCAGCAGTTAAATACAGGGCAGGAGGAAAACATACTGTGGTTTTCTGGAATGCTGATGATGTTCTATTTCTTTTTCTTTTTTTTTTTTTTAAAGATTTTATTTATTTATTTGACAGAGATCACAAGTAGGCAGAGAGGCAGGCAGAGAGAGAGAAGGGGAAGAAGGCTCCCCAGTGAGCAGAGAGCCTAATGTGGGGCTCGATCCCAGGACCCTGAGATCATGACCTGCGCCAAAGGCAGAGGCTTAACCCACTGAGCCACCCAGGCGCCCCTGATGTTCTGTATCTTGACCTGGAAAATAATTACATGAATATTTCTTTCATGATTATTTAATAAGCCATATATATTTGTGCAGACTTTCTTAATATGTACATATTTCATAATTTTAAAACAAAAACATAAAAGTTTCAGGAAAAAAAGTAAAAACGAGAGCCTTTTAGAAAGAAAACTACAGTATTTTACCTGCAAGAGTATGTAGGTTCTCCTACTTTAAAAACACGACCACAAAGATGAGAAGGTTTGTTTGCTTGTTCAAGTTTTGGAAATCCAAATGCAGGATCTTCACCACAAAGGTACCATTCCATTGGTCCCAACAAAACATGCTGTGCCAGCATGTCCTCCTTCTGTGGAAAAGGGTTGGGACCCCTGCAGTAGATTTTGGGTACATAGTGGGCTAAATGCTGGTACACTTCTCTAGTGAGGTCAGTTGCTTGCAGCCATTTCTTTAAAAAAAAAAAAAAAAAAAGAAAAGAAAAAGAAAGAAAAATTAGGTTTAAACAATGTCAAACTACTAATCTGGATAAACCTACTATATATTCCTTTAGTACAAAAACAGTGATTAAGATAATCACATAAATTATTTTGTTGACTTAATTCATAACCATGTTTTCTTTCCAAAAAGGGTAAAATTCATTTAGAACTTTATTAAAATGCCTCTATTTAAGAATTCTACTTTACTTAAAGTAAAATGATCCCTCTCCTCAAAATTACTCTTGAAGCAACCTTCTGTAGGCAGTTATAGGAAAATGACCACAACAAATCATCATGTAAGACACAAACCATTATGCCCATCTGACTTCCATTCTAACGCTTTGCTCAAATGATACACTGATTGTGATTTGGGTTCTCATGTCAGTTTGCTAACAGGAAGAGTATGCAATGAACATGAACTGCCTTACACTATGCCTACTTACACTTCTCATTGATTAATAAATGATATACCAGTCTCTTATGAATAGGAATCTACGAGGGACTTTGTTCTATCAATTACGCCTTCTTTCCCTGATCAACTACTCTGTAAATCCTTTCCCCTTGGCTCTCCCTGCTCAAAAACAAAAGCTACTTTTCTGTCCCAAACTCTGATGTCCAACTACCTGTGATAATTAATCTCCTTTCAACTGAACTAGAGCTGAGGTTAATAAGATGACTTTTGGAAAGCCCCTAGGGATGGATACCTGGTTGCCAGGGGAACATAGCATGTGATAAGAAGGTTGGAAATAATAGCCTCCACCCCCAACCTCAGGGAGGGGAGAGGTGTTCTCTGTTGAGCTAATCATTAACGGCCAATGATTTACTAATTATGCTTACATAATGAAGCTTCCATAAAAATTTCTCTGTTGGGGTTCAAAGAGCTTCTGGAATGGTGAACCCAGAAGGGCTGGTGTACCCAGATTCAGCATGGAAGCTCTGCACCCCTTCCCACATACCTTGCTCTACCCATCTCTTCCATCTGCTGTTTCTGAGTTGTATCATTTTACAATAAACCAGTAATTTATTAAATAAACCATTTCCCTGACTTCTGTGAGCCAATCTAGCAAATTATTGAACCCGAAGAGGGGGTCATGGGAACCCTCAATTTGTAGCCAAGTCAGACAGAAGTTCTAGGTAACCTGAGGACCCACTGTTTGTGACTGGCATCTTAAGTGGTGAGGGGGTCAGTCTTGTGGGACCGTGCCCTTAATCTGTGGGATCTGATTCTAATTCCAGGTGTATGGTGTCAGAATTGTAGGACACCCACTTGGCGTCTGTAGGGAATTAGAGAACTGCTTAGTATGGGGAAAAAACACACATTCAGTGGCCACAGGTATTGTTAAGTGTAGAGAGAAACAGAAGAAAGTTTCTCTTGATTCAAACACCAACTCAATAGGTCTAAAATTGAACTTATGATCTCCACTACCCCTTCTCAAAAACCCATTTCCTCCACTTCCCTATTTTAGATACAAGCATCTACCTAAGTAACCACACCAACATAAAGTGGGCCAGAAAAACCTGAAAATCTTCCTTTATCCCCGTTAGTCTTGCCCTTGTACAGCCCATTTTCCAACCTCACTACCAGAGTGATTCTCGCAAAACGTCCATCTGATCGTGTCATTCCGCTTCCCCTTGCATTTAGGATCAAGTGAAGTCCCCGACAGGATCTATAAGGTCCTCTGCCTCTGTCATACTTGTTTCCTCCACCTGACCTGTAGTGCTCTTCTCTCTGCTTTACAGGTTATTTTCTACTCATTCTTCAGAACTCCATGTTTCACATTCTCTAAGATGCCTGCTCAGCCCATTCCTCATTCCCACCACCCGTTCCCAGTTCCCCTAGGTCTAAAATAGAACCCAGCGTCAGTGGGCATTTAGTAAAATCTTTTACCGGAGTGACTATAAACATGTTTATACTACTTACTATCATATGCATTGATACTGCAGAAAGATGCTACTTGTGGCTTTAATGAAAGCAGAGATAATAGATCCAGGCCTGCAATCTCTAAAAACCAAACCAAATAAGCCCTAGATAAGGCATCCTTCAAACCACCTTCTTTCCTTTCCATTTTTACTTCCTTATATCTAAGTCTGTTCCCTGTATTGTCGTCGATCCCCATCAATTCTGTCTGTATGTTTATTTATCCCCCATACTGCTTTGTGTATTTGCCACTTATTTTGGCTCTAAACCAGGCAAAAATTTTAAATCAGAATACATGAAAGGACTCACTTCTACAAAGATGCAGTTAACAGAGCTGCTAACTCACATGCCCCATGTTTACCTATGGATTACAATCAAAGTTTACATTACATCCTTGTTAAAAGAGTTTACATTCTAGTAATGTCTAACACCATAAGACAACAGTATAAGGTCTTCATTTTTAACTCTTAACTTGTACAGTCTTTACCCACTTCCTTCCTTCTAAAAATAACTATATAAAGAGAGAAATTTTAAATATTTCTGAGGTGGTATATATTAACTTTCTAGTCAACTTCATATTTTCATGTGTACTAAAAATGTAAAAATTTTGTTCGTAAATTAAAGGACTGAACTGAAGCTTCTTAGGGAGCAAAGTGAAAAAAGTTTTTATCCTGAAGAGAAACTATCCTTTTCAAATGTTACCAATTTAGTTGTTTGCTTTATGCAAGGAGAAAGACTAAACTACTCTTAAAAGCACTTCTTGGGAGATAATCCCACAGGATTAAGGATTACCTCTCTTTAGAGAAGTGATTTGCAATCAAAATTACACACACACACACACACACACACACACACACACACTAAATTCAGCAATTATAAAAGGATGAGTTTAAAAAAAAAAAAGTAGTCAATATATAAGGCAAAGAGTCATCAACCAATAAGCAACCTAAAATCTAATTCTCTGGGCTAAAAAATACCTTTTGGCCATATCTAAGGATAAATGCCCAGTTTTTCACCCATTGTCAGAAACCCTATTTCAAAATCTGAATGAAGATAGTAAAATTATCCTAAGTAACTTCTTTCTGGATAAAAAAGCTTTAAGATTCAAAGAATTCACTCCTATGATGCTAGAAAGTTACACTTCAGGCAATGTTAATTTACAACACATTTAAAGGTTTTATTTTAACAACAATTCTTGTTTTTTTATAGTTTATGTTCCCATTTTCTTAAAACCACTTTTGCAGCATTTTCATCCAGGGAGAATAAAAGGTGATGATTTCTAAAAGAAATTATATGTTTTGTGGCTCCAACAACACTGATGGGTTAAATCTGTTCATAACTTTTTTTTTTTTTTAAAGTAGACTCCATGCCCAACATGGGGCTTGAACTCATGACCTTAAGATTAAGAGTTGTATGCTCTACCAAAGGAGCCAGCAAGGCACACCCTGTTCATAGATTCCTTAAACAAAAGATTCAGAAACTAATATCAACTTTTGGTTAAGAAAAAAAATCAGCATTCTTATATGAAATATTTTATATAATACTAACTACATGTTGTTATATATTTATACTATATCACTGTAATACTTGTATATTGTTATATATAAAATATTACCGTATATAATATCTGCTGATAATATATCACATATTAGTAAAGCATTTCAGCCTGAATACTGTTTGTAATATATTATTATAAATTACTAAGAAGATATAAATATCTGGTTTATTTATTCATTTTTTTTAAGATTTTATTTATTTGACAGACAGAGATCACAAGTAGGCAGAAAGGCAGGCAGAGAGAGAGAGGAAGGGAAGCAGGCTCCCCGCTGAGCAGAGAGCCGGATGCGGGCTCGATCCCAGATCCCTGGGATCATGACCTGAGCGGAAGGCAGAGGCTTTAACCCACTGAGCCACCCAGGCGCCCCTAAGTATCTGGTTTAAAAAACACAGACATATGCTTCAAATTTAAAATCACCTAACAGATTTGAGATCTGAAATGGGCATTTCAAACTTCTTTAAACAACATAAAAAGCAAAGTACCTTTATATGAGAATTCTATACCAGAAATACTGAATTAGTGACTGGCAACAGTATAGATTTAAAAAAATTGTAAAGAGAAACTGAGCAGGAGGAAAAAATTTTTTGGCCACCTTTCACAATAATAGCTCATATTTCTCAAAAGAATAAAATCAATAGCATTTCCTCTCCTCACTAACATAAGCTAACGCTAACTGTTTCTTCAACAGGAAAAACTACTGATTTCTAACTTGGTTGCATGTTAATATTTCAGACACTTGTGGCTGTCACACCAATGTGCACAACAAAGTAATAAGCACTATCTTATTAGAAGTCCTCCATAAGGGAAGTAAAGAAACTGTCAACTCATTCCACTAAAGTAAACATGTTATGACAATGTTTCCAGGAGCTTTCCTTTTTTGAATGCTAAATTTAAGCCTTGGGATAGAGAGCAAGTACGATAAACACAAAAATGAAAGAATCCCTAGAGGTTAGCCTTTTCTTACAGTATCTAATTATTATTCTATACCCAATTAAAACCTTCAACCTTCAACCACATTTGATTTGTTTTCAAACAAGAACCACCAACATGTAAGTTAATTACAAAATAATCACTAGTGCTGAAATGAAAATTTTAAGATTATATTAAGAAAAATTTTAAACAAATCATATTGAGTTCCAGAAATGAAGCATTCACAAATCAAAATAATACAGAAACTCAATAATAAAAGAAAAAAAATCAAATTTAAAAATAAGCAAAAGACCTGAATTGACACCTCTTAAGATGTATAGTCAATAAGATCATGAAAAGATGTTCAGCATCAACGGTCATGAGGGAAATACAAATCAAAATTACAATGAGATACCACTTTACACTCAACAGAATGGCTATAATCAAAAAGATATAGGGTTGGAAAGGATACAGAGAAATTCACTAGAACCCTCGAATACTGCTGGTTAAAGTTTAAAAGGATGCAGTCACTCTGAAGAACAGTTGAGTGGTTCCCCAAGACATTAAGCATAAAACTACCATAGAACCCAGCAATTCTATGCCTGGGTATATATGCCCAAGAGAAATTAAAATGTATGTTCCCACAAAAACAAACACAAATGTTCACAGCAGCATAATTCCTAATATCCAAAAAGTGTTAACAACCCAAATGTCCATCAACTGATGAATGGATAAATAAAATACGGTATAGTCATATAATGAACTATCATTTGGCAATAAAAAGGAATGAGGTATTGATATATGCTACAAGGATGAACCTTGTAAACATTTGCTAAGTGAAAGAAACAAGTCAAAAAGACAATCATATTGTTATGCTTCCATCTACACGAAATTTCCAGAATAGGGGTGCCTGAGTGGCTCAGTGGGTTAAACCTCTGCCTTTGGCTCAGGTTGTGATCCTGGGATTGAGACCCACATCGGGCTCTCTGCTCAGCAGAGAGCCTATTTCCCCCTCTCTCTCTGCCTACTTGTGATCTCTGTCAAATAAAAAAAATCTTAAAAAAAAAAAAAAAAAAAAAAAGAAATTTCCAGAATAAGCAAATCGATGGCGGCAGAAAATAGACAAGTAGTTTAGTTGGGAGTTTAAAGGAAAACAGAAGTGACTACTGATAGGTACAGGATTTCTTTTTTGGGATGATGAAAATGTTCTAAAATTGTAGTGAACGTCGCACAACTGTGAATATACCAGAAACACACTAAACTGAATTTATATATCTGAATTATGTATAACACTGTCAAAATTTAAAAGCAAAAAGTATCCAATACAGACATAAAACTCGACATAAAACTTCTTTTTTTTTTTTTTAAAGATTTTATTTATTTATTTGACAGACAGAGATCACAAGTAGGCAGAGAGGCAGGCAGAGAGAGAGAGGAAGGGAAGCAGGCTCCCTGCTGAGCAGAGAGCCCGATGCGGGACTCGATCCCAGGACCCTGAGATCATGACCTGAGCCGAAGGCAGCGGCTTAACCCATTGAGCCACCCAGGCGCCCTCGACATAAAACTTCTTTAATGCATATGTATTTTAGGTTTGGGGAAAAACAATATATGTACTTCTTAAGTCACAATCATCCACTAGAACACATGATAATAAAATCTGTGCAGTAAAAAATGTAGATAGACTCAAGAAGCGCTGGGAAAGTCATATTGTTGTGCAATCAATTCTACCAAGAAAAGGAGAAAATGGAGAAGAGAGGGCCACTTTAAGATAAAAGCTTACAACTATCGCAGAGAGCGCTTAAAGGCTTTTATTTGTGAGGATGCTTGTCAGGATACACAAAATCACAAAAATCCTTCCTCCTTATAATAGAAAATTAAAAAGCAGTGTGTAAATAAAGTGTGGGAAAAGCTTATCAAGTAATTTTAAATGGATGTGATCCCACAAATTACCAGTAACAAAGGTCTAAAGGCTGCAATTACTGCTTTGTTTACTCTAAAATTTACTTTTAACTTGAGAAAACTTTATTAATTCATTTCAATTTGTGATATAGAGCTGTGCTGTAGCCCAAGCTGAAAGAACAGCTGTAAGTGTTATGTCATTTTAACTAAATACAGACAATTTCTCACAAAGTAAGGGCAGATTATACAGCTGGAAGAGCCTTGTATTTTAATATTAGTGTGCATCTTCTTTAAGGACTTCTGTTGGTCTTTAGACTAAATATTTTTTCATATTATTGTTCAGAAAGCCATTCAAAAGTAAACAGAACAAAAGTAAAATGTGGCTCAGACTGTGATCTTCACAAACTCAAATTAATAAATTTTTATTGCTTTTCCCTTCATTTCTCCCTCTGCATCTGCCTGAGAATTTCCCTGCGCAAGAATCATTCCACTGCCCTCCAACACCATTTATAACTGGTCTTCACAGGAACTTCAACAAGTTGGTGAAACTCCCAATCACTTGATAGCTTGCACTTTCAGAACTGCAAATATAAAGCACACAGCCTGTATCGCTGGGCCAACTCACACATAATTTGGTGGGTGTAAAAACAACACTTTGAGGTAGACAACAGATTAAAATATCAATATGGGTACTGACACAGTGACAGATTGGGAATAGCTGTCATTCTGACCATTTTACTGTTTACTTGTAACACTTTTTCTTTTTTCACATCTCTTAGATAAGGGATGAAAACCCTCAGGTTGTTGCGATATTAAGTAGGAAGTAAATGAAAACAGACCTACACTAAACAAGTTGGTTTCAAAATAAAAAAAATGCAAGAGTCATCATTCAACAACATATAAAACTCTTCACCTCTACTCCTGTCAACTGCTTCCACTCTGCCTCTAGTGTCTTCATCAAGTCACACAAAGAACTCCTCACTGACCAACAGCTCCAAAGGGCCCCACTAAAATTTTGTTCCTAACATTAGAGTTGTTGACAAGCGTTCAAAGGTCCCTCCCTCTCAATTAAGAAATTAAGCTTCTTAAATCGGAGACCTTAGAGGTGAGGCCTAGGTTGTTTTGGTCCATATAACCATCCTGGACAATTTGTTCTAATGGTGTTCCCTGTCTTTCTTGAGCAAAGATGCCATCAAGTTTATTAAAGTAATCATTTTACAACTCTGCTACTTACAAGAGCATATTCATAATCACTTTCGTTACAATACTGGGTTTGAATGTTTAAGTTTGGGATTTAACTGCTCCCATTAGGCTGTGACCAAAACTCACTTTATTGGTTTCTGTTTGTTGAAAGCTGCTCTCTCAAAGTTACATAACAATTCTCTCCACCCAACTAACCCCAACTCCTAAAAATTATTTTTTTACTCTCCCAGCCTCCACTATTGCTTTCTCACACTCAGTAAACACGCCCAGACACTACTTTCCGCACATTCATCAACGCTGTCGACTGACTAAACCCGTGCAAAAATGCACTGAACAGGGGATGAAGGGAGAACAGCGCCGTTTGCATCCTCTGGTGCCCAGGGCAATCCCAGAACAAAGTAGGAACCCGGTTCGGGTAGCATGTTTCGGTGGAGGAGGCAATGCTCCGCTAATCTGCGGAAAAGGAATTAGGCAGATGAAGTAGAACGATTATACCTCCAAACCAGGAAGCGTCTCCCCTTCCCTCTTCCAGGAGCTAGCAAAAAGGGCAAAGGCCCTCGTGCTGAGGACCTAATGAGAGCTTGGGGGCAAAAGAGCAATAGTGGAGGAGCTGTCGGTTCTCCTAGGGAGAAAGGGAACGCAAAGGTGGCTGGCGCCCAGCACGGCTCTGCCGCCTATTAGAAGATAAAGGAAGGAAGGAGCGGGGCAGGCACGGTGGCCTCCCGGGGCCGTTACCCACAAGGCGAGGACAGAGATCCCGGCGAGGTCGTAGCCCCAAGTCAGGGCAGGGCTGCTCCAAGATTTCCAGGAGTCGGTTCCTCCCCCGGGGCGCGGCTTGTGAGGGCCGAAAGTCCCCGCTCAGGTCTCGGCACTCACCCCTGCAATCTCCTCAGCCGAACATTCCAGCAAACTCCGGTCGATGGCCTGCACCTCGGGCTCCAGCTCCGACGCCATCTTCCCTCCTCCTCCTCACCAGCGCTGACGCCGCTACGGCCGTCCCGAGGGCCGCGGCCTCGCCACAGCCCTGGCTGCCGAGACTGCCACCCGTGCCCCAGACAGTCAGTCCGGAGTCGTCCAGGCGGCCACGGGTAGGGAAGAAGAAGAGAAGTCTGAGGTAAGCCGGACAGAAGGAAAAGCGGCCTCCTGCGCTCCCTCCGGGCTCGGCGCCCAAAAGTCAAGTCACTGCCTCGTCCTGGCCCCGGAGAAGGACACAGAGAATCCAGGACCTGGCACTCTCGCTAGCTTCTACCGCGTCCGGCACCGGGAAAGGGGCAACAACACCCAAAAGAGGAAGCAGAGCATTCTGGGAGCTGTAGTCCTCCGCCACACGGCCGGGAAGCAGGTGGAGCCCTTGTAGGGTGCCCCAGGAAGGCATTTTGGGAGTTGTAGTCCATCTTTTAAGCAGAACATGGCCAAACTAAGCGGGCGGGGCTTTCCTGTACTACTAGAATCCTGGGAAGAGACTGGCGGAAAGAAGCCCTCACCTGGGAAGAAGCCGAAGAGCAAAACATTGTGGGAACTGTAGTTTTATTCCCTCAGTCTATTTGTTGCTGTTTGTATCTGCAGATCCTAGAACGGTGCCTGGCACGTGGCAACCGCTCAAGTACTTTTCAAAGCCTGACATAGGTAGACAGATAATCGTGGAAAGAATGGAAGAATCACATTCTATTCCCATAGTTCTATGGCCCTGTCATTCATCATGCCCTCATCTTTAAGACTGTAAGTGAGGTGGACATTACCCAGATTCTTTGAGGGTTTGAAACATACTTAAACACTAGGCAAGAAAAAATTTCCAGATAATTTAGTTATGGCCACTTATCTCAAAGTTTATTATAAATGTTGCTGGAAAGGAAAAGTAGCCTGTAAGCCAAATCTATCAAGATTTACTCTTGATAGGGACATTTTATAAAAATAGATTAGATACAAAAGAAAATTATGTTAGGTTAGAGGTAATTAGGGTCTTGACTGACTGGTGAATGGGTTTCTTAGAACAAGTCTTCAGTTCTTTTAGAGTTTATCAGAAAATTGCTTACACATTTTATCAAGCATGCTAGTTAATTCCGAAAGATTGTGAATTAAGGGGGGGGGGGGAGATCTGACCCAATCCAGGCCTGGGAAATGTTTTTGTTTTTATTGTTTTAATAATAATATTAACCAAATGTCTTTTTGTTTTTGCTTTTTTGATTAGGAAATAAAAATTACCTCATACTTCAATCTCATAGTTCAAATAAGTCTTGCTATTGCTTTTGAAAATAAAAGATTAGAAATTCAAACTTAATAGGAATATATTTTTAAAGGTTTTATTTATTTATTTGAGAGCAAAAGAGAGCAGGAAAAATCACACATGAGCAGGGGGGAGGGGCAGAGGGAGAAGAGGAAGCAGGCTCATCACTGAGCAGGGAGCTGGACTTGGGGCTCCATCCCAGGACCCCAAGATCATGACCTGAGCCAAGGCAGATGCTTAAATGATTGAGCCACCCAGGTGCCCTGGTAGGAATATTTTATTTATTTCTCTATTTATTTTTAAAATAAGCGCTATGCCCAACATGGGGATTGAACTCACGACCCCATGATCAAAAGTCATATGCTCCACCTACTGAGTCAGCCAGGTGCCCATGTAGAAATATTTTAAAAGGAAAAATGAGGGGTGCCTGGGTGACTCAGTTGGTTAATCATCTGTCTTCGGCTTAGGTCATGATCCCAGCATCCTGGGATCAAGTCCTTCATTGGGATCCCTGCTCAGTGGGGAGTTGGCTTCTCCCTCCATCTCTCTCTGTCACCCTCTCCCGCTTGTGTGTGCATGCTCTCTCTCTCTGTCTCAAATAAATAAATAAAAAAAATCATGAAAAAATTTTTTAAAAAGAAAAATGAAAACTACTCCACTTACTCCCAGTCCCTCCTCCCCAAAGAAAATCATTTTTAATACTTTCTTATGATTTGATCTAGAAAAAAAAATACATATATCTAGATAGATATCCAGAATGAGTTATCTTGAAATGTTGTTCTATACGTTACTTTCTTTTTTATCCAATTTCCTTGACTGTTATTCTACATAGTCAGAGTCAAACTGGAGGAAAACTGGGATTGTTACAACCTGGAAGCAAAGGTAATGCCTCTTTAAGGGTCCTAACATAGAATTAAAGCCATTTAAATAAATTGTAAAGAAAATGTCTGCTGTTAACATTATTTCCTTCCTTCTATTATTTTTAGATTGATTTTAATATTTTTTCTAAATTCTTGAGTTGGGTGTTTGCTATTAATATTTCTCTTTGTTTCAATATACACATTTAAGGCAGTGGTTCTCAAACTTAAGCATGCATCAGAATCACCTGGAGGTCTTGATAAAATACAGATTTCTAAATCCCACCTTCAAAATTTCTAATTCAATAGGTTTTGGGTGGAGATAGAAAATTGTGTTTCTGTCAAGTTCCTGCATCATCCTACTGGCCTGGGGACCAATTTTAGAACCAAAAGATTTATTAAGGCAATACATTTCCGTATCTACTGCTGTGACTGCATTACACACATTTTGGTATGTAGTGATTTCATTATCATCCATTGCTAAATATTTTCTGATTTTATTATGATTTCTTCTTTGACCCATATAGTATAGGTTAAATTTTTCAAATATGTGTGGTATTGTTATTGTTTGTTACTGCTTTCTCATTGTATCATATTGTGGGGAGAGAACATGGTCTATATGATGTACATTCTGTAGTATAAAATGACATTTGGTTTGCAGACTAGAGTATATGGCCAACAAATTCTTCAAAGCCATTATTTTTTCAAATATTACCTTCAAATATTTCTTCAGATATTACCATTCTATTTTCTCCTTCTGGGACTTCTGTCTGACTCCCTTCTCTATTCTCTATTAATCTTTTTCATTCTTCCATACTTCTAAAAAAAATTGTATTTACTTATTTGACAGACAGAGATCACAAGTAGGCAGAGAGGCAGGCAGAGAGAGAGGAGGGGAAGTAGGCTCCCTGCTAAGCAGAGAGCCCGATGCGGGTCTCGATCCCAGGACCCTGGGATCATGACCTGAGCTGAAGGCAGAGGCTTTAACCCACTGAGTCACCCAGGCGCCCCACATCCTTCCATACTTTTAACTGTCTGTGCTGCATTCTGGATATATCTTCTAGTATGCAAACTCTCTCATTAGCTGTGTCTAATCCGATATTGAACAATCTGCTAAGTTATTTTCAGTGATTTCCTTTGTCATTCCTAGAAATTATATTTAATTCATTTCAAAGATTCTTGTTCTTCTTTCATAATGTCATGTTACTTATGTATGGTTCTAAATATTTTTATATCTCTCATACTTTTAATAGGCATATTCAGTATTCATTAGATTGTTGTAGTTATGAAGAACTTGGGAATCTAATCTTACTTTGTGTGTTTATGTGTTAATCACTTAAATGATTGTTTCCTTTCCACTTTGTAATTATGAATTTTGAGATCATCTTCATTAAACATTAGCCATGAGAAACTTGAGAGGCCTCTGTTGAGAGCATGTACTTTCAAAGTGGTTTTGCATTTGCCTCTGCAAAGCCAAGCATTCTAGAGGCATCATAAACTCAGGACCAGGCCCTCTGGGAGTATCATATACGTAGGGACCAATTTTTATGTCAGTTTCTTGTCTTGGGGTTCCCTAATAATATAAATTCAATTGTGTGACCTTGTCCCTGTTGGTAAATTCTTTTTTTTTTTTTTTTTTTTTTTTAATTTATTTGACAGACAGAGATCACAAGTAGGCAGAGAGGCAGGCAGAGAGAGAGAGGAAGGGAAGCAGGCTCCCTGCTGAGCAGAGAGCCCGATGCGGGGCTTGATCCCAGGACCCTGAGATCATGACCTGAGCCGATGGCAGAGGCTTTAACCCACTGAGCCACCCAGGTGCCCCCCTGTTGGTAAATTCTTAAGGGAGAATACATTTTCCTTCTCAGAGTCAAGGTTAAAATCTTCCTTGTCATTTCCCTCTTCAGGTCAGTGTGTGTTTTTCTAGTCTATGTTTTCACTGATGTTACTTTCCTTTGAAAGCCGCAGCTTTATGTAGGGATCACAGTTTCAATTAGTGTTTCTTGGATCCAAGGTCTTGTCTTATGTCCCATGTGGGCATTTAAAACATCCGGTTAGACAGGACGTATTGAATACTCATAGTAGAGAAAGGTAGGGGGTGGGGAAGAGGCTAGGGAATGGCAACATCAAAATTTTGGAAGATGGCAAGCAAATGGATGAGAAATAACTGACTTAGCAATTAGAGAATGCTGAAACCTAAGTTTCAGCAGGAAAACCCAGAATCAAGTGAATTCATGTACAGAACCCTGAAAGACTTAGAAATTTGAAGCACTATGTTACTCTGAGAGTGGGTGAAGATGATCTTAAAAGCAAGAATATTGTTTGAAAGTCTGTATGGGGGCACCTGGGTGGCTCAGTGGTTTAAGCCTCTGTTTTTGGCTCAAGTCATGATCCCAGCAACCTGGGATTGAGCCCACATCAGGCTTTCTGCTTAGCAGGGAGCCTGCTCCCACGCCCCCAACCCCCACCCCGCCACCTGCCTCTCTGCCTGCATGTGATCTCTGTCTGTCAAATAAATAAATAAAATCTTAAAAAAAAAAAAAAAAAAGAAAGTCTGTATAGCAAGAAGTTAGATCACCCCATCTTCTAACCTGGAAGAAGACTGGAGGCTTTTCCTCTAGAGAGGCTGCTCCTGAGGTCTTTGGATTGTGAGACACCAGGCACATCTAAGGATGGTAATACTGTACTAAATACTGGGGCATTAATTCAAAGTCTCTCCACTGAACAGGCTTACTCCAGTGCATTTCCCCCCCACTTGACTCTGAGAACTTCAGTGACTGGCTTATAACTCCCAGGCAGGAGTTTGAGAAAGTCTTCTGCAGAGAAACTGACCAGCCCAAAAGAAAGAAAATCTACCAGAGGAGTGGAACCCTATATTAGACAGCTCGGGCTGCCATAACAAAATACTACCAACTGGGTGGCTTAAATAACAGAAATTTATTTTCTCATGGTTTTGACTTTCAGAATATCAGGAACAAAGAGAGAATCCTATAAATTTCCAGAAAGAGAAAACAAAAAGGCAACAGAATCAGAATGGCACTAACCTTTAAAATATTCAGAGTAAAAATTGAATAACAGGAGTTCTAGAAAGAACAACAAAAATGGATGAGTATAAATCATCGAGAAAATTTTTCAAGAAAACTTGCAAGAACTGAAATATATGAGATTCTAGACTGAATAAGCCCATTCAGTACCCAGAACAATTGCTTTAAATATAGCAATGTTGGGGTGCCTGGCTAGCTCAGTTGGAAGAACATGTGACTCTTGATCTTAAGGTTGTTGCTTCAAGCTCCACATTAGGTATAGAGATTACTTAAAAACAAGATATTTTTAATTAATAAATAAATATAGCAACATCATGACAAATCATAATGACCTTTTAGAACATCAGGAACAAAGAAAAAGTCTACCAACTTCCAGAAAGAGACAACACAAAGGCAACAGAATCAGAATGGAACCCATCTTTAAAATATGCATTTACAATCATATTTATTATATTTTTTCCAACATTTCTAGGTATTTGTCTTGGAAGTGGTGGTTATTGAGGTGATAAAGTTTGTCATATTTTCAGAATTGCTAAAATTTGGGTTGAATGAAGGCAAGGACCCTGTTTTTATGCATGTATCCATGTTTTTAGAAGAGCGTTTGGAACATACTAGATGCTCAATAAATATTTACCAGATGAATGACTAAACCACAAATCCACATTGATCTTTTTTAAAGATCTATTTGTTTGTTTGTTTGTTTGTTTAATATATAGAAAGAAAATGTGCAAATCAGGGAGGAGCAAAGGGAGAGAGAGAAGGAGAGCAGACTCTTCACTGAGAACAGAGCCTGATATGGGGCTCGATCTCATGATCCTGAGATCATGACCTAAGCCAAAATCAACAGTCAGACACTCAATGACTGAGTCACCCAGGCGCTTCTTCATGTTGTTTTTATTAAACCCCATAATGCTTCATCATTTTTCAGAGCTACATAGTATTCCATGATATGAATGCATCATAATGTATTTAGCCTTACTGATAAACTCATTGGCTTTTTTCAGTGTTTCATGTAATTAAAATAATAATGAAATTTCTTGTTCATATAGATTGGCAAACTCTTTTTAAGTATAGACAGGTCAGGGAGGAATATGTGAATTGGGGGTGCGGGTAAGAATTGAGTTGAGCCCTGGGGCACCTGGGTGGCTCAGTGGGTTAAGCCTCTGCCTTCGGCTCAGGTCATGATCTCAGGGTCCTGGGATCGAGCCCCGCATCGGGCACTTTGCTCAACGGGGAGCCTGCTTCTCTCTCTCTCTCTCTGCCTGCCTCTCTGCCTACTTGTGATCTTTCTCTTTCAAATAAATAAATAAAATCTTAAAAAAAAAAGAAAGAATTGAGTTGAGCCCTAAGTGAAAAGAATACTCATGTTAGGATCTAAGACGAGAGCATTCTAGACAAAGGATGTGGCAAATGCAAAGGCCCTGAGGCTGAAACAAACTTAAAATGAATCAAGAACAATATGAAAGCTATGACTTTATTGCAGGAAGTTTTCAGATGGGGTGCCTGGGTGGCTCAGTCGGTTGGGCATCTGACTCTTAATTTCAGGTCAGGTCGTGATCTCAGGGTTATGGGGTCAAGCCCTGTGTAGGGCTCTGCATTGGATGTGGGGCCTGCTTGGGATTCTCTCTTGCCCTCTCTCTTTGCCCATCCCCCCCAAAAATATATTTTAAAAACTTTTCAGATAAATAAATGCTGTGCTTACTAGTGATTGGAAAAAGTATATTATTCTTATTTACTAAAACCCTTTCAGATGTTACTTTACTTTCATTTCATTAAATGAAATGAAAAGTTACTTTACTTTCATTTAAGACATGATCAAACTTAGGCTCATATAGATAAGTAACTTACTCAAAGTCACTGTGATATATTGATTGCAATTTTTTTTTTAGATTTCATTTATTTATTTGAGAGTGCGAGAGACAAAGCAAGAGAGAGTACAATCAGGGTGAAGGACAGAGGGAGAAGCAGACTCTGCTTGGAGAAGCCCAACATGGGACTTGATCCTGGTACGCCGGGATCATGACCTGAACTGAAGACAGATGCTTAACCAACTGAGCCACCCAGGCACCCTTGATTGCAGTTTTATGGACCTAATTAATGCCCCCCACCATACTACTTCCACTACAATGTGACTCTGTCAGTCTTTGAGTCTATTTTCTTATCCTTTGAAACTGGGATGACCTTGTGATTTGCTTTAGTAAATAGAATGCAATGAAAATGATGGTATGCCAGTTCCAAGCCTAGATCCCCAGATGTGGTCTTGCACATTACAACCCTCTTTCTTGGACCTCTGCTTTCCCCATGGCAACAAAGTTGGGCTGGCCTGCTGGAGGATGAGACCACATGGAGGAGAACAGTGGTACACAGGTTAGCAGCTAGCCAACTCCTAGAAGCAGAGTCACCTTGCTGACCTGTAGGTACCTGCAAGCATGTGAAGGAGTCCAGGGAGACCAAGGTGCCCTCATCTTTTCTGTATCTGTTGTCACTGATGTAAATGATGTCTTGGGAATGGAACATTAGGAGCCTTGTGGTTTTCTGCTCCCTAAAGGCAGCTTATCAAGACCATCTTTTTTCCAGATGTGGCAAGGATTATCACATGGCATACCATGAGGAAAAATTGTTCAGCTAGCACATTTCATCCCTCCCCAATTATTTCTGTCCATTGAGTGTGGAGAGATGTGACAAAGACTTTGCCCTCGACCTACCTCTAGTCAGGCTCCTCTGAGTCCTGTTTTTGACTAGGCCTTGGGATCTGTCCTTGGCCTGCTTATTCGAATTTAGCAAGAATACTGCTGAGTCAGTTTGGCAAGAATCTCCCACCTTTGGTCTGATTGACTTGATATTTAATCAAATTCCTCATCCCTCATCCTTGATATTTTATAACCCTAGCCTGCCTTCAGCAGGAATTTGGTTGAGTTGGGCTAGCAAAAATCCTGCTAGCTTTGATGTTTCCTCTTAACAATTGTCCATCCCGTGAGCCCATCCTGCTCCTTGGCTATAAATCTCTATTTGTCTTTGTTGTATTCTGAACCTGATCTTTCTCCTTGATCACAAAACCCCATTGTGTAGTAGCCTCTTTGAATAAAGTCTTCTTTATCATCTTTAAACAAGTATCATGGAAGTTTTTTTTCTTGACAGGTACAATATACTCTTTAAAGTGTATAAATGATTATACTTGGTCAGTGTGTCAGTGAAAAAAATGATCTCTATCCACCTGGCTTTGCAAAGGCATTAGTAAGCCAATGACATCCAACCCAAAAAGCACAAAGACTTAAGGCTGCTAGGAAGGGTACTAATCTACTGGCCTCTCAGGAACCATCATTCACAAGTTTAGTTGCTACAGGAAATTCTGTGGATTGGTTTGCCTGCCAATTTCATCAGGGGTATGCTTTCACACGCTACAAAGTGTGGTAAGCTAAACACTGCATTTCCCACCTTCCTTTGCAATGAGGGCTCTAAGACAAATCAGTTATCTGTGCTCTGGTGAGATTTAGAAGTTGAAAGTGAGTTGGAGGCTGTCTTTCTGTTTCCATGGCTATTAGGGATATCAAGCATGATCATGGAGATGTTGAGTTATCTACACCATCTGTAGATTACAGACTATAGTTTCTAAAACATTAAGAGGCCATTATTGTGGCAGTAAATTTAGCAGTTCCAGGATCACTCTCCCAGATGCTCATTCTAAAATTGCACCCTTGTGAGCATCTACTTTCTTGTATCAAATACCTACTTTCTTAAAAAAAAAAAAACCTGCATAGCAATTTCAATGCTTTGCAACTCGACCTTCGTTGATGGTTACTCTGATGGTTAATTTTAGGTGTTAATTTGGTTGAGTTATGGTGCCCAGTTGTTTGGTCAAACACTAGTGTAGATATTGCCGTGAAAGTTATCTTGCAGATGTGATGAACATTTACAATCAGTTGACTTTAAGTAAAGAAGATTACTCTTGATAATGTGGGTGGACCCCATCCAGTCAATTGAAGGCCTTAAAAACAAAAACTAAGGTTTCCTGGAGAAAAAGGAATTTGCTTCAAACTTTAGCAGAGATCTTATTTGAGTTTCTAGCCTGTTGGCCTGCCCCACATTTTCCAGACTTGCCAGCCCTCTTGATTGTGAGAGCCAGTTCCTTAAAATAAATCTGTCTCTGTATATATAAATTGGTTCTGTTTCTCTGGAGAATCCTCATTGATACTGTTACCAATTAGCAAATACACATTTATTTTGTTGTTGGGCTCCTTTAATTAACTGTATGGTTTTTGCATTTTGTATTAAAATTTTTCTAATTAAAAATTCATTTTTAATAGGTAATATTATCACACAGCCTATGATTTTAAAAGTATGAAAGGGTATAGTAGTGAAAAGTAAGTCACACTCCTACCCTTTCCATTAGCCATCAAGTTCTCTCTCCTGGAGACAACTAATATTACTTTTTTTTTTTTTTTTTTTTTTTTTTTTGGTGTGTCCTAGAGTTTCTTTTCTTTTCTTTTCTTTTTTTTTTTTTTTAAGATTTTATTTATTTATTTGACAGACAAAGATCACAAGTAGGCAGACAGGCAGACAGAGAGAGGGGGAAGGAGGCTCTCCACTGAGGAGAGGGCCTGATGCCGGGCTTAATCCCAGGACCCTGAGACTATGACCTGAGCCGAAGGCAGAGGCTTGACCCACTGAGCCACCCAGGCGGCCCTACCTTCTAAAGTTTCTATTCGAGTATTTTCTTATTCCTATTCCAGTGGTAGGATCCATGCACATTTTCTGCATTTTTCTTATTCAATTAGGAGATACTTCCACATGTATATCAAGTCACCTCTTTTTAAAAATAGGCAATCTAGTATTACAATGAATATACTTCATTTATTTAATGAGCCCTTGTTGATGGTATTTAAATCATTTCTTATAGATCATGTTGCAATCAATAACTTTGTAAAAATGTCATTATGCAGATATGTAAATCGATCTGTGGGACAGATAAATTCTCAAAGCTAGAATCCCTCGATTTCAGGATATGAGTGTTCTTTAATTTTTAATTTTTATCAAAATTACTCATGCACAAATTTCAAGAGTTATAGGGTTCTGCAAAGTTTGGTAAGAAAAAAAAAAAAAGGGAAGAAGAAAAAAACCAAAGCAGTGCTTAGTCTCCTTCCTCCCATTTCTGCCTTCTCAGAGGCAATCACTTAGAATTATTTTAGCTGCTTCCATATCTCAAAATAGCTTCCCTGTACTGCTTCTTGATTTTTTTTTTCCATTTTAGGTATCATTTATGCACTTCCTGTAACGAAAGATGAGAATTTCACTCTCTTTCAGCCCCTGCCCCCACCACATACAGGCTCCTTTCCTATTCCTCTATCATCCTAATATAGTCATGTGACAGTGATTTTGTGATATTTTTCTCTAGAGAGAATAGGGAGATAATTCAATCTTTTCTTGAGCGTGGTTAGTCACAATTTGTTTTTATTATTACCGGTAGAGATGTATAAAATAAATAACTTTATATACACATAGTATTGTTCTGCTACAGGCTTAAGCAAAGTTCTGATAAATTTCATATATGCATTCTCCCAAAAAAGAAAAACTGTACAGTGCATTTATAATTGTATGTGTGGCATTATCCAGTATATTCCTGATAGGAGAAAACTGAATTGCTGAGAATCAAATCCGTTGCTTGCAATTTCCTATATCTGATTAATGAAAAACATTTTCCACAGACTAGCTTCTGGCTCCTTACATTCAATCTTTGTCTCTCTGCCCCTACTCAGCCTGCTGCCAGGCACCATAGCACATCTCACTCTAACCTCTGACCCAGCACCTTCATGGAATAGCTCTAGGTGAGCTGGGTACAGTAGGAAGTAGAAATACTCCTGAAGCAATTCCTACTGGGATGGTTGACCATAAGCTAACTGTATACAGATGTGAATGCAAGCTACAGAAATAAATCCAACTAAATCTAAACTGAAGGGACCTCCATTTACTTTCCTGTAACTGCAGTGTGAGAAAAAGTATGACAGAGGGAAAGTTGAATAGAAAAGAAACAGTGAATTTAACCAATCACATTTAAAATATCTTACTTCACAAATTTTACCCAATTCATGATTGTGTGGAGGGTTCCGGCAGCCGAGGCTTCTTTAGCTTCATGAGAAGTCCACTTCTGGCTCTAAGCTAACAGGGCAATCAGCCCATTTTGGAGTAGGTCAGAAAACTCCAGGAGAGATCTCAACGAGATAAAAATTATAGGCAACTGCATGTGTCTCAGTATAATGAAAGATTTAGCCAATTGGTGGAGACTTGGGAGTTGAGCATTCTGATGTGTTCAGAGAGAAGTGAAAATGAAAAACAAGACAATTTTTAATGCCATTGAAAACAAAAAGCTGTTCAGGAAGTCACTGTAATTTACCATATGGTTCAGCTATAATTAATTTTTATCAGCATAATAATGTAAACTCCGAGGAATGGATAGATGGACAGATTGGTGATAAAATAAGCATAATAAAATGTTAAGTGTAGGATTTAAGTGGTAGGTATATAGTGTTTATTGTGAAGTTTTTGGGTCTTTCCTATAGTTTAAAATTTTTGCACAATAGATTGTGGGGAGGAAAATTATGTACCTGAAAAATATAGAGAAAAAAGATATTAAAGACATGGATCAGGGGCACCTAGATGACTCAGTCAGTTAAGCATCCGACTCTTGATTTTGGTTTCGTCTTTTGCCTGGATGGTAAAATGTTCCTATCTTTTCCCACTGTCAATGGAGTAGTCCAATATGGCACACACAGCCAGAACCTGCAGGAACACAATTCCCAGGCTCCCAAGTTGAGTCAGTTAAACAAACTCACTGTAGACTGGAAGGGATGAATGTGCTCATTTTTTATTGTTAAAAGGATATCAGTATACTCTAAAAAAAAGTCATGTTCTGATCTTAGATCTATACATACCGATTACTTACTGTTGGCTTTTATTTCCATTCATTATTTTTGCCAGTGGCTACAATAGTTGAATCCTTCCATAGTTGAGCTTACTCCCATATCGTCTTCTATCTGCAAACACTCAAATAATTGAATGTTATTAATTAGAGTATGTGACTGTTTTTTTTTTCTTTTTTTAAAAGATTTTATTTATTTATTTGACACAGAGAGAGATCACAAGTAGGCAGAGAGTCAGGCAGAGAGACAGGGGGAAGCAGGCTCCCTGCTGAGCAGAGAGGCCGATGTGGGGCTCTATCCCAGGACCCTGAGATCATGATCTGAGCAGAAGGCAGCGGCTTAATCCACTGAGCCACCCAGGCACCCCATGATTGTTCTTTTTATACATCCCATCCTGGCTTGGGAGAGTCTTACATGTCCAGTCTGTCTGCAATTGATGGATGAGGAGTCACCTTATGCTGGAGGTTGTGTTGCCTCCCAATAGAGGGAATAATCCCACATACATCAAGGGCTGCTCTTTGAGCAACAGGAGCCATAATGAAAAGAAACAGGATCAGAGCAGCTATACTAGAAAAGGAAAATTCAATCAAAGACCTCATCACATGATTTGGGAGTGCTGAATTTATGTTTATGATCATATTCAGTCTTTTCTGGGCCTCCCTCCTTCTCCCGTTCATGGTTTGATTCCAAGGTAGTAAGTTCATAATGCACCCACCATTTAGTTAAAGGGAGTTTTCATTTATACTTTAATCTTTCTGATGAATTGTGAAATCATAAGTTCCTGTCCCACTTTACCAAGTAAACGATCATCAGATTGGTCACCCACATTGTGTAAAACCCAAAAGATAGAGGGAAATTTCACCTGAGACTCATATGTTTAGTTGTTATTTTTTCCAATTCATAGTTCTTTTCTCACTTTTTGCCCACATCCTTCACTTGTGCTTTATCAAAGCCAAGTTTATTATTTTTTTATTTTTTAAAAGATTTTATTCATTTTAGAGAGAGAACAAATGTGAGCATGAGCAGGGGGAGGGCAGAAGGAGAGGGAGAGGAAGAGAATCTCAAGCAACTCTGCACTGAGCCCAGAGCCCGATGTGGGGTTCAATCTCACAACCTTGAGATCAAGACCCAAGCCAAAACCCAGAGTGGAACACTTAACTGACTGAGCTGCCCAGGCACCCCTATCAAAGCTAAGTTTAAAACTCCTTATTCGGGAGTGACTCAGTCCATTAGGTGTCTGGCTTCAGCTGAGGTCATGATCTCAGGGTTCTGGGATCAAGCCTCACACTGGACTCTGTGCTCAGTGGGGAATCTGCTTCTCCCTCTCTCTCTCTGTCCCTTCCTCTGATTGTGCTTTCTCTCTCCCTCAAATAAATAAATAAAATGTTTTTAAGAAAACCTCCTTATTTGTATTTATCAGGTCCTTTCATAAGTGACATCGCCAGATATATTTGGGGATTTGGCCCATTTATTAGGACTCTTACTATACCTCATTATTTTTACTCATTCCTTGGTGCTGCCAACAGGTGGAATGTGGTAGAGAACAATTAGCATGAAAGTGACTGGCATATCATAGAATTGTAGACCTTCTAATGCATGTTCCTAACCTAATGGATATCCTCAGCAATGAAATGAGGGATCAATTCCTTTATCTTTCCTTACCTGCTGCTTGGGAGAGATGGACACGTGGGAAGGTTGTTTTATATTTAGATTATAAACCCATTCTTGAATCACACCAATTGTGAAGCTGTGTTTCCAAATCAGATGCTAAGAAATCAGGAATGTCGGGGACGCTGGGTGGCTCAGTCGGTTAAGCCTCTGACTCTTGGTTTCTGCTCAAGTCATGATCTTAGGGTTGTGAGATTGAGCCCTTGTGGGGCTCTGAGCTGGGCATGGAGCCTTCTTGGGATTCTCTCTCTCCCTCTGCCTCTCCCCTCACCTCTCTATCAATCCCTCTCAAAAAAAAAAAAAAAAAAAAAAAGAAATCAGGACTGTCATATTCTTGTACAACTTCTTAGGAAAGCTTCTAAAGACATAATTCCATAATGGCTGATTTCACTTAATTAAGCATTAACTGGTGTGACAACACTCTTGTGGGTTTGATAGCCTGAGTAGCAGTGAAATTTCAGCAATGGGCAGGATGTTATCTCTAGGCACAGTAGTATGGAGGGGAAGGCCAACCTCCTCCCAGGGTTGTTGAAAATAGCATGTTAGTTGTTATATATGTTGGACACTTGTCTTTGCCGGGGCAGCATCCATTTCTCTGTGATCACTCTGTTCATGTGTCAACTTGCCTGCCTCCCCCATCTTGTAAGAACAAGGATTCCTCACGAGGGATTTGGTGGCATCCACACAAAGAACCAGGAGTTTAATTTTCTCAGAATTGCCAGTCAACTGAAGCAACCAGCAAAGTCAATTGTCAACATTCATCACAGCCCAGGGCTTTGAAACCATGAGAGGATATCCAGTTTATCTCCAGAGTCCAGAGTCATGTCATTTGTACTGCCTTTAATCGGACCCCACTGTGATGAGACCCCCCATTCTCCTTTTCAAGTGCAGTGCCCCCACCCCCCAACCCAAGCTACGCGTAAGAGGACTACCACCCAAGCAGGTTTTAGATGTGAGTCAAGGCCATGCACTCACCTGCCTGAGGTTCTGAATTAGACCGCGCTCCCTGGGCAATGATGCTGGGTGCCTGCAGGGGGCGCTCTTGCCCAGGGCTGGCCTCTGCCGCGCGTTGGGGAGGGCAGACTCCGCGGGGCTGGGCTTTCCTATCCCTGGGGTTCCTCTTCTTTAACAATGGAGCTTGCATTTGTTTGAACATGAGCGATTCCCGTTGCACAGCTTGGGACGCAGAAGTACTTGATGTCCCTTTGTTGTTTTACATTCAATAAGCGGCTGGTAACTGACATTCAAAGGAGCGTGGTGTTCCGCCTCCTCAGGACCGGAAGCTTGGGGCCAATTCCTTCCCCTCCCTGAGGAATCCCAGAGAGGATCTAGCCTCCATGGGTCAAGGAGACACACCTCCTATTCTGGTTTGTGATATGGACCCAGCGGAAGGGCGGCGTGTATGGCTGTCTGTGAGGCTTCCGAAGCTGTGTGTGGTTCAGACCCCATACAAATTCCGATACTGTACCCAGATGTGGAGTTGCTTTCTCTAGAGCCCCAAATTCCCATTATTATATATCTGTTTATTTATTGAATAAAAGCCTCTTCTGCTTGCTCTTGGGGTTAGAGATAGAGCCAAACCGTGTCATGGAGGGCGCCTGAGGTGTTTTGTGGTTGACAACTCATCCCTTTTCAGTCAAAAAAAAAAAAAAAAAAAAAAAAAAAAAATCAAGGGAAGGCAGAATTTCAGGCACAGTTGTTTCTGAATCATCCTAATTAATATGTTGTAATTGAATTGAGTAACTTCAATATCTGCGTTATGCCACCTGTTGAAATCCGGTCTTAATCAGATTGAGGCATGTTGTGGGATCATTGGTATTTCACTGTGGCAGGAGCAAGGGAATTTCTGGCCTTGCCAAATGAAGAATCCTGACTCCCCCAGTTGTTAGCTGGGTGACTTCAAAGGGTTACTTAATTTCTCTGGATCTTAGTTCCCTTATCTGTAACATGAGGATAATAATAGTATCCACTTAATAGGGTTTTAATGGAGGTTAAATGAGTCTGGCACATATAAGGCACTGAATGACTATCTATTATCAATAATGATAATTATTACCATTGATATTATATATCCTGTGTTGCAAATTCATATAGAGACATATAGTAGTCTCCTCTTATCCATGGGGGTATGTTCCATGACTCCCAGTGGATGCCTAAAACAGCACCAAACCCTATGTATACTGTTTTTTCTGGGCACATGGGTGGTTCAGTCGGTTAAATGGTTATGTGCCTGATCCCAAGGTCCTGGGATGGAGATGCTGGTTGGGATCCCTGCTGAGCTGGTAGCCTATTTCTCCTTCTCCCTCTGTCTGCCATTCCCCTTGCCTGTGCTCTCTCTCTCTCTGTCAAATAAATAAATAAAATCTTAAAAAATATATACTTTTTTTTCCTGTGCATGCATACCTATAATAAAGTTTAATTTATAAATTAGACACCATAAAAGATTAACCATAATAAAATTATACAATTATAACAATATACTTTAATAAAAGTGAATGTGTGGACTCGGGTGGCTCAGTCAGTTGGGCATCTGCCTTCAGCTCAGGTCAAGATCCCAGGACACTCCTTCCTCAGTGGGGAGCCTGCTTCTCCCTCTGCCTACTGCTCCCCCTGCTTGTACTCTCACGCTCTCTCGCTCACTCTCTGGCAAATAAATAAATAAATAAAATCTTTTTTAAAAAAGTGAGGCAAATGTGGTTTCTCTCAAAATATCTTATTGTACTGTACTCACCTCTTTTTTCTTGTGATAATGTAAGGTGATAAAATGCCTACGTGATGAGAGGAAGTGAGGGGGAATGACGTGGGCATTGTGATACAGTATTAGGCTATACTGACCTTATGACAATATGTCAGAAGGAAGACTATTTTCTTCCAGACCACGGTTTACCACAAGAATCAAAACCCCGGATTAAGGGGGAACCACTGTACTACATGAATCGTTCTATAGCTTGCTTTTATTCACCTTTTAAGTCTTGCTTATTTTTTTCACAGATCCGTGGAAATCCTTTCATTTATTTATTGAAAAGATTTTATTTACTTATTTGACAAAGAGAGATACAGTGAGAGCAGTAACACGAGCAAAGGGAGTGAGAGAGGGAGAAGCAGGCTCCCCGCCGAGCAGGGAGCCAGGTGTGGGGCTCCATCCTGGGACCATGGGACCTGGCTCCATCCAGGACCTGGGATCATGACCTGAGCCGAAGGCAGACACTTACCGACTGAGCCACCTAGGCACCCCTAGAAATCCTTTTAAAAAATTAATTTGTTTCTATTGATGGTCATTTGGTTTATTTTCAACCCTATTCTATCTGATTACTGCTTCGGTGAACATCTTTGTGGTGCAATGATTGTCCTCAAGTGCTTCTTCCAAGCAGTCTAGAAAACGAGAGAGTTGGAACTTGGATTCTCCCTCCACTCTACTTTTATCAGTGGACAGGGCTGCACCTGAACTCGCCAGTAATACTGAGAGCTCCTTCATCCAGATGCAGGGTTGGGGGCGCTGGCTTTCCCAGACAGCATAGCCAACAATGGCAAAAGGGCTGAGACTATGGTGCTTGGATGCAACTTCTAAGAGGGATGTCAAATCTCAGTAATTAAGAAAAAAAATGATATTTGATGCAATATTTAAAAATCAATATTAATCCAAAAAATCCATGATGTACAAAATACCAACATTTTAAATAAAGACAGAATCAGTAACAGTGCCGTGCCAAGTCATTTTGGCTTATATATTGATTTTTATTTTAATATATTTCATCAAAATATAAATTATCTTGATTACTGAGGTATGGGTGGCTTCTTAAATTTTGCACCTGAAATAGGTGGCTCTTTTGCCTCACCCTGTGTCTAAATTCACTGGCACCATATCTAGATGGCACAGCGTCCAAGCTTGTGCTTCATTGGTAAGGTGGTTCTCATGTTTCCCCTGAAAGATGGGATTCTGTCAGGGAACTGGAGTCCCTCCCATGAAACACAAACATGCATTGCATATCCAGTAGACTGCAGGGTCCTAGCACATTTCTCCAGGGGCAAATATGTTGATGGGGATCATGGGCCTTCTCTTGTTGACCCCGACCTTCCCTCATTAAAGTCTATTTTTTATTTTTTTCTAAGATTTATTTATTTATTAGAGAGAGAGAGAGAGAGAGAGAGAAAGCCAGAGAGCAGGGGAGGGGCAGAGGGTAGAGAGGGAGGGAGAGGGACAGAATTTCCTGCAGACTCCCCTCTGAACATGGAGCCCGACACAGGGCTCAATCTCATGACCCTGAGATCTGACGTCAGCCAAATTCAAGAGTCGGACGACCAACCAGCTGAGCCGCCCAGGTGCCCCTGAAGTCTATTCTTTAACCCACACTATGCCGCTTGTGGAATTTTTCTTGAATCCTATTACACAAAGAGGAGTCCCCAAAGTGATATGTTTAATATGACAAATCTTGTATATACGATTTTGTAAACATATGAGAATATATGTTTAATATAAATTGCTAGAAGTAGAACTGCTGGTCCAAATAGTATTTACACTACAAGTTTTGATATATATAGCCAATTTCCCTTTTTAAGACAATGTATTGATTTACACTCCCACGAAAAGTATGTGAGAATTAACGATTCCCCATATTCTTAGCAACATTGAGGATTATAGCACTTTTTAATCTTTGCCAATCTTACAGATAAAATAGCATTTTATTTTTGTTTTATGTCTCTTAATTATGAGCAAAATTAAACACTTCTTATGTCTTTTAAAAGCACAATTATGTTCCCTGTAAGTAAATTCCCTAGTTCCATTTTTCAAGTAGATTGTTGGTCCTTTTTATTGATTTGTTAATACTCTTTATATGTTAAGGAAAATAACTCTCTGGTCATTATATGTGTTGCAACTATTATCTCTGTCTTTTTGCTTGTCTTTTGACTTTTTCATGATTTTTCCCCCTGAAGGAATGATTTACATTTTTATGTAGTCAAAGTTATTAATCTTTTCCTTTATAGTATTAGATTTTGTCTTTAAAAAAAAAAAGATTATTTATTTATTTATTTGAAAGAGAGAGAGGGAGGAGCAGAGGGAGAGGGAAAAGCAGATTCTCTACACGCGGCTCTATCCTTGGACCCTGAAATCATGACCTGAGCTGAAAGCAGACATTTTACTGACGGAGCCACTCAGGCACCCCAGATTTCGTACTTAAAAAAAAAAAAAAAAGATTTATTTATTTATTTATTTATTTGACAGAGAAAGAGAGCACACATGCATGAGCTTAAGAGGGGAGGGGCAGAGGGAGAGGGAGAAGGAGAAAGCAGACTATCTGCTGAGTGCAGAGCCTGTTGTGGGGCTGGATCTCACAACCCTGAAATTTTGACATGAGTTGAAACCAAGAGTTGGACACTTAACCGACTAAGCCACCCAGGCATCCCTAGTTTTTGTTTTTTATTTAAAAGTTCTTTTTCACAATAAGTTTATAAAGTATTTACCCATGTTTTCTCAATACCTATTATGACTTTATTTCTTCTGTTTAAATCCATCTAAGATTTACTTCGGAATGGAGAGTAAGAAAGACATCTACCTTTTTTTTTTTTTTTTCCTAAATGGCTAGCCAACATGATTTATTGAGAAACTATCTTTTCCCCCACTGATTGGGAATGCCAACCAAATTACACTTTATTTTATTTTATTTTATTTTATTTAAAGATTATTTATTTATTTATTTGACAGAGATCACAAGTAGGCAGAGAGGCAGGCAGAGAGAGAGGAAGGGAAGCAGGCTCCCTGCTGAGCAGAGAGCCCGATGCGGGGCTTGAGCCCAGGACCCTGGGATCATGACCTGAGTCAAAGGCAGAGGCTTTAACCCACTGAGCCACCCAGGCGCCCCCCAAATTACACTTTAAATTTTCATTGGTATATAGAGCTTTTCCTAAACTCTTTAATCTGTTACAATTGTTTGTGTATTCCTGAACCCGCACCAAATTGTTTCAAATAGTAGATTTATAATGTGTTTTAGTATTCAGTATTTGTTTTCTGTCTCTGAGTTAATAACTGTTTCTTTCCCCCCGTTTTCTTAGTTGTTTTTCTTAATGTCTTTATGATTGATTCCACTTCAAATTCTTTGCTAGTTTCTAAATCTCTTCTCAAGGTTTACTATTTTATCAATTTTTTTCTTCCTAAAAAACATGTGGATTTGGTCTCTATGCCTGGTGCATATTTTCCTCTCTTGGTCATTTCTTCTGGAGAGCCCCTCAGCCTGTCTCCTGTGAAAGAGCTCTAGTTTTTGGACGTTAGAGTTTCCTTTTCTTTCTTTTTCTTTTTCTTTTTTTTTTTTTTTGGTTTACTCTCATGTTTTGGTGAAGCATATCCTTCAATAGCTTTATAAGGAAGGGTGCTTTAGAGGTACATTTTCTCACATCTAAAAATGTCCCTATTTGACTCCTGTACTTCAGTAATGGCATCATGAACATGGATCTCTAAGTTGAAAGCCACTTTGGAATTTTGATAACTTCATTCTGTTGCTTTCTAGCCTCCTGTGGTAGAAGTCAGAAACCATCTCTATTCCCAGATCAATTTTATTTGAGTCTTTTGTTTACCTCACCAGAAATTTGTAGGATTTTTTGTTTGTCTTCGTTGTTCTGAAATTTTACGATGATAAATGTGAGCACAGGTCTATTTTAATTCTTTGTGTAGAACACTTTTAATTTGGAAACTCATGCTCTCCAGTTCTGGGAAATTTTCTCAAATTATTTCTTTAATAATTCCCTCCCTTTTATGTTCATTGTTTATTCTTTTTTTTTTTTTTAAGATTTTATTTATTTATTTGAAACAGAGAGAGAGAGAGATCACAAGTAGGCAGAGAGGCGGGCATAGAGAGAGAGGAGAAAGCAGGCTCCCCGCTGAGCAGAGAGTCCGATGCGGGCCTCGATCCCAGGACCCTGAGATCATGACCTGAGCCGAAGGCAGAGGCTTAACCCACTGAGCCACCCAGGCGCCCTCATTGTTTATTCTTTCTTGAACTCCTGCGTTTCGGGTATTGGACCTCTGGGACCAGGCTGCTAACTTTCTTATATTTTCTCTCCTGTTTGCCCTATCTTTTTGTCTTTGGGCTTTACACTCTGAGAGATTTTCTCCACACCAACTTCCAACATTTCTGTAGATTAAAACCAAATCTCTCATATCATGTATTTAAATTCCAAAAGCTACGGAGTGGGAGTGCCGGGGTGCCTCAGTTGGTTAAACATCTGCGTTTGGCTCAGGTCATGACAACCAAGATCTTGGCTCCCCACTCAGTGGGAAGTGTGCTTGTCCCTCTGTGCATGTGCATGCGCTTTCTCTCTGTCTCTCTCAAATAAAATCTTTTTTTTTTTAAGGTTTTATTTATTTATTTGACAGACAGAGATCGCAAGTAGGCAGAGAGGCAGGCAGAGAGAGAGAGGAGGAAGCAGGCTCTCCAAGGAGCAGAGGGCCCGATGTGGGGCTCGATCCCAGGACCCTGGGATCATGACCCGAGCCGAAGGCAGAGGCTTTAACCCACTGAGCCACCCAGGCGCCCCTCAAAAAAAATCTTTTAAAAAAATTTCGAGGGGCACCTGGGTGGCTCAGTGGGTTAAGCCGCTGCCTTTGGCTCAGGTCATGATCTCAGGGTCCTGGGATCGAGTCCCACATCAGGCTCTCTGCTTAGCAGGGAGCGTGCTTCCCTCTCTCTCTCTCTCTCTCTCTGCCTGCCTCTCCATCTACTTGTGATCTCTCTCTGTCAAATAAATAAATAAAATCTTTTAAAAAATTTTCGAAAGCTCTCTCTTGCTCTTTTTTTTTCATATATTTTTTAGAGCATTCTATTCTTATTTTGTGGATGCAATGTCACAATAGCTTCTTATGTTCCTAAGGTTATTAATAATGGTTTTTGTTGTCTTTGTTTTTGTGCTCTTCTCCTTGCATAATTGCATAATCCATTTCCTCCGACTTCCTTTTTCTTTTTCCGCATTTGGTTTCTGCATGTTAGAAGTTTTCCTCAGATGCTTGGCGATCTTTGGTCATCTGCTCCTATTTAAGCTGATTGGAAGCTTTGCAGGTGTAGGGAAGGATTTGTAACATATTCCGGGTGGATGGTTTCACTGGGGGGACCTTTGTCTATACCTTTATGTCTTTCCATGTGAGCTGGTTGGATTCCCCAGGTAAGTCTTTGCCAACCTCCTTCCGGAAGGGAGAAAGGCAGGCTGCTATCTCCTAGGAGCAGTGGTGGTGGAAGAGGGCAGAAGTTTCAGCAACCAATACTTAACACCTAGTCCTGTTTTCTAAGTGCTACCCCTGCCCTCAAGTGTGCCTAATGTCCTCCAAGCCAGAGACCTCCCGGTATTCCCTTTCTAGAGTATAAACCTCCAGTCTTCTGCTGTGGCGAGGCAGGAAGGTGGGAGGATCCTTGGGATTCTAACTGCTTCTCAAACAGTATTTTAATCAATTCTCTTTGCTTTAATTCTTCCTCCACTTCCGAAGGGAACTGGTCCCACCAATTCCTGAGCCTGTGGGGGATTCTGCAGTGCAAATTGGTTTGATTCTTATCTTTCCCACTGCCACCTTACAATTCTATTTTCTTAGGTCTGAGTCATTTACTGATAGAACAATACATTTTGTTGTATTTATTTTGCAGTTAGACACTGTAGTGCAGTTTCTTACCCTTAAATTTTCAAAGTGTACCATCATAGCATCCGTAAATAATGAAAATTGTCTTTCCCTTAATGATTTTTATATTTCCTATTTCTTTCCCTTCTATAATTGCATTGGCTTATACCTCTACTACAACATGAAAAATATAATAGTGGCAGTGAGGGCATCTTTTTTTTTAATTAACATATAACGTATTATTTGTCTCAGGGGTACAGGTTTGGGAATCATCACTCTTACACATTTTGCATCACTCACCATAGCACATACCCTCCCCAATATCCATCACCCAGCCACCCCATCCCTCCCAACCCCCTCCCTTCTAGTATCCAAATGAGGGCCTCTTTGTCTTTTGCTTAGGTTTACTGGGTGTTCTTTTATTATTTCACGATTAAGCATGATGCTGGCTTTGGTGTGACTGAATACGTTTCTTATGTTAAGGGGATATCCTTCTTTTTTATTAAGAGATTTTATCAGAAATAAATGTTGCATCTTCCAGGTTTTTAAAATCTCTATTCAGGAGTGAAATTTGTGGTTTTCTTCTGGGTGCTGTATTTTTCAGGTTTTGATATCAGTGTAATACTGGTTTTGTAAAAAAGAGTCTGAAAGCTTGCTTTCTCTCTTATGTTTCTAAATTGCCTAACAGCATTGGAACCATCTGGTGAGTAAATTTGAAAAATAATAGTGTCCAGCACTTGGACAGATTGGCCCTTCCCCATCCTTCAAATCAAATCACAGTTGGTAGGGTGAGGCCCATCTCTAAGCAGATGTACCCTGTAAGCTGTAGTCTCAGCGGCGCAGAAGTAATATTGAATGAAAGATGTAAAATTTACTTTCTGGAAGCTTCAGGGAGCCGGAAAAGGAGGAGAAGGAAAAGGAAAAGGAGGAGGAGGAAGTTAATTGTATTGTTTGGATAAGAATTTAGTTCAACAGACCATGTTTCTCTTCGGCAGGCCTGATAAAATAGGACAAAGTAAAAGGAATTTCTACCACTCCTTTCTCCACAGTCCTCAGACTTGGCCCCACACTCTCATGGTCTCCCCAGTCACCTTTGTAGACACTTCCCCAGAGGAAATATGTGAGGCCCTCTCTGCACCATTGGAACGAGATCTGGAGTTGCTACTTGCTGATAAACAGTTAAACCCTGTGCCGGTTTGGGGACTTGCTGATCCTTTTCTCTGATGAAAGATGGTGTTTAGTTCACTGTACCAGCTTGATTTGCCTGTGTGATTCAAGACCTAATGGCTTTTCAGGGTTTTCTACCTCCAGGAGAAATGCTGAGGTGGAAGGTTCTGGAAAGGGTTCAGTACATTATAAAGGAGAAATGTTTGGCCATATTTGCAAATGAAAGTCGCTGCCTCTAGGTGCTTGACTTCACCACCTGTTGCCAGACTGGGTGCCTGGGTTACTCTTGTAATTTTCCAAGCCCACCACTCTATGAAATAGGGAGGTTTTGAATATATTTTCCTATTTTAAATAGAGCTTTGAATTTAGATCATGACTATACTCCCTTTCAATATCATAATTGGTTAGAGAGTCTGTATGACTTAAGTGACCAAGAGCACAGACTCTGGATTCGGACATACAGTGGGAATCCCATTTCTGCTCTAACTAGCTGTATGACATTGGTCAAACTAATCAGTGTCTTGGAGCATAAGCTTATCTGTAAAGTGGGGAGAGTCTTTGTGCCTACTTCATAAGGGTGATATAAAAATCAAGTGAGATAATGGGTTTGAGGCTTCTATCATGGCATCTGGCCCACATTAAGGATTTACCACATATTCGCTATAGCTAATACTGTTATTCTTATGTTTAGTGAAATAGGAGCTTTGGGAGAGATGCATGTAAAATTGAGGCTTCCCCGGGAGTTCGATGGTAGCCAGTCAGCCCACTGCTCACAGGAGGCTGCTGACCTCTGACTCTCCAGTTCTTGGTGCGCATCTTTTGTCTTAGGGGAAATGGTGGGGACTTTCTGGATGCCTAAGTTCTGTCCTCTGAAAGTGCACTGGGATATTTGTTCTTGTTCCGATGGAATGACTGGACTTCTGGGTGGGCAAATCTGGTTGCTATTTCTGACTGATCCTCAACAGACCAAAGGCGACTTGAGGGAGTCCCTGTTTCCTGCACACTTTGGCCTGCTCTGGTCACCATACCGTCCCCTGAGCACCTTATGGACAACACTGCAGCCCAGTTTCCCTTCCCTCTGACTCTGGCCACCAGTTGGGTCCTCTTTCTGACTAGACAGTCGAACATTCCAGGAATAGTCTAGACTGGCTACTGACGGAAAGGTCTGTTCCCATCTCCCCCTATTCTACCCTCACCACAATGTCTTCATTCTCTCTTGCTTCTCCAGGGATCCCCCAGTTTCCACCTCATTCAGTCACCCTGCTTTCATTCTTCTTCCCATTAAAAAAATCAGATTTTACATTTTTTTGTCACAAAATGTAAGAAATGAGTCAAATTATGAGGAGTGTATGTTGGACTCTTTTGCTTGTAAGGAAGTCTTTTCCGGTTTACCTTAAATAATTTCCCTCCCTTATTGGGCAGGAGGCTACACAATTATTGTGAAAAGTCCCTATAGTAATTGTGGGGCTCAGGGCCCCAGAAGCACCAGGGGTGTCTTCCCAGCTGGCTTCACTGGAACACAGCTCAGGGACCGGAGAGGAGCTCTGGGAACTAGAGCCTGAAGGACAGTGTCTTGTTCCCACCTTGGCAAGACAGTGCCCACTTCGCAGCATGACACAGCCTTCTTCTGCTTCCGCTTCTCACACTTCTGTTGCTGTCAGCCCACCTCTCACACCTCTTTTCTCTGCCTCATGGCTTCTGCTCTCTCTTAGCTTCTGCTTTTCGAGAGTTCTGGGCCTCTACAGCTTCTGTGTCTCATGGTGCTACTGCCTCCAGTCTGCTGAGCCGGGGGTTTTATAGCAGAGCTCCTCGTAGGTGGCTGGCTTGGCCTGCATTGATTTCCCTGGTCTTTTGGCCTTTGCCCATGGAGACCTGTGGCTTTGTCTGGGGTCTTTCCCTCCATGCAGGGATCTGGCAGGGCTGTGGGTGTGCCCAGCACTCTGAGCTTGGTTTTGTCTAGGAAACACTGTTGTCCTTCCCACAAGTACAAAAGGGTAAAATTAGAATTTTGATGATTCTCAAATCAAGTGAATAGCAGAATCTCATGGGCAAATTTTTACACACAAAATTTTTACTTATTTGTAAAATGGAGACGTAATAACACTTCATAAGAGTGATGTGATCTACCTGATTTTTTTTTTGTTTAGCTATGTTTACCTGAAAAGCAGTTGGAAGTTTAGTGCCTATAAAATAGGGAAGTGTTAAGTCAGCAGCTCTCAAGGTCTGGGAAGAAGAGAGAGGGATAGTATATAAGAGTTGTTTGTGGAGGGGTGCCTCAGTCAGTTAAGCATCTGCCTTCAGCTCAAGTCATGATCCCAGGGTCCCAGGATTGAGCCCCATGTCGGACTCCCTGCTCAGTAGGGGAGTCTTCTTCTCCCTCTGCCTCTGTCCCTTCTTGTGCTCTCTTTCTTGTTTAGTCTCTCAAATAAATAACAAAAATATTGAAAAAAAAAAAAAGGAATCTGGGCTCCACTCTAGAGGTATTCAAGCAGAATCTGCATTTTGACGAAGTCACCACGATTGGTGTGCACGTTAAAGTTCGAGACTCGCTGCCCTTAAACACTGGTTCTTATCTTGGTTGCTCATTAGAACTCACCTGGGGAGCATTTATTTATTTATTTATTAAGATTTTATTTTTAACTAATCTCTTTACCCAATGTGGGACTTGAACTTACAACCCTGATATCAAGTGTTGCCTGCTCCACTAACTGAGCCAGCCAGGTCCATTTAAAAAAAAATCCTGGTGCCCAGGTGGCACTCAATCCAATTAAATCACAGTCTCTGGGCGGGGGAGGGGCAGAGAGGGAGGGGGATGGGTGGTGGGCATCCTACAGCTTAGAAAGCCCAGGTGATCCTGATGAACAGCCAGGATTGGAAACAGCTGCTTCAAGGATCTCCCACAGGTGTTAGTGTACACTCCCTGTGGATGGTGCAGATCTAGCGGTTCCAGCATTATACTTTCTGCTTTTCTGCATTTTCTCATTTTGTTTAGGGAACATGTATCATTTTTGTAATGATAAAGAACTTATTTTAAACATGAATGTAAGGTTCATCTGAAGTTTAGACAGCAGACTTGAAATGAGAAAGATTGTTTAGAGCAGGATTCACAATAGAAAAGGGAAGGGAGGGGGCGCCTGGGTGGCTCAGAGGGTTAAGCCTCTGCCTTCGGCTCCGGTCATGGTATCAGGGTCCTGGGATCAAGCCCCACATCAGGCTCTCTGCTCTGCAGGGAGCCTGCTTCCCCCTCTCTCTCTGCCTGCCTCTCTGTCTACTTGTGATCTCTGTCTGTCAAATAAATAAATAAAATCTTAAAAAAAAGAGAGAGAGAGAAGAAAAGGGAAGGAAAGGCTCATGCTTCCAGGTCTGGAAGAGGGAGAATGACAAAGCAGTCTTTGTGCTATCTCTTTTATTTTTAGTCACAATATTGAATTTTTTAAATTGTATTTTGAGATAAATAATAATCACAAAGGAAACCATGAGCTTTTTGTGGTTAGCAAAAGGGAAGATGGGTTAAGCATACCGAAAAAAAAACCTGTTTTAAAGAGATAAGAGTCTGTCCATCTACCTCCTACCAGTGCATCTCTTTCCTTTAGCATAAGAGAAACTAAACATTGCTGAGAGCTCACTGGCCACCCAGCACTGTAATAGGCATTTCACTGATCCTTGTGACAATGTCAAGGAGGAGTGCTACAAATATTGCCATTTTAGAGAAGGCTGAGCCCTAGCGAGGTGGCTTCACTTGCATTTAATTCCTAGCCCTGTGCTGTCCAATATGGCAGCCACTAGCCACATATGGCTCTTGAACACTTCGAATGGCCAGTCCGAATTTATATGTACTTTAAGTGTAAAATATCACCAGATTTCAAAGACCTAGTATAAAAAAAGTAAAAGTTCATAATAATAATGCTAAGTATAATAATGTATAAAATGTGTGTATATATAATGTATATAACAATGTATAATAACATAATAATGTTATGTATTAATTATACATTGAAATGACATTGGTTTAGATATGTTTGGGTTAAATAAAGCATATTATTGAAATTATTTCACCTGTTTCTTTTTCCCTGGGTAAATGTAGCTAGCCAGAAAATTTTAAATTACTTATGTAGCTCACACTTTATTTCTAGCCAGGTAGAGGCAATGGGAAGTTAGACCCAGGGGGTTTATTCACACTTGTTTATTCTCTTTGGAACCCTCCTAAGAGTAGAGGAATTGGTAAGAGAAGAAGCAAATCCTCTGTAGCTTGTCTGGTTGAAGAATGGATGGAGGTTTAGATGAATTCGAGGGCATTCTTGCCAAATGTCTTTAGCCTCAGCTGAACATTAGAATTTCTTGGAGAGCTTTTTAAAATTCTGATACTCAGCCACACTACTGTCTGATTAAATTAGGATCTCTGCAGAATCTCTATTTTTCAGGACACTGAGGCTCAGCCAAGATTGAGAACCCCTGCTTTAGCCAGATTTATTCTTCTTTAACAGGGACAAACTACAGCTATCTGGGAAAGTAGGCTAGCAACTTTCAGAAGGTAGAGAGACCCGAGATTATCTTTAGGACTGTTACTTGGGCCATGACAAATTTTCTATTAAAAAGAAATTGGGGCACCTGGGTGGCTCAGTCAGTTAAACACCTGTCTTCAGCTCAGGTTATGATCCCAGGGTCCTGGGATGGAGTCTCAGCATTGGGCTCCCTGCTTGGCAGGGAGTCTGCTTCTGCCTCTCCCTTCTGCTGCTTCCCCTGCTTGAGCTCGTGCCCTCCCTCCCTCTCTCAAATAAATAAATAAAATCTTTTAAAAAAGTCAAGGTTGTTTTATTTCCCTTTTGTGAATTAACCCTGAAAGAACAGGATTAGTTTAGTTATGTTGAAAATTCAGCCCTGGGGCACCTGGGTGGCTCAGTGGGTTAAAACTCTGCCTTTGGCTCGGGTCATGATCTAAGGGTCCTGGGATGGAGCCCCGCATCGGGCTCTCTGCTCAGCGGGGAGCCTGACTCCCCCTCCTCTCTCCCTGTCTCTCTGCCTGCTTGTGATCTCTCTCTCTTTCTGTAGAATAAATAAATAAAATCTTAAAAAAAAGGAAAATTCAGCCCCTTGGCCACTAGGGGGACTGGATTAAAACACTCCGGGAAGGATAGGCTGACGTTCTTGGGGACATTGCTCAGTGTCATCCTGGTGGGCAAAGGACCAGCATGTATTGCTACTTTTAAACTTTTATTTGAGTTAAATCCTATCTGCTCCCTCAAAGGCCATTGATCTTTGTTATCAGTGCAAACTGATGCTATCTTTCTGGAGATCACTTTAGCAAAATAATTATAGAACGTATTTAGTGCTCACTCTGGTCAGATGCTGTGCTGAGTGCTTCACATATATCATATCATTTGAATCCCCACAACAGCCCCATGCAGTGGGTACTATCATGATGTTAATATCAGATGAAAAAGAAGGTTTAGAAGGATTCGAGAAGAGACTTATGGCCACAGAGCTGGAAAATAAAGGCTTTAAACCTAGGCAATCTGTCCCAAGAAGTGGCCTCTTCACCTGCAAGTGATATTATATAAAATACACTTAGATTTTGCCCAGTGATGTTAGTTCTAGGAGTTTATTCAAGGAAACGACCAGACAACTGCATAATGCAGAGCAAAAGTAGGCAGACTAGGAGACTAGTTCAATAAATTAATGAATCACCATGAAGTGAAATGATATGTAATAGCTAAGACTACTGATATAGAGGCAATTTATTGAAATGGAAAAAATCTTCATGAAGTATTAAGTTAAAAAAGTAAGTTAGAGGGCACCTGGGTGGTTCAGTGGGTTAAGCCTCTGCCTTTGGCTCAGGTCATGATCTCAGGGTCCTGGGATCGAGTCCCACTTCAGGCTCTCTGCTCAGCAGGGAGCCTGCTTCCTCCTGTCTCTCTCTCTCTGCCTGCCTCTCTGCCTACTTGTGATCTCTGTCAAATAAATAAATAAAATCTTTAAAAAAAAAAAAAGTAAGTTAGAAAACTATTCCAAGACACCTGGGTGGCTCAGTCAGTTAAGTAGCTGCCTTCAGCTCAGGTCATAATCTCAGGGTCCTGGGATGGAGACCCATATTGGGAATCCCTCTTCAGCAGGGAGTCTGCTTCTTCTTCGCCAGCTGCCCCTTCCTCCTGTTCATGCTCTCTCTCTCTCAAATAAATTAATAAAACCTTTAAAATAATAATAATAAAAAAGAAAACAGACTCAGTTCAATATCCAGAAAGAATAATTTGGTGGGAGTGTGTGTGTGGCGGGGAGGGAACACTAAAATATTAACAGTGGCTATACTTAGAGGGTGTATCAGAAATTTTGGCTTTCATCTTCACCTATTTCTTTATATTCTAATTTTTTTCATAACGTATTTTTCAGGTAGTAAGTTTTTTTAAACACAATCTCTACACCCAACATGGGGTTCAAACTTATAACCCTGAGGTCAAGAGTCAAGTTACTTCACCGACTGAGCCTGTCAGGTCCCCCCTCCCACGCCCCCACCACAAAGTAGAAATTTTTTTTAAAGCAATGCAAACTGTCATATTTCAGGATATGAAAGAACAATGCCTGATTGAAGGAAGTGGAGGGAGTAAATGGGAACTAGTTCTTGAAGTTGTCCTGGGCACTAAATTTAGCATTAAAACTGCATGCCAAAAGAAAAAGAGAAACGTACTGGTTGTATAAATTTCCCGTGATTTTGCTTAGCGTTTTAGAAGAGAGCTTCTTAGGGGGTGCTCTGCATTTCCAGTTGTTCACAGTGCAAACTTGAGGGTGTGCAACCCTGAGCAGATGCTCCATGCATAATCCAGTTCGTGTCACCAGGTCCATCAAAAGTGACCGAACTTGTGTTCATTGAGTACCACCCTTGTGTCAGGCCGGGGGCAGAATGCTCAATCATGTCTTCCATGCAATTGAACTCTGATTCCTACCTTCTGTTCCCTCCTCATCTGGAAACCCATCCCCCACACACGCTCTGGTTCTTAGGTCTAATTCGGGCACCTCCAGTGGAGTCTCCAGTCCAAACCAGTCATCCTGCTTTGGAGCCCTATTCCTCCACCAGTCCTCACGGAACAACTCAGTGTGTACACATTCCCTCATCACGCCATAGGCAGACACTAGAACTCCACTACTACTAGATTGGAAACACCTTGTGAGCACAGGCCTGTTTTGTCCCCGGAACTGTAACCTCTTAGAGTTCGAAGGGAATCCCTGCCTGCTAGCATGACCAATGCATTCTGGTTTGCTGAGACTTTTCCTGGTCTTAACACTGAAGGTAACATGTCCAGAAAAACAAAACAAAACAAAAAACTTAGTTCTGGCAAAATAGTTGGGCAATTTACTGGGTAATTATTTCTTGATTGGTTGGATTGTTTTATACGGTAAAATCCCTCCTAGCTTGTCCCCATTGTTAGCTATATACTGGTAAAACAATAACTGTTGTATTAACATGGCTCTCTCTACTGAAGTGTTTGTATGATCCTCAGACCAACTCTGAAAGTAGGAACAGGTAAGGATTATTAGTTTAGTTGAGGAAACTGAGGGTGAGGAAAGTTTTGTGAATTTTTCTAAGTTTTAAGTGAATACCTAAAACCTATCTTTCAAGGGTTTTTTCTTTAAGATTTCCTTTCCTTTTCTTTTCTTTCCCTTCCCTTTCTTTCCTTCCCTTCCCTTCCTTTTGTTTCCTTTCCTTTCTCTTTTCCTTTCCTTTCCCTCCTTCCCTTCCCTTCTCTTCTCTTCTCTTCTCTTCTCTTCTCTTCTCTTCTCTTCTCTTCTCTTCTCTTCTCTTCTCCTCTTCTCTTCTCTCTCTTCTCTTCTCTTTTCCTGTAGGCTCCACACCCAGTGTGGAGCTTGTTCTACCAACTGAGACAGCCAGGCACCCCAAGACTACTCTTTAAAGGAATCCCCACACCCAACATGAGGCTTGAATTTACAACTCCAAGATCAAGAATCGAATACTCTACTGACTAAGCCAGACTCTTTTAGGTCTTTTGGCTTCTAATTAGGGCTTCCTGGAATTTGAAAACCACTATAGAGCTTCAACTTCCCATATCTTTCAACGTCTAAAATAATTGCACAGGATTTTTGTGAAAAAAACGCAAATTGTACTTTGATACCCAAAGGACCTGCATAAGTGGAACATGGAATATTTTCTTTCTAAATGGAACAATTCAATATTGCAAAGATAGGCTCCTCAAAATTATTTAATACATTGAATGCAGTTTTAACTTAAAATTTCAGGGGGTGGCTGGTGGCTCAGTAGGTTGAGCACCCTATTCTCAATTTTGGTTACAGTCAGGATCTCAGGGTCATGATCTCAGTATTGTGAGATTGAGACCCACATTGGGCTCCACATTCAGTGGGGAATCTGCTGGAGATTCTCTCTCTCCATTTCTCTCTGTCCCTCCCACCCCCCTCTCTCAAAATAAATAAATAAATCTTTAAAAGATTTCAGTAAGGTTTTTTGTTTTTGTTTTTGTTTTTTTTTTTTGAATAAAGCAAAAGTGATCCCAAGTTCATCTGCTAGAATACTTCCTGGAGAAAAGTGTGAGAAATTTTTGGAAAAAAAAAAAAAAAACAATTATGAATGAAGTGTTATGTTACTAGCTACTAGTTATTAAAAATTATTAAACCTTAGGGGCACCTGGGTGGCTCAGTGGTTAAAGCCTCTGCCTTCGGTCAGGTCATGATCTCAGAGTCCTGGGATTGAGTCCCACATCAGGCTCTCTGCTCAGCAGGGGGCCTGATTCCCCCTCTCTCTACCTGCCTCTCTGCCTACTGGTGATCTCTTTCTCTTTGTCAAATAAATAAATAAATGAAATCTTAAAAAAATAGTTATTAAACCTTGGTACTTTGGGGGCATCTGGGTGGCTCTGTTGATTAAGCATCACTCTTGATCTCAGCTTGGGTCTTGATCTCAGGGTCATGAGTTTGAGGCCCAAGTTGGCGTCCACACTCAACATGGAGCCGACTTAAAAAAAAAAAAAATAGGGGCCCCTGGGTGGCTCAGTCAGTTAAGCGCCCAACTCTTAGTTTTGGCTCACGTCATGATCTCAGGGTCATGAGATCGAGCCCCACAGGAAACTCTGCACTCAGCGAGGGTTCGGCTTGAGATTCTATCCCCCTCACTCTCCCTTCCTCCCTCTGCCTTCATGCTCTCTCTTTAATAAATAAATAAATAAATAAATCTTTAAAGATAAAATAAAATAATAATAAACTTTGGTATTTTAAGCAGTGAGGTATTGGCATAGAATTATTCAACTAATGAAATGAAATAAAAAGCCCAGGAAATATACCAAAATTTGGTATATGATAAATTTGGTATATGATAAATATGATAAAGGTGGTTCAGGTCAATTGGGAAAGGATGGTTTACTTTGTAAATGATGTTGGGAGAATAGACTGATCATTGATCATTTTTTAAGGATTTTATTTACTTATTTGACAGACAGAAATCACAAGTAGGCAGAGAGGCAGGCAGAGAGAGAGGGAGAAACAGGCTCCCCGCTGAGCAGAGAACCTGATGTGGGGCTCGATCCCAGGACCCTGACATCATGACCCAAGCTGAAGGCAGAGGCCTAACCCAATGAGCCACCCAGGCACCCCATCATTTGAACACAACTTAAACTAGGTTCCTATCTTTCCAAAATACCAAAATAAATTTCAGATGGCTTACAACTTTTAACATAAAAAAAAGTAAAAACCACAGAAGAATTAGAAGAAGGATCAATGATTACATGATTTTTGGGTGAAGAAAACTTTTCTAAATATAACACGAAAGGCAGACACCATAAACGTAAAAGCAGATAAAATCTGACTGCATGAAAAATCCATTTCAAAAAAGTACAGTAGAAATGACAATGTGGAAAAAACCTTTGCGGCATATATGTTAATTTAAGAGAATTCTTACAAATCATTAAGAAAAGAATTAACATGCTAACAGAAAAATGGGAAAGTACATAATTTACCACAGAAGTGCAAATGACAACAAAATTGGGAAATGCTCTATCTTCTTAGTTAGCAAATGAGAGTAAATAACGACCCTGAAGATCTCCTCCTCCCCCCTTTTTAAAAAACTTAATCATACTGACAAAAAAATTTTAAACAATAGTATCCTTTGTTGGGAGACTAAATTGGCAGCCCTTCTGTAAGGCCAGTTGTATTATAAATCAAAAGCCTTATCAACGTACATTCATTTTGATTCAGCAATTGCTTATCTAGAAATATTTTCTAAAGGAATAACCAGAAGTATGTGTAAGTATCTCTTTATAATTATGTTCATGGGAATTGTATTTATTGTACTTAAAAGGGAGAAAAAACTTAAATGTCTATTTCTAGGGAATTGGTTGCACAAATGCCAGTGCTTTATATTATTCAGTAAAAAAAACTTATAGAAGGTACTACACAGCTGATATTGTAGAAGAATATTCAATGACATGATAAATATTCATGACAATGTGTATTGCAGAGTGAAAAATGCATGTTACTGGGTTGTATTCACAATATGGTCCTATGTTTGTTTACACACACACACAGCATGAATTGTACATTATAAAATATTTTTTTCCTTTTTTTTTTTGCATTTCCACAGAACGTATTTGTTGGTTTTCCCATAAGAAAAATTGATAATTACTATTCATTGTTACTAAAGAGAATGTAACGAATCCTAGACCAATGGTTTTCTGGGGGCATGGAATTACAGGGTTGTTCATGTCCTACAAGATATACTTGTGTTATGATTGACCTGTGCTTATCAAATCTGGTCATTTTTATAGTAAAAAAGAAACAATTTTAAAAACAAAGAAAGGGTTAGAGAACAGAGAAGTTCATGTTCTTTAATTCAACAATATCACTTTTAAATATGCTCTTAACCCTGAGGCGCCTGGGTGGGGCAGTCAGTTAAGCATCTGACTCTCACTCTCCCGGTGATCTCAGGGTGGTGAGATTGAGCCCTAGTCGGGCTCTGTGCTCAGCTCAGACTTGGCTTAAGACTTCCTCTCCCTCTGCCTTGTTCCCCTACACATGCATGTGCTCTGTCTCTCTCAAATAAATAAATAAATAAATCCTAAAACAGAAATGCTCTTAACCCTGAAAATGAACAAATATTTATGCAGAGATTGCTCACACCAACAGTATGTACAACAGAAAAAAACAAACAAAAAACCTGATAGCAAACATATAAACACCATCTAAATGTTCGACAATAGGGAGCTAGATAAATAAACTGTGATATGGGTCCATTAGGTGGACTGATAGTCCCGGAGTGAAGTCAGTTAGATTCAAATCTTCTCCACTTACCTGCTGTGTGACCTTGGACAAGGTGTGTGTGACCTTGTACAAGGTCATCAGTAAAGTGGGGATAGCAATAATTACCTGCCTTGCAGGATAGTTATGAGGATGTTTCTCCGTTAGGGTGCACAGGGAAAACCAATGACACACTGAAATTGGGTTATTTGAGGAGAATTTAACAAAGGGACTCTTTACAGAGGTGAGGGCAGGGTGTCGGGCAAGCAATAAGGACAGTGCAGTACACTGGGCTAGTAAAGTATGCAGTCATAGGAAGCAGTTGGGCAGTGATTGGAACCTGGTGAGAGAGAAAAAGAAGGGGAGAGAGAAGGAGAGGGAAAAAGAGGTCAATCTAGGAGGAGCTGTGCTTTTTGAAGAAAGCCCGCTGAGCCTTCATAAGTACCTTGACCTCACTCTCTAGGGTCCTTCTGAGACACCTGTGATGAGTCTGCCATTTCTACCGTAGTGCTATATACAAACAACTCCAAATTTCAGTGGCTACCAACTGCAAACATTTGTTTTTCTCGCTCCCAGGTTGAGGGGTGGCTCTGCTTCAGATTTTGGATTGGTTGGGTTCCAGTCAGCTTCGAAGGCCTTTTATTTTGGGGCCAGAAGTCAAGAGGACAAACCAGACAGACAAGTCCATTTCAGGACTCTGATTGCCCCCAGTCTACAACCATCCCTTTGGCCAAAGCATGTCACATGACTGAGCCCAAGATCAACAGAGTAGAAATATTTCTGTTCTGTGTATTCTACGAGAAGGCACATTGACATGGCAAATGCTAACACAGGAAGAGAGGCAGGGAGTGGAGTTGGGAATGACAATCCAGTCTACCACAACTTGTCACTGGCCAAACCCAAGGGAAGTGAGAGGGTACAGAAGCTTGTTGACCTACGCAGGTTAGCCTTCCGGGGCACAGAGCAGGGTGGAAGAAGGTAGAGGCAAACGAAGGTATCTGTGCAGCATTATATGAGTTAATATTTTTAATGAGTTTAGGATAGTGCCTAGTATGTAGAAAATACTGTAGGGGGTGCCTAGTTGGCTGAGGTGACTCTTGATTTTGACTCAGATCATGATCTCAGGGTTGTGAGATCGAGTCCTGTGTCTGGCTCTGAGCTCAGCAGTCTTTTTTAAGATTCTCTCCCTGTCCCTCTGCCCCTCTGTCACTGTGCACTCTCTGTCTCTCTCAACAAAACAAAACAAACAAACAAAAAAACTAAGAAAGTACTGTACAGGGGCACCTGGGTGGCTCAGGTGGTTAAGCGGCTGCCTTTGGCTCAGGTCATGATCCCAGGGTCTTGGGATCGAGCCCTACCTCAGGATTTCTGCTCAGCGGGGAGCCTGCTTCTCTCTCTCCCTCTGCCCCTGCTGCTCCCCCAGCTTATGCTTTCTTTCTCATTCTGTGAAATAAATAAATAAATAAATAAATAAATAAAATCTTTTTTAAAAAAAGGAAATGCTGTACAGTTAACCTTGAACAACATGGGGTTAAACTACATGAGTCCATTTATACAGATTTTTTTGTTTTGATAAATACTGTACTGTAAATGTATTTTCTCTTCCATATGAGTTTCTTAATAATATTTTCTTTTCTCTAGCTTATTTTATTGCAAGAACAGATATAACATACAAAATATGTGTTGTTTATGTTATTAGTAAAGGCTTCCTGTCAACAGTAGGCTGTTAGTAGTCAAGTTTTGAGGGAGTCACAAGTTATATGTGGATTTTCAACTGCATGGGGGAGTTGGTGCCCCTAACCACCATGTTTGGGGCGCCTGGGTGGCTCAGTGGGTTAAAGCCTCTGCCTTCGGGGTCCTGGGATCGAGCCCCACATCGGGTTCTCTGCTCAGCAGGGAGCCTGCTTCCCCCTCTCTCTCTCTGCCTACTTGTGATCTCTCTCTCTCTCTCTGTCAAATAAATAAATAAAAAACCTTAAAAAAATTTTTTTTTAAAATTTTAAAATGTAACCACCATGTTTTTCAAGGGTCAAGTGTGTAAGTGTTTGTTAAAATAAATAATAAAATATGGCACAATTGAGAATGATGTTTTTAGGAAATTTAAATATGGAAAAGTTCATAATTAATTGTTAAGTGAAGGAGGTTACAAAACAGATGTACATTATAATATTTAAAAACACAATGTACCTAGAAGAAAGGCTGGAAGGAAACTTATAAAAATATTAATATTGTTGCTAGAAGGTAGAATCATGGGGAATTGTTTCACTTATGTGCTATGTGTTCAGAAATAAGTTGCCATATACTGTCTCATAGGATGTGTACTGCACAACTCCAGGGGGCCCCATTTGTCCCTCTTCACACCTTTGGCTCATACAACCTCCTTTATTGCCTATAGCTTCTAAAATGTATGTGTATTACTCTTGCGTAATCAAATAAACAAACAAACGCAGTTTTAATAAATGGCAACCTTGCTTTTTCTCCCTAGAACATTTAAAAGACAACTGATATTGACCTAGTTCAGCATTTATACTAGAATGGGAAAGAAATTATCCTGGTCCTCCAAAATGATTGTTACAAGGGACACTCATCAATGCTTGAGACAAGTGGGGCATTCAGTCACTGCTGCAAAACTGAAAGGTTCTTCATAAGAAAAAGAAACATATTTGGTCCAAGGGTATTATTAAAATAATAAAATATAATAATTCATAATAAAATAATAAATAAAATAATAACAAACCACGAAATGTATTTTAGTCACTGAAGAAATCCTGAACTGTTGGATCAGAAATGAGGAATATAAGAATGGAAACGTCATATTAAATCCACCGTGGGGAAGATTTAAAGTAAATGAAGTCTTCTTTCCACAGGGCCAAGACAAATGGAGCCTGCTTTGTTTTGTTTGTTTGGTTTTGGTTTTGGGGTTTTTTGGGAACCTGGTTCTTAATGGCATCAAGACCAATCGGGCACTTCCTGGTCTTCATACTTCTTGTTATATGAGAAGATAAACACCTTTACTGTTTCAGCTACTGTAGTTGGATATTCTACTACTCAAAGCCAAATATATACATATATATGTGTATATATTTATGCTCTTTGAAGCCCTTTCTTCCCTAGATAGAGTTAAAAATCCCCTCCTCTCTGTGTCCACAACCCCTTGTGTGTTACCTCTATTCCAGTCATAGATGTGACTTGTTTGTGAGACCATCCCAAGAATTTGTGGTTTCTCTTTCATTTTGTAACCTCAGTATCCTTCCTGATAACCAACACAGAAACATTTGTTTAGTAGGTATGAGGATTCTATATACTCACTCTTCTGGGCAGTGTGGAAGATACTCTTTTTTTTTTTTTTTAATTTTTAAAGATTTTATTTATTTGACAGAGAGAGAGACACAGCAAGAGAGGGAACAGAAGCAGGAGAGAGGGAACAGAAGCAGAGGGAGTGGAAGAGGGAGGAGCAGGCTTCCCACCGAGCAGGGAGCCCAGTGTGGGGCTCTATCCCAGGGTTTGATCCCAGGCTAGATCCCAGGATTCTGGGATCATGACCTGAGCCCAAGGCAGACACTTAATGGCTGAGCCACCCAGGCGCCTTGGAGGACACTCTTTCTTGAGAGCACGGAGAAGTGGTGTACCCAGCCAGCATACATACACACCTGAGTAATCTCAGCCTGGGTGAGGCTGTTGGTAAAGGCTGAGTCAGAAATAGTCTCATGAACTCTTGCCTCAAGCCCTGAGCCCCTGACAGTGCAATCCAGAAAACTGGTGGATGGAAGCAAAAGTCACCCTAGATGCAGGGGTACAACAAAATAGTACGTCTCTTCTTCTATTTGAATTTTTAGGATTATATATAAATTTTACATGTGTTTAACTTTATATGTTTTTTATATTTAAATTTTATAGATGTTTAAATTTTATTTTTTAAAAATAATGTTTATTTCTGGGGGGCGCCTGGGTGGCTCAGTGGGTTAAGCCGCTGCCTTCGGCTCAGGTCATGATCTCAGGGTCCTGGGATCGAGCCCCGCATCGAGCTCTCTGCTCAGCAGGGAGCCTGCTTCCTCCTCTCTCTCTACCTGCCTCTCTGCCTGCTTGTGATCTCTCTCTGTCAAATAAATAAATAAAATCTTTAAAAAAAAATAATGTTTATTTCTTTATTTGAGAGAAAGAGAGAGACCACAGGCTGGCAGAATAGCAGGTAGAGGGAGAGGGAGAGGGAGAAGCAGGCTCCCTGCTGAGCAAGGAGCCCAATGTGGGGTTTGATCCCAGGACACTGGGTTTATACCCAAGCCGAAGGCAGTTACTTAACCAACTGAGCCACCCAGGTGCCCCTAAACTTTATTTTTAAGGAATCATTAAAATGCTGGTTTTGAGGTGCCTTCTGCCTTCAGCTCAGGTCATGACCTGAGGGTCCTGGGATTGAGCCCACATGGGGCTCCCTGCTCAGCAAGGAGTCTGCTTCTCTCCCTCCCTCTGCCCATCCTCCCTGCTTGTGTTCTCTCTCTCTCAAATAAATAATAACATCTTAAAAAAATAAAATAAAATACTGGTTCCATTACCAAAATGGGTTGTGAAGTCAAATGGTCTTGGCAATACTCTTCTGTTTTGAATTACTCCAAAACACCATTGTCCACCCCTGCAGGGACAGAGGCAATCCTGTTTGGCTTATCATATGGCTGGGGGAAGAGACCAGAACACACCTGGACTCCACAAAGCAGATTGCCAACTACTGGCCCCGGCAAAAGTGAATTCAGAAAGCCAGCCCACCAGGCAAGCATGTAGAGCTGTCCCCCTTATCTGCAGTGTCAATGCCGGTGGTTTCTAGTACGTGAGGTCAAGTGTGATCTGGAAGCAGGTGATCTTCCTTCTGACGTTCAGTAGCTTAAGGCTGCATCACAATACTTCATGCATCTTTGGCACTCTGTTCATTTCATCTCATACGTAGTCATTTTATCATCTCAAGTCATCACAAGAAGAAAGGGCAGGACAGTACAATAAGATATTTGGAGAGAGAGAGTACATTCACGTAACTTTTACTACTATCATTGCTATCATTATCCTCTTTCATTATTAGTTATTGTTAATCTGTTACCATGCCTAATTTATAAATGAAACTTCATCATAAGTATGTACCTGTAGAAGAAACCCAGTACCTATAGGGTTTAGTACTATCTACAGTTTCAGGCATCCACTGGGGGTTTTGGAATTAATCCCCCACAGAGAAGGGGGGACCACTATATAAAGTCGTGAACTTCTTTAGTGCTAATCTGCTGTTCTGCATTCTTTATAATCTCTCTCACTTTTCTTCCCTGCTTCGGATCATTGGGAGGCCAGAGGATAGAAACACTTTCTCCCCATCTTGGTTTGGTTTTTGCCTTCTTACAACATGAAGAACGCAGCCTTTGAACCAGCTGAGGAATGTCGCTGCAAAGTATGGACTGTTTCGTGTTTGCTAGCATCATAATTCCACACCTTCTACACAAAATCTCAACGCAGTGGCTGGAATCCTCACTAGCAAAAATATGCAGAAAGCTGAATCTGAAAATTTGGGCTCCAAGCCGTATGAAAGTAACCAGTCCAGAGAGCTATTTTCAGAGTTCAAATGTCTCAATGGGCAAATCTTATCAATGAATTTGAAAGGCATTAATGGCAGAGAACAAGTTTATTTGTTAGGCCACGCAAACCTCATTTGCTGTTTAGCAGCTACTTTCGATGTCTTACCTCGAAGGAGGGTGTTCTACGGGAATGTTAAGCCAGGTGGCAGGTCTTCTCAGGGACCAGGGCTTTATCTGGTACCCCTAAATCATGGCGTCTAGGAAGTGCCTACTTGATTCTCCCACACATGAAGCTGATGGCTTGTAAGAATGTGGTGGAAAGGGGGAAGCTTTCCAGGTTTAATTCAGAAAGACCAAAACACAGGTGGCCTCAGAGCAGGGACCCTTCGAGCCCCACCACGTCAGGATACACTTCACCAGCTTGGGCAGAAACAGGAAGTAGGTAAGGGCACCACAGAACCCACCGAAGTGACCCGGACACCATTTCTGGGTTCTGTAGGGTAAGTTGACCTCATCAGGCTGCAACCAAGTAGTCTGAGACTCAGCCTCTCCTTCCAGCCTCCTCAGCCTAGCACGGCTCTGGGCCCCTCGGCCTGCCTGTCCCCCGCCCCCGCAGCCACAGTCCCTGCATTACTAATCCTGGCCACTTGTCAAATAAACAATCTCCTGGATTCTTAGGGGCCTGGGGGAGAGTGTGGATGACTCAGTGTGGCCCATCCCCACCATCAGAGAAGAAGCTCAGAGCAAATGATTTGGGGCAGTGAGTTAGTAATGCCAGCTTCATTCGAGAGCATTCTGTGGAAGGTACAGTAGTGACTAGCACTTGCAGACCTCGTAAGACTAATTTCTGTGCCATGAAAGAAAGGGGAAGTTAGAATAAATAGACTGAGATTCGGATGATTTATTTTTCAGTTTAGACTTGTGTGTTTCATTCATTCTTGGGACATATATTCTCATCTATCTGCCTTTGGGGATCAGCACTGAAAGAGGAGTGAGTCATTGCTTGGCTACGCCTTTTCTGTCTTTAATCCCTTAATGTATAGGAGAATTAGGCAAGAAGATTAAGCAAGGTTAAACAAGATTCATTAATGAATTATTAAAAATTAAGCTCTAGCTTAAAACAACACAGGGGGAGATGTGTACAACCATATAAGGGACACAAAAACTCTTTGGTCAAACACAAGAGATGTTATCCATTTACTTCCTTTTTTTTTTTTTTTTAAGATTTTATTTATTTATTTGACAGAGAAAGAGAGAGAGAGAGAGAGAGTAAGCACAAGTAGGCAGAGCGGCAGGCGGAGGGAGAGAGAGAAGCAGGCTCTCTGCTGAGCAGGGAGCCTGACTCGGGGCTCGATCCCAGGAGCTGGGATCATGACCTGAGCCGAAGGCAGAGGCTTAACCCACTGAACCACCCAGGTGCCCCATCCATTTACTTCTTGAGAAAAGTCAATCATTAACAATAATAATATGCTCAGACCACATTACAGTGTTTTTTCATCCATGCAGAGACCCTACTGGACCCCTCCTGAGAGAGGATTGACTTAGAAGAGTAGCTCTCTTTAGTCCCAAGATGGGTTACCTGCTATTTCTCCCCATCTGCCATAGGACCAGGTCTCCTTATTCAGTGGGAACTCAGAGTTTCTAGCCCCTAAACCATCAAATAAATGCTCATAGGTTCATAAGCCTCTAAATAATACTCAGACCAGGGCTTGAGTGAGAAATCCAAAAATTTGCAAATTTCCCTTCCTTCTTTTTAATGACAGACTTGGCTTCCAAGTTCAGCTTCTCAATCTATTTGTGCCTTTCTAGTCTCTACGTGGGAGAATGGAGAGTGAAGATCCAGGGGAAATTCTGGAAAGAATAAAATTAGGTTTTCCGCAGAGAACTTCTCAAAAAATTATTTAGATTGTAGAAAGATGACTGAAATGTTAAAGGTAAGATGGTTATGTGTTGCTTATTACATTTTATTTCTCCCAAGATAGTTCTTAAAACAACAACATGGGAAATTTTCCATAGGGCCAGCTCAGTCCCAGAAGATTATACTTCCGGACATCAAAGGTAGACTGAGCCACTCAAAGACACTGTCCATGTTTGCCTTTGGAGCTGCTCTAGTTTTCACGAGGAGGAGTTGCTGCCTTTTCTTTGTGGATTTCTTGCTGTTGTGTTTAGTCTAGATCTAAGGCTTGGAACTCCCTAGAAGAACCATGAATGAGCAACTGAGGGTTTGTAAACCCATAAACTTGTTTATGTTTAGTAACATTTTCATCATATGAACACAGGTTAGGGGAATATGGAGGTTCCACTGCTCTCATTAGATCCTTAGAGGAGTCTGTGACCTTGGAAGTCAAGGCGCCTGGTCCAAGGCTGGAGCACTTGCATGCTTTCTGGATCAGCTGAAGGACCCCACACCTTAAATATAAATAATACTCTCATACCTATTGTACAGATGAGAAAACATGCTGACAGAGTCATCCAAGAGTCATATGGCTGGCAAATGGTGAATCCAGGTTATAAATCCAGATCAATCTGACTTCAGAAATGGAGCATTTCATTAGTGGGCAATGCTTTGGCTACTTTGAACAGGTTTAAAATAATAAGATCTGGAATTTGTTTGGGTTTACCAACTTCCCCAAACCCTTATAGCAGTATCCATGACAGGGGACCCAGCTCTATAGGAAGCCTTCTGGGGATGGGAGCTTCCTACTTCATCAGGAATCAGCAACGTGGTTGGACTTAATGAGTGCATTTAAAATAATAAATCCCGGCGATTCACAGACCTGTACCCCTGGGGATAAAAATATATTATATGTTTATAAAAAACAAAATTAAAAAAAAATTAAAAAAAAAAGGCAATAACAAAGTAAAAAAAAATAATAAATCCCAAATTACCTTAGGATCAGATGCTGGCAAGATGCCTTCAAATGTTGTAAAAGGTAGAATATCTTCAGGTGTGTTATCTAGGACTGGGGTTTGAATTTCTGCAGCATGGAGCCTCTATTTCCCTTCAACATGAGCCCATGGGGAAATACAAGCATGCCCATCCAGAAATAATCTAACATGTGGAATGGTGGGTAGGGCAATCGTCCAAAAGCATCAGAAGAAGGTGTGTTTTGATGATGGGAATGATTGACAGTTTCCACATAATTTTTCTTAGCTGCCATGGGGGTCTTTTTTCTTGAGTTTCTTTTGTAAGAATGATCCTTTTTGAATCTCCTTGACATGAGAGAACAAGAAATCTGGAAGGTGGGGGAGAATGTTTTCTTAGAGTTTCTTACAAAACCAAGTTCTTCCTTGCTTCCCAAAAGGTACTGAATGATAGAAGCCGGAAATGCCTTAAACATTGAAAGCATGAACAGTAACGTTAGTAAATTAGAACAATTGTTGATATTATTACCTGAGTGAGCTATTCATTTTGCAGTAGCCAAACTACAAAGATGGTCCTCCAGGATCTGCCCCATATAGGATTCATGTCTGGGGGTCTAGATTGGCCCAGATTCCCTTCAATCAATACGATATGGTGGAAGCTCTGCCAGTTCTAGGCCTAAGCTTTAGAAAGGTCTCAAAGTCCAGCCTGCCAGCTATCTCCAAGAAGGTATCAGACATGATGATGTGCTATCTTGGCTGGTCCTGTGCAGTAGAGCCCCCCCACCCCACCACCATGGCTGTGGTACCAGCTGATAACACACATAGCAGAAGAATCACCCAGCTGAGCCTCGTCAATCTATAGAATCATGAGAGCTAATAAAATGGTTGTTATTTTAAGCCCCTGAGTTGTGGGGTGGTTTGTCACATAGCAATAGGTAACCAAACACCTTCCATTTTCATATATCAAACCTGGTTATTTTTATGGATACACAAGGTTAATAACAATGCATTTTATAGCAAGGTAATTTAAAAAAACACTTGATATTTGGACCACAGTGAGATGGCACTTTTCACCTATCATTATGACAACAATTATCAAAGACAGATGATAGCAAGTGTTGACAGTTACGTGGAGAAATCAAAACCCTTATACACCTTTGGTGGGATGCAAAATGGTGTGGCTGCTTTGGAAGGCTGTCTGGCAGTTTCCTCATACAGTTCACATGTGATCCAGCAATTCCATTACCATATACCCAGGGGAAACGGAAAATGTATGTCCCCACAAAAACTTGTACAGGACCGTTCTTAGCAACATTATTCATAATAGCTGAAAATCAGAAACAACCCAAATGTCCATCAAGTGACGAATGGATAAATCACATGCTCCATATATGTGAGTATTATTTGGTGATAGAAAGGCATGAAGTACTGACACAGGCTACAACATGAATGAACCTTGAAAATGTTATGTTGGGGCTCCTGGGTGGCTCAGTGGGTTAAAGCTTCTGCCATTAGCTCAGGTCATGATCCCAGGGTCCTAGGATTGAGCCCAATGTTAGGCTCTCTGCTCACCAGTGGGCCTGCTTCCTCCTCTTTCGCTGCCTGCCTCTCTGCCTACTTGTGATGTCTGTCTGTCAAATAAATAAAAATGTTAAAAAAAAGGAGTCTTAAAAAAATTGTAATTAAAAAGAAAATGAAAAATAAAATGTTATGTTAGGGGCCCCTGGGCTGGCACAGTATGTAGAATGTGCGACTCTTGATCTTGGGGTTGTGAATTTGAGCCTCACGTTGGGTGCAGAGATTAGTTTAAAAATATTTTTAAATAAAAATTAATTTTAAAAAAGAAAACGTTATGTTAAATGAAAGAAGCTAGTCACAGAGACCACATATTGTATAATTCTATTTATATGAAATGTCCAGAATAGGCAAATCTATAGAGGCAGAGAGAAGATTAGGGTCACCTAGGCTGAGAACAATGAAAAACGACTGTCAGTGGGTAAAGAATTTGTTTTGGGGTTAATGAAAATATTCTAAATTTGATTGCTTGAAGATTTCAAACTGTGGATACACAAACATTGAATTATACACTTGGGTGAACTGTATGGCATGAATTATATCTCAATAAAGGTGTTTAAAAATATTTTTATTATGACTTTATTTTTAAGAAATCCCTACACCCAGTGCAAGGCTCAAACTGATGACCCTGAGATCAAGAGACACACTTAGGGCACCTGGGTGACTCAATTGGTTAAGCGTCTGCCTTTGGCTCGGGTCATGATCCCAGGGTCCTGGGATTGAGCCCCACATTAGGCTCTCTGCTCAGCAAGGAGCCTGCTCCTCCCTCTCCCTCTGCATGCCATTCCCCCGCTTGTGCTTGCTCACTTGCTCTCTCTTTCTCTCTCAAGTAAATAAATAAAATATTAAAAAAAGAGAGTCACATGCTCTACTGACTAAGCCAGCCAGGCACCCCAAAGGTGTTTTTTTTTTTTAAATGCAAAATTCTATGACACAGATGTCTATTTTGTTTTGACTATTTGGGGCACCAGACTCTTGCCTATCACCAGATAAGAGAAATCAACCCAGAGAGCTAACAATAATGACACTTTAATGGGCTTTTTGATGGAGGAGTTTATAGGACTAAATGTGAAATGAGAACTGAATGTCAGTTTATCATACAGTTAATAGAGTATAATATTACAGTTAATATTATTATATTCTTCTTACCAGTAAGGTGAAGATCAGTATGGAGACTTGATCCGAGTTCTTATGTTTTCTGAATGTGAAGTTTATTTTTTTTAAAGATTTTATTTATTTATTTGACAGACAGAAATCACAAGTAGGCAGAGAGGCAGGCAGAGAGAGAGGGGGAAGCAGACTCCCTGCTGAGCAGAGAGCCCGATGAGGGGCTTGATCCCAGGACCCTGAGATCATGACTTGAGCTGAAGGCAGAGGCTTTAACCCACTGAGCCACCCAGGCACCCCTGAATGTGAAGTTTAAACCACCACTTAGGATCTGCTGTGTTCTGATTATGAAGTGATAGTAGCTTGTTGACATGGAGAGAGGGGAGAGGGAAGTATTGTCCCCTCCTCAATTTCCCAGAAAACAAAACAGTGTTCATAACTTTATTTCCAAGAACCATTAAAGTATCTGAATTCACTTTTTACCTAATAAGAAAACAAGGTACAGTTTGACTCTCCTACAACAGCATAACAGCACATATTTCATTGTCTAATGGTTACTCCATAGTTGACTTTCCCAGAAGTTTCACATGGTTTTGAAAAAAGTATATATGCGGGGTGCCTGGGTGGAGTGGTTGCTCGAGCATCAGACTCTTGGTTTTGGCTCAGGTCGTGATCTCAGGGTGGTGAGATTGAGCCCCATAATGAATACTGTGCTGAATGCAGAGTTTGCTAAAACTTCTCTCTCTCTTCCTCTGCCCCTCCCTGCTCTCTCTCTAAAATAAATAAATAAATAAATAAATAATTCTTTTTAAAAAAATATGTTCCATTTGTTGTTAGGTGCAGTTTTACATATATCCATTAATTCAAGCTTGTTAATTATGCATTTATGTGCTCTATGACTTTACAAATGTTTTAGTTATTTAGAATTAAAATAATAAAATAATAAATGTTTATTTATTGATAAACTATGTCAGGCCCCATGCTAGGCTCTGAGGGGTCGATCCTGAATTCTGTTCCTTTGGGACCTCATAGTAGTGACAAAAGTCTCAATCCATGAGGATATATGACCTGCAATGGCAGTTTATTTTTACTTTGAATTTTTACTTTTATTTTTAATTATATTTTGTTATTATTTAACTAATTTATTTTCTAAAGATTTTATTTATTTACTTGATAGAGTAAGAAAAGGAGAGGGAGAGCACAAGTGAGAGGAGTGCCAGGGAGAGGGAAAAGCAGACTCCCCACTGAGCAGGGAGCAGGATACGGGAATTCGATCCCACGACCGTGGGATCATCACCTGACCCAAAGGCAGAAGCATAACCAAGGCACCTAGGTAGCCCATTTTGTTATTGTTTTAATGTAAAGCTCTGCCTTTCTATCTAGCAGAATTTGATAAAGCAAATCTCTCACCATGGTCATGAAGTCATCAAATACTCCTTTAGGTCTGTTAATTTTTGTTTCATATTCTTCAAGTCTCTATGTTTAGGTGCATGGCTGTTCAGGATTTTTATAACTTTCTAATGAACTCCCTTTTATTTCCTGCTGTGGTCAATCTGCTGCTCACACCAACCAGTGAAATCTGTCCCAGACATTGTAGTTTTTATCTCTAAAGTTTCAATTTGGGTCTTTTTTGTATCTCTCATGTCTCTTCTTAACATTCTCAATCTTTCCTCCACCTTCTTGAACTTATGGAATATAGTTACAGTACCTTAGTGTCCTTATCTATTAATTCTATCCTCTGTGCTGTTTCTGGATGATGTGTTTCTATTAATTGAGTTTTCTCCTCTGAAATAAGGATTGCCACCCTAGCTTTTTTTAGATGTCCATTAGCCTGGCAAATTGTTTTCCACCCCTTCGCTTTAAATCTGGAGGTATCTTTGGGTCTAAAATGAGTTTCTTGCAGACAGCATATTGATGGGTCTTATTTTTTTTTTTTACCCATTCTGATACTCTGTGTCTTTTGATTGGGACATTTAGCCCATTTACATTCAGGGTAACTATTGAAAGATATGAATTTAGTGCCATTGTAATGCCTGTAAGGTGACTGTTACTGTATATTGTCTCTGTTCCTTTCTGGTCTGTTATTTTTAGGCTTTCTTTTTGCTTAGAGGACCCCTTTCAATATTTCCTGTAGGGCTGGTTTGGTGTTTGCAAATTCTTTTAGATTTTGTTTGTCCTGGAAGCTTTTCATCTCTCCTTCTATTTTCAATGACAGCCTAGGTGGGTATAATATTTTTGGCTGCATATTTTTCTCATTTAGTGCTCTGAATATATCATGCCAGTCCTTTCTGGCCTGCCAGGTCTCTGTGGATAGGTCTGCTACCAATCTAATATTTCTACCAAGTTACAGACTTCTTGTCCCGAGCTGCTTTCAGGATTTTCTCTTTATCACTGAACCTTGTAAGTTTTATTATTAGATGATGGGGTGTGGACCTATTTTTATTGATTTTGAGGGGGTTCTCTGTGCCTTCCGGATTTTGACGCTTGTTCCCTTGGCCAAATTAGGGAACTTCTCTACTATAATTTGCTCCAATATACTTTCTGCCCCCCTCTCTCTTTCTTCTTCTTTTGGGATTCCAATTATTCTAATATTGTTTCATCTTATGGTATTACTTATCTCTCAAATTCTCCCCTTGTGATCCAATAGTTGCTTATCTCTCTTTTTCTCGGCTTTTTTATTCTCCATTATTTGGTCTTCTATATCACTAGTTCTCTCTTCTGCCTCTTTTATGCTAGCAGTAAGAGACTCCATTTTTTATTGCACTCTTTAATTGTGTTTTAAAATTTCTACTTGGTTAGATTTTAGTTCTTTTATTTCTCCAGAAAGGGATTTTATTTCTCCAGAAAGGGATTCTTTAGTATCTTCCATGCTTTTTTCAAGCCCAGCTAGCACCTTGATAATCATCATTCTGAACTCTAGTTCTGGCTTCTTACTAATGATTATATATAACTGGTGAATAGAACAGAGCCACACACTTGATTTTGGGTGTACTTTGCCTGTTAGAAGAAACTACCTCCCAAATTTTAAAGAAAGAAAAACTTATACATACACAAAAATAAGTGTAAACACGATGAAGGATGGAATATGACTGTAAAGATGAAAATTTTTAAAAAAGATTCTAAAAAAGGAATTGATAAGATAAGAAGTTAAAAAAAAAAGAGGAAAGAATGTGGTCAGGCTGGAGACTAGAACAAAGCCATATGCTAGATTTAGGATATATTTTGATCTGTTAGAAGAAACTGTATCCCAAAATTTTAAAGAAAGAAAAACCTATACGTACACAAAAAATAAGGTTAAATGCAGTGAAGAGATAGAATATGACTATAACAATGAAAATTTTAAAAGATTTTTTTAAAAGATTTTATTTATTTACTTGACAAACAGAGGTCACAAGTAGGCAGAGAGGCAGGCAGAGAGAGAAAGGGGAAGCAGGCTCCCCGAGGAGCAGATAGCCCGATGTGGGGCTCGATCCCAGGACCCTGGGATTATGACCTGAGCCAAAGGCAGAGGCTTTAACCCACTGAGCCACCCAGGCACCCCAAAAAGATTGTTTAAAAAGATATTGATAAGATAAAATAGTTAAAAATGTTAAAATAGGAAAGAGCAAAAATTTTAAAAAATGGAATAAGAAAAAAATAAAATTTAAAAATTTAACTTCAAAAGACTAAAGAATCATGGGGGAAAAGCCATGAATTCTATATGTCGCATTCCCCTAGCTCTGCAGTTCCTCATTTCTCATTGATCAGTGAACTTGGTCTTGGCTGGATGTTCTTGCTGATCTTCTGGGTGAGGTGCCTGTTGCCATGATTCTCAAATGTCCTTGCCTGAGGTGGAATTGCACTGCCCTTGCCAGGGGCCAGGCTAAGGAATCTGCTTGGGTTCACTTTCGGAGCTTTTGTTCCCTGAATACTTTTTTTTTTTTTTTAAGATTTTTATTTATTTATTTGACAGACAGAGATCACAAGTAGGCAGAGAGGCAGGCAGAGAGAGAGAGAGGAGGAAGCAGGCTCCCTGCTTGAGCAGAAAGCCCGATGTGGGGCTCGATCCCAGGACTCTGAGATCATGACCTGAGCTGAAGGCAGAGGCTTTAACCCACTGAGCCACCCAGGTGCCCCCCCTGAATGCTTTCTGTAGAGTTCTGGAGGATGGGAATGAAAGTGGTGGCCTCCCAATCTCCAGCCCAGAGGAGCCGAGAGCCTGGGGCCTCACTCCTCAGCGCGCCCTCAGAGATAAGCAGTCAATCCCTCCTGTCTCCCTGGTCTCTGGTCCACTCCCTGCTCACCCAGCCTGTGACCAAGAGTTTCTATCTCTGGCACACAACCCTGTTTGGAGTCTCCAAACCTAGCTGATTCCTGCAGTGTGCTCCCGCATCACTCCTCCTGGTGGAGGAAGGTGAGTCTCCCCAGATCTGCCACTTGCAGGATCCCTGCTCAATGAGCAGTGGTCTGACTATGCTACAGATCACAGTTTAAGGTAACCCTGAGCTGAGAGCTCACTCCTTGGTTCCATCTCTGTAGCTGGCTTTCCTGATCCGATACCTGGGAGCTCTGCCACATTCAGACACCCCTGGTCTTTCTATGACCCCCATGGTTCCTGAGACTACACTATCCCCGGAGGGCTCCACCCCCCCCCCCCCCCCCCCCCGCTTAGCCTCTGGAGCCATGTCCCTCAGTGGAGCAGACTTCTAATTCCAATTTCTAGTTCCAATTTTGTGCTGCACTTCTCTACCACTTAACCAGGAGCTGACCCCTCCCCCTGTGGTCTATCTTCCCATATATTGTCTCAGATTCACTTCTCTGTGTGTCTTACCTTCCAGAAAGTGGTCACTTTTCTGTTCCTAGAATTGCTGCTCTTCTTCCCTTCGATCTCCTGTTGAGTTTACAGTTGTTTAGAATGGTTGGATAACTATCTAGCTGATCTCCTGGGACCCATTGATTTTTAGGTCTCTACTCCTCCACCATCTTCTCATCCTTATTCCCCAGCCCCCACCCCGACTTTCTCCTCATTATGGATCATAGTTTCCTGCTTCTTTGCATGCTAAGCTTAAGTTTTGCTTAGTTTCCGGACATTGTATATTTTACCTTGTTAGATGCTAGATGTTTTGTGTTTCTTTAAATGTTTTTGAGCTTTGTTCTGGGACACAGTTAAATTACAAGGAAACAGCTGATTCTCCTAAGGATTTTTTATTTTATTTATTTTATTTATTATTTTTTAATGATCTTATTCATTTATTTGACAGAGATCACAAGGAGGCAGAGACACAGGCAGAGAGAGAGGAGGAACCAGGCTCCCCGTGGAGCAGAGAGCAGGATGCGGGGCTCGATCCCAGGACCCTGGGATCATGACCTGAGCCAAAGGTAGAGGCTTAACCCACTGAGCCACCCAGGCGCTCCCTAAGGATTTTTTAATTTTTTTAAGATTTATTTATTTATTTGAGAGAGAAAGTACAGGGGAAGGGCAGAGGCAGAGCAACAAAAAGAATCTCAAGCAGACTTCCCACTGAGCACAGAGCCCTGTGAAGGGCTTGATCTCACAATCCTGAGATCATGATCTATGCCAAAACCAAGAGGCAATGATTAATTGACTGTGCCACCCAGGTGCCACAGGATTTTTCATTTTTAAGCTTTGTTTGGTGGGATTCTTGTAGTCTGTTGTCTAGGGCTGTTTTCTCCCCACTACTGAGGCCGTATCCTGATTACTCAATGCTGCATCAATTACAGGGTTTTCCACTTTGTCTTATGGGAACCCAACTATTCCTAGCCCTGTGTCATCTCCCTGGATGGTTCCCTCTGCTCCTTTTGGGTCATTTCTCTTCTGGTTTTTGGTAGTTTCCTCTCACTCATGTGCTAAAGAGTATTCAGTTGAAGACTTAAGGGGGATCTTATATGCAGATCTCTGGAACTGTTTTTCTCTGTGTGCAATTCTCTCTGTCCAATGCTATGCCTGCAAACCATAACAGCTTTATCTCCCTGCTTTGGACTCCCAGACTTGTCTCTTCACCTCAGGGAGACCACAGGTCTGCCTGGGTTCTTCCTGCCTATGCCATGTCCTGGGAATTCTCCAGGCTTTAAACTGGAACAATCATACAGCTTGCCAAATTTGTTTCCCCTCTCAGGGATCACTATCTGTGCCATCTGATGTCCAAAGTATGAAAAGCCTTTGTTTCCAGTAGTCTGCCCACTTCTGGTGAGAGGGTAAATCTGGGTCCTGTTACTCCATCTTTGCTGCAAGCTGAAGTTTAGTTAGTTTCTAGTGATGTTTTTTTGCCCGTCATTGCTATTGCCACACCAGCTGTCCTTCCTGCGGCATTTGCCTGTGTAGATGCTGCCATCTATTTACTTTGAACATTCTTATATCATTACGTCTCTGATTTTTCTCTTTATTATTATATTATTGTTGTTGTTGTTATTTTAGATCTTATTTATTTATTTTATAGAGCGAAAGCACAAGCAGGGGGAGGAGGAGGGGCAAAGGGGGGGCAGGGGGAGAGGGAGAAGCAGACTCCCCAGTGGGCAGGGAGCCTGACTAGGGCTCTGCTCTATCCCAGGTCCCTGAGATCATGATCTGAGCTGAAGTCAGACAACTTAACTGACTGAGCCATCCAGGTGCCCCTCAGATTTACCTCTTTATTTTTAAAAACATTTTATTTACTTATTTGAGAGAAAGAGAGAGAGAGAGACCACGAGCAGGGGCAGAGAAAGAGAGAAGCAGACTCCCCTACTGAGCAGGGAGCTGGACTCAGGCTTGATCCCAGGACCCTGGGATCATGAACTGAGTGGAAGGCAGGCACTTGGCATCCCCAGTGAGCCACGCAGTCACCCCCAGATTTATCGCTTTAAAAAGAACATAACTGTTGGATTTCACATCCTGGTCTGAGAATTTTTGTCTTTTTTATTTTACTTTTTTGGAATTTTTCTCTTTTAACAGCTGGATTTAATTTTTAAAATTTGTTGAAAAAAATTTAAAAAGAGAAGTAAGTAAATACATAAATTTATTGGGACTACTAATCTGTTTGGATTTATGTTGCTGTCATTTTTTGTGCATTTCCTCTTCAAGCTTTTTCTTTTTCTAAATTGTTCTTATTATATTAATAAAAAGTTTTTCGTATGGCCTCCCTTTCATTTCTATGCATTTGGAAATTATGTATTCTATTTTTTATTCTTTTAGAAGCGACACTTAGCATTTTAATATATATTTTTGACATAATAAATTACAAAATTAATTGGTATTGTTATCTTCCCCAAAAATGCAAGGTCTTATAATGATTTAATACTTCCCCCCCTTACATTTCATATTATGGGTGCCAAAAATGTATTTCTGTCTTGTTTCTAACCCTCCCCACACAAATTAGTAATTTTTAATAGTCAGTGTTTGTTGGGATTTAGATTACCAATCTACCTGTTTGTTCACTACTGCTGCTTTTTTTTTTAACAGAAAAATAATTATTTTAATGTCATGATGCCTCCCCCACCCCCCCTTTTTGGGGGTGGGTTTCAGGACTAGAATTTAGTGACTAAACATTTACATGTAACACCCAGTGCTCATCACAAATGCACTCCTTAGTACCCATCTAGTCCATTCTCCATCCACCTTCTTCCCAGCAACCTTCAGTTTGTTCTCTAGAGTTAAGAGTCTCTTATTCACCACTGCTCCTTGCATCCCACTCCAACTATCATCTTAGTGGAGAATGTTCTTCAGGAATTCTTTCACTGAGGTTCTGGGAGAAGTGAACTCTCTCCATCTTTAGCTTATCTGAACATGTCATTATTTTATTTTGAACTCAGACTGGAAACATGATTCAGGTGAATGTAGAATTCCACGCTGACAATGACTTTCCCTTGCTACACTGAACAAACTGCTTCATTTACTTTTCCTGTTATTGTGGATGAGAAGGTGGCTCTCAGTAATTACTGTGCTTTTGTAGACAATCTGTCTTTCCAGTTTGGTTGGATTTCTCTCTTCTTTGTCAATATTGTTCTGCAGGTGTGATGATGTGTCTACATATGGATTTGTATTTATTTACTCTGTCAAGACTCAATTGGCTACTTCCATTAGAAGGACTTACAGTGTTTTAAAATGATTTTTATATTTTCATGCTTTTTAAAAATTCATTTGATTTATTTATATTTAGAGTGAGGGGTGCAAGCAGGAGGAGGGGCAGAGGAAAAGAATCTTCAAGCAGACTACCCACTGAGTGAGGAGCCCAATGTGAGGTTCAGTCCCAAGACCCATGAAATCATGACCTGAGCAGAAACCGAGAGTCAGACACCTAGGTACCCCAAGACTCATGGTATTATTTGTTTGTTTTAAAGACTTTATTTATTTATTTATTTGACAGAGAGAGGGACAGTGAGAGAGGGAACACAAGCAGGGGGAGTGGGGGAGGGAGAAGCAGACTCCCTGCTAAGCAGGGAGCCCAAAGTATGGCTCAATCCCACGACCCTGGGATCATGACCCAAGTCAAAGGCAAATGCTTAATGACTGAGCCACCCAGGAACCCAAGATTCATGGTGTTTGACACTGTCCTGACCACCTGGATCTCTCTTCAGGGCTGAAGGACTTAATCCTAATCCTCCAGATGCTAGAAGCTGGAAGTACTTCCAGCAGACATCTCACAATGTCAGCCCCTCTCTGGGAATTGCCTTCAGCTGAATGGGGCTGCTTCTTCCACAGCATGACACCCCTTCCTGAGTGCAGCCTGCATCCAGTGATTGGTTGAGGCAGGGGTATAAAGAGTCAGCCCTCTTGTCTCTACATGGGACAATTCTAAATGTCCATCTTAGCTTCCCAACTCCCATGATAGGACGATTAATTCATCCTAGGTTTGCCAGAGACTTGTGTCTCTGAAAACCCTCAATTTTGCATCCTGAGAAATCCGTTGATCCTGGGCAAACCAGGACAGTTGGTCATCCTTCCCATAAAGGTGAATGAAGTCTTTGTTGAGATGGCAATGCACTCCCCCTCTCCCTCTGCCTTGTCCTGCTTTCATCCCTTCCACTGATATTGATCCCAGAAGTATTCCATAATAAGCCTCCTGTTCACCAACCTCTGTCTCAACTTACCTGCCCAGGAACCCAACCTGCAACACTAATGTCTCTCTAAATTTAATGACAGAAAATTCCTAAATATTTTCTTGAAATATCACCTTTTTGCATTCTCTGTTCTTTCCTTCCAGTACATTCACTAAATAAATACATGTTGACTGTCTTCATTCTATCCTCCACTCCTTGTAATCACCCTTTTTTCCCCCATCTTTCTATCTCTTCCTTTGAATTTGCTAATCTTAACTTCATGTATGTCTAAACTGCTGTTGAACCCATCTATGGACTTGAATACCTTAATAACTTCCTTCAGTTGGCTTTGAAGACACACACTCATCTGGTTTTCTTTCTGTATTTCTGGTTGCTCTGTTTCAGTCTTGTTTGCTGGTTCCTCTTCATCATCCCCACTTCTAAATGATGAAGTCCCTGGGGCTCGGTTCTTGAACCTCTTCTCTTTTTTCACAATCTAAACCACTTTCCAGATGAAGTCATCAGTCTTGTGACTTCAAATACCATAGATATGCTGATAACTTCCAAATTTATATCTCCAGCTCAGACGTCTCCCCTAAACTCCTGACCTATATATCCAGCTGGCTATGACACCTCTCCATGCAGAAGTTTGCAGTCTGAGCTCCTGATCTTCATTCTCAGATCCTGCAGTTTTCTTCCTCCTATCTCAGTTCATGGTAACTGTTATTACAGATGTTCAGGCTGAACCCCTCGGATCAGCTTTATCACCTCTCTTTGTCTCACACTGTAAATACTACAAATCCTGTGGATTTTATCTACAAATAGATCCAGAATTTGGCCACTTTTTAAAAAAAGATTTTATTGGGGCGCCTGGGTGGCTCAGTGGGTTAAAGCCTCTGCCTTCGGCTCAGGTCGTGATCCCAGGGTCCTGGGATCGAGCCCCGCATCGGGCTCTCTGCTCAGTGGGGAGCCTGCTTCCTCCTCTCTCTCTCTCTCTGCCTGCCTCTCCGCCTACTTGTGATCTCTCTCTCTCTGTGTGTCAAATTAAAAAAAAATCTAAAAGAAGATTTTATTTATTTATTTTAGAGAGAGAGAGTGAGCAGAGAGAGGAACGGAGAGAGAGGAGCAAGCAAACTCCGTGGTGAGCACAGAGCCTGACACAGGGCTCAATCCCACAACACTGAGATCATGAACTGAGCTGAAAGCAAGGGTTGGATGATTAACTGAGATACCCCGGAGCCCCCACAATTTGGCCGTTTTTAAACAATTCTCACTGTTGTCCCCTCTGGTCCAAATCACTGTCATTTCTTGCCTGGATTATTGCAATAACCTCCTGACCTGTCTGCCTACAGCATCTTTTCAACATGGCAGCCAGAGCGATCCTGCCAATATGTTAGCCAGATCCTTACTTCCCTCCACTGAGACCCCACCAGGACTCCCTTGTCTCTCAAAGTAAAACCGAAGTCCTTACTGTGATCAGCAATTTCCTGCATGATCCAGCCCCTTGTTATTTCCTGGGCTCACCTCCCACTTCTTGCTCTCTCTCTCTCTCTCTCTTAGTCTCCCACTCTGTTTTTACACTCCCACCTACACTGGGCTCCTTACTGTTGCTTAAAAACACCAGACATAGTCCTCCTGCAAGGCCTTTGCTCTGGCTGCTCTCTCCATCTGGAAAGTTCTTCCTTACATATCTATATGGTTTGCTCTCTCACTTTTTAAGGTCTTGAATAAAACTCCTTTGCTCAGTGAGGCTTTCCTAGATAACTTATCTAAAATTTCACCCACTCCCTCTTGATAGTTTGTTCCCTTCTTCACTACTTTACTTTTTCTCCTTATCATGTATCTCTCCCTCATATGCTGTATTTATTATCTGTCTTCATCACTAAAATGTAAGCTCTGTTAAGATGAAGTGTTTGTCACTGAAAGGTTCCCAGAGCTCATGTCTACCATATAATATGGGCTCAAGAAATATTTGGTAAATGAATGAATGAGTGACTCTATTTGTTTTTATTTCTAAAAAGTTGAATTGGTTCTTCCTTCAAACATGCTTGTCCTTATTTAAGAGTGTCCTTTGCTTTCCATTTGGAGTGATGAGTAGCATGCACTCTGGCAATAGACTGCTTGGGTTCAGACCCCAGCTCTGTTCCCCTACTAGCTGTGTGACCCTGGGTAAATTCCCTCACATCTCTTCTGTAAAATGGAGAAATTAATAGTATCTGCTTCACAGGGATTTCAGGAAGATTGAATGAACTCACATTCTGTGAAGTGCTTTGAACAGTGTTAGCTGAGTGTTAGCTATCTTTACTATCATCTTCATTTAAAATCTACTTGTGAGGGGCACCTGGGTGGCTCAGTGGGTTAAAGCCTCTGCCTTCGGCTCAGGTCATGATTCCAGGGTCCTGGGATAGAGCCCTGAATCGGGCTCTCTGCTCAGCTGGGAGCCTGCTTCCTCCTCTCTCCCTGCCTGCTTCTCTGCCTACTTGTGATCTCCGTCTGTCAAATAAATAAATAAAACCTTTAAAAAAAAAAGCTACCTGTGATTGGTTTCAGATTTTCTATTATTTTGACTTTGGAGGAAGGGCCAAGTTTTCTTTCTCTTGCATATGCGAACTCTCTACTGATTAAGTCTAATTAGCTACAGACCACCAGGAGCAAGGCTACAGTGTGCTCATGTCAGTTACCGACTCAATGCAGCAAGGGAAGGCATTCCATGGGAACTGTGGAATGTCACTCCACAACCGGGAGGAGGGGGGCATTTGTGTAAGGTTCAGGTCCCACTGAGGGATTCTGATGATGCTAAGGGAAGTGGGTATCAATTCTGGATTGGTTGCTCTTACTGAGGGGGTATTAGGGGAGGTGCAGATTAACTAGGGTTTGGATGCTTTCCTGAAGAGAAGGTGGGTACTTCTCCTCATGAGGAGGTGGTTTAGCAATAGGGTACCCAAGCAATAGAAGGGTATGGCAAAATGATTGGGGTTTGGTAGGAAAACAGTAGTCACTCGGAGAGTCATTGTGGTATTTTTTTTATCATTTTTAAATTAACATATAATGTATTATTAGCCCCAGGGGCACAGGTCTGTGAATCGCCAGGTTTACACACTTCACAGCACTCACCCTAGCTCATTGTGGTATTTTATAAAGGCTGTCTGACCTTGGGAGTAAGAATGTTTCCTGTTAACTCTATCTGGCTGTATTAGTACCTGTCCTCCTGCCCTCTCACCTAATTTGACAGAGCTGCCATTTTCTTTTGTTTTCTAATTCAAACCAATTTGCACTCTTTAAATCCAAGACATGATTTTACTCTCTCACCAGCATGACAAGATATTTGTAATTTCTTGTGAACTTATCTTCAGCAGAGGTTGTTTCTTCCTATGGGAATCTCTGAAGCTCTGTATAGTGGCTTATCTATGGAGCAGATTCATGATTTGTGTCTACTAGAATGCTAAGTGTCTCAATGGCCCTAAACCAGTTTTTATGTCAAATTTTCATCTTGGAATTTGCTCTATGCAGGTAGTTTAATTTAGACCTCCGCTCTGGCACATGGCATAGGCCTAAGGTTTAGATTTCTCATGGATGATATTTTTGCTCCACATCTAAGAACTTTGACAAGTGGTAAACTTCCTGGCCAGATTCCAGGGCCTGTGTGCAATTTTTCTACTTTCATTTCACACGGAAGTGTTCTTCTTCAAGACCTTAGATTTTTTCCTGGCTTGAACTCACAACCCTGAGATCAAGACCTGAGTTGAGATCAGGAGTCAGATGTTTAATGGACTGAGCCATCTAGGCACCCCCAAGGCCTTAGATTTTATGCAGAGAGAACAATCATGGCTCTCCACCTTCCCCTTGCCCTTCATGGGTGTAAACCCCTGGCCCTAACTCCAGATCCAAATTCTTGTGGGCTGTTGTAACATTAGTGCACTTGCTGGCTGCTCTGCCTTTGATGGCTCTCTTCATTCCTAGTATTTAGACATTTTCCTTTACTTTTTTCAAACTTATTTACTTAAATACGTGTTTCAGTTGTATTTTATTCAGCATCTTCTATGTATTTGTGATAGAACTGAGCCCACATCCATATTAGCACAGCTCAGTCTAATGATGCTAGGATGTCAGTGGTTGTCTGGAGTCACACCTGGCTTTTAATCCCAGAGTCCATGCTTATTTTCTGTATAATTTTGATAAATTCTCTAAGCCTCCACCTTCTATGTATAAAATGGAAATGATAAGCAGACATGTCTATAAATGAGGTAATGTACACAAAGTACAGATATAAGAACTCAGTAGATAACACTATTAATAGCATCAATATAGACAATTTAAAAAATAAAAAAGGACAAGAAAGTGGTGTGTGCCCTTCAGTGAGACATACTTCTTATCCACTGTACTTCAATAATTAAAAAAGAATTTTTTTAGAGGTTTTATTTATTTATTTGACAGAGAGAGACACAGCAAGAGAGGGAACACAAGTGGGGGAAGAGGCAGAGGGAGAAGCAGGCTCCCCGCTGAGCAGGGAGCCTGATTCAGGCCTGATCCCAGGACCCTGGGATCATGACCTGAGCCAAAGGCAGATGCTTAACATCTGAGCCACCCAGACGCACCAATAATAAAAAATTTTTTAAAAAAGTCCTACCTCCTAAAACCAAAAAGTCGACCTCTGTCCATTTTTTATGTATTTTGCCTATGAACATAGAATGGTTACTTTTTTTTTTTTTTTCCCCAAAAGCCTTTGATTTCCTCAAGAGAGTTCTGGAAAATGCTTTCCTATAGTTATTCTACCCAGATATGGCTTAAGCCTTTGGCTGCTGGTCCATAGCAGATGTGCCTTTTTAAAAAAAGATTTTATTTATTTATTTGACAGAGAGAGACACAGTGAGAGAGGGAACACAAGCAGGGGGAGTAGGAGAGGGAGAAGCAGGCTTCCCGCTGAGCAGGGAGCCAGATGCAAAGCTCTAGCCCAGAACCCTGGGATCAAGACCCCAGCCAAAGGAAGACGCTTAACGACTGAGCCACCCAAGTGCCCAGCAGATGTGCCTTTTAATAGGAGAGCTCTGGGGGTGCCTGGGTGCCTCAGTCAGTTGGGTGTCTGCCTTTGGCTGGGGTCGTGATCCTGGAGTCCTGGGACTGGGCCCCATGTTGAGCTCTCAACTTGGCGGGGAGCCTTCATCTCCCTCTCCCTCTGCCTGCTGCTTCCCCTGCTTGTGCTCTCTCACTCTCTCTCTGTCGAATAAATCTGTGTTTTATGACTTGTGCCCATGGGCTAGTGGTTTTCTGCTGCTTCCGTGGAAGAAAAAAACTGTCTCTTTGGTATCTTTTGAAGCAGAATCCTTCCCTGTCACCCCACCACCTACACACATCCCAACCAGGCAGAAACACCAAGGTCATAACACTTCTTTCGCAACACCATTAACTTAAAGTTAGAATTAACTCCAGCAGCCCAAGGTCATGGGGGTTAGATGTACATTTAAATTTCCTTACGCATTTATACTTTTGGAACTCTGAAATCCTCTCTAAATGGTTGTACCTTGCTTTCAATTCTCGCTTCTCTAGTAAAGATAAATGAGTTGCCGCTACACGTGCTGTTTCTACCGCCATCTTGCCCCCTCTGGGAAGTCAGTAACTGCTTTATATATGTAATATGTCTCATGCCTCTGGAATTCCAAATTCATGTGTTATGAAAATTGAATGAAAAGAAATATTAGAGTATTTCTTGGTAACTTGTAGGCTCAGAACAAACAAATATTGTAAATTGGAAGTTATCTCTAGCCTCTACATACCAATGTCATCTAAGGTAGATTTTTTAAAAAAGGAAATTACAAATTTCCTAATGCAATTGTTTTCAAAGGCTGTCATATATATAATATATACTATATATAGTATTGGCCTGCCAATCTGAGAGTATGTTCCTATTTTTCAAATGGGACAGTGTAAGGTCTAGGTAGCCAAGGATGATATATACTCTCTGAGTCCTCCCTTGCCAGAAGGCCTTATGCTCTGCATGGCCTCCTCTTACACACAAGATGTTCTTGGCTGGCCTTCATGTATGAGAGTGAACTTCTAGGGCCTTGGGGAAAATGAAGTCTTTCCCCCTCCCTCCTTTCATGTCAATTATTACAGATACACTCACTCAGCTCCATTTCAACTCCCTTGTAATATGCCTTTCTAAATGCTTCAGATAAAATGTAAAAGACAACATATTTCCTAGAGTCCTTGATGACCAGAGTTCCAAGCCCATCATGGAAACATGGTGGGACTTGAATGTCAGGAAGAGGGGGAGGCCATGCTTCTGTTGTTTTTTGTCATTCCTACTGGCTTGCATGCAAGTAGAGATGAGCTGGGTTCTTCTGCTGGAAGTCCCAGGGTCTGGTTCTTAGCTCTTTGGGGGTCAGGATGTAGCAGTGCTGACAACACTGAGTCCATCTTTGGCCCGCCATCATGTGGTGCCCACACCATAACCTCCCTCAGGGGTATGTGCTCCAGTCCCCTTGGAGATTAATCTATGCCCTGACCAGAATTCGAGGAGGTTTGCTCTGATCCTCCCTCAAGTGGTGCAGGAAAGGCATCACTGTAGTTACCTAGCGGAGATCCACAGTGGGTAACTAGTAGGTATGACTGGGTACAGATGGCCCACTGTACAGGACCAGCAGAGATCCTCCAGTGCACGGATGATACTACCTTAGGTAACTTCTTTTCACCTCACCACAGTGATCCCCTTGCTCTATAAAACCCATGGGTTAAGGTCCAGAAGGAGCTGGAGAATGGCTGGATGGTCTGTCTGCCCAATACCCTGCCCCACCACCATCAGTAAGTAACCCCAAATAAAACTCTGTGTAAACGATAAGGAGTGGCTTCCCTCGTTTTACTGTCTCTAAGTGCCTTCTCTGTCTGGAGGATACTTTACTGTCCCTCCCCCACTTACTAATGCATGAGCAAGGCAACCCTAGAGATTTGGGATTCCCTAGCTTAGTGATATTGCCAGCCACACCTCCCTTTGTGGGCCATTTCTACCATCGTGTTCTGGGGAGCCATTCTTGGAAGCTCTTCCCATAGCCTTCAAACAATTTTGTAAGCACCCAACTCCCTTATTAAAGGGTTATTTAAACTAGCCTAAGTAGCTTCAGTTATTTGCAGATGGACCCTGACTGATAGAGCCTATAAATACCCCCTCCTCTCACACCCCACATTCCCTCAACCATGGCTTCGGGCCATAATTCTCATGGGAAAGTGTATTCTATTTGTTTGAGCCTTTGAATCCTTCAAAAGCTTAGAGAACCTGGGAAGATACAACCTATTGTAGGGTATTCTCAACCCACTATAGCTCAGAACAATATACTCAGAAGATTTCTCCTGTAGAAGGTGTGGGGAAAAAGAAAGAAAAGAAAAGAAAGGAGGGAAAGGAGGGAGGAAGAGAGAGGAAAGACAGTAAGGAAGAAAGAAAGGAGAAAAGAAAGAAAGAAGGAGGGAGAGAGGGAGGGAGAAAAGAAGGAAGGAGAAGAAAAGGGGGTGGGGAGGGAAGGAAGGAGGAAAGAAGGAAGGAAGGAAGAAAGGAATGGAGGGAGGACAGACTCCAGGTATGTAAGGCACCTTTGGAGAGGGCTTGACACTGAGTGAGGAGAACCAGATGCTGAGCCTGAAGGTAACTTGCCCCCAGCTTCTCCTGATGGTGAGGGGCTTGGTTTTAGCATGGAGTGTGACCATCAGGAAAACCATGCAACTGAGAAAGGGCTGGAGAAGTCACCCATCTCCATATCCTCCTTGTCTCAGCCTGCATTCGTGATGCAAATTTCCCAAAATGCTCTGTTTAGCACATTCTGAGTTGACTGTGAGATCTAAAGGAAAATCCCTGACACTATGTTTGTACCCATCCCAAGTCCTCTTTCAGCGGATTTTTTTTTTAATTTAAAAGTAAAATGTAGTTGTTTTTATTTAAGACAGTTCCCCATTTTGAACACATTTACATTTTTTCTTCCCTCATTTACAGCCTGTTTCTTTTTTTAAAAAAGTATTTTATTTATTTATTTGAGAGAGCGAAAATGAGAGAAAGCACGAGAGGGGAAACATCAGAGGGAGAAGCAGACTCCCTGCAGAGCAGGGAGCCTGATGTGGGACTCAATTCCAGGACTCCAGGATCATGACCTGAGTCAAGACAGTTGCTTAACCAACTGAGCCACCCAGGTCCCCTACAGCCTGTTTCCTGAAAAGTGTTGAGCAGATTTAATTGTCTAATATTTTCCAAGGCCCTTTCATGATTTATTGTTTGTTAAAATATCAGCCTCAAGAAACTGGTTTAAATGGGAACGTTCATCTGGATTTTCTCTTCTGATTTACTTCAAGGATGACACTAGAAAGAATGAAAGGATTAAAAAGTCAACATTGTGCTGAATCCCTTGACTAACCATGAAGACCCGTAAGAACCAAGTGAGGCTACGACCAGCATCCCTTGTCCTATGCTATAGTCATGTATTAATAGAATTTGTAACCGTAAGGGGCCTTTGATCTGTCACCTCATTTCACAGAGGAAGAAAGTGGGCCTGAAGAAGGGAAATGACTAACCCAGGATCATACCTTTAGCCAGTGGCAGAGTGAGGACTAGAACTCAGGTCTCCTGAGATTCACCCTCTAGTGCCCTCCCTGCTCCAGGCTGATTTTCAAGTGCCCTCTTTTGATCTTTCTTCCTTTTCCGGCTCTGCTCTCCAGCTGTTTCTGTTGTAACAGGAGTCTCACGCTTTTGGAGTGCCCCTATTTATGTGAAATGAGAGATCATTTGAATAGCTGAGAATTTCCTTTTCACAAATAGCATAGCTGCATAGAGGCTGGGACTCCCATCCCCCTGGTGCAGATGAGGAAGACAAAGTTCAAACCTGGAGTCTGACGTGCCCGAGACCACAGAGCTAAGCCTTGACCTCAGGCCTCTTAAACCTATGTCCATGTCCTTCCCCACACATGACAGTAGGTGGCCTGTTACCGGAAGCAAATGCAGCCCTGCTTTTATTTTAAGAAGTATATAGTAAGCAGAATTTGGTCAAATTAAAGGCCATCCAATGGGAATTAATGAAGTACAAAAAGGGGCTCATCAAAAGGAGCTGACCTCCAAAAGTTACCTTTTTAAAGCAAACATTACAGAGGGAGAACCTGGGGGAGCCATTAAGCATCTGTCTCTTGGTTTTGGCTCAGGTCATGATCTCAGGGTCGTGATCTCAGGGTTGTGATCTCAGGGTTCTGAGATTTGACCCCTGCATTGGGCTCCATGCTGGGTATGGAGACTGCTTAAGATTCTCTCTCTCAAATAAAATCTATTTAAAAGGGGGGGGGTTCTTGGGTGGCTCAGTGGGTTAAAGCCTCTGTCTTCGGCTCAGGTCATGATCCCAGGGTCCTAGGATCAAGTCCGCATCGGGCTCTCTGCTCAGCAAGGATCCTGCTTCCCTCCTCTCTCTGCCTGTCTCTCTGCCTACTTGTGGTCTCTGTCTGTCAAATAAAGAAATAAAATCTTCAAAAAAAAAAAAAAGATTCTTCCTCTCCTTCTGCTTCACTCCCTGCTAGTGCTTGTATGCATGTGCTCTCTCTTTCTCTCAAAAAAAGAAAGAAAGCAATGCCTGTGTAATTTTCCAATCATGTAATTTCAAGATTTTTATCTATAAAGTATATGTGGGTCTACATGTCCTTTTATGATGATCGGAATCAACAGAAGTCAACAGAAAGTTCCTAAAGGTCAATGGTCATGAACTAGTAGTTTCTTCTTGTATAATTATTTAAATTATGAACGTAATATAAGCACATTACAGATCTTTGGGAAATTTAGGAAAGAAAAAATATAATCGTATTCACCATCCATTGTTATTGTTATTATTTTGAATATTTCCTTTCTTTTTTATAGAAGTGACTTTCACAGTTTTACACTTTTTCTCATTTCTGTAGCATGTTTACAAACTTGTACGCTGCTTTCCCCTGTGTCGTTATATTGTCAATATTTTTCATGTAATACATAGTCTTCATGAGCATCATGTTTAAATGATCATAAAACATTCCACCTCATGAGAAACCCATAAAGTGTCTGCGATCCTCTGCTACATCTGTGAACATCATTCCAGGGAATTCCAGAGAATGTGGAACATTATTCCTTTTTCAAAGATAGCTAAGGCATTTGTTTGAATTTCAAAAAGTAAAAAGTAGCTCAGTTAGTTATTCAAAAACATTTGCCCTATAACAGTGAGTAGTGAGAGAACCTCTGGGTGTGGGCGCCTGGGTGGCTCAGTTGCTTAAGCAGATCCCAGAGTTCTGGGATCGAGCCCCGCATCAGGCTCCTTGCTCAGTGGGGAGTCTGCTTCTCCCCCTCCTCTGCTGCTCCCCCTACTCCTTCTCTCTCTAGCTCACTCTCTCTCTCGAAGAAAAAAAAAAAAACCGGGAGGAAAAAAAAAAAAAAAAAAAAAGGAACCTCTGAGTGTGTGTGGAGACAGAGCACCCAGACAGGGTTAGTGGAGATCGTGAAGCAATCCCCCAGTCCTTATCCTGATCACCACCACACCATGATCCCTAATACCTAAGGAACCTATTGGCAGTTGTAAACTGCCTTTACTCCTGTTGTATTATTTAATCTACACACAGAATAGATTATAGGGTAACAACAGAAAGAATAAGGAATACTGTTATGTTAAAATATAATAACATATATTTTATGTTATGCCTGGATGGCTCAGTGGGTTAAGCACCTGCCTTTGGCTCAGGTCATGATCTCAGGGTCCTGGGATGGAGCCCCACATTGGGCTCTCTGCTCGGCAGGGAGCCTGTTTCCCCTTCTGTCTCTGCCTGCCTCTCTGTCCACTTGTGATCTCTCTCTCTCTGTCAAATAAATAAATAAAATCTTTAAAAAATATATAATAAGTTAATGGGAAGCATTAAAATTATAATTCTGTATTGACACATACTACGGAATGGGTGCACCTTGAAAACATACTAAACGAAAGATGCCAAGTGCAAAAGGCCACATGCTATATGATTCCATTTATATGAGATATTCGGAATAAGCAAATCCATAAAGCCAGAAAGTAGATTAGAGGTTTTGGGGATGGGAGGGAGGGATGACTGCTTAATGGGAAAGGGGTTTCCTTTTGGGTGATGGAAATATTCTCAAACTAGATAGTGGTGGTGGTTGCACAACATTGTGAATGTTCTAAATGCCACTAATGACAAATTTTACGTTACGTGCATTTACGAAAATAAAAAATGATAATTCTGAATTTCTTTCCTTGAAGGAGAACTAATCAGATAGGCAAGTTTTATTTATTTCATCATTACAGTAATATGAATTTAAACATCAAAACTTGTCTGGTACTTTAAAATCTGTTTTAAAAGTGGGAGGAGCATCTGGCTGTCTCAGCCTATGACTCTTGACCTTGGGATCATAAGTTGAAGCCACTGTTGGGTATAGAGATCACTTAAAATTTAAAACAAAATAAAATAAAGGCGGGAAGGAGTAATTCACTTCTAGGAATAATGATTATCTACACTCACCTTCAATTTCTAAATGTGTTTTAGAGAAATATTTGCAAATGAGGTGTAAAGTCTCCCTCATCTCTTCATTTTGGAAACAAAATATAAAAATTATAAAGAGAATATAGTTGTTATTTTAAGTTAAAATGCAAGAATTCTAAACATTAGGCAACTAGAAAAATGTTTACCCATTTTAATGCCATAGCATGTAGCTTCTTTCAATCAAAATATAGATTTTGTCCCTAAGCATATTAAGCAATTCCATTTCAAAATGTATACCACAAATTATGCTTTTTAATACAATTAAAATGTAATTATGTAGTTATTTAAAGTATACATCACATGTTAATAGGACGTTATGTTTTTGTCTTAGATATTAATGACTGGTGTATTAAAAAATCTTTAACATACAATTTTAATACTATTTCATTAAATACAAAATATTTTACAAAAAGTTTTTATTTTATTAAGATTTTTATTTAATAGAGAGCACAAATAGGTAGAGCAGTAGGTGGAGGGAAAGGGAGAAGCAGGATCCCCACTGACCGGAGATCCCAATGGAGGGTTCAATCCCAGGACCCTGGGATCATGACCTAAGCAGAAGGCAGATGCGTAATCGACTGAGCCAACCAGGTGCCCCAACAAAAAGTTTTTAAAATAGGGATATTAATATTTTAAAATACTTTTGAAGTTCTTAGAACCATGCCTGGCACATAGTAAGCACCATATGTGCTTGTTAAATAAAAATAATACAACAATTACAAAATGATTTTTTTAAATGCAATGAATTTTACGAGATTATTATGAGAAAGAGATTTACGAGATTATTATGACAAAGACTTAGGTAGTAAAAAAACTATATATATTTATATTTATATCTATAGGGAAAAGCAAATATATGTAATGATGTCCTCATTGTTGGCTATTTGGTTTACTGCCAATCCCTTGCTTTAATAAGGATTGCTATGATGAACATTTTTTAACCATAAAGATGGTTCTGTAGTTTGTTATTTTCTTGAGGTCTATTTACAGAATTAGGGTTCTTAGTCCAAGTCAGGATAACACATATTACTTTTGAGTTCTGTTATCGCTGCTAATCTTCTTTGTATGGCACTTACTTAACATAAGCCAATATGCAATGCCCTGACTCACACAGCCCTTTGTACCAACCTTATTTTTTTGTTCCTCATAATAACTGTGTAGGGTAGGAGGTATTATTATTCCTGTTTGCTAGATGAGTAAACTGTGACTTGAAGAGTTAAATCTTTATGATGACCTGGTATCTAGGAGGACATACTGAATTTCAACTGCAGGGTCAATTTCTTGTCTTGTATGGTAAATTTCTTTTGGCTCAAGGTGGCAGGAGAGGGTGGCGGTCAACTGTTGTCATCTGCAAAGGAAATGAAAAGGGTTTCTATCATGAACCTGACCATCTCGTGGTTAAAGATTGGAAAGATGCCAAATGGGCTAGAGAAGGGATGGAGGATGATTGGTAGGGTTGCATGGTGTATTCATTTCCTAGGGCTGGAACACATTACCGCACACTGGGTGGCTTAAAACAACAGAAATTTTTAATTGTTTCTTTCCCAGTTTTGGAGGCTACCAGTCTGAAATCAAGGCATCAGTGGGGCCATGCTCCCTCTGAAGGCTCTGGGAGAGGAATCCTTCCTTGCCTCTTTTAACCTCTTTTAGTTTCTGGGAGTTGCTTGTAATTTTTGTCATTCCTTGGCTTGTAAGTACATCACTCTAGTCTTGGTGCCTGCCTTCTACATGGCCTTCTCCGTTTATGTCTTACATCCAAATTTTCCTCTTCTTATAAGAATACCAGCCAAATTGGATTTACTTACCCTAATCCAGTATGGCCTCATTTTCTCTTGACTACATCTGCATTTGGGCCGTCCTTCCAAATAAGGTCATATTCAAAGGTTCTAGATGAACATGGATTTTGCAGGGCACTACTCAATCCTGTACACTTAGGTAGGAGGAGACTGAGTGTTCTCTTCTTCACCACTTCCCACTTTGTGTCGTATAGCAGTGAACAGAGGTATCTGCCCCTGAAAAGTGAGAAGAGACCTTTGGGTGTAAGAGGCAAGGTCGAATCTTAGGGGGCTGCTGATAGTCAGAAACAGACAGCAGCTCCACATTCAGAAGGCCAAATACAGGTCCATCCCCATTTCCCTCCCCAATGCTTACTGGCAGTAGGTTTCAATAAACAGCTCCCCCAGGCAGGATCAACAGAGAATCTCAAAGGAAAAGATGTGCATAGAGGTACGTATCACTAGTACATTGCCCAAGAGAAGCACAAAATATAACACATGATGAATACCTAAGAAACAGTTAACAGAAGTCACAGCAGGTGATTTTAACTGAAATATAATTAAAATCTTCACATGGTAAGAAATGTAACTGAATCCATGAGACAAAAAGGAAGCATGAAAAAGGACCAAGTACCAAGGATCCAAAGAGAAAGAATCAAGATCTTAGAAATGAAAAGTATTCAGAAGAGGGGGAAATAGCAGAATGAATACAGATAAAGAGCTACTTAGTGAGCTAGAAACAATAGCCAAGGGATTCTCCCAGAGTGCCAGTAGAAAGGGACTGAGAGTATGAAAGAAATGTTTAGAAACATGGACAATAGAGCCAGAGCCACCCAAACCTAGTCATACATGTTCCAGAAGGAAATTTTAAAAACAGAGAAGATGAAAGGAAAGAAAAATTCAAAATATAATAAAAGAAAAATTTCCAGAGTTGAATAAAGACACAAGTCTTCAGGTTGGGAACTGAGTGGGATGAATAAGAAATGACTATATCTTTGGGGCGCCTGGTGGCTCAGTCAGTTGAGCGTCTGACTCTTGATTTCCTCTCAGGTTTTGATCTCAGGGTCCTGGGATCAAGCCCCGCATCGGGCTCTATGCTCAGCGTGGAGTCTGCTTGAGTTTCTCTTTCTCTCTCACTCTCTCTGCCCCTCCCCCTGCATTCTCTCTCTCTCCAATAAACCTTAAAAAATAAGAAAAAGAAATGACTACATCTTAAAAAAAAAAGAGGAAAGAAGGGAGAAAGAAAGAAATGACTACATCTAGATATGTAGAGTGAAATTTTAAAGCAATAGGGCATAAGGAGAATCCCTTAAAGCATCCAAAGATTCTTAAAAGCATTTCTACAAACGTTGATATCAGAATTTTCAATGAGAACATGTTGAAAACAAGAAAATAGAAATGTATAGGAAAATGGTTACAAATCTAGAATTCTATACTCAGCTATTATTCAGGTGTGAATGCAAAATAAATACATTTATAGGTATTCAAGGACTCAGAAAATTTACCATCCACAAATAATTAATAAAGGATATACTTACCTAGGAAAAAATTTTAATTTAAACATAATCCCACAGAGACATATGAAGCAGTATCTTCTTAAAGAAATCAGTGAAACTTATTGTAAAATCCATATAAGTGAGGGTAACCACTGGAAGAAATAGCAGATAGACATTCCAAATGTTAAGGGCAAAATGAGACAAAGAAAATTTAATAAATCTTACAAAAGACAAAAGGAAACAACAAAAATCCAGAATAAGTAGAAAAGAAAATAAGATGAGAGCTCAGCTGTGTCAGTACCACATTGCCTGTGATTGGGTTAAGTTCATGGATGAAAAGAGAATCTTATGTTGGATTTTTAAAAATCCAGCTATTACAAGAGACACCTGTAAAATAAAATCACCTGTGAATGTTGAAAACAAACTGATGGAAAAAGATATTCAAAAAAGAAATGAATGGAAAGAAACTCTATGTGAATACTTTTAAAGCAAATAAAAGAAAATTCAAGGACAGTCTAGAAAAGAGATTCACCTGGTAGGGGTAAGCATCCCTGGTGCCTCAGTAGTGGTCTCTAAACATTATTTCCCACTAAAAGGCATCAGAGTTCACTTGAGAAAGCGCTGGTTCCAGGTCAGGGGCAGGAAATATAAAAGATGAGCCTGGAACAAGCTGTCCTATCAGAAGCAAGAAAGTGAAAGACTACAGAGAGTGTCAAAACCACTTGGGAACCAACATAAAGAAGCTCCCCCTGACTAATAAAAATAATACATGCACTGGATTAAAACACTTCAAATAATAAGTTTAAGCATCTATGATAATTAAAACAAATGAACAATTCTTATTGGCTGCTTGCTACAAGAAATAGGAGACAATGAAGAAATTAAACAACACTAAAGGATATAATCGACAAAATCCAAACAGTATGCAATTCCACAGAACAAATGACTCAGTTCGTTCAACAAATAAATTCTTAAGCAATAATAAAACTTTGGGCGGGGTGGGGGCAGGGTTAAAAAGGGTTCTTATATTTTAGAGATACATGCTGAAATATTTATAGATGTTATGTCAGAGATTTGCTTCAAAATGATCATTGTTACAAGTCAAACATTTTTGGCTATGAGTTAGTAAATGGGAGCTATATTATTTCTTGCATTTTAATAAATTTTTTAAAGTTAAAAAAAGACGATAAGTCTAAGGAGTATTATGGGTGAGTGCTACAAAACTTTCCAAAAAATGGTAATTTCTATATTATAGGTATTACTCTAGTGTTGGAAGGTATCTGACTCATTTTGTAAGACCAGCAAACCATGAATGCCAAGACCAAATAAAATCAAGTACACTTGGGACATAGATGCAAATACCCTATTTAAATTTCAGCAAAGCAAATACAACAGTGTGTCAAAGGAATCTATCATGACAATTGGAGGTTAATTACAGAAGTCGATGGATCTAATGTTAACTTGGAAGTTAATATAATTCACAGGGTGCCTGAGTGGCTCAGTCTGTTAAGAGTCGAACTCTCAGTATCAGCTCAGGTCTTGATCTTGGGGTTGTGAGTACCAGCCTTGCACTGGGCATCACCCTGGGTGTGGAGCCTACTTAAAAACAAAAACAAAAACAAAAAAAAGGTTTTTATAAGCCACTACATTCACGGATTAAAGCACCTGATTATATCAATAAACACTGAAAAATAACTGATATTTAACATCTATTAAGGATGAAAAAAGACCTGAAGCAGCTACCTACAGAAAGGAAATTTCTTTCTTTCTTTTTTTTTTTTTTTAAGATTTTAAAAATTTATTTGACAGACAGAGATCCCAAGCAGGCAGAGAGGCAGGCGGGGGGCGGGGGCACGGAGAGGGAAGCAGGCTCCCCACCGAGCAGAGAGCCCGGTGTGGGGCTTGATCCCACGACCCCGAGATCATGACCTGAGACAAAGGCAGAGGCCCAACCTACTGAGCCACCCAGGCGCCCCCAGAAAGGAAATTTCTTATTTTAATAAAGGACCAACCAAAAACTTACAGTTATTCTAATCCTTAGGGATGATTTTAGAGGTGATCCTGTTGAATCAGGAGTAAGACAGGGATGCCTGCTTTCATGCTGCTATAAAACATTACTTTGGGAGATCTAGTCAATGCAATAAAATAAGAAAAATGAATAAGAAACCTAGAAATGAGGACGTTTACATCTACAAATACTAACAGAAATCCTAATTTGGAAAAATTTATAAAATTCATTTTATTATCTCACATAATAAAAAATCCTGAGGTAGAAAGTCTCCAGAGTTGGCCGACTCAGTGGCTTGCTGACATCATTAAGCACCCGGGTTCTTTCTATTTTTAACTCCACCATAACCAGGAGGCCTGCTATGTAAGTGTCTCAAGCTTCCCCCTCCCGAGGCAACAAGATGGCTCTCATACCAGGAAGCATCCTGTGACACAGAAGCGATGGCTTCCTGTTTGATTCCTCTCAGCAGTGAGGAAATGTTTGCCGGAAGTGCCCCAGGATATTTTGTCACATCTCATTGGTGCAAACTAGGTCCTATGCCCATCCCAGAACTATGGAATAGAGCTCCCAGTATGCCCATGGAATGGACATTAAGCGGGAGAAAGAAAGAAAATCTTGGTGGTTAGGGCTGCTTGGGCGGCTCAGTTTGTTAAGCATCTGCTTTGGCTGGGGGCGTGATCCCAGGATCCTCCGATCCAGTACACGTGGGTTCCATGCTCAGCGGGGAGCCTGCTCCTCCGTCTCCCTCTGCCCCTACCTCTCCCACCTCACCCCTGCTCCTTCTCACTCCCTCTCTCTTGCTCTGCTCTCTCTCAAATTGAAAAAAAGAGAGAGAGAGAAAGAAGGAAAATCTTGGTGGTTAGACCACTGAGATTTTGGTGTGTTTGTTACTGTGAAGTACATAACCAAACCGATCCTGACTCAGTCAACAAAATCTAAAGTTAGCCCACATCTTTATCCTCCTTTTAAACAAAGAATCCAGTCACTCCCTTCCCTACTGATAGGCTACCCTCCACTTCCTCCTTCTTGCTGCTGTTGAGCGCTTTTATCAACTTCTTTTCAATACTTCCCATATTCTTTCTGCAGATATAAACAAGAATATGTTTACCCCCTTTCTTGCAAAAAAGGTAGAAAATTATAAATTACTCTTCTGTACCTTCCCTTTGTTCTTAAAGTAGATCTTAAAGAACTTTCACATCAGTCCATAAAGAAACTTCCTTTTTTTTTTTTTTTTTTAAACAGTTGTATTGTGTTCCATTGTGTGAATAGGGCATAGTTTACTTAAGCAGTTCCGTATTGGTAGGTACTTGTTTTGGATCCTTTCCTATTGCAGATGATGATGCAGTAATGAATTACCCTGCACATACATCATTTTGTCAGCGAGTAAGGGAACATATAAAATCTCCAGAAGTGAAAAATGCCAGGTCAAAGGGTAAATGTGTTGTAAATTTGGGAAATACTGCCAATTGCCTTCTGTGAGGGTTGTAACGTTTTTCACTACTATGGCCAATGTCTGAGGTGACCTGGTTCCCCACAGCCCTGCCAACAGAAACTGCAGTTCAACTTTTGGGTTTTTTCCCTAATTTAAGAATTACCTTGGTTTAGTTTCAATTTGCATTTTTCTTATTATGAGTTAAAGAAAGCTTACTTTCTTTTTATATGCATTAGGGCCATTTGTCTATTTTTTTTGGTGAATTTTCTGTTCCATGTACTTCGTTCATTTTTCTTTTCTTTTCTTTTTCTTTTTCTTTTTCCTTTTTTTAAAAAATTTTATGTATTGATCTGAGAGAGAGAGAAATCGAGAGACAGAGCGTGAGTGGGGGTAGGGGCAAAGGGAGAGGGAGAAGCAGACTTTCCGCTGAGCAGGGAGCGGAACTTGGGCCTTGATCCCAAGATTCTGAGATCATGAACTGAGCTAAGCTGAAGGCAGACACTTAACTAAGCCACCCAGGTGCTTCTGTTCATTTTTCTTTAAAAATACTGATTTTTATTGGTCTTTTTAATATTGATTTACTGTTACTCCTTACATATTTGGATAATTTGCTCTTTGGCAATGACCTAGGTTGAAAATTTATTTTCCCAGTTTGTCCTTTGTCTTTCAGCATTGCTTTTGTTATATTTTCCCATGCACTTAAAACTTGTTTTATGTTGTCAAATTACTAAGCTTTTTGTGTATGTATTTTAAGTCATAGTTAGCTCCTAAAGAAATTCACTCGTGTTTTCTTTTCTATTTTTTAATTTATTTTTTTAAAGATTTTATTTATTCACCTGACAGACAGAGATCACAAGTAGGCAGAGAGGCAGGCAGGGAGAGGAGGAAGCAGGCTCCCCACTGAGCAGATAGCCTGATGCAGCGCTCTATCCCAGGACCCCAGATCAGGATCCGAGCTGAAGGCAGAGGCTTAATCCACTGAGCCACCCAGGCACCCCTCGTGCTTTCTTCTGATAGTTTTATTGTTACATTTTTTAAATATTTAGACTTTTTTAGGTTTTTTTTTTTTTTTTTAGTATCTCTACACCCAACGTGAGGCTCAAACTCACCGTCCCGAGTCAAGAGTCTTTCGCTCTTCCAACTGAGCTAGCCAGGTGCATCTTTTAATATTAAGATTTTAGAGATATTTGCCTTTTTCCTGGTAGTGTAATGAGAGGTCTTGATTCAACATTATTTTTTCCAGGTGGTACCCAGTTTTTCATTTAAAATTCTTTCTTGTCACTCTGATTTGAGTTGCCATCTTTTCATGTATTAAGTTTTTAAAATTTGGTTTTATTTCTGCATTTTATATTTTCCTCCTTTAGCCTGTCTAGTCATGCATCAATATCTGTTTTAATTTCAGGGACCTGTAGGTATATTTTAATACCTGTTTGGGATAAATTCATCACATCTTCATTTCCAGAGTGTTTCTGTCTACTCTTTTTTTTTTTTTTTTAAGTTTTTAATTTAGGTAAGTAATCTCTACACCCAACATGGGACTCGAACTTACAACCAAGAGTTGCACACAGCTCCAACTGAGCCAGCTGGGTTACCTAGTTATCCCTGCTTATATATTTTTTGAATGAATTTAAAACCAACTTATCAATTTCCTGGAGGAAAAAAATCTGCTGATAATCTTTTTAAGGTTAAATTTATAAATTGACTCAGAGAGAACACACTTTTGCCATGTTGGCTTTTAGTGCATATATTTCTATCGTTCAGGACTGTTTTATTTTATTATTTCGTGTGTGTGTGTGTGTGTGTGTGTGTGTGTGTGTGTGTGTGTGTCTGTTCAGGTCTGTTTTAGTGTCCAACAGTGGTGTTTGGAAATTTTCCCCACAAAAGTGCATATTTCTTATGAAGTTATTCTTAAGTAGTATATCCATTTGTTGTCTTTCTTGCTACTGCAGATGTGGTATTCTTTTTTACCGTATTTTTAAACTGGCATTGTTTTACATAAGAAAGGTATTCATTGATTTATATTAATTTTATATCCTGCAGCTTACTGGACTCTTTTATTATTTGTGGTAAATTTTCAGTTGATTTTCTTAAATATAAAATCAAATCATTTGAAAATAGTGACTTTTTACCATCTCTTTTAAAATTCTTTACTTCTGGGGTGCCTGGGTGGCTCAGTCAGTTAAGCGTCTCACTCTTGGTTTTGGCTGAGGGTTGTGAGATGGAGCTCCTGTGTCAGGCTCCACACCGGGGATGGAGCCTACTTAACATTCTCTCTCTCTCCCTCTCCCTTTACCCCTCGCCTGTGCTCACTTGCTCTCTTACTCTCTCTCTCTCTCATAACTAAATAAATAAGGGAGGCATGGGTGGCTCAGTTGGTTAGGTATCTGTCTTCAGCTCAGGTCATGACCAAGTCCCACATCAGGCTCCTTGCTCAGCAGAGAGCCTGTTTCTCCCTCTGCCTGCTGCTCCCCTGTTTGTGCTCCCTCTCTCTGACAAATAAGTAAAATCTTAAAAAAAAAAAAAGTAAAGAAATAAATAAATAAAAAGAAAATTCCTTACTTTCTCTCATCTAATTATATATTTTTAATATCTTCAGGACAATATTGAATAACAGTGGTGATAACGAGCATCTTTGTTCTGTTTCTTACTTCAACATGCATTCTTCCAGTGCTCTCCATGCAGACTGATTCTGGTTTCTGGATTAATAAATCTTAATCATGTAAAACAAATTACCTACTTATATTTTGAGTAATGTTTTTAAAAATCAAGAATGGATGTTTATCTTTTGCAAATACTTATTAGTAACAGTTGAGATGATCACATAATTTTTCTTCTCAGATATGTTAATATAGATAGATTCCTAGTATAGAACTGTCTTTTCATTCATGCAATCAACATCATTTGGTTATTATTTTTAATGTACCCTTTACTTCTGCTTGTTAATGTCTTTTTTTTTTTAAGATTTTATTTATTTATTTGACAGAGAGAGAGAGATCACAAGTAGGCAGAGAGGCAGGCAGAAAGAGAGGGGGAAGCAGGCTCCCTGCTGAGCAGAGAGCCCGATGTGAGGCTCAGTCCCAGGACCCTGAGATCATGACCTGAGCCGAAGGCAGAGGCTTAACCCACTGAGCCACCCAGGCGCCCCATGCTTGTTAATGTCTTATTTCAGGTTTTTACCTTGATATTTGTAAGTGAGGTTGGTCTATAGTTTTTTTCCTTTGGGCAATCTTTGTCAGGTTTTGATGTCAATGTAATGTTTGCTCTCAAACCATTTACAAATAAATTATCAGATTGAGGTTTCTCAGAAAACACGGGCCACGTGAATTTAGGCCAGACATCAGTGGAAAGGCTAGCTGTGGTTCTATATTTTCTGAGGATATTTTTATTTCCCCTCCCACCCACCACCAACTTTGAAGCAGATTAAGTTTTCTTACTGTACTTTTCTGTGGGCTTGATTTTTCTAACACATCTTTTGGATTTTAGCTTTGTGCGTGGGTCTTCTATTCATTTTCCTCACTTTGGAAGTACTTCAATGCTCTAGACCTTGGGAGGATGTTGAAATGGAAACTTGAGGTCATACAAGAGGACTATAAGGCACCTGGCATTCCACTTGGATTTCTCCTTTCACTCATTTGGCCTATGTAACTTTTTGTAATTTTCTTGCTAACTTATTTTTAAAATTGAAAATATATTGGGGTGCCTGGGTGGCTCAGTTGGATAAGCCTCTGCCTTCAGCTCAGGTCATGATCTCAGGGTCCTGGGATTGAGCCTCACATCAGGCTCCCTGTTCAGCAAGGGAGTCTGCTTCTCCCTCTCTCCCTGCTCCTTGCCCCCTGCCTCCACCCGTGTGAGTGCTCTCTCTCTCTCTGCTTTCTCTTTCAAATAAATAAATTGTTAAAATCTTTTTAAAAATTTGAAAAGACATCTATTTTATTCGAATTTTTAGTTGTCTTACACCAAGAAGTTATTCAGGGTCTGGTCTACTATACTCCTAGAAATAGACATTATGACTTGCTATATCAAATACAAAAATATTTTATAATACTAACGCAATTAAAATTGTGTGGTTCTGGCATAGAAATTCATAAAGAGATTAATGGGGCAGAATGGAGATCATAGAAGTAGATTTAGATTTGTCTATATGTGAGAATGTAGTAGTATATAATGTTAAAATTATTTTAAATTCAATAGTGTTGGAATAATTGGGAGAAAAAAGCTACATCCCTGCCATATACCATTCCCAAAATTAAATTCCAAATAGATTAAAGGGTAAGCTTATAAAAAACCCATAGTCTATGGAAGTATTAGATAAAAACAGACACATATATATAACTACTGAGAAGGAAGGATCATCTAAATCTCTCTCTCTCACACACACACACACACACACACAATAATAAGAACATATAGGCAAATATTTTTAACCCATGGGGTAGGAAAAGTTCTCTAAAGCAAGAAAGCCTCAAACTCAAAAACCTTTACAGGAAAGAGTGATAAGTTTGATGACTTGAAAGTAAAATCTTGTTCTTATAAAACACACCACAACCAAGTAAAATAAAGAGCAAGGTGAGAAGAAAGATTTGTATCATATTTACAGTAACAAAAATTAGAATCATAAATACGTTAGACAGTCAACAAGAAAGAAAAAAGCAATTCAATAGAAAAGTTGTCAAAGGCTATAAAGAGGCAAAACAAGAAGCCAGGAAGATATTAAAAAAATACCCCACTTTTACAGTCAGTTGAGGACATGCAAATCTTAACAATGAGATACTATTTCTTAACTGTGTCGTAGAGAAAAATTTCATGTTGATTATATCAAGTGTGGACAAATGTGTAGAAAATTGATTTCTTATATTCCGCTGTTGGGGATTTGAATTGATATAATCTTTTGGAAGATAATCTAGGGATATCAAAATTCTAAAAATGCATACCCTTTTATGTAAGAACATGACTTACACAGCACTTGGTAGAGGAATATATGCACATAGGACAAAGAGATCCATATTAATAAAAATTCAAAACAAACTAAATTTCCATCAGTGGTGATATGGTTAAATCATTATGGGTTGTACATATGCAGAAGGAGACACGTACAATAACATGCATTGCATCACTGTTTTTGCTAGCAAAGTCAAAAACAACCTAAATGACAACCATGGGGGAATGGATAGATAAAATGCAGTCTCATCATATGATAGATTCCACACAGCAGTTAAAAGGAATAAACTTGGGGCACCTGGGTGGCTCAGTGGGTTAAGCCTCTGCCTTCAGCTAGGGTCATGATCTCAGCGTCCTGGGATCAAGCCCTGAATCAGGTTCTCTGCTCAGCAGGGAGCCTGCTTCTCCCTGTCCCTCTCTGTCTGCCTCTCTGCCTACTTGTGATCTCTCTCTCTCTGTCAAATAAATAAATAAAATCTTTTAAAAAAAAGGAATAAACATATTTATCAATGTGGATGGATCTCAAACATAATTTACATGACAAAAGCAAGTTGTAGAGACCTGTAGCATGATACCATTTTTTTTTTTAAAGATTTTATTTATTTATTTGTCAGAGAGAGAGAGGGAGAGAGAGCAAGCACAGGCAGACAGAATGGAAGGCAGAGGCAGAGGGAGAAGCAGGCTCCCCGATGAGCAAGGAGCCCGATGTGGGACTCGATCCCAGGACGCCAGGATCATGCATGATACCATTTTTTTAAAAAGCTTAAGCTCAGTAAATAATGCTGTGTATTACATAAGAAAAACATGGCAGGTGGATTGAAAAGATATATATTAAATATCTAAGACTAGATGCCTATGTTAAAGGGAGAAGAACGGAAATAAAGGAAAAAAACCCCAAACTGGTTGTAAATGAATAATCAAATCATGTCAATCTATTTGTACAACTGGGGTCTAGTACAATTGGAAAAACAAACAAAAAAAAATGAACAGAACTGTATACAACCATACTAATACTTAGGTGAGAGTTAAGAGAAAATAATTAAGTTGAGCTGTATTTTTTTTTTTGTCATGGAAATGTTATTTCCCAAGTCATATTATTAAGTGAAAAAAGCAAGTCAAAGAACCATGTGTACAATGTTATAACACTTATGTAAAACAAAACTGCAAAATAAAACTCTTTACACACGCACACATGTATGCAAATGCATAGAAAAAGTTTTGGAAAAGATAGCTACGGAAAAAATAAAAACAGTGAAATTTTCCTACTTTTTTTTCCTACATTATTTATATAAATTTATTTTTATATATTTCCCTACATTATTTATATAAATTTATTAACAGTTTGGAATAAAAATAAAGACAGAAATTTTAGGAAGAACAAAAAGCATTAAGAAAGGAAATCTAAGGACCCTGGGTGGCTCAGTGGGTTAAGCATTTGACTTTGGCTAAGTTCATGATCCTGGGGTCCTGGGATCAAGACCCAAGATGAGCTGCCTGTTCAGTGGAGAATCTGCTTCTTCCTCTCCCTCTGCCCCACTGTCCCTGCTTGTGTGCCCTCTCTCTCTCTCAGTCTCAAATAAATAAATAAAAATCTTAAAAAAAAAAAAAAAAGGGAAATGTAACTCTACTGATCACTGATTCTGGAATGAGCAGTATTTTTAGTCATAATAATGTAGAGGTTTCTGTTTTTGTTTCTGTTTTCTCTCTTCCTCTCATTCTGCATGGGTAAGTGTGAATGATTTATCTATGTGTTTACATGTACATGAGTATGTTAACTTCCACCAGCATTTTATGTTCACAAATAGTCATGCCATGATAAAATTTGTTCATTTATGGTGTGGAATATAACTCCCAAGCAGACAAGATCCTTGCTTCTTACAATCACATCAGCCCTGTCTGTCTCTCTCTTTCTGTCTCCATTCTACCTCTGTCTATCTCAGCTACATAGCAAGACAAGTTTTCAGGGACTTCCATGGACTTAAAATGAGAGAAGATGGATGATGCTGTTATATATTTATTTATTTATTTATTTATTTATTTATTCATTCATTCATTCATTCATTTAGAGTGAAGAGGGGCAGAGGGAGAGGGAGAACCTCAAGCAGACACCCCATTGAGCATGGAGCCTGACACGGGGCTCAATTTCATGACCTTGAGATTATGACCGGAGCCAAAATCAAGAGTCAGATGCTCACCTGACTGAGCCATCCAGGTGCCCCGGATCACAGTATTATTGAATACTGTTCAGCCTTGCCCTCCTGGTGCATTCATTGCCAATAGCAATGAGTTTTCATTGATTTTTGTTCATGGTCAACCTACAGACAAAACTTAGACCATTTGGTTATAGTTTAAATGCTATCAACCTTGATAATGCAAAGGTTGAGTATGAATGACAGAAGGTACAAAGGGAAGTGTAGAATTACTAAATGGACTGGTTGAAGAGCTAATATCTTAATTTTATAAAGAGCATTAAAAGAGTTGATGGGGGCGCCTGGGTGGCTCTCTTGGTTAAGCATCTGCCTTCGGCTCAGGTCATGATCCCAGGGTCCTGGGATCAAGCCTCACATGGTGCTCCCTGCTCCATGGGAGGCCTGCTTCTCCCTCTCCCTTTGCTGCTTCCCCTGCTTGTGCCCCCCCACCGTGTCAAATAAATAAACAAAATCTTAAAAAAAAAAAAAAGATAGTTGATGGACCAAAAAAATAAATCTGTTAGGATGACCTTTATAAAGGTAAAAGTTTTAAATGTTATAAAGGTAACCGATAAAGAAACTAAAAGAGGAGGTAGGAAAGGTGTTGAAAAGAGCCTATTTTTTCATTTATCAAATGACAGATTAAATACATAATATCTAATATTGATAAACCAAGAAATGGCCGTCAAAGTATAATTAGGAATATAGAAGTACATCAGGGTGCTTTTTTTTTCCTATAAGATTTTATTTATTCATTTCACAGACAGAGATCACAATCAGGCAGAGAGGCAGGCAGAGAGAGAGAGAGGAGGAAGCATGCTCCCTGCCGAGCAGAGAGCCCAATGTGGGGCTCAATCCCAGGACCCTGGGATCATGACCAGAGCCGAAGGCAGAGGTTTTAACCTACTGAGCCATCCAGGTGCCCCTGGGAGCTTTTTTTCCAATAACAAAAATAACCCTAATTCAATTTGACTTGGATTATAAGTATATGTTTTGGCTCTCATACCTAAAATTCAAGAGACAAGGTAAGTTTAAAACTGATCCAAGCCAGTATCTCTAGCTCTGTTTCCTTGCACTTCTCTTGGCTCTGAACTTATTTCTTGGTTGTTTTCATCCTCCTGGTACCGAAGTGGCGAGCATTCCAGATCTTTCCTCATTTCCAAGTCTTGGAAAAACTGATCTCTAATCCCCAAAAGAAAAATAAAATTTCCCTCTCCCTCTCTTGTTTAGGAGTCTTCTTACATTTCCAAATTCTAACTGAAAATGAACCTATTTATGACATGATTGATCGTGGGAACATCCATTCTTCATAGAAAGGAAAGACTTGAAGTACTTTTGTGGTAGAGGGTGAGCTGCTTAGGTTACAGGTCAGGAGAAGGGCCAGGGAGTCACCTGGACTTAGAAAGGAATTATAAGTTGTCTTTTGTTTGTTTTTATTATTTTTAAAAGATTTTATTTATTTGTCAAAAAGAAAGAGAGAACATAATCAAGGGGACCAGCAGGCAGAGGGAGAAGCAGGCTCCCTGCCACACAAGGAGCTGGATGTGGGGCTTGATCCCAGGGACCTGGAATCCTGACCTGACCCGAAGGCAGATGCCCAATCCACCCAACTGAGCCCCCCAGGCACCACTGTATGTTTATTTTTGAGAGAGAGTGTGCCCCCAGGAGCAAGGGTTGGAGGGAGGGAGGAGGGGGGCCGGGGGAGGGGCAAAGAGAAAGGGAAAAAGAAGGAGAGGAGAGACTCCTAAGCAGGCTCCACATGCAGTGCACAGCCCTACTCCGGCTTGATCTCAGGACCTTGAGATCATGTCCTGATCTGAAATCAATAGTCAGAAGCTTAACCGACTGAGCCACCCAGGCGCCCCTATACGTTGTTTTTGAATGGTACATCCTGCCTCTACTCTCAGCCTGTCTTCCTCTCAGCCTTCAGCAGTTATTATTAATGTTCTACTTCAGTCTCAGAGCTGCTGGGGGAAATTAGGAAAGAGCTGGTGTTTGGGCTTGGTACGAAGAAATAAGAAGGAAAGGTGGAAGCCCAAATTTATGGTGGAGATGGTTAGCAGTATCAGTCAGCAGAAGAGAGTCGTGTCAGGCAGAATGGTGAGCCAAGATGAGAGGACTGGAGGAGGGGCTTCTCAAACACGTTGGGGGATGGGTGTAGTAGTATATAGCAAAGTCTGCTAGGGGCATGAGTAATCATTATTTGGGTATAAAGAGAATGAATGACCTAATTTTATATATCGGTTTCAAATAAATTGGATCTTAACCTAATTTCCCACTAATCTTTTTCTCTTTGGAGGAATATTTTCCTAGGAAAAAATGTTCTCTTATTTTATAGAAAAGTCACTTCCCTCTATAAGTGAGTTTCCAGGACAGAATTCATGACCTGGCTAAGGGGGAGAAGGCTCCTTATTTAAGACATTAATATTTCTTTGTCCACTTAGCTATGGATTTGATTTTTTGGTAACTCAACTATTTGTGGGTCCTGTGTGTAGATGTGCCCATTTATGCTCAAAGATTACAGCAAATCAGAGATGGCTGCCATTTCACTCTGTGTAATAGGGCTTATAATAAAAGATTCCATGTATTGGTGACCTTCTTCTAGGAAAACTATTTTTCTGGGGCACTCGTGGGACTGGAGATGTAGCTATTCTGGTCAAATATGAAAGGGAACTTTAAAATGCTGAACAAGACTCTGGGAAAACAAAGAATTTCCTGATTCCTAGAGACCTTTATGAATGGAATGGACGGAAACTTGTCCTTCATAGTTTAGCTGTTCATCTATCTGAAGGAAGAATAACCATCAGATACTCTTTCAGGGTCCTTTTCTAGTTCCGAGGTTTTACATTTTTAAAATTGAAGAGCACAAACACAATTTAAGCTTCCCATTTTGTTTTGCTCTCAAGGTACATAAGTTTGGTATTAACCGTGGAAATGGTGAGTGGAAAGAAAAAATATAAAGTTGAATTTAAAGTTGTTTTTCCTTAAAATGACAAAGCTTATGACCTGCCACATAAGCTATACAGCTTTGAAACACAATTCTTCCACCATTTATTCCCAAGAATTATTATATTCAGGAGAAAGACATAGGGAAGAGGGTTTCTTTCTAAATAAGATTTTATTCAAGGTTGGCCATCAATGTAGGAAATGATAATAGGGCAATAATCATTTTTTTCTGCCTGCAAAGTGGTTTTCCATGGAAGGACCTTTAAATTCATTTGGAAATTGTGACCTCCTTAATCCCAGCCACATTTGTGTGGGAAGACTGGTACACACGTATGTGACAATGTTATAGACAGCCAAGGGCTGCAGAGGAAAGCTAATGATTTGTCAGAGGTCAACCTACAGATCCCTAGGAAAAATGTGACAATCACTTTCTTATATTTTATGGTTCAAAATCTGTGGTTCAAAATCTACAGTAGCACTTCTTACTGATGGATGACTAGGATTCATATCACAGGTCGCAGATACTGACTCAAGGAGGTCAACATTAGAAGGTCAAGTTAATGAAAGAAGACTTGGCCACAAAGAATTGTCCAGATATATGAATGGAATGCCTTGTTTCTCCTCTGCCTGCAATGGAGCAAAAATGACATTAAACGCGCCCAAGATACCTTTCATGAAGGCTCCTCTGGATCGTATGATAAACTTACCTAATTCTGCTTGTGACCTAATCATGGCCTTCTTTCTTTTCTGTGATCTCTTATATTTCTTACATAAACAATGACTTCATCTGTAAGGATACAGAATCCCACGCAGTGGAAACCATATCAACTTCTGAAATTGCAGCACAAGATCAATAAGCATGATTTTAAAGAGGGCCATTCTGCTTATTAAGGAGGATGAGAACTTTATGGGTCAGAAGGAAAATATTTTCCAGCTTTAACAAATAACTGTTTAGAATTTATCATGTACTTTGTCAGGCACTTTTTGCCATGCAATGATTAAAAAGCCGATCTGCCCTTAATTTGCTGGACAAGAGAAGAAAGGGAATAACAATGGCTTAAACATAAAAGGTTTATTCTTTTTCAGAAAAGAAGTCTAGAGGAGATAAGCCACGGATGGAATAATGGCTCCACAAAGTCACTGGACATCGTCTCTTCTTATTTTTAACTCCATTATCCTTGACTATGGTGTCCATTCTGATGGTCCCCTCATGGTCCAAAGTGGCTTTCTTAGCACTAGCCATCCCCCCTTCTTCACCGCAGGCAGCAGGAAGGTGGAAGGAAGGAGGAAAAGACAAAAGGTCCAGTCTTCTCTCCTTTAGCAGTCTTTCTGTAAGTTCCAGAAAACATTTCTCCTTATGTGTCTCACTAATGAGAATGTAGTCACATGACCATACTTGGCTAGGTAGTCCCGAGAGGGTAGTTCCTCTGTGGGTTTATTATCATCCTGAGTAACTGGGGGTCTGTTACTAAAAAGTGGGGCAGAATGGATACTGGGTGGCGACTTACAATTTCTGCCTTAGGAAGTTAAAATTTACCTGGACAAATAACCTGTAGGCTTGAAAAACCAATCAGTACTATATTGAGAAGGGCCAAGCAATGGGTTATCAAAATTTGGAGGAAGGAGAGAAGGTGTCAAGGTAGCCTGGGAAAGCTGCTTGGAAGAACTAGGATTTGAACCCCCCCCCTTTTTTTTTAAGATTTTATTTATTTATTTGACAGAGAGAGGGGAGCACAAGCAGGGGGAGCAGACTCCCCTTTTGAGCAGGGAGCCTGATGTGGGACTCAATCCCAGGACCCCAGGACCATGACCTGAGCCAAAGGCAGATGCTTGACAGACTGAGCCACCCACCGACTGAACCACCCAGGCACCCTGAACTCCTCTCTGAGGATGGGAAGGACTAACACAAGAGACACAAAAGGCATTGACCTGAACAGAGGTAGAAGCAGGACAGGGCAGACCAGCCGCAGGCAGGAGCTGTAGCAACCACCGGTTACACTGCAACGTAATATGGAGTCTTGGGAGGCGAGGGAAAGAATACTGACTGATTTTTAGAAACCACCCAAGGCAAAAGCTCCAAAACCGCTTTGCCAGGATAAAATGTGGATGCCGACTTTGCTTCCCTGTTACTGGAACGGACCCTGCTATATCCCATATACAATTCGCACCAGCCGAAATCATGGCATTATTTACTCCAATGAAGTCCCCGATTTTGGATTGTCTGAAATAGCACAGAGAGGGTAACCACTGAATATATGACAACAGTAATCAAAATAAATACATGGGATGCCTGAGACCACAGTTCAAGGCCATGATTCATTAAATGGGGAGAGGAAAAGGCCTCCAAAAAAGGCTCTGGGCCCCTTTCCTAAGTATTAATTGTTTATTTCATGATTCCTCACCACTCTAAACAGACCTTAAACTGCCCCTTCCTAATACGCTCCCGTAAAGGATTATAAACTAGAGAGGAGGATGGTTTAAACAAAGTAATCAGAAAGTAAGCAATCTTTCTCTTTCTCTCTGGCTCAAAGCTTGTTTTGTCTGTTAGGGAACTTTTCAGCGCCCAGACCTCAAGGTCAAACCAAGGTCACTCTTCTGCTTTTTGAGGTATGGGTGCTTTCACGTTATTTGCTCATTTTTATTGCTGAGAATAACCATCCATTTGGCCCCCTAACTGGGGCCTCCCCAACACAAAGACTGGTGAGTGGGCCCTGCAGGGGGGTTAATCCCATTCAACACAAAGCAAACAAGTTCAAATCTCATTAAATGTCGGACTTTGCAGCAAGAATACAAGCGTTTCCAATTTAGAAAAGGAAGATAGAAATGTGACAGAGAAGTATTCTAATCATTTAGCAGAATAAATTGTACCAACATGATACTAAAGCTGTCAATTTGGTGGAAAAAGGATAAACTCCATTAATAATACAACAGCAATGCTTACTTTTTCACATGAGGAAAATTCCATTACAACCAACAGCCCGGGGCTTTCAAATTGCTTTTGTTCTAGATCAGTGGAATATTGTTATAAAGAATATATTGCCAGCAATGATAGTTTGGATCTAAGACCAAAACTAACTGATTTTTTTTAGAGTGAACCAGCAAAGACCTTGGTGGATATGCAAGGGGCCAAGTGTGAATAACCCCTTTTGTGCATATTTTTAAAAGGTAAACCCTTCACATGGGCACACAGCTTGGTGACCAGAACGCAGGCTGGAATTCAACTCCCTTTGCCCCCTCAGCCAGGGCGCAACCTTTGGAGAGGCCCCTAGTGGCACAAGATTATTCTTTTAAGGCCTATTTATAAGGTGACTCTCTGGAATTTTCTTCCTTGGGTCTATCCTGGAACAGGTTGCATTTAGTGAGAAGGTCCTCTTCTCATTTAAGGATGTGAATGAATGCTTTCTCCCCCTGGTTTTGGAGCTCTGTATTTTTTTTTAAATTATAAACAGTTTTTTTTTTTTTTTTAGGATTTTTATTTTATTTATTTGACAGAGAGAGACACAGTGAGAGAGGAAATACAAGCAGAGGGGGTGGGAGAGGGAGAAGTAGGCTCTCCACTGAGTTGGGAGCCCAATGCCGGGCTGGATCCCAGGACGCTGGGATCATGACCTGAGCTGAAGGCAGAGGCTTAATGACTGAGCCACCCAGGTGCCCTGGTTTTGGAGCACTTTAGATCCAACCTACAAGGGTCTTGTGAGCACCCCGTCCCCAGTAATGCCAGGCCCATGGTGCCTCGACAATATTCTCACCAAGGTGTGTCAGAGGCCTGGCTTGTTTAGCAACGATTCTCAGCTGACACGTGATCTCTACGGGGATTGTCTTAGCTTGGCTTCCCCTAAAAGCAGACCCTAAGACAAGCATTTGAATATAGTTTACTTTGGAGTTGGCCCCAGGAAGCGGGGGTTGGGAAATTGAGACAAGAAGTAAGGAAAATGTCAGTACCAGATGCATCAAGGAGCAGGCTACGGCTGTGGGCAGCTGGGGCCCCATCCCACTAGGGACGCTCTGAAAGACTGTGTAAAACACACCTCAGATTTGTCCCACTGAGGGTGGGCAAATGGAGTCATTTATTCATTAACTCCCGTCCTCATTGACGATTGTCCCTGGGAGCGCGGACTGATAGGGCACAGGGGCCAGAGGCAGCTCAGAAGCAGAAAAGAAGCCAGGATTTGGGATCTGAAGCTGTTGGTGTGAACGGGGACTTGCCCCAAAGCTGACGGCGGCTCAGTCACAGAGCACTGAGGGGCATTGACCATCTCTCCCTCAGAAGCTCTTCCTCGCACAGCAGATCCTCATACGGCTCCTGGTGGTCTGTGCCCTCTCGATGTGCCCTGATGTGTAGGGGCAGAAAAATCTTAAGAGCCATTTGGGTACCGAATAGCCCTTTCAACCTCAATCCTGCTCTCAGAATATGGTTCTTTCTCTCCCTTTACTGTAAATCAGTGCCTTCTGAGCTTTGGCATGTAACTGAACACATAGGGTCTTATCTGAGCAGCGTGTTGACTTTCTCAGGGTTTGCTTTTGCCGGGAACAGAAATTGAGAGGTTGCTCCCAGACAGAGATGCCCAAGAGCAGAGAAAGTTCCAGCAAAGGGAGCTCCCATCCCAGTGCTCAGCCTGTGCCTGCATGCCAGTGGTGGGGTCAGAAGTTCCACGCCTGGATCCTGCACCTTGCCAAGTCCTTCCAAGTCCTTCCGCTACTTCTTGATACCAGCGGCTCTAACTTTTCTGTGGTCAGGAGCTGCTTTGAGAATCCAATGAGAACCATGAACTTGCTCACTAAAATAATGTGCAAATACACACACATAGATTCATAGTTTGCATGTAATGTCAGGGGTTCCACAAAAACTGCAAAGCTCATCCAGGAACATTGTCTTACTTGAACCATGGTATGGCTTGGGTGTGTCCATTTCCTTCCATTTCTACAGCCCAAATCCTCCATTGGGTTTGCCCAGCTTCTGACCCTGTCTTTGAGATGACACATTGAAGAAAAGCCAGATAGCCAGGGATCATCTTCACTGGGTTATACATCAGCTGTGTGCCTTTGGGAAGATTTCTTAACCCCTCTGTGCATTGGTTTCCCCACCTGTACAGTGAAGAAGAGTACCTACTTGAGAGGCCTGTTGTGAGGGTCAGAGTGTTAGCAAATGTAAAACCTGTGGGAACCATGTCTAGCGCACAGCAAGACTAGGCATATCAAAGCTATTGTGATCGCTGTTACTTGCACGGAGGCCATGGCCTTGGAAATTAGAGTGGCTTAATCAAAGAGTCTAGACTTGCTGTCAGTCAGCAATGGGTATACAGTGGTCCTGTCTCAATTACCCACTGTGTCGTCTGAAGCTTAAGTGAGGGTTTGGTGTGGGGGATTTTTGTTTTTGTTTTTGTTTTTTGTTTTGTTTTGTTTTTCATTCTCTTAACCTAAATTTCCTTACCAAGGAACTCTTGGTTCACTGGTTTTCAAGAAATATTTTATAATGTACTTTTTTAATACCAAAATGAAATTCACAGGTGATAGGATCATTCTACACACAAAATTTTTAAAAATAATTATAACGCCCACATATAATGGAGAAATAAGAGTAGTTTCCCATAAGACTACATAAAATGTGTACACCTAACTACAATAGAAATAGAAATAGAAAGCATGACGAAGTCGTCAAATGTTTGCATCAATGTGTAGAATCACCATGAAGGTGATAATTTCAATCAGAGACTAATACCAATGTGCATTCTTTTTTTTTTTTTTTTAAGATTTTTTATTTATGTGTTTGGCAGAGAGAGCACAAGTAGCGGGAGCAGTAGGCAGGGGGAGAAGGAGATGGAGAAGCAGGCTTCTTGCTGAGCAGGGAACCCGATGGGGGTCTCAGTCCCAGGACCCTGGGATCATGATCTGAGCCAAGGGCAGATGCTTAACCAACTGAGCCACCCAGGCACCACAATAAAAAAAAAAAAAAAAAAAGGAACTCTATCCATTTACCCGGCCTTACTTGTAGTTGTGTATATTTCAATTTATTCCATTAAAATTTTAGCTCCTTTGGGGCAATTTTACATCCTGTTTGGGGCACACCCTATAAAAATTATTAACAGTAGTTATTTGGAGGTGGTAGAATTATAGGTAATTTAAAAATCTTTTTGCTTGTCCACATTATCTTACATTTCCATGCTGAACATTTCCATTATGAACAAGTGTTAATTAGATAATAAGGATATATAATAGAGGCATCTGGTTGGCTCAGTGGGTAGAACATATGACTCTTGATATCCGTTTCCCGAGTTCAAGCCCCAAGTTGGGTGTAGAGTTTACTTTAAAAAAGAAAGAGGATAATAGTAAAATAAATATATGTCAACTTGTATTATGCTCCATATGAGAACTGAGATGCTAAAAAGTAATACAAATATGTTCTTGCCTTTAAAAGGTTTATGATCTCATTCATTCATAAAAGATAACATACATTGGAAAAACACATAGTAATAAGATACTCAGGAAAGAGCATGCACTGAGGACTAAATGTACAGTTGGCAAGTACTTGGAAGGGAAATAATAAGTGGTTGCGGATCCCTAGAAGGGCCATGCGGGCCCAGCCTTGGATGACAAAACAGCTTGGCATCCGCCAGAGCCTCCCCGCAGAGGGTGAGGAGGAGGCAACCATCTCGGCAAATCCCCACTGCGACCCGGTTACATAGCACAGTGAGTGTTCAGTGAACACTGTTGACGGGAAGACTTGAAAAATTATTGAATTCATACAGAAACTTCGCTTGGGCCCAGGTACACACTTGGCACAGAGACAAACCAAAATTAATTTCATTGTGGATTTATGACAAGTCAAGGATGGGAGAAAAGTCAGTCATTTTTTTTTTTACATTATTCTGCACTGATGACCACATCCCCGAAGTTCATCCATGAGTTCGCAGACAAAGCCCCTTTGGACTGGACCTACTTCTTAGGTATATTCTCTACTTTTGTTCTTAAGGTCAGAGAGTTCTCGGGTGCCCGGGTGGCTCAGTCATTAAGTGTCTGCCTTCAGCTCGGGCCATGATCCCGGGGTCCTGGGATCGAGCCCCACATCAGGCTTCCTACCCAGCAGGACGCCTGCTTCTCCATCTCCCGCTCCCCCTGCTTGTGTTCCTTCTCTCGCTGTCTCTATCTCGCTGTCAAACAAATAAATAAAATCTTAGAAAAAAAAAATCAGAGACTTCTCTTGGATTATTGGTCTTCTAGTTTCTCTACTCAAAACTCTACTTATCCTGAAGGAGCATCTCTTCACTTCTTCATATTTGGATTAATATTTTTCCTATGCCTTAAAAAAAAAGCCTGGAGACGTCTATCTGGACAAGATAAAACACCAGGGACCAAATTTATTCTTCTGCTTTAAACAACTACAGAAGCAGATTGGGGTTCCTGGGTGGCTCAGTTGGTTAAGGGTTTGACTCTTGATTTCAGCTCAGGTCTTGATCTCAGGGTTGTGAGTTTGAGCTCTGTGTTGGGCTCCACACTGGGCACGGAGTCTACTTAATTAAAAAAAGAAAAAGATCAAGAAAGCAGATTAAAGTATTTTACAATATGTGGGCAGAGGTGGGGAGGGACTATGTGGAGGGGGCTGGACAGCGGAATTACAAAAAGTCACAAAGAAACTTTTGAGGGTGAAGGATATATTCACTATCTTGATGCTTTCACAGGTATATGCATAATTCAAAACTTGGATTGTATGCTTCAGATATGAGAGTTTATTGTATGTCAACTAGATTTCAATAAAACTATTTAAAAATTACCGGGTAGAAAAAAAAGAAAACCAAGCCTGGGAGCCATTAAAAAAAAAGGTCTCCTATTCATTATTTGGCTATTACTTGGATAATTTCCCGTTCTTTTAGCAGATTTTTAAAATTACTGTTCAGCAGAGGTGAATATACAGTGAAAAAGACTTCTGTGTTCTTTAATTGAATAATTTCTCCTCCTTTTGTAAGATTTGTTATACTGCTAAGCATAGGTAGACAGTTGATCCTCCAACAACACGGGTTTGAACCGTGACAGTTCACGTAATACATGCATTTTTTTTTAATTGGACAGTGCCATATATGTACTTTCTCTTCCTTATGATTTTCTCAACATTTTCTTTTCCCTGGCTTCCTTGACTGTAAGGTTACAGGACATAATACATATGACATATGAAATATGGCTTCATTGAGTTTGTGTTATCCATAAACCTTCCGGTCAACAGTAGGCCATTTGTAGTTAAGTTTTGGGGGTAATCAAAAGTTACTCGTGGATTTTCAGCTAACCCCTGCATTGTTCAAGTATCAACTGCACTATAAAGCTAATGAAATTAAGGCTTCTGGACCCTCCCAGAGTTCTTTCCAAAGTCCTGTATCAAAATTTTAAATTTGTAATCATGCGTGTGTGTTTTTAAAGAGGTCCCAAATTGTGTAAGATTAGGGCCCCACCACACCTGGATTCAACCTTACTGTTACAAGGAGCTTAAAGGAGTGTTGAGTGAGCAAAGTGTTCCTATCACTACTGTGGACCGGACACAGACACCCAGAGAACATGAGGGCCATGGTGGCCATGCTTAGACTTAGAGCAACACTCTCCTCTTGGAGAAGCCTTTGTGGACTCAGCAAAGCAGCCAGGGAGCTGTGAATAATATTTAAGACTTCCTCACCTTCTTTCGCATCAACTACTCTATGTAGAGGGACCAGACTGTGAAGGACACACAAGGCTCAGTAAGTACAATTTGTTCTCAGTGGCTCATGAATATTCGAAGGAGTCAGCAGTAATCCAGGATTGAGGAAGCAATGTAGTGGAGGAGAGCTCTGTCCAGGGCCCTCTGTGATCGAAACTTTGGGCATTTTTCAGTTCCAGTACAAGACTCCAGACAAGGAGTCTTGAGATGGTGGTGGAAATGGGATATTTTATTATATTTGGATTACATCTCACACTTCCTGAGTAAAATATCCTTGCTCTTCTCTGCCTTCCAGATCCCACCAGTCCCTCAGTATCAAGTTCAATGCCTTCCTCCTACAATTGCTTTCCCAGATGTACCCAGCCCAGAGTGAAATCTCCATCCCCCAAACTGGGTACTTAAGACATGTACCATTCTTGGTGCTGTGAGAAGTTTAGACTCCAGCTCCTATAACCATGGGATTTGGATAAGTGATAACCTTCCTGAGCCTAGAGTTCCCCAATAATAATTCATTTTCCACACTCATTATGTTAATTTTATCATTAAGATGTTTTTCTTTTTTTTTTTTTTTAAGATTTTATTTATTTATTTGACAGAGATCACAAGCAGGCAGAGAGGCAGGCAGAGAGAGAGGAGGAAGCAGGCTCCCTGCCGAGCAGAGAGCTCGATGCGGGGCTCGATCCCAGGACCCCGAGATCATGACCTGAGCCGAAGGCAGCGGCTTAACCCACTGAGCCACCCAGGCGCCCCATGATGTTTTCTGATGGCGGTCATAATTCCTACTGATGTCAGAGTTAGCATGAAGCTTAACTAAAACAATATATGTAAACATTGTTTGTAACTATAAAATGCTGTACAAATATGAGGTAATGGCAAAGGTGATATTCCAAATATTTAATGACCGGTAGGCATTGCCCTAGACTAACCAGAAGAGTCTTCAACCACAGCCTTGGAACAGAGTCGGGTAAGCTCCTCCTGGGCCAGACGTCAACTCTTTAATTGTTAAATAAAAGGCAGGTTTGGAGTTTCCTGATGGAGAAGCTGAGGTAATGTGGGTCTAGTGGAAAGAGGCTCAGGGGGATAGGGTCAGAGCAATCAAAAACTATTTTAATATTTTAAAAACCATTTTAACTTGCAATGAGTGCAATAATTATTGCTTTGAAAAGAGCAATACTCAGGGCACCTGGGTGGCTCAATGGTTAAGCATCTGCTTTCAGTGCAGGTCATAATCCCAGGCCCCTGGGATAGAGCCCCACCCACATCCTGCTCAGCATGGAGTCTGCTTCTCCCTCTACCCATCCCCCCATGCTCTCTCTCTCAAATAAATAAAATCATTTTTAAAAATTTAAAAAAATTTTTAAAAAGACTAACACTCTTTTATTAATTTGCTAAAAAAAACAAGAGTTCAACACAAACCTTTGCATACATGCGTAGTGTATATGTTGTCGTTGTTGTTGTTTTTAAAGAATGCACAATCCCCTTTTGTATTCCACGGGCTTGTAATGATATTACAGAACTCGGTTAAGCCTGAAAGGTGTACAGTCAAATCCTTTTTGAGACCTGTTGTTAGTCTTAGAAATGTCCCAGATTTACAATCCAACATTAACCAGCATATGAAGAACCAGAAAAATCTCAGGTGATAAAGGAAAAAACAATCAATAGACACTAACCCTAGGGAGACATAAGTGTTGTATTAATGAGACAAGCTTTTCAACAGCAGTGCTCAAAGAGGTACAGATGAATACTCTTGAAACAAATGGTACAAAGAACCTCTCAGCAAGGAGATAAAAGATATAAAGTAGCAATAAGGAGAACCTGGCTGGCTCAGTCAGGAGAACATGTGACTCTTGATCTGGGAGTTGTAGTTTTGAGCCCCACACTGGATGTAGAGATTACTTTAAAAAAAAAAAAGTCTTTAAAAAAAAGAGAAGAAATGATGGAAAAATTCTAAATGAAAAATATAGTAATTAAAATAAAAATTTACCAGATGAGAATAGAGATGATGCAGGAAAGAGTCTATGATCCTAAAAATAAATCAGTAAAAATGATTTGATTTTAACAATAGAGAGGAAAAAAAAGAAAAAAATGAGCAGAATCTCAGGAATTCATGAAACCATATCTGAAATTCTAATATATATTTCATCAGATATTTAGATAATCAAAAAGAAATAAGAATGGGAAAATTGAAGAACAAAAATCAGAAAACAAATAGTAAAATGGTAAATAAGTCCAATACACCAAAAATGACATAAAAATGCAAGTAGTCTAGACACATCAATTGAAAAACAGGGTTTGCCAGAATTGTTTTTTGATTAAAAAAAAAAAAAAAACTAAAGATATTCTGTCTATAGGAGAACAAGGTTTTTTTTTTTGTTTTGTTTTTTAAAGATTTTATTCATCTATTTGACAGAGAGAGATCACAAGTAGGCAGAGAGGCAGGCAGAGAGAGAGGAAGGGAAGAAGATTCCCTGTTGAGCAGAGAGCCCAATGTGGGGCTTGATCCCAGGACCCTGAGATCATGACTTGAGGTGAAGGCAGAGGCTTTAACCCACTGAGCCACCCAGGAGCCCTGGAAAACAAGTTTAAATATAATATCATAAGGAACATAAATTTAAAAATGTAAAAATCTATATCATGCCAACATTAAGCAAGAGAAAGCAGGAATGGCTAAATTAACATTAGAAAAAGTGGGCTTTAAAGCAAGAAAAATAAACAAGCATAAAGAGGGACATTACAAAACAATAAATGGGTCATTTGTTGAGAAGACATAATAATCCTAAATGTACATGCATCAAACCACTGAGCTTCAAGACACATGAAACAGGCACCTGGGTGGCTCAGCGGGTTAAGCCTCTGCCTTTGCTTCAGGTCATGATTTCAGGGTCCTGGGATCAAGCCCCACATCGGGCTCTCTGCTCAGCAGGGGCTGCTTCCCACCCTCTCTATCTCTGCCTGCCTCTCTGCCTACTTGTGATCTCTGTAAAAAAAACAAAAAACAAAAAACTAAAAAGAAAAACAAACTTAAAAAAAAAAGACATGAAGAAAAATACAACAAATCCACAATTGTAATTGGAGGTTTCGCTACTTTTCTCTCATTAAAAAAATGATACAGCTAGACAGAAAATCAGCAGGGTTATAGAGCTGAATGGCATTATCAAACAACTGGATCTAATAGACATTTGTAAAGTATGCCATTTAACAGCAGAATACACATTCTTTTCAAGTACACATGGAACCTTCATCAAGACGGACCACATCCTGGTTCATAAAACAAAATTCAACAAATTTAAAATAATTGAAATCATGTAATATAAATTCTCAGACCATAATTAAATTGAACTAGAAATCAACAACAGATAGATAACTGATAAATCTCCACACTCTTGGAAATTAACACACATCTAAATAAATCTAAGGGCTGAAAAGAAGTCCCAAAATGTATTTTAAAACATTTTTAACTGAATAAAAATGAAAACACGACACATACAAATTTGCGGGATGAGGTTAAAGCAGTGCCTAAAGGGGGAATTTATAATGTTTATAAATGCTTATAATGCTTATAAATTTAAAATGCCTATATTAGAAAAGAAGAGGGTGCTTGGGTGGCTCAGCGGGTTAAGCCTCAGCCTTTGCTTCAGGTCATGATCTCAGGGTCCTGGGATCAAGTCCCGCATCTGGTTCTCTGCTCAGCAGGGAGCCTGCTTCCCTCTCTCTCTCTGCCTGCCTCTCTGCCTGCTTGTGATCTCTGCCTGTCAAATAAATAAATAAATAAAATCTTTAAAAAAGAAAAAAAGAAAAGAAGAAAGGTGTCAAATCAACAGACTGCACTTCCATCTTAAGAAACTAAGAGGAGCAAAATAGACACAACGTAAGCAGAAGGAAGGAAATCGTAAAGATGAGAAATCAATGACATTGAAAACAGAAAAATAGAGAAAATCAGTGATATCAAAAGCTGGTTCTATGAAAAGATGAATTAAATTAATTAACTCTAGCCATGATGACAAATCAAAAAAAGAAAAAAGACACAAGCTGATAATATCAGTAATGGAAAAGGGAATAACACTACAGACCCCACAGACAGTAATAAGAAATACTGTGAACAATTCTATACACATAAATTTAATAACTTAGATTAAATAAACCATTTTGTTAAAAGCCACAGACTTCCAGGATACCTGGCTGGCCTGGTCAGTAGATTATGTGACTCTTGATCACTGGGTTGTGAGTTCAAGCTCCACACTGGGTATAGAGATTACTTAAAGATAAAAATCTTAAAAAAAAAAAAAAAGCCACAAATTTCCAAAACTCACCCGAGAAGAAATAGGTAACACATATATTAAGGACATTGAATCCATAGGTTAAAACCTTAAAACAAACAAACAAAAACCACAAAACCCCCTTCAGGCCCAGATGTTTCCACTAGTGCATTCTGTCAAACTTTTAAAATACAAATAGCACCAATTTCATGCAATCTCTTCCAGAAAACGGGAGAGAAGGGAATACTTTCCAACTTAATTTATGATGCTAGAATTGCCTTGATACCAAAACTAGACCAACACAGTACAAGAAAAGAAAAGTACAGACCAATATCCCTCATGAGCAGTCCACAAAAGTCCTCATCAAAATACTAGGAAATCAAATCCGGCAATATATAAAAAGAATAAAACTCCATGACCAAGTAGGTTTTATCCTGGGAATGCAAGGCAGTTTCCAAATTAAGAAATCAATCAGTGTAATTCACTATATTAAAAAATTAAAGAGGAAAAATGACAAAAGCATACCAAACAATGCAGAAAAAGTATGTGAAAACATCTAACATCCATTTGTAATAAAATCTCTGAGCAATCTAGAAACAAAAGGAAATTTTCTACAAAATACCTATAGCTATCACGACGCTTGATGGTGAAAGACTAAATAAATGCTTTCCCCTAAGATCTGGAACAAAGCAAGGATGTCCTCTCTCATTATTCCTATTCAGTATAGCACCGAAAGTCCTCGTCAGTACAATAAGATGGAGAAAGAAAATAAAATGTATATTAATGGGGCGCCTGGGTGGCTCAGTGGGTTAAAGCCTCTGCCTTCGGCTCAGGTCATGATCCCAGAGTCCTGGGATCGAGCCCCACATCGGGCTCTCTGCTCGGCAGGGAGCCTGCTTCCTCCTCTCTCTCTCTGCCTGCCTCTCTGCCTACTTGTGATCTCTGTCTGTCAAATAAATAAATAAAATCTTTAAAAAATAAAATAAAATGCATATTAATTAGAAAGAAAGAATACTGTGTCTCTATGCAGGTGACATGCCTTTCTATAGCAAATCCCAAGGAGCCTACAAAAAATGTTCTAAGTTAATAAACAATTTTAGCACGACTACAGGTTATAAGGTCACCTCACACACACACACACACACACACACAAAAGGTATTTCTATACATTAAAATAAACAAATTGGAAACCAAAATTTAAAAATATACATATCGTTTGAAAAATTTAAAGGAAGGGCACCTGGGTGGCTCAGTGGGTTAAAGCCTCTGCCTTCACCTTAGGTCATGATCTCAGGGTCCTGGGATCGAGCCCTGCATTGGGCTCTCTGCTTGGCGGGGAGCCTGCTTCCCCCTCTTTCTCTCTGCCTGCCTCTCTGCCTACTTGTGATCTCTGTCTGTCAAATAAATAAATAAAATCTTAAAAAAGAAAGAAAGAAAGAAAATTTTAAAAGAAAGAAAATTTTAAAATTTTAAAAGAAAATTTTAAAAATATTTAGGTGTAAATCTAACAAAATTTGTGCAGGATCTGTATGCTGACAACTATAAACACTGAGGGAAGAAATCGAAGGACATAAATAAATGGAGAGACATACTGTGCTCATGGGTTGGAAGACTCGATTTGGTAAAACATCCATTTTCTCCAAGTAAACCTATAGATTGAATGCAATTCCAATAAATATGCCAATAGAATTTCTGCAAATGTAGACAAGCTGATTCTAAAATTTTTTGGAAAGGCAAAGGGACTTGAATAACCAAAACAATTTTCCTCATTGAAGTATAATTGATGTATAAGATCCTATTATTTCAGATGTACATCATAGAGATTTGATATTTTTACATGTGAGCCCCACGATAAGTCTAGTTACTATCTGTCAGAAAGTTATTACAATATTATTGACTATATTCCCTATGCTGTACATTAGCCAGAACAATTTTGAAAACAAAAAACAAAAAACAAAAACAAAAACATGGTAAGGTGGGAAGAATCTGTCTACCTGATTTCAGGACTTACTGTAAAGCAACAGTGATTAAGACGGTGGGATATTTGCGGAGGGATAGAGGCCTAGCTCAATGGAGTAGAATAGAATGCCCAGCAATTGATTGACAGAATGTGGGTTGTTGACAAAGGTAAAAAGCCATTCAATGGAAAAGGGATAGTCTTTTCAACATATGGTACTGGAACAACTGAACACCTGTACACAAAAGTATTCCACAAAACAAACAAGCAAACAAACCTAAAAAAATCTTGACCTCGGGTGCTTGGCTGGCTCAGTCAGTAGAGCATATGACTCTTGATATCAGGGGTGTGAGTTTGAGCCCCATGTTGGGCATGGAGCCTACTTGAAATTAAAAAACAAAAATCTTGACCTCAATCTCATACTTGCTACAGAAATTAACTCAAAAATGGGTCACAGATACGAAAGTAAAAGGTAAAACTATAAAACTTTTCAAAGAAAATATACTAGACGTGTTCTGGACTTGGAATTAGGAAGAGCTTTCTTAGACTTCACACCAAAAGCACAACCCATAAAAAAATTATTAAATTGGACTTCTGTGAAAATGAAAAACTTTTGCTTTGTGAAAGACACTAGGAGCACACAAAGCTACAGATAAGGGGAAAGTATTTTCAAATCACATATCCAACAAAACTCTCAGAACTTAGTAACAGGAAAACAAAAAACCCAATAAAAAAAAAAACAAGGATACGTAGGACACCTGTGTGGCTCAGTTGGTTAAGCATCTGACTCTTGATTTCGGCTCAGGTCCTGATCATGGGGTTGTGAGTTTGAGACCCCCGACTGGCTCTGTGAGGAGTGTGGAGACTGCTTAACATTCTCTCTCTCCCTCTCTTTCTGCCCTCCACCCTGCCTATGCTTACGTGAGCACTCTCTCTAAAAAAAAAAAAAAAAAAAAAAAAAAAGGAAACCATTTTGTTATAGTTGAGTTCTTATAATCCTTAAAACAGGGTACTTACCATGATAAGGAACAATAACTGATGCCTTTTGTTTGATTGTTTCCAATGTCCAATTCTCCTTGTCCAGTAGTGCTTCTGGGGTGTCTGGCTGGCTTTGTCAGTGGAGCATGTGACTCTTGATCTTGGGGCTGTGGGTCTGAGCCCCATCTTGGGTATAAAGATTATTTAAAAATAAAATCTTGAAAAAAATAAATAAAATACAGTGCTTCCTGGATAATTATATCACTATAAGTGGGTATAAAAATAATTTTAAAATTTAATTCTGTTTAACGGTATGGGACAAGTATAAGCCAAGCATTTTTGTCACTTAAGTTTAATTCAAGCGGTCAGCTCTTCCAGAAAACTTCCCTTGACCATTATATGTGATTTCAGTGTTCCTCCCCTGTACTTTGGCAGGTTCCTATGTGTATGTCGTTATCACAGTGCCTTCCTTATCTTGCAATATCAACCTGCCTGACTCTTAATGGTAGCTGTAGAAAATGGTACTTCATTTCACTTTATTCCTATTTCACTTTTATCCCATAGTAACTGACACATAGTAACCACTCAGTGTGTTTGTTGAACAAGACTTGGAAAGAATAAATAAGAAGTATTGATAAAATAATTAAATGTCAACAAAAAATCTGATAATATGGTGTTTTTAGAATAGAACTTGACACATAGGAAATACTCAACAAATGTTAGTTCACTCATTCAATAAATATTAGTGAGAGATCTACTATGTGTGAAGCACTGCTACAGGTGACAGGATATTGCAAGTTATAAATATTTTCGGTTATAGCTGTTAGAGCACTGAACAGCATAGACCAGAATTCCTGTCCTCATGAACTTACATTTCATTTCATTTTAAAGTAGGCTCGATGACCAGCGTGGAGTCCGAAGTGGGGCTCAAACTCAGACTCAGATGCTTAACGGACTGAGCCACCCAGGTGCCCCAGAACTTACATTTTAACTTGAGAAGACAGACGATAGGTAAAATATATACTTTGTTAGATGGTTTAAAAAAAAGGGGGGGGGGCAAGAGGCAGAAGTCTTAAACATATAGATATTTAACAAACTGGATTTGTAGGAGGTAAATAAACACATAAAAAGATGGTCAACATCAGTAGCCATTAAGAAAAAGCTAATTAAAGCCAGGATGAGATACCATTACACAGCTGTTGAGAATGGGAACAGAAACGATAACAAAAGCTCAACAATACAACTAGAACCCTCATTCACTGCTTTTGGGAATGTAAATGGTGCTCAGGAAAACAATTTACCTGTCTTTTATAAAGTTAAACACATACTTACCATATGACCCAGCAATCCCCCTCCTAAGTGTTTACCTTAGAGAAGTGAATCTTATGTTTACCCAAAAACCTGTACAGGAATGTTTGTATCAGCTTTATTCATAATCATAGCCAAACAGTGGAGACAGGGGCACCTGGGTGGCTCAGTGGGTTAAAGCCTCTGCCTTCAGCTCAGGTCATGATCCCAGGGTCCTGGGATCGAGCCCCACATCGGGCTCTCTGCTCAGTGGGGAGCCTGCTTCCCTTCCTCTCTCTCTCTGCCTGCATCTCTGCCTACTTGTGATCTCTGTTGAATAAATTAAAAAAAAAAAAACAGTGGAGACAACCCAAGAGTCCTTCAATGGGTGTATAAACTGTGTGCATTCATACTATTTAGCATTAAAATACTATTCAGCAATATATACTATTGCTAATATAATATAAATACTATTTAGCAATAAAAAGGAACGAACTATTATCATATGCAGTGGCATGAATGAGTCTCAAAGATATTATGTGGAGCGAAAGGAGTCAGTCTCAAAAGATTATATGCTGTGTGATTCCATTTATATGACATTCGGGAAAAAAGCAAAGTAAAGGGGTGATGGAGAACAGATCAGCGGTGGCCAGGGGTTAGGGATGGGGGAGACTGTGTGACTCTCAACGGATAGCATGGGAGAGTTGGGGGTGGATGATGGAACTGGTTTCTGATTGCGATGATGTTTATACATAGAACTGTACGCACACACACACACATACACTTGCATATACACACATGGAGTCAAATTTACTCTGTGTTCATTAAAAAAGAAAAGAATGCCTACATTTAGTCTGGGGCCTTTTAGGTTATTGATTGATTGATTGATTGATTGATTTATAGTATGCTCCATGCCCAGCACAGGGGCTGTGAACTCACAACTGTGAGATCAAGACCTGAGCTGAAATTAAGAGTTGGACACTTCAGGGGCGCCTGGGTGGCTCAGTGGGTTAAGCGTCTGCCTTTGGCTCAGGTCATGATCCCAGGGTCCTGGGATCAAGCCCTGCATGGGGCTCCCTGTTCTGTAGGAAGCCTGCTTCCCCTCTCCCTCCGCCTGCCACTCTGCCTACTTGTGCTCTCTCTATGTCAGATAAGTAAATAAAATCTTTAAAAAAAAAAAGGAGTCGGACACTCAACCAACTGAGCCACCTGTGTGCTCCTTCATCTTTCTAAACAATGTCTAATAAGTATGTGTTACATTTATGAACTAATAACTTAAATAAATTGTAAGAACTCAAGTCAATTCCTAACTAGAGTATCTTCCATGTAGAAATATTTTTTGGACTGTGTTTTATTTCATAGACAAGAATGGGCTTCATTCCTCTAGGTCTGTTCTCAAGTGATTGTAACTGAGTGCTTCTAAAAGAGATTTCAAACAGTGAGTACCCGAAAAAGATTTAGTGTAAACAGTTCGGCGGTTCCTCAAAAAGTTAAACATAGAATTATCATATGACCCAGCAACCCCACTTCTACGTGTAGACCCAAAAGAATTGAAAACAGTTATCCAAAGGAGTACACGCACACTCATGTTCATAGTGGTATATTCACAATTGCCAAAAGGTGGAAACACCCCAAGTGTCCATCCGCTGATGATAAACAAAATGTTGTAAATCCGTACAACGGAATTTTATCCAGCTATAAAAAGGAATGAAGGACTGATACACGCTACACAGATAAACCTCAAAAACGTTACACTAAGTGAACGAACCAGACAGAAAAGGTCATATATTGTATGATTCTGTTTATGTGAAATACCCACAATAGATAAATCTGGAGACAGAAGGCAGATTAGTGGTTGCCAGGAGCCAGGGGGAGGGGAGAATTGGGGATGACTGCATAATGGGTATGGGGTTTCCCCTTGGGATGATAAAAATGTTTTGCAACTAGATCGAGGTGATGGTTATACAACATTGTGAATGTATTAAATGCCACTGAATTGTACACTTTAAAATTACTGATTTTATATTCTGTGACTTTTGTCTCAATTTTGAAAAAAGATGAGGTGTGCCCCTGTAATCTTATTCACATTTGTAAGCGAAATCTTTGTCTTTCATGGAGACCGTAATGGATAAATTAAGTTCAGCCCATGTCTGAATAGTCAGGAACTCTGAGTGGAATCCAAATTAATCAGTGATATGTACTTTTTTGAACGTGATCTGGGTAGTAGAAACCGTTCAGAGGAATGGAGTAGTTGCAAGAGATACCAATTGGCATAACGAACTCCCTTTGTACGAGCTTTTCAGTGCTCCTCATATGTAAAAGGTATCTACAAATATTTAATTATATCGAAATCGTCTTTGGGAATAGATTCTTTTCAGCTGCTACTTCCCTTGAGGCTCTGGTAATTTGTGGAATTCTCTGCCTGTCAAAGGCCCTTTTTGTTGTCATGGTGCCTTGAAAGGGGAAGGAAAAGAAAGAGTAAAGAGGAGTGTGGGGGGGGGGGGGGCCAAAATTTTCTTTGGGGCCTAGAATGTTTTGTTTGTTTTTTTTTTTAAAGATTTTCTTTATTTATTTGACAGAGAGAGAGAGAGAGACCGCACAAGTAGACAGAGAGGCAGGAAGTGGGAGAGGGAGAAGCAGGCTCTCTGCTGAGCAGGGAGCCTGATGCAGGGCTCGAACTCAGAACCCTGGGATCATGATCTGAGCCGAAGGCAGACACTTAACTGACTGAGCTACCCAGGTGCCCCAAGGGGCCTAGAATGTTTCTCAAAATTTTGAAATTTCAGGTTTATCTCTTTGCTAATGACAGTTCCTTCCACCACCCAACCCAATTTTTTGAAAATTCTTAAATTGTCTTGTTTTTCTTTCGAAAGTGTATAAAAACCTGTACATAATGCACACCAAATGACTATCCTTTAAAAATCATTACAATTTGGGGTTCAGTCAGTTAAACCTCTGACTCTTGATTTTGTTTCAGGTCATGATCTCAGGTTGTGGGATTGAGCCTGGGGCATGGAACCCAGTGTTGCATGGGGTTTGGTGCCCAGTGTGGAGTCTGGTTAGGATACTCTCCCACTCCCTCTGTCCCGCCCTCGCTTGTGTGTACACATGCTCTTTCCCCCAAATAAATAAATAAATCTTTTTAAAAAATTATCACAACTTAAAGTCCTTTACTGAAGTTCATTGTTTGTTGTATTTCCATTTTGTCTACTCTTAAACCTGATCCTGAAGATTTCAGGAAAAGTCCTGAGCTGGATATTTTCTGCCCTTTCCAGATTCACTCTTACCTTTTTCCATCGTACCCCAAGCTAATACTCACTGATTTCATCAGTGGGCTCCCAGACCCTCTGGTTTCCTGTAGGGTTCAACCAATGGGAAGCACATGCAAGAAACCAGAGGGGAGGAGCGGAGAGAATCTCGGGTATCTACTCACCTGCCTCCCTCTGTACAGTGTATGGGGTGACTATTGTTCTTCTTATACCAAAGGCCACTGCGTCTCTGGTATGACTTTGTCCTATAGCTATGGCTACAGTCACAACTTCAGTAACAGCCCTCTCTCCACGCCAGATACTTCCTTTGTTTGCCCTTTCTGTCTTAGGGGGGGTTAAAGGCTAGTACACCACTTTGATCTTCAGGTACTATACTTCTTGCTGGTTTCCCTTAACCCTGCACTCAAGACTGGCTACATTATTTGTGAGACCCAGTACAAAATGAAAACGCAGGACACTTTGTTAAAAAATTACTGAGAATTTCGAGATGGTAACCACAAAGCACTATGCTCAGTGCAAGACCCTTCTAAGCGGGGTTCTTGTGTGATCACATCCACGAAGTCTGCCCTGCCTGCATATGATTACAGCTAGTGCTTACTTTAAATACTCGTCAGTCACTTGTTGAGTGGGCTAGCCAGGATCCTTTCTTTTCTTTCTTTTTTTTTTTTTTTAAAGATTTTATTTATTTATTTGACACACAGAGATCACAAGTAGGCAGAGAGGCAGGCAGAGAGAGAGGGGGAAGCAGGCTCCCTGCTGAGCAGAGAGCCCGATGTGGGGCTCGATCCCAGGACCCTGAGATCATGACCTGAGATGAAGGCAGAGGTTTAACCCACTGAGCCACCCAGGCACCCCGCGCCAAGATCCTTTCTAATGCAAGTTCTCATAGGTCCTCTCTCCCACTTAAAAAAATTGGGGTTCTATTAGGGGTTCTGGGAAAGTGGGTGTTATCGATACTTACATTTAAATTGCACAGGAATGTAATTTAAAATTTTTAATAGATTTGCATCCTAACTAGGAAATTCAGATAATCTCGTGCTTGCCCTCACAGTGAACAAAGCCACTCATATGGGAACCATCGTGGGCCACCGCAGCCCTTGAGCACCCCCCACCATGTACTAATACCATAGCTGAAATGTGTGACTCCCAAGCGTGCCTTCTGGACAGGGGTGGGAATTTTTAGCAGTGATTTCCACCAGTTAGTCCCTTATTTTTCGTATTGGATACTGAATTTACTAAATATCCTAGCTTTTCTCTTTCTTTTTTTCCCTCTTGGAAATATGACTGAAACTGAGAGCATTCTCAAAGCCTGGAACCTATTTTCTCCCTCTGGCTAGAAACTTGGCCAAGATAGCAATCTCTTAGTATTACCGCAAACACCAGTTAGGCCTCCTGTCTTGAGTAAGGTCTTCTCTGTCAACACCATCCCTAACAGACTTGGCGGTTGAGGTGACTTATGCTATCTTACCGGTTTTAAAGGTTTTAAAGTGGGAGCCCCATCAGCGCTTCCTTGCCATGATTTTTTGCTTTCATTTCTTTGGTTGTTCCAGATTTAAGGAGAAAGAAATGAGAGCTTGAGTAACAGTCCATCACCATACTGTTTCTTTGCTCTAACTTGCCATCACCACTGAGCCTCCTTCGACAGCGGCATTAGTGACATCCTGCCATCCATCACCCATCCCTAAAGCACACAGTCCACTTCTTCCATGGTCCCTTGACTTGCTCGTATTGTCTGTCAGAGCCTTCACTCCGCAGCCTCAGATAATACAGGAAGCAAAGTGATATAAGCTTCTCCTCTATTTCTTCGTACCTCCCCTTCTTCCAGCTTTTAGAAAGTTCGCAAGAGCTAACTTTAATATAAAGGAATGTATTATACAGAAGGGTTCCTTTCTTTAAAGAGTTGCCAAATACATTGTCTCATCTTTTCTCTGAAATGCAAATTTTCTCTCAAAGAAGACAAACATTTATTTCAAAATGGGTCGCATGTAAAAATAATCCCAGCTGTTTGAATCCAGAGCATTAAAAAAAAAAAATTACTCCTAGAACAATAAACAAATGCTTGCCGGTCCTAAAAAATCTTATTTAGTTATGAGTTGGATACATTTCCATTTCTATTCAGCTCTGATCTCTTCTTGAGATAAGCAAATAACCAGAGTGGCCTCAGAAATGATGCTTTTCTTGTGGAAGGCCAACAGCATTCCTTAGACTTCCAGTCTGGACAACAGAAGGGGTGGGAGAAGTCTTGCACCCAAATTGCAAACAAGGGAACTCAGGGCCCTCTGGACTGGGTAACAGCATTGGTAGAACTGAGAATTTTGCCCAATGCATCTGATTGATTCCTAATCCATTCAATTTTGAAGTGGCTCCGTGCAGACGCACATTTTAGGGGAAAATCCACCCCCAATTTCAATTTGTCTGTGCCTCTGTGCCCCATTCGTCCTGCCATTTACCTGCCTGTACATTGACCTCTGTATGGTTGAATGGGTCCTTAACAATTACCTGTTCACCTCGCCTTCTGCAGCATTCATTCTTTCCCATCTTCCCACCCCCACCACCTGCTTAGCTGCCAACAGCGGCTAAGACCTGTCCTGAATGTCTCCCGGGAACAAAACTGCCATTTTTGCATGTAAGTACTGTAAGCTAGTACTGTATTTCAATAATTTAGAAAATTTTATGATTATTAACAATTCATAGTAATTGAATGATCATTTTAAATTTTAATGTTTTAGAATATAATCATTTTACTTTTAAATTTATTTCAAATTGATCTGAAATATTTCAATTATTCAACAGAAGTAGGGAAAACAGCATAATAAACAGCTTCAACAATTATCCATATTTTGCTAATCTCGTTTTATTTGTCTCCTGTTTTTTGGAGGAGGAGGCTGGAGTACTTGAAAATAAGTCCTAGACATACTTTTACCCCAAATCTTTCATTATGCATCTCTAATAGATAAGAACTGAAGAAAGAACCTAACCACAATGCCATTATCACACCTATAATAGCTATATCTATCACATATCTACGATATTTATATATATCACATCTATATCACATTAATAATCTCTTAACATTTCCATCAAGTCCACATTTTATTTCCCTGTCTCAAAAATCTCTCTTTAACGATTGGCTTATTCAAATCAGAACCACACAAGATTTAAACACTGCATTTGGTTTGCTAGGCATTTTGGAAGCCATTATTTACATGCATTTGATCTTTACACTATCCCCACGAAAAGTGTACATTCCCGGTTCACAAGCGGGCAGCAAACTGGGGCCCAGAGAGCTGAAGAAACCTCCTCAAGGTCTCATTGCTGTGAGAGCCAGAGCCAAATTTTGAATTGAGGTCTGACAAAGTCTGAAGACTCCATTCTACTCCTTCCCCTTCAGGCTACCAAAAAATTTTTTCCTGTGTTGCAGAGGCAAGAGGACTGCTGGTTAGGAGAGAGGGTTTGGGCTCAACTTGGCTTGCAAATTGGAGTAAATTATGTACTGATCCTCCACTTCTGTCTGCATCTGTAAAGTAAGGATAATGATGATTTGGGGCTGATTAAGTAGGATTAGGCATATCTAGTACTTAGCACAGCGCTGGGCACATAGAAAGCACTCAATAAACCTTAGTGATTATTATTGGTGTAGAAAAGGAAAAAGAACCCGCAAAGTGTTTGCTTTTGTTGGTAGGTCAGGAAATGGTGGTTCATCACTAGTAATACAACCTGAAGGGGGTGGCTAGGGTGGGATTGGGTAGTGATTTCTGCCTGGATTAGAGAAGGGAGCTCTGGACATAAAGATATAAACAGGCATTCAAGGAATTCTCTGAAGGCCTCAGCTGGAAAACAGTTAAACATGTCTTCTGAAGACTGACCTTGGTTGCTTCCACAGAGGGAAAATCGGTGGGTGTCAGACAGGGTGGGAAGGAGACTTCTCAATGTTTATTTGAATCTAGAGCCATGTGAGTGCATTTTTAAAAACCCCCTTATCGTGGGGGTAGTGAGAATGGAAAGACTTGAATCTAATGATAAGAAAAATAGTCCCCTTACATTTTTTGCAGCCCTAGGAGGGTCTAGGTTATACAAGGTGGGTTTTGCACCAGTATTAGGAGTATTTCAGCCTGACTCTGATTTTTTCCCAAGATTTATTTATTTATTTGAACATGAGCTGGGGAAGGGCAGAGAGGGAAACATTCCCTGATGAGCCATTGATGGTCATTGTTCACAGGACCCTAGAATCATGACCTGAGTCCAAGGCAGACCCTCAACCAACTGAGCCACCCAGGTGCCCCAAGCTTGACTGTAATTTCAAAGATCCAAGGTGATATTTTAATCTCAGGTGTCCTCCCTCTGACACTCATTCTAAGGGTCCAGAACCACAGCTCACAGAATGGGGGTTATCCACCCCGTGGACTGTCTCCAAGCACTTGCACTGTTGAGGGTTGAATTTACTGGCTAAATAACATATTTGTGTGTTATCTGTGCATTTATCAGGGCTTTTGAGTTCTTTGGGCCAGATCACTTTTGATGGTTAAGTCAGCTGTAGTCTCTGAGGACCTGATTTTCTAGGGTCCTTGGGAAGGGGGGAGGCACCTAACTCCCTCTCACAAATAATCAAGAATTTTTCTAGACACTTTTCTAAGGCCTTTACATATATTAATTCATTCAAACCTCACAACACTACACTGTAGATACCACGATTCCAATTTTATAGGCAAAGCAACTGAATCAAGTTGCTTCAAGGTCAGAGCTTGCTGGACTAACCAATAGGCAATACTACTTCTCTGTTGGTAGTGGCCCAAGGATGCAGGGGGTCTTTGAAGGTGACTCAAGCCTGATTGATTGTGTAGCAGCGATACCTTGGGTCCCAAATCCCAAATCCTTCCTTTTTTGCATCTTCTGGTTTAGGAGCCGGAAAGACCAGAGTGTGAATTTCTGCATTGACCCTGGGCCATTTACCTACTCGGTCTTTGCTTCAGGTTCCTTATCTGTCTGCCCCAAGGAGACAGTTTCAGATGGAAAGACCTCTCCTTGCCTTCCACGTACGGGTGTGTGCTGGGGGTGAGACGTGGAAGTGCTGCTTCTTCCAGGTCTCTAGAGGTGACTGGGTATTTGGAGGTTTTTTCCTGGCTAACTCCCTTCCAGGAGGTCAGGCCCCAGGCAGTGATGGCGCTCAAGCTTAGCTATTCTTGCCCCGCTGGGAAAAGGGCTGTTACTGGGGCCAGCTCCAGCGGCAGCTGGATTGGAGGGAGAGGGAGGGGTGTCCTAGGGTGGATCTTTCTCCCCCGAGGGTGTTAGAGATGAGATTGTATGCTCAGGAAGGCTTCTTGAAGGTAGCGACGACCGTCGAGTCCAATCCTAATGGTCTAGCGGGAGTTAGTAATAAGAAGGTTAGTGATCTCCCCTCCGCCCCCCGCCCCATGCAGAACAAAGAAGCACCACCCGCCTTACAGTGTGGGAGGGGAGGGGCTGGGAGAGTGGGGAGGTCTGTAGAGGCGAAATCACGCAGGGGCTTCAGAGCTTGCCTTTATTCTAAGAGCAATTGGGAGGGTTTTGAAGGAGTGTGCGGAGTTTTAGAGACTCCTCTGGCCGCTAGGGAAGAATGGGTGGGAGGGGGGCAGGAGGCTATCACAGAAAGGAGTCCGATTGAAAGAGACTGAGAACCAAAGAAGGGGGGGGGGGCGGCGGCAACCGAGCATCTGAAGCCTTTCTCAGTCCCCGAGACACTGTGCGCTGTCCCTCAGCTTTCTTTGCTTCTATGGAAGGACCTCATAAAGGGCTGGGCACCGGCCAAACACTCACTGAGCGAAAATAGCCAGAGCCACCCTCTTCTTTCGGGGGCTCTCTGGCCCAGGCGCCCCAGAATTGGTAGGGTCAGGCGGGAGAATTTACCACTGCTGAAGAAGAACCGTTACCCCTCAAAATACACACAAACCTCGGCCGCTTTTGGCAGCAGCCTCCTCCGCCCATGACCTCATGCTTTAAGCTCCCATATAGCCTTCCCCCGCCCTGTCCCCACCCAGCGCCCGAGTGGGGGTGGGGTGGGGGACAGCAGTGAAGGTCTGGGTAGGGGAGCCCCTCATTTATCCCGCGCGAGATCTGGGGGAAGGGACGCAACGATTTCCCCTCACTAGAAAAAAAAAGCATGGCTTAACTTTCCCTTGAGCAAAAACTACTCGCTGTCTTGTGGGCCCTTCCAGAGATCGACGCCTCGGACCCGGCTCGAGGGGGTCTGTCTAGCCTGGCCACCTTTGGTTTCCCATTCCCTCTGACCAGGAGAGAAGCCTGGAAATGACGGGGTCCCGCGCTGGACCGACCGGCGGCCGCGCCTTCGCGGGGCCCTGGGGGCCGTCCTGCCCTCGCCCCACTGGCGCCGCCGAGGTTTGAACCCTCGGCTCGCCTTTCAGCCCGCGCCCTGCCCCCTGCTCGCAGCTGCTCTCGGTTTGGGTGCAGCGGTTTCCCCCGCAGCGGAGGAGGAGACAGCGCGAGGAGCGACTCGGGGCTCGGGTTTCCGCACCAATGCCGAGCAGCCCCGGGCGGCCCCCGGCGGCTGTCCCTCCTCCCCGGCACCACGTTCCACAGTCATGGCGCGCGAGGAGGGGCGAGCGCGCGCAGCCACCGCACCCCCGCCCCCTCCCCTCCCCTCTCCTCCCCTCTCGGCCCCGGCTCCTCTCCTAGGCAACCTCCCTCCCCGGCCTGCAGCGCCGCGGAGATGGAGAACCCCTCCCCAGAGAGCTGCGTTTCCAGCGCCGGCTGCAGCACCCCCTCCCCGCCCCCATCGGGGCGGAGGGATGGAGCCGCGCGCTTCGCGAACCTCCAGCCCCTTCCCGGGAGCCCCAGCCCCTCTCCCATCCCCGCCGAGCCTCGGTGCAGCGGGGGTAGGCACAGGCCATCTCTCCGCACTCCACCTAGACCCTGGCGTCTTTGCAACCCCTTAAAAATAAAAAATAAATACCCCCACTCCCACCCCCAGTCGTTCAATTGCAAAGCGCGTTACAATAACCGGGACGGCTACGCAGGAAGCAATCCTGCACTGGTCCGGGTCTAAGGCGGCAGCTTCCCGACCACGCCGCCTTCTCCCGGGCCTCGATTTTCCGGTCACGCCGGAGAGTCCGCCACACCCCGGGGCTGACAGGTCCCGCACGGGGCCGCAACTCGGTCCGCGTCCCCCGCCCCATCCTCCTCCAGAGTCTCGCCAGCCTACAAAAGGTGCAACTTCACGCACATGCAGAGCACACAAATAAGGTCGGCAGCGCATCGCCGGGGAGGCTGCGAACAATGCGCTAGGCTGCCCGCGCCCGCCCGAGCGCGTCGCCCGGGGGGACAGGGGGCGCGGGTGGGGGCCGCGGCGGAGGACCCGCCGGCCGCGGCGCTGGACACCTTACTTCCTGCTTCCCCGCCCGCCGCCAGACCCAGCTCTGCGGAGGGATATCTCTCCCCTCCTCTGTCCCTCTCTCCCTTCCCCCGCCCTCCCCTTTTTTGCTTCTGCTCCCCCCCCCCCACCCCGCCTTTCTCCTTTTGCAAGAAAATAATTTGACAGTCGATTTGCTGACAGGGGAGGAATTTGCATCCTGGATTAAAAAAAAAAAGGCCGAGAGGAGCTTGGGAACGGTTGCTAGGGGTGGGTAATGGGTGAAAAAAGGGGGGCGCCGGGGAGCGGATAAGGAGGGTTAAGGGAGGGGGCGAGGGTGGGGAGCAATGCAAAAGGTAAGGCCAGGTTACCGCGGCTCGGCCCCGAGTGGGCTGCGGCCGGGGGAGGGGCGAGAGATACATATGTATTTCTGTCTCCCTAGCACACCCCCTTCCCTCTAAGCGATGGCTGAGAGGCGGTGCATGCAGATGGGGAGTAAGTTTCCTGAAGGGGAGGGTGGATGCACGCGCGCGGCCCCGCGCTGCAAATTTCCACCGGGGAGGGAGAGGGGCTGGATGCGGAGAGTTTGGAGTTGCTTGCCGCGGAGGGCAGGAAGGGGAGCAGGGCCGGGAAAGGGGGCTGGCGGGTGCTATATCTGGGAGTAAGTTTCCAGGATCAGGAGAGCCTGCACGCTTGCACGCTAGTAAGTTTCTGGTTGGGGAGGGCGCGTGGGGAGGAGGAGAGGGAGGGGTGCATGTATATAGAAGGGGGGAGGGGGGAGCAGATTTCCTGCGGGGAGGCTGAATGCATATGGAGAGTAGATTTCCTGAAGGGAGGGTGGAGGCGTAGACGGACCGAGTAAGTTTCTTGCTGGGGTGGTGGCGGAGGTGGTGGGTTGGTGCTTTGGGAACCCGGAGCTTCCTCCTCGGGGTGGGGGCGCATGCTGTTGGGGGTGGGGTGGGGGCGGCGCAGGGCCCTGTTCCCTGCTGGGGAAGGGGCTTGCATCTGGGGAGTATGTTTCCTGGCGGAGCGATATTTGTTTACAGGCTGAGGGCAGTACTGTAAGTGAGTAGCGCTTGGAGAAGGCGGCTCTGACATAAATTAATATTGAAATTACTCCATCAGCTCTGCTCGCCCCCCATCTCACCCCCCAAGCGGAGTCTGGTCTTGTCGGATTGCCCATGCACTTGTTGCAGAAACAGCCAAGGTAGGCAAGAAGCTTATTAAGTTTCATTTTAAAAAAATTAGTTGGGGGATGCTCCGTGAGAAGACGGGGGAGGGGAAGGGAAAAGTCTCCCCCCCCCACTTCTGTACTTTCAGTCTGTTAGCAGGGCCTTCTTTCTGCTTCCCTTCCTTCGTCCCTCTGCGGGCTGTCCAGCATCCCCGCAAGGGGGGAGGGCCACGGTGGGCGCTATAATTGGCAGCCCCGGCTTAAAGGGTGGTGGTGGTGGGGCTTGCAATTGAAGCTTGTGATGTTATAAAACCTTCATTCTTCCAGCCAAGAAACCGCAGGACCCTAGGGATGTGCCTTTGGGGGTTTTTGACATGATGCATATGTGTATGGATATGTGCCTGTAAGGCTCTTTGGGGGCTGGGTACTCCCCCAAGTTACGGCGGCCACCCAGATAAGAGAAATGTGTAAGGGGGTAAGCCTGCCCCCTTCACTCCCTAACTTCAGTTTAGGAGACTGGGAAGTTACTGCTGGTGGGCTGAAGAAATAGACATTTAATAACACAAAACCACCCATTCACTGGCGGAGGCCGAGAGCACCTGGCGGGCAGCCTCTGGCCAGCACTGGGCTGGAGCATGTGCGCCTGCCATCCTTAGGTTAAAGAAAATGACTTCTGGTTCCTCCGAGTACCTTCGGCTGGTCTGTTACAGCCTGTTTTGTGGAAACTCTTCCCCAAGACGAGACGTGGCTTTGGCAAATGAAGCGTTGAAGCCGGTGGCTCACAGCGTGGCCTGGGCTGTCTGGTGAAGTCCGTGGAGGTGATGCTTGGGAATGAAGAAGCCAGGGATGACTGAAGAGTTCTTAAAAAAAAAAAAAAAAAATGCCTCCCCAAAGCCACCTGGGTTCCCCTTTTAGCAGGCCGTGGCGGAGAGCCTTAAGAGAGGAGTTTTAAGTTGTCCCAGTTGGTACCAACCTTCGGCATCATTTATGTTTCAAGAAAGCAATCTGATGGTAGAAAATGTGGTTTTGATGCCCACTGTCAGAATAATAAGCGGGACTCCAAGCTTAACCAGTTAACCAGCAGTTTTTGCTTCTCCCAGCCTCTCTCGTCCTGGTCTTCAGCCTGCTGGTTTCTGCAGATGAGTTGTAGGATTTGGCTATCAGGGACCCTGATGATACTGGGAGTTTTAACTTTGCCAGTATAATTTTAACTCCAGAGACTCAAACCCAGACGTGTTTCTTAGGGTCAGGTAGTAAACCCTACATGTGTGGTTAACTAAAGTTGGTTAAGCTTTGTGCAATTCTGTGGATGAGCTCAATTCTAGGAGAGGAAAAAATGGGTTTTAAAAAAAGATCTCTCTACGTGTTACTGATGGACGGTACTTTTCTTCTTTCCTTCCTGTCATCAGATTTCCAGATTGAGAATTTGATTTTTGGCCAGTTGAGAGTTGAGTTCATTGGGAATTAAATATTATTGCCACTTATCAAATATTCCTAACTAGGCATTAGTTAAGCAAATTCACTATTATTTTTCCCTGTTGAGAATTTTAGTCTAAATGGTGTATATGCTGGGAGGGTAAACAAAATCTTTATATGTGTTTACCCCAGGGTAGTAGAATTATTTACGTGTCTATCTGAGAAGCCAAGAGCAGTCTTTCAGTCTTTTTTTTTTCTTATATTTATGAGATTTATTTTATTGTCTTGCTTTGGCCATTAATCAAGTCACAGTAGCTTTTTTTTTCTCTTTTGCCGAGAATGTTCTTGTGGTAATAAAGGTTTGAAGGCCCATGAATCATAATTCATTCTTTTTAAAATATTGTGGTGATTGTCAGGATTTGATTTATAGGAATTGATACCGGGAGCGACACACCTCTTGGGGCCCCGCCCTTTTAGGCATGTCCATTTTCGCCAAAGGATTGTTGAGAAGCCAGCTTGACATCTTAAAAAAAGAGCATTTCCCTTCTGCTTTATGGGCATTGAGAATATTAATTCTGCAGGTTCCATGGTGAACATGGGTCTTTTCACAGCTTGGTAAGCCGGCTTCCACCTAGCAGGCATGTGTTAATATCACATAGCATTTATGTGAGCTTGCTGTGAAAACAGTTGTTCTATGAACTGTGTGAAAAGTATTCAGTTTTGCCTCCTTTAACTGGCTTGGGCCTGTGGTTTTTGGTGAAGTAGGAGCTTTCGTAGTAAAAGGGGACTGCTGCTTATATAATAAAATGTGTGGTCACAAAGACAAAGCTTACTCAGAATATTCTTTTTCCTCTGATAGGTAGGTTGGTCATAATAATCAAACGCATTGATTTTTTTTTTTTTGAAAGTTTAAGGGTTCTCCATCAAGACTATTAATCAGAAAGTGTTACCATTGTCTTGCATTGGAGAATTGGCTCAGTTCACAGTATTTGTAAAGTGACAAAGAACTTTTAAGGTGATTTGATTCTCAAAGCAGGGAGTAAATGTCACCTAGGAGAAAAGTTGGGAAGGTACCAGTTTTTAGCCATTTCTGGGTTTTGGTTTTTTTTTTAATGTTAAAAATACGTATTTGACCCATGAGTTTCTCCCATTTCTGAAATTCTGTGACTTGGGTCTTGTGGAGCGAGGTCTCAAGAGGTCTCAACAGGCTCTTCCTGGGCCAACGGCCAAATTGCTTCATGGACTAGGACGAGTTGATTAACTTCCGTTTTTGTCTTCTCATGGGGAGAGTGGATTTGTACCTTGGCATTCCAAAAAGGGCTCTTGAGTAGCTAGCTGGTAATCTTGACCGTAGAATACAAGGAAATACTTAACGAAAGTCTGCCACTATCTTGGGGAAAAAAAGTAGATGGTTGTTTCCCAATTATATGTGCTAATAGAGCTTGGGGGCACATAACCCCAGGCACCCAAAATAATTTCAGTTAATCTTGAAAGTTTCCCCTCCAGCCAGCTGGCTTACCTGTATAATTATGCTTGGTCAAGACTAAGGTTAATTGAGCTGTTATTCCCACACCGCAGGAGGAGGTAGTCTTGGGGGAGGAGGCCGAGTGTGGCTTTACCCACTTTGTGTGGAGAATTCACATACAGGTAATTGGGATTTGGTCATATGTTTGTGATAGAGTTCATAATAGTAATGTCGTATTCCTGTCATTTCTGGGATATCCTGTATTTCACCTTGGGCGTCTTTTTGGGGGAAAGCTCTAGATGTTTTTATTGACTTTGAACATTGACATAAAAAGTGAGGATCCAGACAAGAGGCTCAGACCCCAGCCAGTACGAATGGATGTTGGTTGTTCTGCTCTAAAAGCAGTTGAATTCAGCTTATTTTATTTATGACCTCATAAAACAGTGTGATTTAGGGAGAAGGGAGGATTAGAATCAGCTGGGATCTTGTGGATTAATAATATTTCTCAATTTGCATGTTGGAGGGGAACCACAGAAATAAAGGGGAAAGTAAAACATAGTAGATTTCTTTTGTGGGGAGAAGGAGACAGGAGTAGCTGGCGACCAAGTTATTGGCACTTGTCACCACGGGTACTCTGGCATTTTAAGGAATAATACAGTCCTGGTAACACTAAGTTTGATCCCATGGCTTCTTACTAAATCTTTTCTTCTGGGTTAAAGAAACTGCATAACAAAAAGACCGTGTGATATTTTCTAAGAATTTTTAGATACTCATGGTACCTGCTCATAAGATCTTCTGGTTAATTTGCGTTTACTGAGCGAGGGGATGGTTTTTGTGTTTTCCTGGTCAAAGACAACAAGCTGGGGATGGGTGGGATATGCTGAGTTATTGGGCTGTCGGTGCAACAATACTAAACATTTTTTGTTGTTGTTGTTAGAGAGAAAGGGGGGAAGAGAACCCGTGTGCCCTAATGGCAGTGATAACTCTGGGCTCCTAGAAGGTAACAATTATTTTCATGCCATAATTGGATCTACTTTATTCACTGGTATGTTCAGCAGCTACTTTACTGAGTACCTACTATTCTAGGCACTGTCTTAAGGCTCTGGGACTATGATGATAATTAAAATAGACATATTTTCCTCCCTCTCCCCTTCCCTCCACCCCAGCCTCTAGCTTACCATTCAGAGGGGTGGTAGACACGTACAGAAATATATATTGCAAAATGTGATAAATGATGAAACCACAGGGAACAGTGACCTGGCCTTACGCAGCTAGAGTAGCCTAAAAAGGTGCTCTGAGGTTTGGAAGAGAGCACCAGGAGGAGAGCCTGTGTGGAAGGACTTGGGTTGGGGGTTCCTGTATAAGAAGGGCACAGGTAGACAAGAGGGACAGAGAGAGGGCAGCATGAGGTGAATGTACAGGACTTTGGAGGCCTCTGAAAAGGTTGGGTTTCATTTGAAGTGCAGCGAGAAACCACTGAAAGTTTCCAGTGGGAAGTGACACTCCCAACTTCTGATAAAGGGGCTTGCAGTGGTGGAAGTGGGCAGGTGTGGAGTTGGAGAGCAGGCATGGTGGAAGATGATGGGCAGTGGAGGGAGCAGGTGCATGTGAGATGCACTTTGGAGGTATCAGGAAGTGCGTACCTTTGGAGGTATTTCCGTTTGGGTTTGATGGTAGCTGGTGAGAAAGAGTTGAGGATAGCTCTGAGGGTTCTGACTTGAGCAGTTGGGTACATGGCTGGTGCTGTTTGCCCAGATGGGGAAGATTGGGAGAAGGAGGGGAGTGGAATCAATCTATTTTTGTTTGGGTCCCGCTAAGTTTGAAGCGCTTGTTAGACTCAAGGTGGAGAGGTCAGGAAGGCAATCTGACAGCGGTGTCCAGCACCAGAGGAGTGGCCAGGCAAGAGATAAAAATGAGCCATTGGCCAGGGAGCTGGTATTTAAATCTAGGAGACTGGATGGGATGCCCTAAGGAGCCTATAGAGAGGAGAGGCGCTGTGTGTGTGTGTGGGGGGGGTGTTGGTGTGTTGGTGGGGAGGGGGTGGTGGTTAAATGTTTCATGAGGTTGATGAGGCCTGAAAAGTCACCACTGGATTATTTGCAAAATGGAAGCCACTGGGGACTTTCCAAAGAACAGCTTCCCTGGAATGCAATGGAAGGGGTGGGGGCAAGATTGGAGGGTTTGGGGGGTTCTAGGAGGTGGAACTGGTCACAGCATGTGTGGACAACTTTTTGGCAAAGTTTGTGCAAGAGAGGGCAGAGATACGGAGCGGGAGCAGGAAGGACCCGTGCAGAATGGAAGGGTATTTTGGGTGCTGGTATTACCTTGGTGTATGGACAGGAAAGATCCTGGAGAGGGAGGGATTGAGGAGAGCAGCTGGTGGGTAGGGTCAGCTGACTAAAGCCCTTGAGAAGGTTTCCGGAAGATGTGGCCTTTTCCTCGGGCGGGGGAGGGGGTGTGCGTTGGTGTGGAGGGCCTTCGGTCCTGGACCAAGGGAAAACCTGAGAAGACAGGTGCAGATGAGCAGAAGGTGGAGAAGCTGCTCCAGGCTGCGTCTGCACCCTCCTAGGGAAAGGGTTTGGGCTCAGGACCTGACACCAGCCAGAGACTTCTAAGGGTTAAGACTGCATCAGAAAATTGTACTGCATTTTTCTCAACATTTGACTGCATTACTGAGCAGTACAGAGGCAAGAGCAAATTCTTTTCACTTGAGGAAGAGTCTTCAGTTAAAGTAATTTGGGCCTCACGTTAGATTTATTTGAATACTATCATTGGAAAAAAAAAATCTGTGATTTTCAGCCCTATTCAAAAGTTGGTGGGCACTGTGGCATAGGTTTGGAGCAAGAGGCTCCAAAAAAGAAAAAAAAAAAGAGCCCTCTCCTCTGGGCAGCCTTTGAGGAGCACACGCCACAGACTGCCAGCCTGGGTGGCCCCCAGCGAGGGGTCTGCATGGGGATTGGAGGGTGAGGAGGGCGGCTGAAGGTCTAGGTTGGAGTCCAGCACCCTCATGGTCTCCTGGCTCTGGCCAAGGGGGCCTCCCAGCCTGTCTGGGCATCTGTAAAGGGCGGGTGATACCATCTGTCGCCTCTCCCCTCCACTTGTGAGGATGCCATCAGATAATGTACGGAAAGTGCTATGTAAACTGTAAGAGGCATCGCGCGCCGAGAGCAGCGAGGTGAATTAATCTTCAGCCAGATCTCCTTTTCAGATATAAAACCTGACAACCACTGAAACGCTTCCCTTAACTTCCCAGAGCCTCTGCCCACACCCCTGTTCACCAAGCCCTCTCTCACTCTTGTTCCCGCCTCCTAGCCACTTTCTCCTTGGGGGTTTCGGGTCCTCAGGGATCTTTGTATCGAAAGTGCTACAGGAAGGCTGGCATCCGAGCTCAGGCGGTGACATGCTAGGCGGTCTAGGTTCAGACTCTGATCCCGGATTGAAACTTGGAGACCTGCCCAGCCGAGGCGACAGACACACTTGGCTTGTGCACTGGGTGCAAGGGAGCCTTGAGCCTCCACAGGAAACCGGGCTGGGGTCCGAGGGTCCTGGCAGGTCTTCATTTGCATTCAGCTTTTATTTTGCAAATGAGGCCTGTTCTGTAAAGCAGAGTCAACCAAAAAAAAAAAAAAAAACAAAAAAAAACCAAACACCAAACAACAAAAACCAGCCCTGGGCCCTTTCTCATACTGTCATGCTGCAAAAGTCATTTCTAGTTTTAAGAAATACCTTGTGCTTTTCCCTCATCAGACCACTCGCCTCCGGGCTAGAGGGGGAGGCTTTATTTGTTTATTTCTGAATTAATTTTTATGATGGGAAAACTTGAAAGTGCAACAAAAGCAGACAGGCTAGTGTAATGAGCTCTTTTGTACCTGTCACCCAGATGCAGCTGTTACTGAGATTTTGCTCACCTGTGTGTAAGAGGACTCCTTGTAATTGTATAATAAATACAAGTTGTCAGTTTTGAGAGATCAGTGGAACTGATACCAATTTGGTTTCATAAAGGGGAAAATAATCAACGAAAAATCAGAGAGAGAGGAAATGGATGCCATCATTGAAATAACCGGTGTTTACCTAGTTTGTTGCTGGTCCAAAGCCTCTTCGGCGTGTCTTATTTTATCTGATGACAGAAGCAACAACCAGAGGAGGTTGGTATCCTCATCTGACAGCAGAAGAAAGTGAGGCTCAAGAAGGAGAATCGAAAAAAATATATAAATAAGTGATTAACCCAGAGTCCCATGTCCAGCCAGCATCCTGGTTTAAGGCCAGAAGTTGAATGGTCTCCAGATGTTGTGCGCCCTCAAACAGATAATGCTATGCAGTATTAAGGATATGGTACTGAGTAGATGTAGAGATCATGGAAACCAAGACTATCATCTGGGAACTTTGGGCTTCTAAGTCCCAGTCACCTTAGTTGGAAAGACTCAGATGATTTAAACATGTTTCCGACATTACATTTTTAAAAAACTTGAATTGTCTGGCT